>NC_138222.1:41693188-42345688 GCF_964197995.2 Scardinius erythrophthalmus
TGGTATTGTTTGCAGACTGCTGCCATTTGGTTCGCCAATTTTAGTTTTGTCTGTGCACAAAAATTCAATCACATTATCACCATGTGCTGCACTTCACACAATGCAAACTACCAAACTGTTGTCTGGTAACAAAATTTGTGCAATGTTGAAATCACATCATTTTTTAAATTTTTGCATCACAGTATTATTATCGGTATAACGCCTACAAAAACATTCTCCCGTTTCTTTACAGTATCATATGCATATACACACTTGTTTGTACAGATTCACACACACTAAGAGATAGTACTTGGAAATAGTGATGGTACAGGTTGTCTTGAAACCACAAGGCTTCATTTGTCACTTTCTCTTGGGGTTAATTAAACAGACACATTGGTGTCAGAGAGGCAGAAAGTGAAATAACCGTGAAATAACTTTACAACAATCTATCTGACATTGGACAGTGCTAAAACTCATTTCTCCTCCAGGAGACTGTTTGGTACACACTGCAGTGCAACTCACTGCAAAGCGAGCAGATCAGTTACCCAACTCTCAATCAAAGTACTTTCTCTCTCTTTTTACAGAAATGCACATTCAACACTTCATCCTAAAGTCATCTCTCATTGTTAGTGTCAAATCCCTCTTGCTGCCTCTGTCTGTGTTGCCTTCTGACAAGGTTATGCAGAACAAAAAAGGAAACCTATTCATACCCTCAACTGAGAGGAGGCATGAAAGAGCAAGAGAAAAAGAATAAGGTTGAAGACTTAAGCAAGAGTAAACACCCAAGACAGAGTAATATCAACAACATAAAAGCAAGACAGATAATGGGACAGGAGAGGGATAAAGGACAAAAGCCAATCAAAGGAAGAGAAAAAAGGCAGTAGAGGGCATTTTGGCTCAAACAGCCCCTATCACTATTTAATGCACTCATAAATCCATTACTTAAGGCAATGCAGAGACTAAGTGGATTTGTACTGTCCTGCTTTGATTACCCTCGCATCAATAGCAGTGATGTGGAGGACGGAGAGAGCGGGAGGGAGGCAGCGCCCTGCTGGAGCCCTGGACCCAGTGTGTCCTAGTTGGCTCCACTCTAATCAATGCTCTGGGTGATGACACCAATTACTGCCTGCCAGCACGACAGCCCTGCTAATTCTAATGGCTATTGATTAGCTCAATGCTAAAAAGCAGCACGGCGTGTCCAAGACCTCAGAAATGCTGCCTTATCATGCAGTATCCTGAGGGAGGAACAGAATGTACTGTCTACTGTGATGCCTCCATCTGGTCGATTTCTGAAAGCAGCATAGATGTCTCCTTCACTACCTGCGATACCCTATAATCCTGTGTGTGAAATTTGGCAAACAAATCTTGAAAGAGATACGTTTTCTGATGAAAGAAGGTTTTTTTATTTTCAGCATACGATTCTATTTTTTACAGACAAACAAGCATTTTCGTCATTAAATAGCCTCTTTGTTAGTTGTAAAAGATGACCGTCGCGGTTGAATATATTTATTCATATAAATCCTGTGATGGCAAAGCTGAATTTTCAGCATGATCCTTGAGAAATTCTAATGATCCATTCTAACATTCAATTTGGTTCTCAAGAAACATCTCTTATCATCAATGTTAAAAACTGTTTTGTGATTATTTTTTTCTTTGATGAATAGAAAATTCAAAACAGCATTTATTTGAAAAATAAATTGTTGCATAACATAAATGCATTGACTGTCACTTTTGATCAACTGAATGCCTCCTTTCTGAATAAAAGTAAAAAAATTAAAAATAAATGTATTATTTATTATTTTAAGGGCTGGGTAAAAAATATCTATTTCTCGATTTTAATCGATACTCATTTTACGAACAGATAACGATTCTTAAATCCCAAGAATTGATTAGGCTAGTCATCCTGTTTTCAGTTGATGAATGAATGGAACATTGTAGCGCGCATCCCATCCAATAAATCGCAATAATCTTTGCTGTGCTTTGTTACTATTGATATGAAACAAAGTCTCCAAATTACATCCATTTTCTTACGAAATACAAAAACATAAACACCGTTTTGGCGCTCTGGTGTGAGATCGCTCTGGCTCAGCTCAAGAGAAGCAGCAGAGCACATGATCTTCTCTTCTGCCTTAATAATACCAGTTACAGCGCGAAATAAACATGAATGAACATCTGAAAGTGTGTTAAAAGATAGAGTACAACTTATCGAAATCCATATTATGTCACACAGAATCGCTCAATCAGTGTTTCAATCGTGGAAAGACGTCAGTAAAATAGCATGTAAAAAATGTCATGTAAGGTCACATCACAAAAACCATATCTAGTCACCATAAACCCGTTAGTCAGCTAGAAAAATTAACTCTAGAGGGGAGCATTTTGCTAAATATATGCACCATATTACATATTCATTATAATGTTTAATGTTCTTCAATATTTAATGCATGTTTGAATAAATCTGGCAAGTTTTTATGACAGCCACCATTTAAATGTTTACATTTCACTTTATTATTATAAAAATAAATAAGTGTAATTTAAGTGTTTGTATACAAATCAATTAATTTTTACCTTCAATATAGTAGGCTAAAGAAGCCTACTAGGCTGCCAACAACGGACTCCCAGTTTACAGCATTAGTTAAGAGGTTTGTTTTCCTGGATTTGCCAAAATTTGCCATGTATTGTACCTGATATCCAAAATAATCAATATTGAATCGAATTGTGAAATTTGTGTCAATACTCAGCTCTAATAATATTATTTTATATATATATATATATATATATATATATATATATATATATATATATATATATATATATATATATATATAAAAAAGTTCTAAAAGTTCGAATAGCAGTGCATGAGGCACCATTAGTTGAGTGTGTTTTGACATTTTGAGGGTGTTTATGTGAATACCCAGTGGAGCAGGACTGTAAGAGGCCATGCAAAGATGCTGATAGAAGAATACAGAAGAGATAAGGAAATAGATAGGGATGCAAAAAACTGTACTGGTTTGATTTTATCAGACTAAAGTATTTGCATGGCATTTTAAAAAGATACTGAAATTGAATTGTAAACATACTAAGTGTGAAGCTGGAGGACAGAGAATCCTACAGAAATAAAAAACAGAATGCAGTGTAAGAATACTAGATCAATGAAATAAATTGCAAACATGTAGTTCAATATCTGTTTCTTTACCGGGAGCGCTGAACTGTCGTACTGATGTGGCTCTGGTCTTGTCGTAGACTCTGATGAGAGAGCAGCCCTTAGGGACTGTCCATGTGCTAGACCTGCTGTCTCTCTCCTCCACTGTATCATACACCTCCATGTGGGGCGGCCGCTCAGTCAGGTTTTTACTGTAATGACTCAGGCCATACTGAGCTATCTGGATAGCATAGAAATACCCTTGAGGGCCCCATTGGGTGGATAAAGGTACTCCTATAGGGAAGAAACAGAAGTAGAGATATGAGAGACTGGGTGTTAGAGAAAAGAGAAAAGTAGCAAATTTATATACACCACCATTCAAAACCTTTTTACAGGGGTTACAGTTGTAAACATCTGCTGCTAGTAATCACAGTGTTACTCACAGTGATATTGCCAACAAACTTATCTCAGAAGTCTAATGTGATGCACATAATAAAGCAAAGTGCCTAAAAGCCCCCTTAAAAAACCTTTTGGAAAGCAACAACCGCAATATAGACCCAAATACAGCATTGGAATCCAACAAAAAACAACAATAAATAATTATTTCTCTGAGTAATATAGGTTATTAGCCTTTAGACTTCCTTTTCGGTTGCCAAGCAACATTAGCAACTTGCCTTATTAACACAAAATTCAACATTCACAAGTGTACATATACCAACTGTTTAGCTTGATCATTTTAGGCTTAATATGCGTCTTAAGATGTTAACCGTTTTATAATAATAGCTTTACTGTTTGGTCTTTTGTTTTTAACTCGAGTCTGATAATGTGAAGCAGTGGTTTCTGCACTGATGCCATCTTCATTCATTATAAATAATGTTGTTTCTGGTTTCATGACTTCTAAACAATTTTACTGGCAAGTACTGACAAGTGAAAACATAAACCTTCAATTAGCCAGAGATGTACAAACGAGCGGTGAACACTGGGAGGACAAAGCCACTGAAGCAAACAGTCTTCAGTTAGTACCAGTTACCTTGATCTCAAGCATGAAGTTGTGCTGTCAGAGTTATAGGTCAGCAGGCTTTCATTAACTCTCTCTCTCTCTCCTTTTTTTCCATTTAACCACAGCTCATCTATTCTACAGCCTGGCATGACAATAATCAAGCCATAGGCAAAACACTGCGACCACGCTGCTGGTTTATTGCTGGCCTTAAAGCGTCTATTCACAAACATACACATAAAAAAACACATGCAGGGTTAAACACAGACAAAACAAGGCAATATAGATGACAAACACACCAATGAGACTGCCTCCCGCTTTCCAGGACGCACACACACTGGCTCTAAGTGGGACCTGTATCAGGAGGCATATGGGCACTGTGGAGGCGCTCTCTGGCCTAGATACTATTCAGAGCACTCTGATCCACTGCTAGAGGAGATGCCATCCCTCAAACTGAAGGAGGAGGAAAAAGGATCTCTCTTTCACTGTCACCATCCGTACTCATCTCCTTTTCATTCCTTTTTATTCTCTCTCTCTCCTTCAGTAGAGACTGATGAGTCTGTCTGCTGTCTCTGATAATAGGCTCTGCTCTAACACACTGCCGCAGGCTCATGTGGGTTATTACCTCGGAGCTCAACATACTGTTTTTGTGTCTCTGATGCCCGGGATGAGAACGAGGGGAACAGAACCTCTAATTAATCTTTGTTTTGTGCATTTGCAACACCTTTAAAAAATAAACATATTTCATACTACAGTGGATTAAATCTGATGAGGAGATTAATACCTCTTTCTGTTGCTGTAATAATTTGGTGCCGGACACTTCAAAATACATGCTAACAGAACACTACCTTAGTGAGATCAAAAAATGACAGACAGAGCAGGTCGCACGACCTTCACACCGGCACCATAACATTCCTTATACACTGGACTCAAGCCTGAGCTTACATGTTATTTTGCACTTTGAGGCTGCTCTAGCTTTAATTTTCCATGGATACCAGAGGAGATTCAGAGGCAATGCTTTAAACCTCAGATGATTCCCTACAGGCACCTTCATTCCAACACAGTCATTACTGCTACAGAGCTTCTTTGTAGTGTGCAGAACAGAGAGCGGTTCCATGTAAACAGCCTCTGAGTAATGGACAGGCTCTTGGTTATGGAGGAGAGGAACCTAGAAAGAAAACATAAGGGGACTGGTACAAACTCCATCGTTTTTGAACTGACACAGACATTTTCAAGATTTCATCTCTACTTATAGACAACACAATTTTTCCACCTGACACACAGGAATATGGTATGAATGTGCTTCTTTGCGGTGCTACAAAAAAGGGGGTTCTTAGAATGCGCACATGGAACAAGGTCAACATGTTTTAAAAGCTTTCACCAGAAAGTTGAAAGTGGTTTAATCTTGAATGCTGATCAATAACTTTGAAAGCTTTACAGAGCAGCATGCCTGGATGTGCTGCATTTCAGCATAAGTACTGTAGAATGCTTTCAGGTTTTTTTAAAGCAAGTGTGCAATGGTTTGCTCACAAGGTTGTCATTGGTTACACCGATGTACACTCACATATGCAAACACACAGACTCAGTCTGCTTTGTATTTGATTCATTTTCATTTCTTAGAAAATTCTTCCACTTTGTTTGCCATCCTGTGAAGCACTGCAAGAGACTTCACCGTCTTTAGTGAATAGTAATGTTGTGGTTTGGAAGGCATTCTTTATACTCCAGTATTGATCAGACCGACCTCATTTTCAATACTTCCTTAAGAAGTGATTACTTCATTAGCCAGTCTCATTATAAAGGAACACAGAAGAGTGAAAGGCACCGAATGAATCTCTATTCTCTTCAGAAAGCATTACAAACTTTGTGTTAATAGCTTTGACCATCAGGCTACCACCACCATCATATCAGACATCTGAGCTCTTAACACAAAGCCTGCAGGTTCAATTCCAGTTGATCCAAGAAATGTAGTGAGACTGAGATTAGCTCTATCACTGTGATGCCTTGAACAGGGCACTTAACCCTGTCTACTGAAGGACGGTCCTTACGAAGAGATAGAGAGATGGAGAGAAGAGTGAGCCAGCAGGAAATGGTTGAAAGTAATCTGTCAGGGCAGAGAAACAGTGATGGATCACTGACACAGTCTCTGAAGAGGCGTAAAATGCCTCTGAAGGACAAAACCCAGGCCACCATAATCAGCTTTTTCTTGTCAAGGAGTGTCATCTCTCAGTTCATTTTGAAATACTTGTCATTTAGGTTCTTTAACAAAAAAGAAAAATTATTCTGCTTTAATTTGATTTTGCTTTTTCTCATTGAGATTCACAAGAAGACACATGGAAGTCTGAGTGCAAAATTATTCTCCATTACGTCTAAGGTCATCAAATCAGCTCTTGTGATTCAGTTCTTGGCTGAATCAATCCCACTTTCATTTGCTTAATGTAAAGTCCATTGAGGGTGCATTACTCACTAAGAACCAGACGTAGATCATTCAAGCCTGGCTTCCAGGAAACTCCTCTTGGACTGCACTAAATGACTATTAATGGCCACTAACAAGTTGTGTTAGAACTGAGGCAGGTCGCTTTGCCTCTCTCTTCTCCCAGTGTGCCACAATTAAGTGCTGCTTTAATGTGACATGCATTTAGGTGAATCTTGATGATGAGGGAGAAAGTAACTGTGATTTTACTAAGACACATTAGGAGAGCCAGTTATGAGTAGGCCCAGGCAGAATATGCTGACTTTTCTCACATTTTCTGCTCTAATTGTGAAGGGTAAAACCAGCAGAACAGATTTAAACATGGTAAAACGGGTATGCTGAGAGTACTATACTTTTATTGGTAGCTGAATACATACTGGTGACCGAATGTATAAGGTGATGATACACAGGGCAACTTTTTTGAGCAATGTTGCTGGGCAAGGTTGCTCAGGCACTTTCCCATTGAGAATGGGCAACAAATTTCTATCTGGATACTTTAGATCGGTCGTTGGCCCTGTGTCTCACCTGGTTGCCCATTGACGGCAACATTGGCCAAAAAGTTGCCCCGTGTATCATCACCTACAGCCCAAACAACCGATGGTAACCTCAGTAAAGGTTAATAAATAAGGGTCTTATCTAGCAAAACGATAAGTGTGTCAAGCCTTTGAAGCTGCATTGAGACTGACATTAGAACCTTTAAACCGTTGGATGCCATTGAAATCCATTATATGGAGAAATATGCTGGAACATCCTGGAATGTTTTCCTCAAAAACCTTAATTTCTTTTCGACTGAAGAAAGACATCTTGGATGACATGGGGGTGAGTAAATTATCAGAAAATTTTTATTTGAAAGTGAACTACTCCTTTAACTTCCATCTCAGGTGACATCACATGGGAGCATTCTTAAATACTAATAATGCACCAAAATTATCAAAAAATAAATTTTCGGTAATTACATTTGGGTAATTGAACCCAGTAAGCTGTTCGGGGATATTGTTTTCTAACGTGATAAATTAAACCAGTCATAGTGAAGTTCTTCAGGAACGACCTGAGTCCTGATATTTCATCCAAACAAATTTTACAAATTGTACTTTTAAATTACAACTCCATTTTTAGTGAAGTGTGTTCACACTGTTGACAAGTTGTGGGCATGAAATAGACAATAAAACAGTCAACAAGTGCTAATTTAACAATCAATTATCTGATTTTGGTGCTCCAAAACTTTCATCCGAAACCGAATATTTATGTTTCTGCTGTTTCAGTCAAAAATTGAATCACTATTAAAGGGTTAGTTCACCCAAAAATGAAAATTCTGTCAGTAATTACTCACCCTCATGTTGTTCCAACCCCGTAAGACCTTCGTTCATCTTCGGAACACAAATT
This sequence comes from Scardinius erythrophthalmus, assembly GCF_964197995.2. Classification (NCBI taxonomy): domain Eukaryota; kingdom Metazoa; phylum Chordata; class Actinopteri; order Cypriniformes; family Leuciscidae; genus Scardinius; species Scardinius erythrophthalmus. Next base: position 41,701,157 of record NC_138222.1, read on the forward strand.
AAGATTTTTTTTGCGCAAAAACACTATGTTAACTCACTCGAGGCCCAGAGAGAAGGAAATGAATAGTGGAATAAAGTCGTTATTTTTGTTTGTTTTAGCGCACAAAAAGTATTCTCGTCGCTTGATAAACTTAAGATTAAGCCACTATGGTCACTTGGACTATATTAACGATCTCTTTAATAACCTTTCTGGGCCAGCAAGTTTCAGTCCCTTAGAAGTCTATGGAGGAGTGAGACAGGGCTCAGATTTAATCAAAAATATCTTAATTTGTGTTCTGAAGATGAACGAAGGTCTTACGGGGTTGGAACAACATGAGGGTGAGTAATTACTGACAGAATTTTCATTTTTGGGTGAACTATCCCTTTAAATACAGTTGTAAACAGTGCCTAGTTCATGCATAGGGCCACATTTGACAAATGTTAACAGACACCACAGCATAGCAATTCTAAGAAACCATTATCAGATAAGACCGATCAAATGTGAAAAGGTATCACTATTAAAACAAAACTCACCTTCAACTCCACTAATGCACTTGACTCTGTCACGGACCTCCACATTATACCCCTCAAAGGACATGAAGACTCCGTTGGGGTGGTACTGCTCTCTCTGGGCGTATACTTTGGAGTAACTGTGTGAAAATTCGAATCGATCGTAGCCGTCGTACTGCACCACCTTCCCGTATACCTCAAAGTACTTCTCCATCCAGCTGAAGGGCAGGTATACCTCACTTCCCTCTCGACGGCCCTTAATGGTGACATCGTCGTTGATCAGGCAGTCAATCTCTTCGTAGCGTACTCCGCCGACCACAGGTGGCGGTTCGGGGGGCTGGGCTTGCTGCGGATGGCCGTCTATTTTCGGGCTGGGAGGGGGCTGGGGATGCCGGGGCAGGAAGCGCAGCGCTTTCTCACTTGTACACTTGTTCCACAGAACAACCGTGAGCAGAGAGAGGAGAGCGCAGATCACTATCAGGGTCTTGTAGTGAACACGGGCTGCCAGACAACGCATCATCACTGCTTACCTACAATGTAAACACAAACGTACATTAACACGCATTCTATGAAACACCCATTGCATGAACTGCAATGACAGGCAAACATTCAATAATATACTTACAGTCCCCCCAATACACAGTGACATTTTAAATTTAAGCTATCGAGTAATCAGTAATCCAGTCAGAGGAAATGTTATGCATACCTACATGGAATTAATCAGAGTTTAAAAGGTCCAATCAATATTTTTCCCTTTGCATGAATAATCAAATGCAGCATTAGAGAAATTCAATATGTGTCTGGATGACTGTGTACACGGTTTTGCATATTGCTTTTAGAATTCATAGCAGCAGGGGAAAAGCATTTATTTTTTGTTCTATGTTTGTTTATCGTTATGGGTATAATGTGTAGCCTTCGTCAAAAAAAAAAACATTCACAATGGAGACTGTTTCTGGATTTATTGTGTGTCAGAGGCAAATTCTCTTCTGTTGAAAATGTTAGCAGCAGTGTTATTTTAAGAACTATTTATATACTATTATAATATTTATCAATATTTTGCATTAGCTTTTATTTTTTATTCTGTTTTAATTTTAGTTTAGGTATTATTAATTCTGTTTTTGATTAGTTTTGTTTTGTTTTCTATTTAGCTTTATTTTTTATTTCAGTTTTAGTTTTTTTGTAAATTTTTAAAAAACAATTTAATTTCAGTTAGTTACCTAGGCAAAATGTAAGTATTGTAAGTTAACATTATATTTAACGCTATTTATAAAGTTAACGTAATATTTGTATTTTATTTTAGCTTTCATTTAAATGAACAAAAATAATTTTAAGTTTGGTTAACAATAACAACTCTGCATCCCAGTCAGTCAACAATGTTTCCATTCAAGAAAATCGTAATATCACAAAAATAATCTGAATAAAGCTTATGAGATGATATATAATGATAATGGTCTGATAATATTTTCATTTAAGAATAAATTAATCATTCATATAACCTATTGAGCAAAAGTCACATGCCTTTTAAAAAATGCAATTTTGCACTTTAGTTTATGTGGTCTTCTTACAAAATTAAAAAAAGGTATACATTTCAAGAAAGCATCGAAGTTTTTTTTTTTCTTTTTAGATACTGTTCACATTTTGGTTTTTACATGCATCATTTTGTATGTAATATCCCAAATTCTGCATAAAAATATAAGGATGCAAAGCCAAAAGGTAGTTTATTGTGACTACTGTTCTTGCAATAGTGACAAGTGTAACAGGAAAGAAAGAATTCAATATTCTCTACACATCTTTCCTCTTTCACAAACCATATTGTGCTTCTGCGGTTTCTGTACTAGGGAGAGAATCACATTACTTCGTAAATGTAGCTCATAAGGCAAATCAGCAGCCTCTAACTCATATCATCTCTTCCCTCTTTGGCATGTTATCTTCTTCGCAAAGAATAAAAATCAATACACCGAACAGCACAGCCTCTCACTACAGCTAATTACTGTGCTGGGTTTAGCATGGACAACATGCCAATGCCATCATTAGCAGTCCACACCACTGTCAAACTACAGCAAGACTAAGGTCAACAGAGAACGAAAACGCATCAATCCATCAACCCAAACGAAGTGCCAAATATTGCTACACACTCCATATTTAACGAACCGAGCAAAAAGGACCCAGACGTGATGAATGCTAGCCGTACATACACGCCTTCATCCTGGCCTTCATATGTATTACGTGGAAACCTGATTTCATATAGTTCTGAAATATTCACTGCTAAGGAAGATCAGAGCAACTGAATCATTCTTTCTTCCAATCTTCCCGTTTAATCCTCTTTGCAGAGTCTGCACTTGTTTCACAGACCTGCGCTCCATCTCTTTCTAATCTCTTTCCCCTTTACTTCGTCTTCCCCACGTTGACTCCGCACCCTCTGTTCAGAGCATGCAGAGCAGAGCAGCGTCTGACTGCATCATGAAAGATAAGCAGCTCATCTTGTTTGCTGAGGCTATAAATAATTTGATCTTTTTGGCTTTCACAGGCAGAGTTCACATGCCGTTACTCTGAGATTCAGGGACATATTCAGAAAGTGCTGTCTGAACCCTACCGCAAAGCACCTGATCAAGCTTGCCTGATGGAGCATCTGGATCAGGCGGCCCAACGCAGTGCAGGGTGCATCTGTGTACAAGGATAATTTGCATTCAAATCCACTAATATGCAGGAGATATGGCTGAGCTCTGTATAATCCAGAGATCAAACTAAAAACAGGAGGAACATGGTTGTAATCCCTTCTCTGAACAAGTGGCATTGCGGACTTAAAGGAAGAGTACACCACGTCCTAGAGAGCATCATACCACGCTAGATTTAAGAAAAAGGCTTTTTGTAGAGGAGCTTACAGCTGGTAATAGGAGTCAGGGATGAATGCAGTCTAACATTGTGCCGTCCCCATAGCCACAGCTGTGGCCGATCGACTCCATTGAGGAAAACAGAGCTGAGCTGACTTATTAAACGCAGTGCTCTCAAAAACAGAATTCAAAACAAGCACATCCATCTCAGCAGAGCAGTCCCCATTAGAATGCGCTTAGCGCTGTCTCAGTCGCAGCGACAACCTGACGCTGGTCACGCCCCCTCTGAATCCTCATTATGTTGATTCATGTGCTGCTCTTTCATCTAATGCAGGCTGCTATCGATTCTCCACATCTTCAGTTGTTTCCTGCTACCTGGATCAGGACCTTGACACACACAGCTGTCCTGGTCAATCCAAAAACAGCAGTATAACTAATCTCATAATTAATCAATATAATGGTATTAATTAGTGCAAAAGTATCTTTAGATGATGTAACATTTGAGTTCCAAAAAAAACCCCAAATAGTTATATTAGCGAATGCCAAAAAACAGAACTGTTCAGGATCAATTGGTTCACGGAAATTGGTGGTCTTCTTTTTAATATGTGGCTCCAGTATAGCTAGCAAAGCATAGGCTTGAAGACTCCATTTTGCACTGTTTTGCGATTTTTTCCACAATGGATTAATTATTATGCATCTGGCTCAGAGCGCAAGGTTTCTGTGTGAGACAAATTTTTAGGATCACGAATAAGAAAAAAAGCATACGAAAATTTCGGACTCAGTGTGCCTTCAATAACAAAGGCTTCCTTGTCTTGATCTGTTTCTACATTACTTTGTTTCTTGATCATATGTAGCAGTCTAGCCCACTGATAATATATCTACCACGGTGTGAAAGACAGTGAAATCTCTACTGGTTGACATGTCTACGATCACATGGTATATACAGTCTTACCGCCCAGCCTTAGGCCGCACCATCCCAGGCTGCTGTCCTCTGCTGGCACCTTGAGCTCAGGGAACAGTGGGAGGTATTGTTGACACATGAAAGGCCGTCAGTGAAGGGGGGACAGGGCTGGCACAGGAGAGCTGGGTGCAATGAATACCAAGCTTTCAGCTCATTTGTCACCACAACCCACACAGACCTGCTCCTGAGACTACACGCCTGTCCTCCCTACTCCGGCCTGCCACAGGCTCTTCATGCAACACCAGACAATGCAGAGAGGAGCTGGAGCCCCACTGATGTTTTTTTTTACATTTATGCTACATGTTATAATGAGTAAGTTATGGTAATCACAATCAATTCTGCTAAAGAGAATAAAAGAGAAAGCTTTAAATGTTGGCTTTAGAATTAGGAAATCTTAGAATGGGAAACAAAGTGACAAATCTAACCAAAGGGTATATTTACTAATGTGCATGTTTAATCCACTATGAAACTTCTTTCAAACCTGAAAGGTTTTGTGACAAGGGTTTGGCAGTGAGAGAAACAGACAGCGAATTGAAGACCTATTTAAGGAAACGGAATAAGGGTTAAATGGTATCCAACCGCATTTTGAAATGCCACAGGGAATAGGATTTCCTGCTCTATTACACAACATATTAATCACAGAATACCTCAAATACGAGCCATTGTGCTGGCTCGTACATCTCAAACCAAACACAGGAAAGACATTACCTCAAGTCTCCTGAGGTAAGATTTCGATCATACACAATATGGCTTCTGGAAAAGAAGAGCAAGACTCAGAAGGGCTGTTACGCCCATGTTGAAGTCTTTTGTCACTCATTGGCTTGTTGGAGCTGTAGACTACAATTTGCCAACTGCCTGCAAACAGCTGCACAAAATTGTTAGCATAACAGAAATCCCTGGCTAAATTGGCAGTCAGAATCTAGCTCTGGATCATGGCAACCCAACTAGAGGGGAGCGCTTAATGACCGACTTTCTTTCTTCAACCTTTACAACTGAGAACTAGAAAAATGTTAGCTGAGGTTTTTTTTTTTTTGGTTTTTTTTTTTTCAGTATAAACAAACCATCATTGTTCCCTTTAAGACAACACAAATCTACATATTTATTTAATGCATTTAGTACTAAAAAAAAATTAAGATTTTATGCATTTGAGTAATTTATTTTGACAAAACAGCCAGATTTTATCCATCCGGATTTGATTTAATATTTTTGTTGATTAGTTTTTCTCCATCCACGTGTCGATTTAGAGGTTTTGATGAAAAAATTATAAAACCATTTCAGAATAATGCGCACTGATGAATTGCACACAATAATGTTTAAAGTCAATAAGATCAATGTTCATCTTGTCTTTAAGGAAATGTGAAAAAGTGTAGCAAAATTTGCTTCCACTTTACTGTAAAATAAGAATATTCTGCAATATTCTTGAATAATTTCCTGCAAAACTTCATGGCTGGTCAGGGTCAAGTGTTGGCATGCTCCTAGTCGAGGACATAGTCTGATCTGCCAACAAACAGCAGAAATAGTACAAGTCCAATGCCAAGGAAATGTGTTGCCCTCTGGCCAGCACTGAGAAGCGAGTCATGTGTATGAGCTCAGGTGTGTCAGATCGAACTAAACTCTAGACATTTCAACTCCTCTGAGCTGCTGATCAGCCTGGGGACGAATCAAGGGCAATCAGCAGCTTCAAAAGGAGCTTATTACTGATACCAGACCTGGCAGCTAAAGGATGGGTGAAAATAAATGAAAGAAGTAAACCAATGAAACGAAAACACACCGATCCCCTTTGTTCCAGTGTGAAACAGCTATATTATTAGGCTCATTAGAGAAAAAAATACAGCCAGAGGGACACCACAGGGATTCCCCCTTGTGTAACAGATGCAGCCCATAATAAGCACAGTTGACAGGCTAATAATAATGCACTGGATGTAATTTAGTCTAATTCTCATTAGAAAGGGAGAATGGAAGAACTCCCGGCAGTTATAGAGGACACGCACACATAAACGTACACACACACACACACACACACACACACGGCATCTGGGGTCAAGTCTTAAAATTACACCTTCATATTGGTGTAATATCAGGAGAGTAAGGCTCAAGCGCAGCCAATCAGATGCACTAGGACTGAACCTCATTGCAGGTTTGATCTGATATTAGACAAAGGTACAGTGCCATTTACTCTCTTGCTACGGGTGCAAATCCAGAGTTTATAGCTGGAAATGCAAGATGATCAAAGAGCAGATGTTGCAAAGATCTCCTTCTGGCTGTGATTCATGATCTAATCAACACACCTGTTCATCAGCACCATGAAGGCCCTGATAAAAACAACTTTGGCTAGTACATGAAGTCAATTAACACTGGTTTCTACATGAATGCAATTAAGAGCAACACTAAAGACAGCTTGAAAGAGCTGAGGTGTGCAATTCATGAAGATACCTGGCTGACAAGAGAGAGATGGCTCAAAAACTATTATTCCCCTTCTTTACTTTTTTTTTTTTTTAAACCTTTGAGACACCAGAAATGTAGAAACGCATCTTATGTATGCCATATAAAAAAATTACAAAAATTAAAAAAAGATCTTGAGCTTAATATTCAAACTTAAAATATGTGAAATACTGTGAAATGTAGGCGATTGTTGTGAAAAAGAACACTGCAAGGACTATACTCCTGTTCATCCCTGGAGGAAAACTTTGTTGCAGTGTCTCTGAGCACCCTAAAACCACTGGTATTTTTTGCTAGTGGGTGCTAATGAAGCCAATGAGATCCTGAGGAGTATATATCAATTGTATGACCAGGCTTTTCCCCTATTATTTCCATTTAATTTCCAGTTGTCATTTTAAAAAATGATTTACAACAAGGAGCTTTTTCATAATTATAACAGAAATACTGGAGGATATGTCTTACCTTATAAGGCCCTGTTTACACCTGGTATTAAGATGTGTTCATCGGATCATAAATAGACGAGGGAGACACATCCTTGTTTACACCAGGTGTTTTAATCAGTCTCTTTTGTCCACTTTCAACCACTTCTGTCCTGATTTCTTCGAGGATAGGGGTCTAAGTGCGGGTAAATGTATGTTCTAATGGTAGAAATGAGGTCAACCGATTTACAAATGAACGTGACCTGATCCGAAAGAAAAACACCCAGAGCAGCAGTGTGGCAAGCAGTGCGGGGAAGAACCGTGAGAGAGTGGCGCGAGGCTGGTGGCCTGATTGATGATAAGTGCCATCTGCACACAACACCGGAGGAGCTTCGAAAGCATAAAAGGAGGAGTGACAACAGGAAAGGACGAGAGAGTTAAACTATTTTATGTTAGGCTATGTTTTGTTTATGTGTGTGGCAGTCGTCCGTGAGGGGCTACCGCTTTTACTTTTGTTTTGTGTTTATTTTTTATAATTAAAGTCTTTAAATGTTCGCTGTTTCCCGCATCCTTCTTCCCCTGGACAACTAACCTTTTTACAAGCAGCTTTAATTTCTGCTCTGATTAAAAACCTCGCCTAAAACCCCAATGTAGGCACAGCAATATTCTTTTTCGTTTTCTACGCTTCGGGATAAACTGAAGTTCGAAATACAGGACCAGCGATATATACTTACTTCTTATTATAGCTATTACTTCAAATACTAGCTATGAATCTAACTGCTATGGACCAATGGTAGTACAAATAGTGAACAGTCATTTTAAGCCAAAATGGGGGTCAACCACGAATTGCAACAGATGCTGGTTTAAAGTACTTCTTCCTGCCTCTATGTGTTAATGTTCATGGGTAGCCTAAATGGGTTCCATTCAGACCTTAACATCAAATATTTTACTGTTATGTGTCAACAAGATTCAACAAGACATTTTCACCTGGCTATATCCAATGTTTAGATTGGTGGTGGTATTTATGCAAATTAGCACATACGTAATTAGATAATGCACCGTTTATCCATGTTAACAAACAATTTAAAAAAACTTGTAATACAATTTTTGTTTGTCTTGATGTAAGTAATCAACTCAGTAATTTTCATGGTGATGTCTAAAGGTTAAAATTTTTACCCTATTCACGCAAGAAAAAGAATGAGTAGGCATATGAATAGGATATATTTGGGTCTTTTTCGAAACTTTCCCCTAATGGGATTCTTCAGGGCTTTTCTTTTCCTTACTCAGGACATATTGAGGATACAAAATCAGTTGAGTTTGCTTCTGTTGCAATTTGTTGAACCTTTTTTCATAAAATGACTGGACTAAAAGTTTTTTTTTACAGCCTTAAACTTTTCTGGGAAGTTATGTCCCAGCCGTTCGTTCTTCAGTTTTGCTTGAAGTATATCATGGCCTTCAGTGCATGTTACAAATTAGGAAAGGTGAGATAAAGTGTTTGTTACATTTTTCATCTTCAAATCAAACTTGCGTCTTCAGCCGACAAAGTTTAAATCCCATCTGGCTAGTGCATTTCCAGGATGACAGCATTTTGGTATATTATGATTGCACATTATCTGGTATCTTAAAAAAACAACAAAAAAACAACAGAATACTAAAATAAAACAAATACCCTCACCAAATCAAATGCACTAGTCAATGGTCTTTAAACTAGTCTGTGTCATAAACCAGTATTTCAAGGCATATCTCTTCTTGCAGTGGGTGAGCAGAGAAATTGCTTTGAAAGTAATGCCCCTCATCAAATTCATCAGCAGTCAGGGGATTAGAGCCGTTATATTACCAAAAAGCTTAAGATCTTACGGCCAACGGAGGGATTAAACACTTCTCATAAAATGAAGACAGGAGAAGCAAACCATCTGACAGAGTCATTATGACCCCATACACAAACAGCACTAGCAAACAGACTGCAGTCACTTTTAGGGGCTGTTCACAGAATGTGTTTTTCCATTCCATTGCACTACTTTTCCATTGTTTTTCAATGTAAACACGCTAGACGGGCGTCTTTAACCATTGTACTCTCATCTTGTGTCTTTTGCAGTATCTTACAATAAACGACTACCAAAATTGCAGACTGGACACAGGCTAGATATAGCCTGCTTACATCTATTAATACAGAGACTGCGACTTTCAGTGATTTAATCACTGTTGGTGTGAACGAGACTTTATGGGTAGAGAGGCTTAAATTTACATCAGATCACCCCACATTTACATATACTTAATTGTGTGCTGTATTGACTGACTGAGGAGGTAGAAAAGTCCTTTTCTCCACTGACTCCTTGCTAAATCTACTTCTGCTTCATTTGTGCAAAGTACTTGTTATGTAGCTTAGATCTGTAATATGTAAATTAAATGTGGGCTTTGTCTATATTTACAACAAAGTAGTGTAAAATACAAGTACATCACTGTTCTAAACTCTAAAGTCAGTAAAATTTTTGTAAGAATTTAACAGTTTTATTCAGCAAGCATGCATTAAATAAATGTATAATGTTAGAATGAAAAAAAAAGTATCACAGTTTATCAAAGGAATCAAATACATTCAAATACTTTTGATCAAATAAATGGAGCCTTGCTGAGCATAAGAAACTTGAAACAAGAATTTTTTTTTTTTCATTTACTGACCCCAAGCTATTGAACAATAGTGTACTGAAACTATTTAGTGATTTCAACCATTTCATATGGCACAACACTGAGACACCACAGAGTGAGTAACTGATCATAAGCAGTGTCCAACAAAAGTGAGTGGATAACACAATAGTGATTTAACCAGTTGCTAACTTCAGGTTTGTAAATGGCAATACTGTTTTTTGTTTCTTACCCAGCTCCAATCATCAGTGAACGTCTGACTGTGCCATCATTGTGCTCTATGCCACAGCTAGGATACTCTGCTCCGGTTCATTTAGGGATCTGCTTCACAGAACAGTTTGTCATACCTGAAACAGATGAAATAGAAAAAGAAATAAGGTGAGAAAAATAAGAAAATCTTTACAGAATAATTTGACCTTTTCCTCAAGAAACTTGTAGCCTAATCCATGAATATTCCTGCAAGCAGGACAGTTTCTTTTGATCATACTCTTGATCAAGGATCAAAGATCAAGGACATAAGCGTATGGTTAGAAGAAACTATGTCCTGCTTGCAGGAATGTTACAGCTGTATACTGACTGGGACATTTTTACACAGTCCTGTGGTGATGATTTGGATTCACTGGTGGATGTAACACGCTCATATGTTGCTTTTTGAAGGGGTTTTATGCAACACTTAACGTTCAAAAATTCCCCTCATGTTCAAAAGTCCCCTCTGGAAAGATACTGTGGTTGTATTTCAGTCCGGTCACTTTGACTTCAGTTTTAATGAAGATTTCTGAGAAACTGGTAAGGTCCGCGATCTTGAGGCAGACTGAACATGCACTGGACCCCTTGCAGCTTGCATAAAATCCACAGAGAAGTGGAAGATGCAGTAACATTGCTTAATTTGCTTTTTAGACATTTGGATGGAAATGGGACACATGCCAGACTTCTATTTATAGACTTTTCAACGGCTTTTAATATATTCCAACCACACATTTTAACCAGAAGGCTCTTACAACAGTTTGAGTTAAGTAATAGTCTGATGGGTTGGATTCTTGACTTTTTAAACAATAGGACACAGAGAGTGAGGGTCAATGGTATTTTGTCTGACCGAAAAAACTCTTCTATAGGGTCTCCTCAAGGGTGTGTGTTGTCACCTTTGATATTTATTTTCTACACAAATATGTGTCAGAGCAGTTATGACAATGGAACCATCATAAAATATGCATATGATTTGGTTATTGTTAGTCTGCTTCCGGAGAATGAGACCAGCCACTGCCCAGTTATTGATGATTTTGTACACTGGTGTGAGGAATCTTACCTCCAGCTTAATATATCAAAAACTAAAGATATGGTCATTGATTTTTAGTAGGAACAATACCATGAATGAAGCTACTTTAATGAAAGGTCAGACCATTGAGTATGTGCAAACCTTGGGACTATTATTGATGCAAAATTTAACTTTGAAGCTAATAGTGCAGCCGTGTGCAAAAAGGGTCACCAGTGCTAAAATTGTTTAAGGAAACTATTACACTTTCATATTGCCCAAATGATAATGAACATGTTTTATCATGCTTTTTTTTTTTTAAATCAGTTTTGTCCTTTTCCTTGGTGGTATGGTTTGGTCATTCAAAGAAATTCCTTAAACCACATAGTTAAATGGTCTAGTCGATGGGTTGGTGAGTCACAGTTGTATCCAGCATCCCTGTATACTAGACAGTTACAGACGATGGCTACTTCTATTTTAAATGATGTCTCCCATCCTTTGCACAGTGAGTTTCAGCTTCTTCCCTCTGGATGGAGGTTTTTAGTCCCAAGGTGCAGAACAAAGAGGTGTAAAAACAGGTTTGTTCCTGCCGTTTTAACTTTGTTGAATAAACGGTAGGGGTATTATGTCTGTGTGTATATATGTATAGCCTATAGGTATACATGTATACATGGGCATATATGTACAGTATATAACTATTTTTTTATGATACGTCTTGAGTGGTGGAGTCTTGAGCACATGTATCATGTTATTGTTATTTTGTTGTGATATATTGGGATTTTTATGTGTTTTTGAAAATTGTGTGTCAAGAATGGATGCTATTATCATATTTTACTGCAAAACAAATTTACCTGCGTGAACAAATAAAGTACCCAATCCTAACTTAACGAAGGAACTCACTAAAATATTTTCTGCAACCTGAAGGCTAAGTTATCACTGTGTGCTTATCTCTTCTGAGGTGGTGGCCAATTTCAGATATCATCTATTAACACCAGCTAAGCCTGTATATTGGTTGTTCGTTTACATCGATGGCATATCCACTTCCTGGGATAAACATCTGATTGCAAACAGCTTTAACTGCTTCCACAGGAGGACAAATTCAACCCACAGATTAAATGTACTATCAAATATCATCTGATGGTGTTGGCGGTTGTTTTAGTTGACTAAATGAAAAAATGGCAAAGCTAATGCTGTTGTAAGATGTTAAGAGGAGATCAACTCCAAGCTAATTGGCCAGTTATCCATAAATGAAATCTGTTGTGAGGGAAAATGAAACTGGCACAGCACATTCGGCCTAGGCGTTAAGTACACTTTCACGTCAAGGAACACTGAGTTACAGTCTTTAAATAGACCATAAATGATGGAGAAGAAACAAATACATATTAGTAATTGCATTCGTGATGAATTTACAGGCTTGTCGACAGCCTGGTCGTTAATGTAGTGACGATCCATCAACCACAGTGAGTGGAGAGTGACTGTAACTCTTCACCCCACAATTAATCTCCGCCATAACAGTTTTCCGGCACCTGAGGAGAGGCTTGTTAAATTAAAAACTGCAGTAAATCACACCGTAAAGAAGGTATTGATCATTTTTCATAAAATGGGAATATTGACAAAGCACTTAAATCTGATATTTTCTAGTTTATAACATTATGTTGGATACAAGGCTCATTGGCAGGGCTCCCATCCGTCACAAAGTAAAAATGTTATAGAATATAAAAAAAAAAAAAAAAAAAAAGATATACCAGTAATGATTAGACATGATGTAGATAATTCATGACTATTCAGCCAAGTTGGGTTTTAAAAGGCTACATAAGCAAGCAACACTAATTTTAATGGTAAAATGTATTTAATGCTTCTCAATGCACTTCACAGATGCTGATCTTTAGGTTGTCTGTCTTGGAGTCAGTGCTAGTTAACACCTCATTTACGTGCGGCTGTCTGCTGGGCATTGTCGACGGTTACTATTAAAAGCCTTGTCTTTCATGCCTGTTTCTCACCTAAATCACAGAAGCTGAAAGATGAAATCCCAGCAATTTAGAAATTCCTTCATGTCATACTCTGATGGACTAGAAGGAGGAGGGCTACAAACAAAAGAAGCGTGACATCACGTATCAATGAGAACCTTGAGCTAAGCTCAATGTGCCAGGTCACTTCTTCTAGCTACTGATAATAATCCATTAAATATGATGCATTGTCTAATATGTGAAATGATCATTCTTTTGACCATGATCTTTTCAATTAATCAGTTTATCTCATTCACAAATTCAGTCTGAAAAAGCAGTTCAAACATCACTTATAGACATGCCAAGGAAAGGCTAGTGCAAATATCATAAGTCTTCAGTGAATAACAACTTAAATTTCATCCTGTTTCTCATTCAAAACTACCAGATGACTTCAGAAGATTTGGAAAACAGAAATCATATGAGGGTTTGGAATGAAACGAGGGTGAGTAGGCTTAATTACAAAATTATTTAGCTCATATTTTAATTAGCTCAATACTAGGATTCAACTACCCTTTCAAGTCAGCACAAACAAGAAATTGTGAATGCCGTTTCCTTCCCTGTTGTGGCACATCTGAGTGAAACCACTCAAACGAGAAAAAAAACGTAGGGTGGGATTTTGTCCATCAGGAATCAATTGAATTGTCATATTTTAATTTTTATGATCGTTTCATGTGAGAGCCAGGTTGTTGGAGGGGAGGGATTTAAATTTTGTCGAGCTGTTGGACAACTATTATGACCAGCCCTCCCGCCAATCTACAAGTCATTAATTGCAATTTTCCATAAAAAAGAAGATTGTCAATTTTGATTTCATGGTGACATTAAAGGGTTAGTTCACCCAAAGATGAAAATTCTGTTATTATTCACACTCAAGTCGTTCAAAACCGTAAGACTTTCGTTCATCTTTGCAACACAAATTAAGTTATTTTATTAATCAATAATAATTATCAATTTATTATTATAATTTATGTTATGTTTGTTCCTCCTGTGAAAGTCCAAGCAAGCAAAACTTAAGTTTTGCAGTACACAATTATAGACAATTATATATAAATATATATACAGTATAGACAATAAATATAGACAATTTTTTTGGGTTAACTATTAATTTTAACAGGTCAAACTTTCTCCATTGTTTCTTCTACACACACAAACTTGTTATTCATTCATGTTTGTCAAGATATGAAGGGGAAAAAAACATATCCAAAGTGAATGAATGATGCATTTAAATACAGGTTGTCAACCCTGTCCATGTGTAACGTTTCATGTTTTCCATACACCAAATAAGGACATACTTTAGCTAAAAGCCCTAGAGGGTTAGTTACTGTTCAGAGCACATGCCATATGCTTGAAAAAAAGAGAGAGAGAAAAAGAGAGAGAGAGGGATGCATTGCACTCATTTACGTGGCACCTCCCTCAGGTCACGTCTATCCCTAGAATGAACTGAGGTTCTTCTAAATCCAGCCACCATCATACGTCTGCACGCACAGATACACACAAAAGGAAATTAAAAAGCTAACTGAAATTAGTCAGACAAATCTCAAAAGAAGAGAGTGGAGTTTAAAAGACTAAGAGGAGGAGATTTTGAAGAGTTGAGATGTTGGGGGCAGGGGAAAACAAGAGTTGAGGTTGAAGAGTTTATTCTGAAGAATACACAACGAGCTTCTTCAATTCTCCTTTTGTAGAGACAGGAAAAATTATCATTAACATTAGGGCTGGGCGATATGACCAAAATCTTACATCACGATATGAGGAATTGTATTTCACGATATGAGTTACTATTGCTTTAAATAAGGTTTTGATACCATTGAAATTTCATAATTCTTGTCACCATTTTCAATATCATAAAAAACTAGTCTAAGTTAAAAAAAACAAAAACTCAATCTTACTGAAGACGAGTAAACAGTGATAAAGAAAGAGCAAAGAAACTAATTACAAGCATATAGGAAAACAAACTACATTTGAATACACATGAAATAGACCTACCTGAAAATTTCCAACACTAGAAATAAGAAATACTACATAAATTGTATAATGTAATAATGTAAAATGTAATAATGTTTAATGTAAAAAAAAAAAAACACTGCATAGTCTTCACTGTGTAAATTATACAATTATTCTCATTAAAGTTACAAAAGTGATTTGGTAAAGAGCAGAGAGAGATTTTCTCTTTTTGTTGTTTGATGAACATTAATAATGTCAGTAGGTAAATTGGATGCTGCCACTTTAAGACCGACTGTACGGATCCGATACTTGTGCGCTTGCTTTCTCAACTGTTTACGTTTACTTAAAGGTAGCATCAGTGATTTCAGGCCCAAAAATATTTTATCACATTCATCTAATCTTTCCTAACGATCCGCTAGCTGCCCGCCCCATAAGCATGCCGTCAAAAAAACGCGTCTCTGTAGGCAGCCTAGGCTCTGAGATCTGCACACAAAAACAAATGGTTTAGCCAAACACTCAAAACCAAAACAAATAGTGTTCCAACCAATCACCGACAGGGGGAAGGTGTTGTGAGGTTTTGAGCCAGCTTTTTCTTCAGCTCTGTCTTCGCGTGCAGCCGTGCATGAGCACAAAACCTCACAACACCCTCCCCCTGTCTGTGATTGGTTGGACATAAGACATAAGTATGTGCATTTAATAGTTCAAGCTCAAAGCACTCAGTTCAGTTCTCACGCTCTTTAGAAGCAGCGGCTACATGTTTAGCATGCGCATATAGCGAAATAAGTTGTCTTTCGCTGCTTACTGCGCTTCAACGGTTTAAAATCACTTGTTTTTAAACCGCAATACTTAAAATGCATGCAAAGATGAGCTTTCATGACAGCTTAGCACAGCAACGTCATGTTAGCGTAACCACGATAGAGACCACAGTCCAAATTCTCTACCGGTTGACAAATTTCTACTGGTTAATCGTGTCTACCGGTATATCGCCAAGCCATACCCCTACTTCCAGCTGCAATATATGTTCAATTTCCCAAACATAGCAGTAGAGACTCAGTAGACATGCATTGAATATGAAAACAAAAAACACCTACACACATCTACTCTATAAAAGCAACTATGATGTTCTCTAGAACAAGGACATATCCAGGAGTCCTTGACAAGTACGTTCACAATGTGCAGAAGTGTGGAATCCATTAAGAGCGAAAGTAACGAGAGTCAGCACATGGCCACATTCGGAGGAAATCATCTCACACTTCATCTCCCCAGCTCTGTCTGCGTAGACTGTGTTCAAGAGTAATGGAGGTTTCAGCTTCAGATGATAGAAAGAATAAAAGCGGGGAAGGTGGGAGTGTTGTAGAAAGAAGCTGAAAGAGGAGCGGAGGATAAAATATGGCCAGTTATCAGATGTGCACTTGAAAGCACCCCATTCTTAACTTACTGCAGGCTGGCAGATTCAGAGCCTGTGAGAATAGATTGGACAAGAACATCTTAATATCTGATTCGGAGGAGCCTGGAAGCGGTCAGCCTTTTGTTCAAATAGAAAAAGAGAATAAACACTTTCAAAAACAGTCAGAAACCGACCCCTCCTTGAATATTGCCCAGCATCCCTTTACTTCGTCTTGCCCCATGTATACCACGGACAACATTACAAACAATAAGAGAGCCAAAACAACAGCTACAAAAGCAACATCAAGTGTCTCAAAAAGGAGAAAGACCTCTTTGTTTGACCCTGTGGACACATACCAGAGCCCCAACACTTTTTTGTGGCCCTATAAATGGCCCGTGTGATCCGACAGCCCCTCCTCCAGTCAGGCCCTCTCGCAGTGGAAATGCGACCCTCACCGTCACAGTGGATTATGGGAACAAAGAGAGGCTGGGAGTTTGAGTGTCGCAGTAGGGGAGATGTGTGGGGCCTGTCATAGTCTCTCAGGGATATGGTGCTCATCTGTAAAATTCCAATGGCTCTTGAAGAGGCTTTGCATACATTCTCCCGTTATCTCTGCACTGCCTTCTGGGATTCTTAGTCTCATCTCATCGTCTTTCTCAGGGTCCAAAATTAACTTTTTGCCACACATGCTAACAGCGGGTAACTGGCTCTTTTACCAGCTATGAAAATGTAGTTTACATTGATTTAATTAACAATACACACTACTGTAACGTGTGGGGTCAAGAATTAATGTCTTAAAAAAACGTCGCGTCAATACGATTTTTTAAAGACATTAATACTTTTATTCAGCAAGGATGCATTACATTGATCAAAAGTGACAGTAAAAAAATGTAAAATGTTACAAAATATTTCTATTTCAAACTAATACTATTCTTTTGAACTTTCTATTTAAATAATCCTGAAATGCATCACGGTTTCCACAAAAATAATAAGCATCACAATCATTTTCAACTGTGGTAATAATAAGAAATGTTTCTTGAGCACCAAATCAGCATATTAGAATGATTTCTGAGGGATCATTTCATGTGACACTCTCATGCATGTCATGCTGAAAATTCCCCTTTACCATCACAGGAATAAATTCGATTTTAAAATATATTGAAATCACAAAACCAGTCACAAGTAGCACGGGTATATTTGCGGCAATAGCCAACAATACATTGTATGGGTCAAATTATCGATTTTTCTTTTATGCCAATAATCATTAGGATATTAAGTAAAGATTATGTTCCATGAAGATATTTTGTAAAGTTTCCTACCATGAATATACAAAACATTTATTTTTGTGAGTGAATTCAGCAAAATCGCAAACATAAATGGACAACTTTAAAGGCGATTTTCTCAATGTTTAAATTTTTTTTGCACCCTCAGATTCACGATTTTCAAATTGTTGCATCTCAGCCAAATATCGTCCTATCTTAACATACAGTGCTATGCATAAGTTTAGATACCCATGCTAAAGTTGACTAAAAAGAAGAATAAAAAAATCATCTTTTGGAAATTGAACTTAATGCCTTAATTAAAAAAAAATGGAAAAATCCAACCTTTAAGGACACTAATTTTCTTTGTGAATGAATAATGTATCGTAAATAAATAAATGTTCTTCCTTAAAATACAGGGTGCATAAGTCTGGACACCCCTATGTTAAATTCCCATAGAGGCAGGCAGATTTTTATTTTAAAGGCCAGTTACTTCATGGATCCAGGATACTATGCATCCTGATAAAGTTCCCTTGGCCTCTGGAATTAAAATAGCCCCACATCATCACATAGCCTTCACCATACCTAGAGATTGGCATGGGGTACTTTCCATAAGATCATCTCTCAATGCAAATCAAACTAGCTATTAGGCTAACTGAAATAAAACCATGCCAATATATATATATGATCCTATAATTTTGGTAGTGTATACAAAAAAACAGCAAAGTCAATAAGTAATTCATATAATAATGTAGAAAACATAAATAAATAAAAAAACACATTGAAGTTTGAAATTTATAAACGGGGATGTACAAGATCAATGAATGTCAAAATTTCAGTGGCAGTGCAGCACAGTGCAAGTGACTTGAAAGAGCAAGTGAATGTTTTGTTAACATGCCTGAAATGCTCTTATTGCTAGTATAGGCCATTGTTATTGTTGTGCCCTGAAATTAAACGGTTTGATTTGTATAGTCACTTATAGAGGGTACGCACGTGACGGAGTGACAGCGGTTATGCCCACTGAGTGGCAGCACTGGTTTTCAGCGTGAATGGCGCGAAAAACACAAAACACATCTAAAATGGGAAAGAGCTTTGAGACTGACTGTACAAATGGATTTGACAAGAAATCTGAGGTATATTTGTACAGACTGCCGAAAGTTACAGAAAGCAAATGGATCGCTGATATTCACAGAAACAACTGATCTCCAGGCGAAACATGGATTTGCAGTTATCATTTTGTGACAATATCTTGGATTTTGGGGTAAAACCAAACCCTATAGATTGCATTGTTATATATTGTATTGACAACTCATCAATTAAATATTTTTATTTTGCATAATTGGATGTTTTTAAATAAACATTAACAAAAACTAGACAATATGACGAAATACAATTCAAGTCAATTCATACACTGTTGACTTGGGTTCTCTCACTCCATATCGTTCTTTTGTAGCAAAGGATCTGGGTTTTATTCTGGATAGTGGCCTAAAGCTGAACAAACAAATCAATGCTGTTGCCAGTTCCAGCTTTTACCAACTTGGAAGAAAATTAAGAGAAAAGTTAAACCCTTCCATAGAGTTTTGAGATTGTTTGAGATGGGCTGCCCGTCTCATCTATTAATTGACTTCAACTGGTCCAAAACGCTGCAAACGGGACCTTATTGCGTCTATTTTACGTTCATTGCACTGGTTACCTATTCATTATCGTGTTGAATTCAAAATTTAGTTGTTAGTATACAAAGCGTTAAACAATCTCGCTCCTCAGTACCGTTCAGAGTTGTTTACTAAACACTATCCAGTCAGATTGCACAGATCACAAGCTATGTTTCCATCCACTTGTCAATCGAATTATCTTAAGTTCTGTAAAAAAGCTCATGCGAATAAAGCTGGTGAATGTGTGTTTCCATCCAACGGCTTTAAAGCGAATAAAAACCTGTGCGTAATGACGTCACATGCTGTTTTGCGATCAAATTGGTATATCGAATTGATTTGAGACATTTTAATGTGTTTCCATTTAATTGTCGCACTGAATTGCACAACATTCAAGCATACATTTGCGAACAAAGTTTTGCTAGACAAAATGGATCGCGCCATCTATCGTTTCCATCAGCGTTTATCGCATAAGCCGTATATCGAACAAGATAAAATCCGATGAGACCGACCGTATTTCATTTGAGTCGATATTCATGAAATTCAATCGAATTTTACTGTTTCCATAAGGCATTTTTCATTCAATATCACTCAATTTGGATAAAAATGTGTGGATGGAAACATAGCTACAGACAAGTCATCTACTATGGGTACCCAGATCCAGACTACTACTAGCTGGCCCGAAGTTATGGAAAAAATGCCACTTTCTATCAGAACAGTGACCACAGTGTCTGAGTTTAAAAGTATTTTGATAACCCATTTGCACTCCTGTGCTTTTAACATCTTGTGAATGTTTATTTTAATTTTGGTGTTAGATCTAGGCAATTTTGTACAGCACTTTGGTCAACCAAGGTTGTTTTAAATGTGCTTTATAAATAAAATAAATTTGAAACTTGCATTTGGAGCTTGCGTGTGTTAATTTTGGACTCTGGTCCTTCTCTTGCCATCTCTCCATAAATGGAGAAGGGAGATCCTCACTCTGGATCGAAGGCCTGCGACACTTTAGCAGCTGCTTCATAAGTGCTTCCCTGCCGAGTGTCTCAAAGATATCTCATGATTTTCAGGAACTCTCTCTCACAACCTCCCCCTCTCATTCATCCATCATTCTTGCCTTCTGCAGATTTTGTGGTAGATGTTTTAACTGATCTCTCTTTCCACTCATCATCAAATCTCAGATCCTTGCGAGAGTTAGGCATGGTAAATTAGGCAGCTGCCTTCAAGTGAGAAAAAGAGTGGCATAGAATGCAACGGAAATGCATTTTTCCTTTCGTTTCTTGACATCTCGCACTGTCACAATCAAGTTCAGCTGAAGTACAAATCAATTCAAAGCAGAGTCATTCCATATTACAAGAGACCTTTTCCGCAGCACCACTGTGAACTGAAGACCCAAGGCATTCTCCTGAAAGCTCTTGCCATGAAAAATAACACCCTTGAAGGAAACTCTTGGAGTGCTCAAGTGCAGAAATGGCTCAAAAGGAAGCTTAAAGGCTACTCACACCAAAAGCAAACGTGGATTGCTGACAAGTGACAACTCATTAGTAACACTATATACAGAGGGCCAGGGCTCCAGACTAAGTTTTTTCTTACTGAAAATGTATAAGGGCACATCTTAAATCAAGCTGCAACAATATTATTCACATTTAGAGCTTTGCAGTGCTGGAAAAAGTTGTGTAGAGCTTGAAAGTTCTTGAAAAGTGCTTGAATTTCACTCTCAAAAGGTTGTACGAACCCTGAACTGAATGTAATTACCAATGGTTACAGTTAGCGTTACTAAATCCATGATGAATGTTGGTGATTTGTGGACAGGAAAGTCTTCTATAACTTGTTCATTCATGGCAAAACATTTCTCCTAGTTTCCACGTCACTGCTGTTTGATCTGATATGGTTTATAAAAGAGAATTCTGCACTGAATTTGAATATTATTAATTCTGCGGTGAATTCAAATGATTTCTCACTGGATCTCCCAGTGCTATAGTAACAGTGTCACGTGATCAAAGATCGGCCCACAAGTGAGCGCGATATCCCATAGTCATGTGTTGTACTGAGTGAACCAACTAAATGAAAACAATGAAGTATTTATGAGTAAGTCATTGAATCATTCATTCAACTTAAACTTTTAAATAATTCCTTCAGATTCATTAAACAATTTAAATAGAGTGCGGCAATTATAATTTTGTCAGAACCTCTAGTAAATTACATGTTATAGAATCTCTATTTGAAAAAAAATAAAAAAAATGTGATTCTCAATTTATCCCAAATCATGCAGCTCTACATCAGAGTCACCAAAGCCCCCAAGCCCGGCAAATTAAAAAAGAAAGTACCACCTTTTTAAGTCCAGACTCGATCCCTTACATATTAAACAGTTGCACTGAGGCTGAGATTTCAAAGTTCTGGTTTAAAGGGAGGCTGTTTCATCCTCCTCATAAACCAAAGACGTGGGATCGCACAAACAAAACAAACAGACGTTCGGTCAGACGGCTGTGGGCTCATGCCTGGCTGCCGGGTTATGTGTGCGATTATTCACTGATGACGAGTTCAGATGGGCTAATGCTTCAGTGACAGCACCGAACAGGCCCACTCGCAACCCACCAGCCCGAGCAGAGTGTTACTCATGGCAGCCTTCTGCCGATTACAGAGATACAAAACACACAAAAAAAAAATCACAGGAGCATCTTGTGACCTCTGACCCTTGTGTCAGTCCTGAGAGCGGAAGTAGGCTACGTCTCCCAGCTGTTAACAAAGAGATAAGCGCCACATTCTCTGCACCTTGTTTGCTTATGAAAGGAACTTGCATGGAATATTTATCAGCTGATGCTTGAAATCAAAAGCCTTTGAGCGAAGAGTGCTTCAAAAAGCCAGGGCCATATCACAGCATCTCTGTCAGGGTGATATGAGGGCAAGGACAAAATGCACAAAATGCAGCAGGAAAGAGCTTCTGAGGAGCAGACAGGAAGAGGGAGAGGATTATTCATCCATATCTGAACTTTGCATAAGCGCCAGGCATTATTTACTAATCAAAGGCTTGGTATTCATATCAGGATTTATAATTCATACTCCATGAGAAGAGACTGTCACAGTGGGGGGGGGGAATCAAAGACACAGAGAGAGAGAGAGAGAGAGAGAGAGAGAGAGAGAGTTTCATAGATATAGATGATGATGATCTTCAGCGAGCATCTGGAATCAAGTCTTCCCATCAGTCTCTCCAGAGGTCTTTCCAGTGCAGCAAATGGATGTTACCAAGCCTGGGGCTGACACCACACAAATCAAATGTTTGAAACAAAACCCCAAAAGTACAGAAGAACTGTCGAAAATTCCTATTCTTGTCATTGTGACAAAGCTTCTCTCCACAGAGGCTACAAACGACAGCTGGAAGTCTTCTAGAATGTCTGTACTGTTTGTCAGTTTCTTAATGCCATTGCTATGCAAAAGGCAGCACACACAGGACTCATGGTTTGGTACGTACCTCGGTTTTGGTCACGGTTCGATACGAGTTCAGTACATTTCTGATTCCTGATGGCACAATGTCAAATGATTTTGTCTCATTATAATAGCTGAAACAGTTTAAAATACTCTGTCCTTATGGTCATAGATAAGGTAAAGGGTCTTTGAGTCTTTGTGCAATAAAGAAAACAAACAGGATGCAGGATTTCCTTTCTTTAAATTTAGTGGAGCGCATCGCAAAAAGTAATCGTAACTCAGTGTATAGGCTACTAGCAAGCTCTTGCATGCCATCTGAACTCTTGTTTTGGGTTGGTCTCTTCTTCTTCTGCTCTTTTTCCTGTTGTGGTGATTAGCAAACAGGACCCCAGGACCCCTGACCCCAGGACCCCTTCACTTGTGACTGACTACATATTCATTGTCTCGATCAAGAGCAGTGAGTGATTTCCTTGTATTTTGTTTGATTACCATTAAAACACAGACAGCAGGAATATTAGGCTTCTGTCCCTTTAAGACATAACCCACATATCAAATACTGTTACATATGCGTTGTCTTTCTCAACTGTATAAATTCACTTATGGCATAACGGACTATGACTGCTGGGATAATCGAGACGGGCATGTTGACATAATTTTTGTGTGAATTTGTCTGTTCTAGCACAAGACTTGAAAGCGAACTACATATTTGCACGCTATTTGAGGTGTGTGCGCGCTTCGGATGAGTACGCGCACACACACACACAAACACAGGCTTGCGAATTCTCTTTAAAGTCTTGCGCTCGAATGTTTAAATTGGCAGGGCTTGAATGAGTTTAGTTTAAACACAGATAGAAACGTGTGCTGTTCAAGTCTCACCTGCGTTCCTGCGCTATGAACACCCGGGTGATGATGATGTAAATGACTGGTCATCTTCGAGCATACGGCACTCTCATTGAACAATGTTTACAAAGAGTGACCGCTTAATTCACATTTTTTTGATTATCGCTGTTGTAATGTATTATTGGTGAGCCATCATGTGCATCATTCGAAAGAAACATACATTAGCGGAACTGTCTGTTTTACGCTGTTATTTTCAACAAACCATATTATCAGATCTGAGGTGAACCGCGGTGCAAATGCGTACCGAACCGTTACACCCTAGTCCATAACGTGACGGTTCGGGACAAATATACCACTACACACCAATCCACTATTTACAATCTACCAACATCAATAGTACCAGTACTTTGATCGATGCCAAAACCTAAAATTACACAATGTCAAGTTAAAAATGTAAACTAGATTAACAAGCTAGAAATGCAGAAGGAAAAACATAAATAGGGGTTTTAGTAAGTGCCTTTGTTTATATTATATGTCTTTGTTAAGTCTATAACAAAGAATAATATAACTGTAAAATAAAAGAACAAAAAAGAGGTTGGTCATACAGAGATAAATGTAGGCTAGGGTCCTACAATCATGTGCGTAAATTAATTTGATTAAATATAGGCGGCTTATTTTACATATTAGACCAACAGTGATAACAATAAAAAGTCGCATTTATAGGTCAATACTGGTAAATTCCTGTATAGAACACAAATAAAAGGCAAATGTAACAAAAGGCAGCCCTGTAACAGGAGGCTGTTATAACTGCTCATTAATATGAGGTAGGTATATATGCAAGAATTCACACATTCAGAGACACAAATGCACAATGTCAAGTATAATATTTTATAATAGGTTCACTGCGTTTTACATTTAAATTAGAGGTGAGATGAATGTGTCACTAAAATCATCCCCAATTCTCATCATAAAGCCAATAGAAACCAGAGGAAAATGAAATGGCAGCTCAGACTCCGTTTTTTAAACCGATGTAGAATCAGGAAAGAGTTCAGACACAGACGTTCAGAGGACCGCCACTGCTTGATTAGCCAAGCTTATCTAACAGCAACAAAAAGAAAAACTACTGAACAAAGAAAGTCCTTTCGGATGGATAAGATGAAGCGCGTGACAGAGGGTGACATTTAGGAATTAACTTTAATCCCATAGCAGGGACTTGCAACACTAGCCTAGATGTTTCAGAGCTTTTCCCAGTGTTTTCAGAGCTTACTCAAACAACCATTATGACTAGTCAGAACCACTCAGAGACATTAATTAGAGACGACAAACTAGCAAACAAAACAGAATTAAACAGTGCTGACACATCGGAGTCTATATAAAGTCTTTGGTATGCGTTCAGACAGCAGCATATGGCAAGTTCTCAGAGGCCGATCATGAGTGACTGTGACAGAAACCAGAGTTTGCAGAGTACAAATGCAAAAACATCAACGCATGGAGGCTAAATCTGCATTATACTTAGTTCCATCCCATCAAACTCTCCCAAAAACACTCCCTACATGAAATGTATATAAATATTCACTTTATTCAGGTTTTCTTTCTCCAAGCTTGATTCGTGTTTCAGATTTTTATACTTGCCAATGCCAACATTTTCAAATGGCCCAGTAAATTACTCGCATATGCGACTAAATCTTTCTGGGCGACTAAGTAATGTCTATCATTAGCCATAGGCTAATAAATTCTTAGATTTTGCTCGCCAGTGTGTGTGTGTGTTAGAGGATAAATAGAAGTTTATATTTTCACTCGCTGAACACCCAGACTGAGCGCTTGAGAGTTTTGCTCTCAGTCAAGCGATCTGTAGCCAACTATTTCTATTCAGCTCAATGGATGTGTGCAGCGTACCTGTATTTGACAGACAGTACACTCTAGTTTGAAGGCGCACAACTCACGGTCGATTTGCTGAGAGCGCTGGGTTTCTCACACACACGCAAAGAGAAAGAGAGCGTGAGCCTTACATACCACACAGAATCGACGCGCTACATGTAAACGATATTCTTTGTTGTATTCTCCTGTCAAAATAACATTTTGAATTATTCAGCTTTTAAGAACAAGCGGAAGATATTAGTGATGGGTCGTTTGCCAATGAGCCGGCTCTTGTAGTTGAACGTATATAGCCTATAGAAATTAAATCATTATGTAATAATGAAATAATGAATAATTACATTTTATTAAAAATAATTGACTAATTCAAAGAACAACAAAAAAATTATGATATAGGCCTAAAGGCACACACACATTCGTTTCGACTGTCTGATCAGCCTCACATTCTGTTCCTGTCAATCATACACGCGGTGTCAACCAATTATACTGCATGGAGGAGGGCCAAGCCAACACACACACACACACACACACACACACACAGTCAGACAAGTAGTCGAAACTCGGAGGAGAGGAAAAACAGAAAACAAAAGCAGGAAAACGAGTCAGAAGAACAGCAACATTTGGAATAATTTTAATGATGTAGACAATGTTAAAGCACAGTGTAGTATTTGCCAAAACAAAATCTCATATACAACCAGTTCTATGCACAACCTACAACGGCATATGCGAATTGTGCACCCACCTGTGAAGCTAGCGGAGCTTCGAGAAATTAGCGGTCCCGCTAGTGATGGTGGTGGAGCGACTGGAGCCAGCGTATCCACTCAGTCAAGTAGGCCTACTCCACGACCCACAGCAACGCAGTCTTCTATAATGGACCAGTTTATGCAGAAGTCAATGTCTGTAGCAAAACAAGGCCAAATTGATATTGCATTGGCTAAAATGTTTATCACCTATTTCCAGCCATTTCGATCATGGAGGACAGAAGATTTAGAAATTATAGCAGTAGTCTAAATCCAATGTACACAATTCGACTGTATGAGAGCACAAGGGTTTCAGTACAGGAAAGAGTCAAAAAAGCTACTGCAGTTTGCCTTACCACTGACTGCTGGACATCAAGGATAACCACTAATTACATGTCAGTTACATGTCACTTCATTGAAGATTTTTCAATGTCTAGCTGTCTTCTGGAACTGTTGAGGCAAAAGAATGGCACAAAGATGGAAAAGTGGTCTGTTGTGTTAGTGACAATGCAGCTAACATAACCAAAGCCGTGAAAATTTTAAAGGGGAACCATCATCCATGTCTTGCCCACACAATCAGCCTGATTGTAAGAGATGCTCTGAAGGTGATGAAGCCCACTGTGGACAAAGTGAAAGCAGCTGTGGAATACTTCCACAGGAGCACAGTAGGTGCTGAAAAACTGAACTCTACACAACGCCAGATGGGAATGCCTGAGCTAAGGCCTAAACAAGACTGCACTACAAGGTGGAATTCAACATTTTATATGTTGAAACGGTTTCTTGAGTCAAAGGATGCCATCATCTATACCCTGGCCATTGTCAATGCACCTGTTGATCCTCTGACCCAAGAGGAATGGGAGGTGGTGGAGGAGGTGTGCAAAGTCCTGGAGCCCTTTGAGCAGGTTATTTTGGAGATCAGTGGAGAGAGGTACAGTAAGCAGTTATTTCTACATTTTATCCTGTATTTTATATTTAATATTTATAAAATCTGTTCTCTCTTTTTAGCTTTGTGACAGCCTCAAAAATGTTACTCCTATGTAAGGGTCTGCAGCGAATCACAGCCAACCGCCAGAGAGAAGCAAATGTTACCACAGGACAAGTGATAGAGTTGATGGACACCCTATGTTCATCAATGGACAGAAAGTTCCATAGAATGGAATATAATCACGTGAATCAGAAACCACTGCACTTGACCCCAGGTTTAAGAAGTTAGCCTTCAGTGATGCCAGAGCGATTGATGAGGCTATTCAAAGAATCACCTCAGCAACAGAGAGGGACAGCCCCAGCAGTCAGCTGGCTCAGACACCAGGGCAACAGGAAGCAGAGGGATCAGAAGAAGCAGATGCAGTAGGACCACAAACGTCTGCTGTTTGATGAGAGAGCAACTGGGGATGCAGCACGAAGGAATCCTTCAGCAGATGCCATAATGGAGGTCCGATCCTATTTGGAGGAGCCCCACCTCCAAAGATCTGCAGATCCTCTGAGCTGGTGGAAGAACAAGGCCTCTATCTACCCACGGCTTACTAAAGTCATGACAGGGAGACTCTGCATAGTGGCCACATCCGTTCACTCTGAGAGGATCTTCTCGAAAATAGGACAAATAATTACTAAGAGAAGAAATCGCATCAGCCCCTCGAAAGTGAGGCAGCTTGCATTTCTGAATGCAAATCTCTCATAAAATATAAATATGGTCAGCATTGTGTGTGTGTGTGTGTGTGTGTGTGTGTGTGTGTGTGTGTGTGTGTGTGTGTTCATGCTACAGTTATACATTACTAGTGAGATAGTTCATGCTGGTTATAACATGGCAATAAAGAAGAGAGAATAAGAGGGGCCAGTTTAATCCTTTCAGTTATGTATTTTTCTTTAATATGGGTTCTATTATGTTGTTCAGATTCAGATTGTATTTGTTTTGAATGTTGTTTCTATACATTAAATAGTTGAAATTTAAATGCAAATGTTTAATAGTATTCTTTTTTCATAACAAATCAATGAATTCTTAAAGAAATTGTGAGACATTATGAGTATAATTTCATTTAATAATTTAATTAGAATAAAGTCATAGTTAAAACATTTATTTGTTTGTGAGCCGTTTGTGAGCCAAAAGAGCCGGCTCTTTCCAGTGAGCTGAGTCAAACAAGCCGGCTCATGAAAAAGAGCCGCAATGCCCATCACTAGAAGATATGTCGGTTTCTCCGGTGGTGGGCGGAACTAATGCGCAAGTGGCAATCTCATTGGCTGGGGTTCATCCCTGTTTTGATTTCAGCAAATCAGTTTGAGCAAACGCTGACAACGTGATTAATATTCATGAACCCAGCAGCTAATCAATCCTTAGTGCGTTGTCTATTGTTATTAGTAGTAGAATTTGTAGTAGTAGCCTAGTATTATCTTTTAATAATAATTTATATCATCTATTACTATCTAGAGCCCGACCGATATATCGGCAGGCCGATATTATCGGCCGATATTAGGCATTTTCAAAACTATCGGTATCGGCATTTATAACGGCCGATAAATTAAGATTTCAAAAATAAAATAAAAACGGACGAAACACCCTTCAACCATGTCATGAGGGTTGCCGTTGTATTGTTTGTCCACCAGAGGGCACTCTACACCGTCCCTGTTGGCAACACTCGTGTATAACGCGCCACACATTCAGCAACCTGTTGATCCAGCCAGAGTCGGGCAGAGAGAACCGCGAGTGAGATCATCGGTGAATTGTGTTCATGGTGAGTTGGTAACGACTCACGAGACATACATTGCTTGAATAACAATTAAAAGAACATCCCTATCAGTTCTCTTAACTCAAATAAGGATGACAAAATTCGTGACTCATGTCCAGTTTTGCTGCGGTTAAATAAGCCGAGAGTGAAGCGGAACAACGCGACGTAGGCTATATTCACATTAAATGTTAACACTGCAGTTCACAAAAGTTCATAATGTGCATGTGCTTTAATGCTTTGTCGGTTAAACATTTAATTTTAAATGCTGATGCGCTGTTCTAACGTGTGCGTTTCTCAGCGCGTACATGTGAAGCTCACATGCACTAAAAGCCTTTCTACCAGCGCCTGGATACTGGACTAAGTTATCTTTCGAGTATTATTGTGCTAATACTGTTAAATACACACAAGATTTACATAAACAATGTCGGTTGTCCGCTTGTCAAATGCGTGTACATTAGACGTGGCATGCTCAGCTCTTAAACAGACAGTAGCAATTGTAAACACATTGCCGCTTGTCCTTAAAGGGATAGTTCACCCAATAATAAAAATGATCTCATTATTTACAGGCACTCTAATGTTGTTCCAACTGTATTAATTTCCTTCTAATATTTTTTTAAATATTAATAGTTTGAAGAATGTGGGTAACCAAACAGTAGCTGGTCCCCATTGACTTCCAAAGGAGAAAAATATACTATGGAAGTCACTGGGGTACATCAACTGTTTGGTTACCCACATTCATCCAAATAACTTATTTTCAACAGAAGAAAAAAACAACTTGAGAGAGTAAATTATGACAATTTGAATTTGTTGTCAATATGAATGTGAAATTGTTGTTTTTGTTCAAAGGACTAAACGTTTAGTCTTAAAAAAAATCTTAAGTTTGTATTTTTATACATTTTATTTATCAGAACTTTAATATATTTTGATGTTCCTCTGTTCTGTTGTGACAATACAAGAAACAAGTTTCTTTTTAAAATGCATTATCATATTATTTTAGTTAAAACTCATAAATAACTACAAATAACTAATGTTAGGGAAATTTGTTAATGTTTTGTTGCGCGTTTCTGAAAAAAAAATAAAAAATATCGTCCGATATATCGGAATATCGGATTTTAAAACCAACAAATATTTGTACCGGTATCAGCCTTCAAAATCCTTTATCAGTCGGGCTCTAGTACCCATCAAAAGTTTGTACACACCAATTGTAAAGTGTGTCCAAACTTACTGTACTATAATACACATAAATAATATTGCTACTGTATTATAATATACACATAAATAATATCGGCCGATATATCGGTATCTGGCTTTTTTTTTATCGGTATCGGTATCGGCGCCCAAAAATCCATATCGGTCGGGCTCTATTACTATCATCTTTTTTTTTACAGTAACTGAATGACCAACAAGATCTTAAGCATCACCAGTCCTTAGTTGAGTTAAAATGACAAATATGCATTCATACATGGTTTGGTTACCAAGTTTTACTTCTAATTACTAAAGTTCTATCATTAAATAGTGCTTGATTATCATAATATAATGCTTGATTGACTGATGTTAAGAGTGTATGTTCAGAAACTTAAAAACATAAACTGATTTGGCGAAATCGAAATGTATATACAGTATATATCAGTCTGGCGAGTAAACTAAAAAAAAATTACCAGCCAATGGCGATTCTATTAGTGTGCGTAGCCGTAGAGATTTGAAATGGCAAAAAAAAAAAAAAAAAAAGTTAACTATAAATTATTTATTATTTATAATATTTCATATCCAACAATTTTTGTAATTAGCAATAACAACAAGCTATTTCACACTCATAAATGAAACTCAATGCCAGCTATAAATTTATGAACTATAATTTAATGGAAAACTTTATGTGGTGCCAAAAATGGCCTATTTTTTAATTTATTTATTTATAATGATCAAATATTTCTGATACTTGCATGACTCATTCTCATACTCAAAAACAAAAACTATGACAGTCTAGAAGATAATGTAAACTTTTTACAACAAAACGATAAAAAAGTTGTTTCATGTGTTCCAGATGTCTTGGTTAATAAAACCACAGTAAATGATTAACAAAATCATAGTTACACAAGAACGCAAGTACAGTGAGTTGAACTACAGCTCCGTCAACTAGGGCCAGTTGCATAAACAGACTTGTCCTAAGTCTGTCCTACTAGAAATTAGCCAAGGGATAAGCAGTCTTACAGTATCAAATTAGACCAATCTACATTTTTATACAACTGAATACTTAAAAAGTTTATGAACAGTCTAAGAGAAAATAAATTTGATGACTAACTTGTAAGACTAGTCTTGGAAGTTTTTGCAACCGGCCCCTGGTATGAAAGTTGATATTAGTTTTGATATTAACAAGGAGATGCTACAAAACATTCATGAATATTCAAAAAACAGAATGCAGATTTCTTCTTTCTGTTTGTCTCTGGAGCAGCAAAAGGGGATCTAAGGAAGCCGCTTGACTTCTCAACCATACTCGTCTTCTAAACCTTCTGATAAAAGTCCCCCACCCCACCCCCATTGCTGAGCTCCCTAACTAGCATCATGACAGTCAACAGGGAGAAAAATCCTCTTACTGAGCATGTGAACAACTCTGTTCCCTAGTGAGAGAGCCCACACTGGGCTCCCCAGCCCCCACTCTCCAAACAGGCTGAAATATTCCACAGGCCTGCAGGGAGAGAGACAACTAACTAGGTGCAATGGGTTTCTGAGAGCGTGTGTGTGCCTGCAGTACAGCACTATGAGGAGCAAAGTGAAGAATTTGAGTGCATGACTGAAATACCTTGGGTCATTTTAAGGTGAAAATGTGCTTTAGCCCCTCTGAACCTGGAATAAACTGGCACGGTACAAAATGCAAAACTCACTCTTGTCTGCACCTAACTGCAAATTAGAAAGACAGTGCCAATATTGATTATTAAAACAATTCTGACATGATGAAATCTAATCCTGAAAAATCTCAGCTGTATTTTAAGGGCACTTAATGGGAGAGCACAAGCACAGCACAGCAAAGTAATCATCCACCAATATGAGTCATATCATCCTGCGTCCACAGAGAGCTTTTTCAGATTTCAGAGCGTTCTTTGATGTACACTGCTGGAACTGAATCTAAACTTCCTATGGAAATGACATGATTCAGTCAGAGGGCTTTCAGGGCACTCAACACATTAACAAATTTCTAAGCTGTTGCTCCTCTTCAAAGCGAGCACAAAAACGTATTTGCAAGGTTTACGATTACCATGCCCGTGTATATGAGTGTTTCTCTGCAAAATATCTGAAGACAGGATGCACAGCAGGGGTTATTCAAGGCTGTCTGCTTGGAAAGTACTTCCTGGTGAAAACCCTCAGTTTTCTCAACAACTTTGTTTCTTGCCAAAGAAGAAGACAACAGGCTTAATTTGAAAGCAATCATCAAATAGAGACAATTCCGTTTCCGATCATTATCGCAGCTGGTAACTTTGCAAACTTGTTTGAGAGTTGTTGTTTTTTAGAAAGGAGGTGATATAGGATGTTTTCCCACAATGTCTTAAAGGGATCATAGAATGAGAATTCAAATGTTCCTTGATCCTTTGACAGTTAAGAGTTATACTAAAAAAATACCCTGTAAGTTGCAAAACTCAAAACTTTCTTGTTATTCCAAAAACTGCTTTTATTGAAACCAAGGGCAGCAAACGACAGGATCTAAAAAGTGGAGACTTGTGACGTCACACTTCAGCTTTGGCCCCACCCATTGGAGCATTAGTGAACAGTGACATGAGAACTAGAAAAGATCGATGCAGGATCAATACCATTACCTTCCAAACGATCCTAATGCTAGGATAGTGTGTGTGGGGGGGGGGCTTCCCAACAGCAGTGTGAATGTCTCAGCAGTGCATTGTTTGTTTGTATTCAGTGTATTTCACTGTGGATTATTAGGTAAATTTCGGCGGAGGCTTTGCAAACAGACTTTTACGATATGGATCTGCCAGCAACACCACAAACAAGTAAGTAGTCATGTTTATTCTAATGCCTGATCTGTGATCAGTGATTTCTGATGTAATTATTCAAGTTCAGACAGATTATCTCTCAAAATATCATTCAATACTGTTTATGCATCAGTAAATCAAGCCAGTGACTAAACAATCAACTTCACGTCATTTCTCTAAAATAATCTTATTTAAACTGTGATTAATAAAGAAAGCAATCAAAGAACGTTCCCTTTCCAATTGCCCAAGCTATCAATCAAACAGCGCGAGTTTAGCCTATCTGGACCCATCTTGCCAAAACTTGTTGAAATCAATCATCACAAAATCATGACGCTGTTACAATGTACAGTACAACGAAGCTCTTACTGTACACTCTCAGAAAAAAAAGGTACAAAAGCTGTCACTGGGACAGTACCCTTCAAAAGGGTTCTAATATGTACCATTTAGGTACTAATATGTACACGTTTGGTACCAATATGTACCTTTGAGGGACTTAAATTCACTATGTACAAAGGTGTACCTTTTGAAAAGGTACCACCACAGTGACAGCTTTTGTACCTTTTTTTCTGAGAGTGTATTTTTACATCGTGTTTGCATTGTTATTTGGTGAAAGCCAGAGGTGTAATTTCATATGCGATCAACAGACTGTCTGTATCTGCACATGGCTCATCACTGCAACCTTTTATGTGATGGGAATAGATCATTATGATCAATAGCCTACTTTTCACGTTTCCTTAATCTCGATAGCTGTAATAGTAAAAACGTAGTAAAAGTTTTCGAGAGAGTTCCACATGTAATACTAGCTATTTCATATGCAAACATGTCAGCCAATCAGAGCAGTGGACGTTTACACTGAAGTCTCACACAGACACGCCCCTTAAAACAGAGCGTTCAAATCAGAGGCTAAAATCAGGCTTTGAAAAATGCCTTTTATTTATAAATTATGACAATTTTTGATCTTAAAATCATACTAACATTATAAGGGCACCACAGGAAACATTAAAAAATAATAAAATAATCCAGTCTATGACCCCTTAAAAAGAATCAAATTCAGTTCAGTTCCTTTAAATGAACCAAAAAGTGAACGAAATGAAAAAGGTTTTTTATTACACTCACACTGTTCCATACCTTGCCTCAAATCTCATTATTTGTTCACTTCCTGTGACAGGGACTCAGTTAATTTTCCTTTCATCTTTTTTGTGGATTATGATGATGATTACTTTTATTTTTTATTATATATTTGAGTTCAATAAGGACATTCACATAAAAAAATGTATCTGGATTAATGCAAATAGTTCATCAGCACCCTAAATAATGACCAGCACAGGTGCCCATCTTTTATTGTTGTTTGGCATCAATAAAATATTTTTTATTATTTTCTTTTCTAAAACCTAAAAGATCAAATGAAAGCATTAAAATAGAACACACTATATTTGAATATAGAGGCAAATTCAATCTTGTTAGATTAAAAAGTGGCTTTACTCTTTGGTTTTGCATTCAGAAAGCATGTTAGAAGCGAACCACACCAAACTTCCGCTTCACTTAAAGCAAACCATACTCAGACCACTGCTTGAAATTGTCAGTTCAGATCATTTTTAATTTAGTTTGAAGCATTCAAGTGAGTAAAAGTTCATATGAACTGCTCTTAGGGATACAACAAACCGACGCCAAAGAACTAGCACTGATGAAAGCCGTGGCGTTGTCTCGCGTCAGGGCAAAAAAGCTGAGCTTGCACACACCGCACAGACTACAGCCGGTGGCCAACTAACGTACATTCTGCACCTATGCGAGCGGATATAACTCTCCCATACCAGCAGGTGGCAGTAGTCTGTATTCAGCATTCAAAAAGAGAAACCGGAAGAGCTAGAACTGTGGATATACAAAGTAAGCAGTGCTTGTTTTTACCACTGTTTAACA
This sequence comes from Scardinius erythrophthalmus, assembly GCF_964197995.2. Taxonomy (NCBI): domain Eukaryota; kingdom Metazoa; phylum Chordata; class Actinopteri; order Cypriniformes; family Leuciscidae; genus Scardinius; species Scardinius erythrophthalmus. Next base: position 41,735,909 of record NC_138222.1, read on the forward strand.
CCAGTCTCATTACAGATGGATTCGTGTAGCTTCGACATCTTGATTCCAAAAAGCCATGTTATTATTAAAGGAGAACTCCGGTCAATTTTAACATTGAGCTCATTTTTTTGTAAATGTGGAGTGCTGTCAATACAGAGAACAACGACAAAAATCGGTGTTGCCTACACCGAGTTATTCTATTTTTAAAATTTGCACCCTGTTGACTTCAATGGGGCAAGTTTTAAACCTGCTTTTAGCCTCTTAACATCATTGATGTGTCATTACAAGTGCACAGTCAATGTGAGTGATTCCTTCAGAGTGAACACGGGTGAATCTGACTGCAGTAGATGTGAAAGATATGTATAAAAATGATGTTATTTAAGGTGTAGGCAACACCGATTTTTGTCGTTGTTCTCTGTATTGACAGCACTCCAAATGTACAAAAAAATGAGCTCAATGTTAAAATTGACCGGAGTTCTCCTTTAAAAATCACCTTTCAAATGAGATGAAATGACAAGAATGACAAGTGTACTGTGTTCTCTCTTTACTCCGTCTTTTGTTTGCTTTCGTCAGTTCCGATTTTTTTCTCGTGTGCTGATTGGCTAAGGTGAACAGCCAATCAGAGTGATCTCTCTCACTGACAAGCTCCACCGCCGATTCATCCGACTATAGCCAACGCTGCAGAACACTAAGCCGACCGACACTCAAAAATGGCCTGGACATTGCCCAAAGCCCTTTAGACCCCTAGAGCTAACTGTTCCTCTTCTCTGCAAAAGACCGAAGGCTTGCAAACAGGCCAATACATGGACCTCATGAAACAGGACTTTCTTTTAGGCAGGCAGCAGGCTCAGGGATCCATTTAAGCATAGCTTCAAAGTGCTTGCTAAATGTGCTTTTCAAGAACACTCCTATAGGTTTCACTAAAGAAGGCCTGATAAATAGTGGTTCTCTTGACCTCGAAGCACTCCATCAGCCAAAGACGACAAAGCAGCACAAAGGACGCTTAAAAAAGAGCTATTATGCATGCAGAGAGATGGGCAAATAAGTGCAGATGATTGAGCTGTGCAATTTGAAGGGATTTTTCCGAAAGCCCCTGTGAGGCACTGTAAAAAAGCATTGCTTCTCCCTGTGGAAAAAGTCTGTTTAACTGCCAAACTTTATAAATAGAAGTTTAGAAACAAGGACACCTGAATTCATATGAAATCTTTAGCAATTATCACAAGACAGTCTTATTGCAGACACTGAGGGACTCAGGAAATGCTAAATAGATTTTTGAGATCAGTATCTTTATTCTGCTGCTAAATGTGATCTTATGTCTATTCAATGCACTAATATCTTGGATAATGTCATCAGTTCTTGTAGACTTTTTTGATATAGTTGTGGTTGAATAGTTTGCCTGTTAAAAATGTAAAATGGACAGGATTTTGTTATATAAACTATACTTAACTATATTTAACTGACTCTCTAAATGAATTGGTTCAAGAGGTGTTTGTGAGACCTAAACAGTGTGTGGAGATCCTTCATCTACGTTCTGCATCCCTTAAATAACACTATAAGACTTCAAAGCTTTCCTCCAGTACTCTTTATAGCCATAGTCTGTTAATTATATGGCTAGAACTATAAAGGACAAATAAGTATCATCCAGAGGATAGATAATATAGGAAGGAAGGGAGTTATTTTGCTACTGTCACTGGGGGTTTAAAGCATTGATCTTTCTAAATCTGCTTTCAGAAAACATGCATTGTTAAAAAGGTGCAATAACAAAATTGAATTTACAATGCCTAGCAGTGTCTGGACAGAACTGTCCTTTTCAAAAATGCAGCCTTTTCAGTCAAAACAGGCCAACATCAAATCTAGCACATCAAAATTGCATTACAGATTTGTGAAACTTTCTTTGTATTATCTGAAATCAAAGGGTTCGTGCTTGTCATAGACACGAAGCTCTCATGTGACAAGCCTTTGATGGATTTTAAGAAGCTTCAAGATAATCACCAGCACAATATTTGCTGAAGATCAAGGCAAAGCTCTACAGTTGCACCTTGTCTTTCATAGACATTCGCATTCTTATTCTCTTCATACCTGCAAACTATTGAGAGGCGACATGGCGTGAAAGTAGATCCTTGTAGGAGGTCCGAGGACAACATATCTTGGCTGAAAATTGGAAAACAACAGAAAAAGTACAATGTTTTCTAAAGAAAAAAAAAACCTCTTCAAATCTTCAAGACTCTTTTAAGTGATATACTTTGGTTTAAAAAAAAGCAAATTTGTTCAAAAAAAAAACCAACAACAGCTGTGCAGCGACCAGCTCGATCCAGTGTTAATTTCGTTAACGAAAACTATGACGAAAAATGTTCGTTGACAAGCTTTTTTCCCCTGACTAAGACAACAAGACGATGAGAGACGACACCCACGTCATTAAAGTGTAAATTGCAGGTATCTTTTGCTGTAGTGTGTCAGTAGGAGATATCAGTTTACATTTCCAAACATTATTTTTGCCATTAATTGTAATAATCCAGTGAGATTTGTGTATGCACTTGGAGACTTACTGCGGGAACGTCTCCAAGATGCTTGAAGAAACCTTCCTGCAAAGCTACCTGAAAAACTATGCACAAGTGTACCTGGACAAAAGCCATTTTAAACGCCATTTTAAATGCAAAGGGTCGTTACACCATATATTGATTTGAATTAGGTAATAGAAGTTAAATCATAAATAAATTCAATTTGTGATTTTATTTTTGAAAACATTCTCACTTTACAGCATTTTAACACAAGTGCCAGTACTTTTCACAGTACTGTAGCTTTGCAGGAAGGTTTCTTCTAGCATCTCGGAGACGTTCCCGCAGTTCTTCTGGATTTAGTCTGTCTCAGTTTTTTCTGTTTCTTCATGTAATCACAGACGGACTCGATGATGGTGAGATCAGATCATCCTGGCTGTTGTCAGATTCCTTGTGCATGCAGAAATCTCCCTGGATTATAACAATTAATGGCAAAAAGAATGTTTGGAAATGTAAACTGATATTTCCTACTGACACACTACAGCAAAAGATATAAATAACTGACTTAAAACCATTTTTTTGTGTGTGTGTGTCTGTGTGTGTGTGTGTGTGTGTGTGTGTGTGTGTTGGGGATATTAACATGCCTAAGACTTTTGCACAGTACTATAGCTTTGCATATAGCTTTCTGTTGTCGAATGCGCATGCGTCGCGTCTGAACGCGTTGCTGTCTTTGGAGCTCTATCGATTTGATTTATAATTCTTGATTTTACTCTTTAAACTTACTTACAACAAACATTTTCTACTTTTCCTCACTGAGAAGCACTACTGCTCAAACCTCATAGTTACAACGCGGACTGTTGAGCAGACGTGTCTCAAGCCTGTTAGTGATCCAACGCTGGATACTCTTATAAGTTACTCCCGGGGATCACGGCTGAACGCGTCTTCTCAACACTCACTTACAAACATTTTTCACCTATCGTGCGTCTACTCTACACCCGTACCACTAAAAAGACGGATTAGATCTAAGACGTTTGTCAGAAATTAGTATTAATTGATAGCATCACTGGTAGTGTCGTTGCTAACTTACTGTCCATCTGTCAAAATGGCGAATATATCAGATGTATGTAGTCTACCTTTTGGTGCAGGTGAGGACACATTTGAGCTGCACGCGGTACAGTCTGAGCTGGAAGCTGTTGAGAAACAGATCCACGACCTTTTAGTGAGACAGGCCGAGCTGAGAGACCGGCGTTTGGCTCTTGAAACATCACGCGCCGATGCTCACAAATCAGAGATTAATGTTACTAACCCGCTGACTCCGACCTCGTCTACTCCGTGCGTTACTCGGCATCGGTCCCGAGCGCCAAGGTCGCGATCAGCCATGGTCTCGTTCACTCCGGCTCCAACACGCCACCACGAAGCCTGGATATTTCCGCAGCGGAAGACGCGAGTCAGGTCTAGACCAAGACCCTCTCCGACCCTCCCGGTTTTCGAGTTATCCACACAAAACCGCTTCTCCGCTCTTCGCGAAACTGAATGCGATGCTGTGATCATCGGTGATTCCATTGTTCGGCACGTCCATGCTACATTAGGTAAAAATAAGGTGCACAGTCACTGCTTTCCTGGTGCTCGTGTTTCTGAAATCGCTGCTCGCGTTCCCGAGATTCTGAACGATAACGAGCGCATCGGAACTTTGGTATTGCACGCGGGAGTGAACGACATCAGGCTGCGCCAGACGGAAGTTCTGAAGAAAGACTTCAGGAATCTGATCGATACGGTACGCAGCACATCGCCTGATATAACGATCATTGTGTCAGGACCGCTTCCCACGTACCGTCTAGGACATGACAAGTTTAGTAGATTATTCGCGCTAAATGAATGGTTAACGTCATGGTGCAATGAGCAGAAACTGCTCTTTGTAAATAATTGGAATCTGTTTTGGGAGCGTCCTAGGCTTTACCGTGCTGATGGCTTACACCCAAACAGATTCAGATCGGATCTTCTGTCAGATAACATCTCCAAAATGTTAAATACCTTTTGACTAGTAACCAAAAGTCCAAATCATAGTCTCTGCTGCACCAAATTAACTGATATAAATACTAGTGTAGAACATTGCATAGAAACTGTGTCTATTCCTCGTTTAGTGCGATCAAATAATAAATCTACTGCAGGATCTAGGAAAAATCTAATTGTTATTAAAACAGAAAATGTTGCTATTAGTAAACAAAAACAATTTCTAAAGCTAGGTCTTTTAAACATTAGATCACTCACACCTAAGGCAGTTATTGTAAATGAAATAGTCACAGATAATAGCATCGATGTACTTTGCCTTACTGAAACCTGGCTTAAACCAAATGATTATTTCGGTCTAAATGAGTCTACTCCATCAGGATACTCCTATAAGCACGAGCCCCGTCTGATTGGTCGTGGCGGCGGTATTGCAACTATCTATAGAGATATTCTCAATGTTACTCAGAAAACGGGTTATAAGTTTATTTCATTTGAAGTACTTGTACTAAATGTTACGCTCTTAGATGATAGAAAAACATCCCTATTATCTTTAGCCTTGGCTACCGTATATAGACCACCAGGGCCTTACGCTGATTTCCTAAAAGAATTTGCAAATTTTCTCTCAGATCTATTGGTCAATGTCGATAAATTATTAATTGTTGGAGATTTTAACATACACGTAGATAATCAAAATGATACGTTAGGGGCTGCGTTTATAGACTTATTAAACTCCTTTGGGGTTAAGCAAAACGTTACCGGACCAACTCATCGTTTTAATCATACACTCGATTTAATTATATCACATGGAACCGATCCAACCGATATAGATATCATTCCGCAAAGTGATGATGTAACTGACCATTACATGGTAACTTGCATATTACGTACCCCGGTAATATATCATGCTGCGCCGCGTTATCGATTAGGTAGAACAATCCTTCCATCCACCATAGATAATTTTTCAAATTGCTTATCGGATCTGTCTCAGCTGCTGCCTGAACCTAAACAAACAGATGAACTAGACAAACTAACCAGCACTATGAGCACCATTCTCTCTGGAAAATTGGATATTGTTGCACCTATGAGACTAAAAAAGGTCAGTGAGAAAATTAAAGCACCATGGTACAACAATACTACTCGTGTTCTAAAGAGAGAAACCCGTAATTTAGAGCGTAAATGGATACAAACTAATTTAGAGGTTTTTAGAATCGCTTGGAAAGACAGTACGTCACGCTATAAAAAGGCCCTAAAAGCGGCCAGGGCTGAGCACCTCCGCAAACTAATAGAAAATAACCAAAACAATCCTAGGTTCTTATTTAACACCGTGGCTAGACTAACAAGTAAACAAGCGTCACCTGAACAAAATATTCCGTTACAGTTTAGTAGTAATGATTTCATGAATTTTTTCACTGAGAAAATAGAAAACATCAGATCCACAATTGTAAATGTTCAATCTTCAATCGCGCCTTATAATTCAGCCTCGATTATCACCCCGCAAGAACAATTACAGTGCTTTACAACTATAGAACAAAAAGAGTTAAATAAACTTATCATTTCCTCTAAAACAACAACATGTTTATTAGATCCCATACCAACTAAACTATTGAAAGAAGTGTTACCTATAGTGGAAGAGCCTCTCCTCAATATTATTAACTCGTCTTTATCTTTAGGTCATGTTCCAAGAACATTTAAATTGGCAGTTATAAAACCTCTCATTAAGAAACCACAATTAGACCCAAATAACCTAGCAAATTATAGACCCATTTCAAATCTTCCTTTTATGTCCAAAATATTAGAAAAAGTTGTGTCTGCCCAACTGGGCTCTTTCTTGCAAGAAAATGACACCTATGAAAAGTTTCAGTCTGGATTCAGGCCGCATCATAGCACTGAAACTGCGCTCGTTAAAATCACAAATGATTTACTCTTAGCTTCTGACCAAGGCTGTATCTCAATACTAGTTTTACTTGATCTTAGTGCTGCGTTCGATACTATAGATCACACAATACTCTTAGATCGACTACAAAACTATACCGGTGTTCAAGGACAAGCATTAAGCTGGTTCAGATCATACCTATCTGACCGCTACCATTTTGTCTATTTAAACGGAGAAAAATCGATCATAACTCCAGTAAACTATGGAGTGCCGCAAGGATCTGTGTTAGGCCCTCTATTATTCTCAATATATATGCTGCCACTTGGAAATATTATAAGGAAACATGGAATTAGTTTCCATTGTTATGCTGATGACACTCAACTATATATTTCATCACGGCCAGATGAAAACGCTAAATTATCCAAATTGACAGAGTGTATACAAAGATATAAAAGATTGGATGACGCACAATTTTCTTTTATTAAATCCAGATAAGACAGAGGTAATACTTATCGGTTCAAAAAACCGCCCACAAAACCTCTTACAATACAACTTTAACATAGTAGGGTGTCCTGTTACTTTATCCTCTACAGTAAAAGACCTGGGTGTTATATTAGATTGTAACTTGTCTTTTGAAAATCATATTTCATATGTTACAAAAACAGCCTTTTTTCAACTTAGAAATATTGCTAAGTTACGTAACATGCTATCAGTTTCTGATGCAGAAAAGTTAGTTCATGCATTCATGACCTCGAGACTAGATTACTGTAATGCTTTATTAGCTGGTTGTCCTGCATCCTCAATAAACAAGCTACAGTTAGTCCAAAATGCCGCCGCTAGAGTTCTTACTAGATCAAGAAAGTTTGACCATATAACACCAATTTTATCATCACTACATTGGTCACCTATAAAGTTCCGTATTAATTACAAGGTATTGCTACTGACTTATAAAGCCCTAAACGGCTTAGCTCCAGTTTATTTAACGGATCTTCTATCGCCCTATAATCCATCACGCTCTTTAAGATCACTAAATTCGAGGCTTTTGGTCATACCTAGGATATCCAGATCCACCAAAGGAGGGAGAGCATTTTCACATTTAGCTCCAAAACTCTGGAATAGCCTTCCTGATACTGTTCGTTGCTCAGACTCGCTCTCCCAGTTTAAAACTAGATTAAAGACGCATCTCTTCAGCCAGGCATTCATATAATATTTTAATCTTACAGTTAAATCCGGTCTCTACTTCATAAACGCCAGAGGAGAACTGGCCCCCGACTGAGCCTGGGTTCTCCCAAGGTTTTTTTTTTCTCCATTAGGTCACCTGATGGAGTTTTTCGGTTCCTTGCCACTGTTGCCTTTGGCTTGCTCAGTTGGGGATACTTAATTTGATTAATCGATTCAACAGTGCTATTGATCAGCATTACCAAACGTGGATGTTTTACACCAGAAACAAACACTGATGTACTATTTTATTTAATACTGTGAAGCTGCTTTGATACAATCTGTATTGTGAAAAGCGCTATATAAATAAAGTTGACTTGACTTGACTTGACTTGTTGCAGGCAGATGAAGAAATTATGGTGCTTTAAATCTTAAATCTCTAATCTCAAAAAACTTTAATATCATGCATGCTTTAAATATCTCATGCATGCTCGGAAGCGTTATACTTTAACTGCAGCCTAAATATTTTTTTAATTTAATTACACAAATAACATTTTTAAATTACTTCTATTTCTAAATAAATTTATTTTTATTTTCAGAATGAAAAAAATAACCTTATCCGTTTTTGACCAGTTTAAAACCAGTGCTACAAATGTTATAATTAAGGAAATGAAACGTATTATCATGAAATCCATTTTATTTTTGTGCAAGACATTGCTATGTGGCATCAGCATGCATTAATCATTCTTACAATCCCTATCAGAATGTCCACCTTCACCATGAACTTAACATTGTGTTCGGTTAAATTTTCTTCAACAGTTCTCCTCACAAAATAAAATTAAGTAATAAAGTAATAAGTAAAATAGGCCTAGTTATTGTCTTCGTTTGTTTTTGACTCATAACCTTAATAAATGAGGTTGTGACACTATAAACTACTAGCCTAACTCATAAAAATATAAAATATTGTTAAAGAAAAGTAAACTGACAGTAATAAAATAAGAACAAATCATAAAAATTACGAGCAATAGCATAAATACAATAGAACAAACATACAAATAAAATAAACACTGATTTTCAGTTTTTCAGGTCTAACAGTAATTTTCAGGTAGAGAAAATTAATAATCAAATGTAAAACAGCACTGCCTAGTCTTCGCTGTATACATTATGTAGATTAATCTAGGGCTAGAACGATGCATCAACGTAATCGATGGCGTAGATTTACGTGGAATGCGTCGATTCGTCACACTGTTTATGTTCCGCAATGATGGTGGCTCCCGGGCATGCTAAAAATCATCCGTTATGATTATGTAAGGTTTTACCGTATAAAAGGTGCATTTCTCTCTAAAGGCGCGTCCACAGGCTACTGCGGAGATGACGGGTCAGCATCGTCAACGTCATCTTTGCAGCCAACGCTGACTCAGAAAACACTAGATTAATAAACAATTAAAATGTCTCCTTGCTATTTTTTCAGACACATTCATAATCATTACTTTTGCCAGTGCTTTGCGGCAATCTTTCTGAGTGGGCTTGAGCGCAAGGCATAGGCCTATATTCCAATATTTAAGTAATTAAATTACTATAAACGTGCGATTAGTCGACTAATTACAATCGAGGATTTTTAAAAATCCAGTATTCGAATTTACTCTGGGAATCGTGACGGCCCTAATATTTTTTACACATCGCCCAGCCATATGGATCACTAAAGAGAGTAAAGAATTAGAGGCTTGGGAAGGGTCCAGACCCTTGCATCTGATCTCAGCTGGGTGGCAGAGCAGAGCAGGTGGGGTGTGACATGTCCAACAGTCATGTCAATAGCTTGACAGCTTATTGGACAGCAGGAAACATAGCAGGCCAATGAGAACTCCTCAATCAAAACCCAGTGTGTGCAGTCTGATCACCTCCATAACTCTGACAACGTCACAAAGCTGGCACGCACTTATAAAGTCTGGCTTGTGGCTGCTTTGCCAAATAAAAATTGCTAGACCCCCCGACACCCCCTCCGTTTGCTTTGTTCATTCATTAGCTAAAACAATAGATAAGAGAAAGAACAACACCAGCTGTATTGTTATTAAAATACTGTTTTTCTTGATGAGTAGACAGGGCCCAAATTCTGTTGCATGGATGGTGGGATTTGAACTATTGAGGTTAGGACAGTCTGGCATTACTCAAATATGAATGGATGCGTTTGTGAAGCGAACTGAGCTAGAGGTGCCCCGGGTGACACAGCAAGGGGCTCAACTGCCAGGATAAACAAACCCCCTCTAATGATCCACATGGACCATGAATGACACTTACATACTGTATGTAATGTAGCACAAAATATGAGATGTCTACAGTCCCTCTGCAAGTTCAGCTCACAACACAAACTTTTTGTTATTATTTATTTAGGCTACAAAGCAGAAAACCAATAGAAAAACTTGCAGAGCATGTTTATTTTAAAATAAACAAAGAAAAAATGGCTTGTTTTACACTTGAGCAGCAATTTAGTCAGGAATCTAACAACCAATTTGTGGTCTACAGAAGACAGTATTTCAAAGAGAAGCAAACTAGATCTGAAAGAAAAAAAACAAGGCAGCATTGCACTAAAACGGCTTCATTAAAGGCCTCAGACATAGAGCTTAAAAGACTTTTAAGAACAGACCTTAAGGTATGAGATGAATGTAATTCACCAAACAGACAGAAATTATCCAGCATTGACTGCTAACACTGGCTGTAGAGCTAAAAGGACAAAAGACGGCCCGAGAGAAATACTAAGATCAAGACTTGTCAATGTATATTTGAAAAGGGGATATGAGAGTGAGGGCTAGTCAAGACGAAGTTTATTGTTCTTGCTGACCAGAGTAAGAGAATAAATGAAACCCAGTTCCCCCAGTGACGGTACTTTTAATTAAGCAACAGCATTGTTCTGTCTTTTTAAGAATACATTACACAGTGTGTCTATCAGAGAAAGCTCACAATGGTACGGCCAACTGTAGCCCATTAATGTGAATACATGTGTGATGAAGCCAAACTACAGTCCCATTATTTAGGTCTGATATTCCAAATTCGCAAAAAATGAACAGATATGACTTCAGTCCAACCATAGGCTGGAATAGACTCCATGACTTTTAAAACCAATTTTAAACACACTATGAGCTAGATTTACTAACACCTTGCGCTAGCGCAATCCCTCTTTTGGCATAAAAAAAAACTTCTGTCAGGATTTAGGCTAATAAAGACACGCAGTGAAAAAACGATGCTGAAATGGTGTGGACAGGGTTATTTTTCGCGGCTGACCTTATTGCATATGCATGTGCAGGAGTTTCCCTTTCAGACGCAAAATTTATGGGAAAAGAGTATTTAAATGAATAATGCAAGGTGATTTACTAAGGTTTTGCGCTAGTCAATTTACTGGTATTTGCTCCATTATTTAACGCCCAAAAAAAGCATGTCTTAAACCAGACGCTAATTTGCGCTGCTCTTGGTAGATTGCATTGGTCATTATATATGACACTTGGTTATTATATACACTAAACAACTGAGTATCACACACTACCAGACTTTCAAGATGTAGAAAAGTTCAAGAAAAATATGCCTCATTTCCAGGAGACGTGCAAATGAAAAAAATGTGTTCTAAAACCATATTGAAATATTAAACGTGTTTGATATCGTGCGACTGGACGGAAACAGAGTCTGTGCCCAACTGCCCATCATACACTATGCTATTTTCTGTAGAATCGATCAATCTTAGACTGCTCTAAATCTGCACACTGGCTCTGACTTTCAGCAATAACTAGAGTCAGCTTGTCTAGACTGAAGAAAAAATCTGGGCAAAAGCTGTGTAGTGTATTCCAGCCTTATATCATTTGAATCTCAAAAAGACAAATTACTTGCGTCCGACAAAATTTTTACTTTAAAAGTCTAAACAGTGTGCTTATTGGTGCAAAAGATACAAAACAATGAAAAGAATTGAGCATCTCACTATACAAAACACACAATCTGTACATACAGCAAATGAAAAAGCTATTAAGAAAGTGAATTCATCTTTTAAAAGCGGCCCCTACTTCAAAATACACACCCTCTGTAAAAATAATGGATATTATCTTTCATAGGAAACAAACAGAAGAACACACACACAGCTGAAGTACAACCTTCTATTCCTCAATTGAGAAAAATGTCAATTTCAAAGCAAGCAACACAGTTAGCATATTGGTTACAAGAAAGCCATAAACCTTTTGTCTCCTGGTGTTATTGATCTTGGATGCCTGAAATCCATTAGCGCCCTTTACATACTCAGTGTTTTCTGTCCCAGTTCGGTAGAGCAAGCTTTCGCTCGAGTTTCCTTTAAACCTTCCTGTGTGGGGGGAGAGCGGCAGCGGTGGATTAGCGATGCTGGCAGAGGGCCTGCTCCAGAACTAGGCTATTCCTTGGCCAGCTTTCCAGTCATCAAGAGCATCCAAGTGATCCAAATTACGAGTGCCCCCTGTGTCCAAGGGCTCAGGAAGTGTCCAGCCAAGGGCCAAGTGGGACCGACTTCCCATATTTGACTGTTATTAGTCCCCACAGGAGGCCCTGGCCATGTGCTTGCTTACAACAGTATCACAGAGAACCATACATTAACGGACTCTGTCAGCTTGAGTGGCACACACAATGCCTTCCAAATCAACATACTACTTTTTTTATAACAGGTGAATAATGCCTTTTCATGTTGAAGCCTGAATACTACTAACAGTAGTGAATAGTAGCCTGAAAGCATTCTCTGCAGTGACTTTATGTAGACACTTCCCCATGATGATTATGACAGTGCTTTATTGTTATGAACAGCTGAAGGTCTTCTTCCTCCACCCACATAACAATGCAGCCACAGAAGCTGAACACCAACATAGTCTCAGCGGCCTTTCGAAAACCAGGACTCATAATGAGTTCGAGCTCTTGCCAATTTACTTGTCCTCTTTTCTTACTATACTCTTTTGTGCTCCAAATTTCCCCCTTGGCCAAAATCGGCTAGAATTCTCCCATGTACCTTCCACTATAATTAGTGTGACAAAATATCATATGCCTCTTAATCAAACTGAACTATAGGGGGTTTGAAGTAATCTCGTTAAGTTGTGATAAAAGGTTGATAAAAAAAAACACAAGTAAGGCAAGAGATCAGGAAAATTGAAGGTGGTGTTTTGTTATGAGAGGAGACCGACTTGAAATGCTTATGTGAGAAAATGAAATTAGATTGTTTTAATTCATTTCTTCGTGCAAATGTGCTGCATGTGATAAAGCTGATCAGAGACAGTGGAACGTGACAGAGCCATTGAGAATTGTTTGCCTCAGTTACAGGTTACAGTACAGACACATTATCAAAGTCAGGGACACTCTCCCTCCTTATTAGTGTTGCACAATTAATTGAAATAAAAACAAAATCGTGATATGGCTTAGTGTGATTATCAAATAAAAAAGGCTGTGAATAAATAAATAAATAAATGTACTGTGTTCTTAACATCTCAGAGCAACTCCATCTTGAACCAGCTCTGAGTTTGGGTTGCTTATAACGTGCATTGACGCAAATGGGAACATTGGGAACGCAACTTGCGCCAACCATTTTTGGCCAAATTGTGCAGCCCTACAAACAAGCACAGCAAACCTGGAGCTTTTCTTCCCTCACAATTATTATCACTTAATCATTTATTTTGCTTTTAACACACTACTGCTACTAACCAACACAAATGCAGATATTATTCTAGAGAAACATTTCAAAGTTCGTTGAAAAACACAACATCACAAATTAACCACCCCAACGTTTACATCACATACTTGTGAAATGAAGACTTCACCTACTTTTTACTGCCCCATTGACACCCGAGTGGTGACTCCAGACTCTCTACTTTAAGAAGAGCAGCACAGAATAGGCTATCTATTTGTTTCTTTCTGGAGACAGCAGAGCAGGCACAACCTAGAACTAAAAAAAATAGTTCCACAAATCTTATCTTGGTGGACTCTTTTCTGCAAGTGAGGCTATCAGATGGACAATTTGCCAATTCCACACAGCCCCAAAATGATGACTCCGTTCTGTCCAGTTTAAACACCTGATCCCTGAAACTATAACCGATTCATGTAGCCATTTCAGATAGCACTTAGCTAATGTAAAGCCCATACCGCAGCCAAGTTGTTACAGCTCCAGGTGCCTGCCATGCACAAATGAGAGTGTTAGCCCAGCATGCATACTCACAAATTGGGTGCTAGCTGCTATTATAGTGGCAATCTGAAACATTTCACAAAACTATTCATAACATTCTTGCTATAAAAGTCCTTCACTACAACACCTGACTCCTTTCGACAGAATGGTTTTGCACTTTATGGACCATTTTCAGGTTGAAAGGCTTAAGTATATAACTACAGAAGTCTAAACTTCTATAGATTTACAATGGAGACTATAGCAAATAGCCTATTATTATTCCCATTCCCTCCAAAAGCAAAAAAATAAAGTTGCCATTGCATTTCCTCGGAAGGAAATAATAAAGAGAGAGATGGGTTATACCCGTGAGAAGAGAGGAGGATGCCAAATTTACAGTCATTCCTTCAGTAGCTGTTTTACAAACCTCACGGCAGCAGTGTTGACTGTTTTTGTAATTTAATGCCAGAGTAATATAACACAAAGTATAGTGTTACATTTATAAAATATATATATTTTTTGTGAAAATATATTTTAAAAAGTTGTTCTATTTACGATGCTAATTTTTGTGGAAATACATTAAAATAAAATATAAATATTATATAGATGGGAAAAAATTTAAGAAAATTAGAAAAGTTGTCTGTAGGATGTAGAAAATGTAGGAAACTAACTGAAATAAGTGCAAGTTGAAGTACTAAAATATCTATTTTTATAGTTAAATGGTTAATAATATAAATATTACAAAAAAAATCTTATAGAAATGAGGACCTAAAAATAGCTACTAATAGTTAATTAAAAATAATATTACAATTAAAAATATAGAGGCTAGTTTAACATCGCAATATAGTATATCAATATATATAATACTAAAATAAGTTCCTGGATCGTGAACGACAGCGAATATTGGAAAATATCTCACCGCAATCGACCAATCAGAATCAAGTATTTCACAGCCATCATGAAGACGTATTATTAATGTAGTTGCTATGATCTATCTTATCAACTGGAGCTGGTCATGTGATGTCCCCTCATGGCGAATGCATGTTGACGTTGAATAAAACATTTTTTTTTTTTTTTTTTTTGGAAAAGACTGATCTAGAGTCTAGGTCTAAAGTCTTTATCTCATATGTACACGTCAGTTTAATTCGATTTATTGACTAAACTTTTTTTTTTTAATGATAAAAACAGTACAGTGTACACCTTTATAATACAATAGTAATCAAATAATAATAGTAATTTCATTTTCAGGTATGTGCTCATTCAACATGTAACGTTAATCTCTGCACTATGCCAAGGACCACTTCAGCTGATAAAAGCACAAATAACTGTTGTCATTTCGGTGACTATCATTAAGCAGATAGTCAAGCAGAACGTGCTTATCAATGTATCTATACTATCTTGTAAACAAAACCATATGGCAAAACGAGGCAAAGATTCATTATCAGTGAGAGAGCACTGTCCGATCACTGATAGTCGAGCACAAGCCACGTACACGCAAGACAAACACGGACAGACCCTGTAACAGTTAGAGACAGAAGAGCTCATTTCTGTTGTTCTGTCAATGTTACGGAACTGTCATCACACAAATGTGAGCTTTAACTCTGTTTATTCCACACTAGCACTGATTAGCAAGGGTAAGTTACAGGAACTTTACATTCCCCGAGAGTCGCAAGGACATGCAGTCAAAGGGACGAGTACAGTGATGTTGCTATGGGAACTAGAGTTGGCCATTTATTGATTTTCAGTAATTAAGAGTTTAACGAACTAGAATGACTGAGACTAGCTGCTAGCAGTCCTGGTGCTCAACTGAAAGGCACCGCACTGTCGACATGTTAGCACTGCAACTAAATGAGCAAAAACACTCCTATTCTCCAAGAAGCAGAGAAGCAGTAATCACTTACCTTTGAAACATTTAAGCACACTGTTCCTCGGGCCCTTCAAAAGTTAAAAGGCAGTGTAAACAGAGCCTCAATGTCTCAGGTTGCAGTTCGCTTGAGAGAGAGACGGTGGCTCCACTGGCAGTCAAGCACCCACACTCAGCCCGCTACAGCGCTGCAGCGAGAGAACATATGCCTGAAATATCGCGATATCACAACACTACTGACGGCGCTGAACTGACCAATCATACTCAAGAAACGTCGTCCAATAAGAAAGCGGGGGTAAGACATGTTCGGCATTATTGGTCAGTTCGATATGATTGACATCCTCGACATCTAGAGTAATTTAGAGCTCAATCTTCTGTTCTAATTTGTTTGCAAGATTGAGGAGACTCTGAGGGAACCGCAGTGTGTAATATGTCAAAGAGTTTTGCCAAACCAAACACAGGAATGGCGAAAAGCAGATATGAGACATTTCCAGACTTCAAAACCATGTATGACAGGCCCGAGTGTATTGTTATGCAAGCCAAGCTCATAACTCAGGCTATTAACTATATTAAATATTAACTAAATGAAATAATAGTCCGAAAAATCTTATTTTCTTTTTTTAAGGAACATTTTATAGTTCACAAGAGAAAGACACTTTTTTCTCTTCAAAAAAAGTATGACCTCAATCAGAGGACTGAAGGCATAAATTTTGTGCAAAATGTTTTGTTCTTGTTGATAATTTAGAGGCCTTAGGAATTAACGTACTGAACATTACATTAGGCTTTATTTGGTGGAATCTTCTAAATAGCTTAAAGGACTTAAAGGTATACTTTAAATTCATGAGGAGGCTGATTTAAGGTGTCAAATGTCTAGAGCGCTATATCTGCTAAAATACCAAGAGCTTTATCAGAACAAACACACACAAATACACATAGCTTCAAATATGTCAGAACTTAATTTGCTAAACTAATGTTTCATATAAAAATACTTTCAAATCGGTTGCTTATTTGATTTGTTTGAATGCATCTGAATTTTTCCCCTGTCACGATCTGTGTGTTTAGTTTCATTTTCATGACTTTTAGTTTGTATTCCTCAATTAGGCCTAACTGTTTCATGTGTTTCATGTGTTCCTGTTTCCCGCCAATCAGTAGTTGCCATGGACACATTATTTTGTCATCATCACTTGTATATTCAATGCTGCCTTCACATGCTATTGGAAATTTCCTCCTATTTCTGAAGTCGTGATTATGAGCACATCGCATTCAAAATTTGACTTGAAAGGGCGTTCATGTCCAATTTTTTAAGTGTTGCCAGATTAGTTTGTTTTCCAGCCCAGTAATTGTTTCAAATCCACACAAAATTATATTATAAACATTATCTATAATAACAATACAAATAAAATCATAACAACAACATTATTGTGGCTCATCACAATTTTAAAAAATTAAATAAAACAATTCATGTATATAATTAATAAGTAATGTTGTCATAACTTATTGATTCATATAATTTTTAGCAGTTCTGCTGTGGCTTTGTTTGGAACTAGAGCAAAACATTCATTATCAACAATTTTTGTCTAGTTTTTATAATATTTGTCTGAAATGTAATTAACAGTATTAACTTTTTGTTTATTGAACTGTATAAAATCAATATCACATACAGATATTTTGCTATTTTGAAGATCTACATTGTTTAGGCACTTATGAGTGTATCAAATCAAGGAATACACGTTTAGCTTGATATGTCAGGGAAACAATCAAATCAGAACCAATCATTTGATTTTTGACATAAAAAGTAGATGTCACTGTCTTGGATTAAGTGAAGAGACACATTAAGGTTAATATGACATATTTGTGTGTAAAGCAGTATAAACTACAAAATTAGCGCATAAAATTTGTTTAATTGTGGGCTTTAATGACATTGTCAGGAAATCTTGTCAATATTATGGTTATGCAATAAAATGTGCTAGCCTGGTTACCATCATACTAAATATCTTGCAAGTTATTGGTCTTGGCAAGGCTGTGTTTGAAACAGTTTGTTCTTCAGAGTGTGTTGTCAATGGCCAGTCAACTTGTTTCTTTTTAATATGCTTCTATAAGCATTCCAATTTGCTGTCATCATCTATATGACACATTATAGGCAGATAACCGACAGTCCACGTTAGGGTTTGGGAAATAAAAAGGATAGACTTTTTTTTTTCTAGTTATATGTCAAGCTGTGAGCTTGCACCATTTCAGGCTGGTGGTAACCAGGCTAAAAATGTGTCACTAGCCTTGGGACAAGTTGGAAATTTAAAAGTTATAAATGTTGATTTGTGTTGTTTTTATCCTCTGATCACATTCGGAGAACTGACCCTGTCTTCAATGCTCCTGACACTAACTCGAGCACACGACAAAGTCTCTTTTAAGAGAGGTGGAGGGCAGAGAGACCCCGTCTGGTGCGGCACAAGAAACTGTGGCAACACACATCTGCCAACAGTGTGGGAGAAATCCAGCTGCTGTCCGGCGTTGTGACTGTGGACCACGTCTCTTCCTCTGTGCTGAACGTGACATCAGCATCCACAACAGAGATGCCACGGCTACTGGATTCTTCCAGCCATTGCCTCCAACAACTTTCGTGGTGGATAAGGCTCTTTCCCATTGTGGTAAGTTCTGGTGTGTACAACATATATATCATTCTCAGAATAGTTAAGCTCTTTTTTTCTCTTATTGTTTGATTTTGAATTTATGTGAATACTCTGTCAGTCAGCTTTTTGAGCATATCTTGTGTACTTTTTCAGCAATGTTCATCATTACCATTGATCCATTTCAATCTTATATCACTCAGTCAATACAAATTATCATAATTCACATGTACTGCATGATCTGTTTCAGTGCAGCTTATACCTGTGCAGATGCCGGTGGTTGTTCACCGGAGTCATTGAGGGTCAGTCCAGGTAAGACTGTTGCTGTGGTCACAATGAATGGTAAGAATGTGAAGAACTTTATTTTGTCCTGTTTGAGAAGCATCTTAAAAATAAATATCTATCCATATGCGACTCTGAAAACTGACTCATTGTGTTAGTTTTCAGAGTGAAGGGTACACTGTCAGTGTACTGCATCACTACCCACGATCCTTCTGGAAGCAATCCTAATGACCAGCCCCATGACCCTTATGAGTTCCCCAGCAAAAGCATGTCAAGCTGCGCCATCAGTCACAAAATGTTGCGATTATGCACCCACACACTGTTTCACCACAGAGGGCTGTGATGTTGAATTAACTACTTCCTTTTAAAATATGCTAAAGTTAAGAAACAAAAGCCTTTAGAACAACTTTAAAAGCCTAATCTTCTATCTTGACAGCTCTCTCGGGGAAGAGTGGGAGTCTTTTTAGTCTTTTTATATCTGTGTTCAGCTGTATTAGGTAGACATGACATGTCATCCTAGCTAATACAAATAAATGGCCTGAGCTATTGTTGTTTTTAGTTTTTTTACATGTTATAATTATGAAATAAAATATTTTATAATAATACAATTTTTTTTTCTTTTTTTATGAACTATGGTATAGTCCTTTACCTGTTAGACTCTAGTCATGCAGCTTCAAATTAGAATATAATTTCTATGAAATCTGTTTGTTGAATGCCAAAAATGCCATTTGTTGAATGCCAAAAACAGGGCATGAAGACAGGGCAGTCTTGGGTCTGGAAAAAGGTCCATTCAGAGTCTTCTTGAGCCATCACAGTCAGTGTAATCCTCGGGGACTGTAGTTTCTTTGCTCCTCCACAGCAGCAGAAGAATTACAAGTGAAAGGAAAAAAAGCAGTGTGGAAATGCTCAACACAAAGATGGCTGATGTTATCTTACACTGTGTGTGTGTGTGTGTGTGTGTGTGTGTGTGTGTGTGTGTGTGTGTGTGTGTGTGTGTGTGTGTGTGTGTGTGTGTGTGTGTGTGTGTGTGTGTGTGTGTGTGTGTGTGTGTGTGTGTGTGTGTGTGTGTGTGTGTGTGAGGAAAATAGTGCATTGTTCTTGAGGTATTTGTAGTTTCAGTAATTCAGCAAAGAAGACCGAATGACAGAGATAAGGTAGACCCTGGATATTTATAGTCCACGTCAGCTTCTCATTTCCTCTCAGAGAATGATGAGGCTCTCTTTTGATGCTCTGATGTCCTTTTGTGATTATCACCTTAATGGAAAAGAAAAACATTCAACTTAGAAAAAGAGAGGATTGTGGATAGAAATGACTGAAGGCAATAAATCCAAAAACATTCAAACACATCAAAGAAAATGAGACATTTCCAGAATATTGTATATTTTGAATCTGTAATTCTCTCAACGGGATAGTCCACCCAATATGAAATGTTGTCATCATTTACTCACCCTCATGAAAAAATTACCATTGACTTTCATTCTATGGACAAAAACATGAAGACATTTCTCAAATAATCTTTTTTATGTTCCACAAAAGAAATAAAGTCATACAGGTTTTGAACAATATGAGATTGATTTGTGGGTGAACTATCCCTTTAAATATAATAATTACAGTAGTGGCCAAAAGTGATGTTCGGCCTAGTGTTACACCTGCAAGCTGTAGTGCCCATGATGACCACCAGAGGGCACTCCTTCCATCTATTGTACCGCTTCATGAACTACATTTCCCATAACCCATTGCCTGGACACAATATGTACGGATTACTGCCACCTGTTTGTCATTATCTAACAAAGCCATTGTAATGCCAAACCCCCTTGTGGAAGAAGAAAGCCGTTTACAACTGTGACAATAAGCGCTTTCCAGGCTCCATTGTTGCAGTAAACTTGCAAAATGTTCTTCAATTAATAATATATTTGATACATGCCAGTCTGTTATCGTAGAGATATTGACTTTACATTTTACATGACACTGAAACATGACACAGAACAAAACGAACTGTGATTGGTTGCGTTACATGTCAATCAAATGTCCTCTTGGGTGATCCTTGGCCAAGGAAAGCTGCGATGGATTCCAGACCTTCTGGTTCTGCTGAGTTTATCTGACTGTCTCAGGAGCGTTTGGACTGAGCATCGACTCTGACGTGGTGGCAATGACAGCTGAAGACTCTGGCGTGGGGGTCATGGTGTATAGAGGCTCTGGCCTGGTGGCAGCTGGTTTCCGTGGCATGGTCTTGATCTTTTGCCTGTCTCCCTGGATTTCCCTGTTTACATTTGCCTTGGACTTTTGTTATGGATGGTTTATTCTGTGGTTTTGACCTTCTGCCTGTTTTATGGATTACACTCAAAGCTGCATTTGGATCTGGATGCATGTAACACCTAAAATTCACATCTTCACCATTTTCTTTCAAATATTATTAAATTTGTTAAAGATTTTTGCAAGCACATATTGCATAGTCAGTTCTGCTATTTGTAATTAACACAATGAAACATGCCAAATTTGCAGACATGGCTAATCTTTGGCCAGACTGTCACTGAAATTATGAATGCATGCAAACAAAAGAGAACCAACAAAATATTTACTGATTAATGTGTGCTTTGTTCTGTGAGCCTTGTTTTTCCATGCAGTTTTTTTTTTTAAATGCTAAAATTAAAACCTTTGTATGTTGTTGTGTGTTTTTTTTCTTTTTGGTCAAATAATTTTGTGAATACCTTAACTAAGTTTAGTGTTGTGTTCTTTCCTCATATTTAAAATGCGTAAAATATTTTCCACATTTTTATGGTTTAATCAAATTTGTATGGTCTTTAAAAACAAATATCCCCCCATGGACATCACTTTTTCGCCAGTTCTGTATCAAAATACCACACTATTTAAAGGGATAGTTCACTTTGAAATTAAATTTTGGTATGTTTTAGCTTACCTCAAGGGCATCCAAGATGTAGGTGTCTTTTTTTCCGCAGTAGTTTCAATTTTGATATTTTTAGGTCAAACCGTTCTTGTCTGTCAGTCATTTAATGCAGGTCTATGGTCACTGTCTCAAAGAGCATGCACTGAGTCCAAATTAAAATAATTCCCCGTCGTCCAAATTAAACAATTCCCCATCGTAAGTACACATTGATGGCCTAAGACACGAAACGAGCGGTTTGTGTGAGAAAACGAACAGTATTTATATCGTTGTTACCTCTTGAACACAACCACGTCCAAGTGATCTGAGGGCGCGGGCGGGTATAGATATATACACTATGTCGCCTTGGCTACGGTTTCGTTCCAATGAACTGCAGTAGCCAAGGCGACATCTAGTGTATATATCTATACCCGCCCGCGCCCTCAGATCACTTGGACGTGGTTGTGTTCAAGAGGTAACAACGATAAAATACTGTTCGTTTTCCACACAAACCGCTCGTTTCGTGTCTTAGGACAAATTACCTATTGAATTAGGAGATTTGGGCAAAACTTACCAAAGTGCTGATTTAAAAATATTTTTTGATGTATTTGTTTCTAAAATAAAGACTGTTGATTTAAATTAAATAAATTGTAAATATGTTCTAAAACTAAATCAAGATTAGTCAGTTTTATCTTATAATATACCTCAAAACACATAGAATAAATGACAAATTCTGTTTTGA
Source organism: Scardinius erythrophthalmus (assembly GCF_964197995.2). NCBI lineage: Eukaryota > Metazoa > Chordata > Actinopteri > Cypriniformes > Leuciscidae > Scardinius > Scardinius erythrophthalmus. The sequence continues at coordinate 41,757,956 of NC_138222.1, forward strand.
TTTAATCACAATTAAAACGCTACATTTTTTATCAACAATTAAACACATTCAATTTATTTTTAGCACATATATTTATTTTTAGCACATATACTACTAGAATAATCCACACAATTAGCCAAATCCAGCTCTTAAACATTATTTTGTTTTCTTTCACATAAGATCTTTTCAGTTGGTACGTCCTGTTGGGGGGAGTGAGGGGGGCTGACAGCTGATTGATTTCAGGGTTGCTGTGTGTGCTTGCTGCAATCCTTTGTTGTCTTTTATTGTCGTTGACCTCCAAAGCATATAAAAGATTCATGCAGAATGCTTACTGTGTTTGTTAATGTACTTCAATGCGCTGCACCACCAAGCCAGAAAACATCAGCCGCCCCTTCATAAATATTTACTATGCCTGGCCTCTTCTTCCTTCTGCTTTCCTCTTCTCTGTATTTCTTTGCTTATTGCTGTCACACTCTTTCTGAGATCACGCTGCCATGAAGAGGCCAAAGTGACACTGGCTGAAAACTAGGCAATCTGAAAGGATGTAATGATGACAGAATGAAAAGAATACCAGCTTATTTTTTAGGAATTGTTGGGTATTTACCATAATAAGTAGGTTAGAGATTTGATCAGTTGCTAAACATACATACTTAAATACACCCAGCATGCTTATTTGTCAATGAGAAATAAATAAGCATAGACACGTGCACCCACCAAACGCACACACACTGTTTACAAGACTCCTAAAGGAAAGTGAGTAGTTAAGACAGCTGCGGGTCACTGCATGAGACATGCTTGTTGAACTCTATAGGCAACCGACCAGTTACATCTGCTTGAACAAGACTGACATCACCATGACACCAGCAATAAGAGACCAAGCACTCATGGCAATGCTCTTTTCATCATCAAATCCACTACTGGTGTTACTAAAGCATGTCATTCAGTGGATGTTGACAGATATTCAAACTTAGCATAATGCACAATACAGTTTATTTTCCACTAATAAACAATTAAATGTATTCATTTTAATTTAAGGGTTAGTTCACGCAAAAAATCTGTTAGTAATTACTCACCCTCATGTTGTTCCAACCCCGTAAGACTTTTGTTCATCTTCAGAACACAAATTAAGATATTTTTGATGAAATCTGAGAGCTGGCTCACTCCTTCATAGGCTTCGTTATTGTAACTTGCCGGCCCAGAAAGTTAGTAAAGACAATGTTTAAAATAGTCCAAGTGACTACAGTGGCTCAACCATAAGTCTATCAAGCGACGAGAATACTTTTTGTGTACAAAACCCCCCAAAAATAAATTATTCTTCTGTGTGGGCCTCTGAGTGAGTTCACACAGTGCAACAGCGCAGCGCAATGGCAGAACATAGGCTCACTATTGGCCGACGCTGGTCATGTGTGTGATGCTGGCCAATAGTGAGCCTACGTTCTGACGTTGCGCTGCGCTGTTGCACGTGAACTCACTCAGAGGCTCACACAGAAGAAAATGAATAGCTGAATAAAGTCGTTATTTGTGGGGGTGGGGGGGGGGGGGGGGGCTTGATAAACTTATGGTTGAGCCACTGTAGTCACTGTTTCAATAACAGAGCAGAAGGAGTGAGCCAGCTCTCAGATTTCATCAAAAATATGTTAATTTGTGTTCCGAAGATGAAAAAAAGTCTTACGGGGTTGGAACAACATGAGGGTGAGGAACAGAATTTTCTGCAATTTTTTGCTTTTAATGCAATAAAATCAAGAATGTGTGATTTGTTAATTCTCTTTCAACATTATTTAACTGACAAGAGTACAAATATATATATTTCCAATGTTTTCACTGAAAAACGTCATTTTATTTTGTAAATATAAACAAATTTTGATGGCTGCAACACACTTCAAAAAAGTTGGGACTGAGGCAAAATAGAAGTGAAAAGATTATGCAATCCTGGAGGCAAGTTGAAGTGAACCCCAAAGCAACTTTAATTAACAAAACAAACATTAAATAAAGGCTAGAAACTGGAAACAAAGACAAGAACCTGGAAAAACATGCAATACTTGACAAAGACACAGGGCAAACATGAGGGCTTAAATACACAAGACTAACGACAAGACAAGGGACACCTGTGAATAATAATCAGACGATTAACCAATGACAAGACACATGGCAGGATCACATGACAAACAGGGAGTCACATGACAAGACGAGAACCAGGAACAAGAAACAAAACCCAGAACAATTTGACAATTCCTATATACAGTAATATACAAGTTAATCTCTTTTGAAACAGTCCACAATAAGTAGGTGACATGGTAATAGGTGAGGAATTGTCAATCATTTCAAAAATCACATTTCTCAATGCAAGATTGCAGAAAAAGGTATTTTGCCATCTACCATACATAATATTGTGAAAAGATTCAGGGAATCCAGAGAAATCTCAGTCTGTGGGAGTACTTTGGAAAACCATTGTCATTTAACACAGTTTGACGCTGTATCAAGAAATGCAACATTAATCTCTGTAATGCAAGGAGAAAACTACAGCTGTTCTATACAGAGATGCCACCAAGTTGTCTGGGCCCAAACTCATCTCATGGTCTAAAAGACAGTGGAAATGGGTGCTGTGGTCAGATGAGTCCACGTTTCTGCTATTGTTTTTGGGGAAAACGGATATTGAGTTCTCATTAACCAAGGCGAAAGGGACCATCCAGACTTTCATCACTGACAGGTATAAGCAAACATTTGTCACGGTATGGGGGTGCATCAGTGCAAACGGTGCAACAATTAGTATCCTAGATTCCCAAACTATTAAAAAGTGTAATTAAAAGGAAAGGTGATGTAACACAGTGGTAACGTGCCTCGGTCCCAACTTTTTTGGAGTGTGTTGCAGCCATCAAAATCAAAATCTGTTTATATTTACAAAATACAATTAAGTTGTTCAGTGAAAACAATGGAAATATTTTCCTTGTACTTTTGTCAGTTAAATGAAGTTGAAAGAGAATTAACAAAACACAGATTCTTGATTTAATTGCATTTTACAAAATGTCCCAACTTTTCTTGATTTGGGCTTGTATTCAAATAATAATAATAAAAAGATTCTGAATTTGTTAAACAAGGAACAAGTTCTTGCATGAGTTATCTGGCGTTGTTTTATATAATCAGTTTTGTATGTTATTATTTGTCATCACTTATAATTCTGTCTTTCTTTCTTTCTTTTTTGCATTATTTTGGTTTGTGTTACCCTGATTATGTTTTGTCTTTATGTTTGACCCTGGATGGCTTACTGTAATTTACTCCTTGTGTGGTTATCTGCACATTTTAAGGTGCATGCAGGTTTTGGAAGTCCAAGTAGATTGGTATAATAACATTATATCACTTAATGTAATGAAATATAAGTTAATAAGTTGTAAAACATACAGGCATCCCTTATAAATGGCACCCCACTGGCCAGCTGAGCACTGAAGAGTGGGTGTCTAAAGTAATGAAAGGGGGTGATGACATAACACAAAGTATCCCCAGCTAGAAAAAAATATGTGGCCCATTCAGATACTTGTCAGACTTGTCAGTAGAGCTGCATTCTTCGTGGTGCGGGGAGGTCGTGTGTCAAATGTGCCAATCAAAATGTCACTTTCTGAAGCAGACTGTCTTTAACTAAAATGTTGCTATAAGAGCCTAATGATAGAAATGATTTATTAATGATAAATATGCCCTTGGCAATTTTCTTGGCAAAATAGTCTATTATAAGATATTATATTTCATCATTAAAATCCATTTTCTCATCAATTCAAATTTTTGTCTATAGCCTACAATTAACAGGATCATTTTAACAGTGAATGTAAACATTTTATCAATTCAGACCCCTATAGGGCTTGAATTTAACAGGCTGTCTGCAATATGCCACACTGGAGCAAACTGCATCATCACCAGTCACTGTGTATGTGGTTGTGTATATCTGCTGCATGTTAAGCAGATGTGCATTCCTCTCATGGGTGACACACAGAAGGATTGTGAGAGAAAGAGAAAAAGAGAGGTTTGGGGGTGAGGGAGCTTGAGAAGACGGTGGCAACAGGAACGCTACTGCTCATCAAATCCCCATCTTTCTCTCATCCCTCCCCCTACATGCACATACTCATTAAATCCTCTTCTCACTGTCTGTATGTATGACAGACAGGCTGTCTTTCTATTCTACTTTCTTACTCTCATCATGAGCTCCTCTCCCAAGCCTTTGCACAAATCCATCTATTATATTTCTGAGTCTGCCAGATCTCTGCTTCTTTCTTCTTTCTGCGTCTCAAAGACTGTCTCCTAGTGCAGGGTACGATGAGCGACAAATTCTCTGCTCATATATATATACACAACATGCAAATGCACTCTAGTTTGTCTCTAAAGTGTCACAGAACCTCTAAGGTGGGCAGAACAAACTTACAGCTATAGAGCAAATAGTACTGAAGGGGTATTTATCAATATTTTTCCTTCTAAATATCAAATGAGTTAAATGACTTCTCTAGGCTTATGAGATTTTACTTAGTTATAGAAGTTACCAATGTGATAATTGAAAATGTTCTTTTCATGTATTCTCTAAAGTCTGTATTAAATATATGAGAGGTGACTGAAGGGTCTGGCTCAAATGCCAGGAATGCAGAAACAGTGCTTGCTCATTTAGCCCGGCTTCCAGAAATGAAATATGGACTTGTTTAGGTCTTCAACGTGTTAATATACTGTATATATATATGTGTGTGTTCTTCTAGCTCACCATGACGACTATAGGTCTCAAGGGTCATTGGAACCAACAGTTTAAGTGACCATTTCTTTGTTAAAGTCTTTACTTTACTGTTACATGTAGATTAAATGTGTCCTCTCCTTGAGAGAAAGAACGTATTATCTTGATGTTTTGAGAAGACTCTCCGGTTTATAGTTAGAGCCCGGCCAAATCCAACCTTGAAGAAGCTGTGTGTGTTAGTAAGGAACAACTGGCATTATTGTAGATTAACTGACTTGTTTTCTTCAACATGTTGCAACCCAGATCTACGACCTGGAAGGTCACGACGTGCCTAAAGCCAGGGTCTGAGTGTCAGCAGCATAATCGATGGAGATATGCTTTAGTCTATCTGTCCATGTGTGGAAAATGTGTGTTTATCTATTTCTTCCAATGAGAATCATTCAACCTGAAGCAAGGACGTAGCTTAGACCTTGGTGTACAGTGATCTTTGTAACTGTAAGCGCGGGCCGGCCTACGAACTCTTGAAGCTGACTTCTGCTGATGAAACTGCAAACTATCTTCAGTCAAAAAATTCTTTAATTTATTATAATTCTGACTCTTGTCTTAAATTGACTGCACTTCTGACTCCGGGTCTTATTAAATCATGTTTCCTTGGGTCTGTAAACTGTAAATTTCCTAACAGTATCACCATAACCAGAGATTTTCTTATTATATTTAGAAGTTAATTCACATTTATTGCATTATTTTGGTGTTGTGTGTTAGTCTGATAGTATTTTGTTAGTTTGCTGATGGTGTATCAGTGTGGGTGTGTACTCTTTGTCACCAAAACACCATCCCCTATATGGTAAAGATCTGCCAAGCACAGTTTTATCATAAACTTATACACTATATCTATTGTTTTGGACCATTATCTAAAACCCATATCCCGGTGGCCATTTATGCTGGTGTTCTTGGCAGGACAGTGCTCAAGGACACCATGACTGCCATTGTAAGTAAATCAGTTTTCCTTATCATGAATCGTGAATCTTACTTTCATGCTAGTGAAGCAGGAGTAGAGGACAAGGGAGCAATTGGAGAGAAGCCAAGTTTCTGCAGGGAGAAACTTTAGTACACTTTCAGAGGACAGTGCTGATTTATTACAGGGCGGGATGGTTTTTAATCGTGTACTCTAAAATCACCTTTTTTCTTTATTTTCCATAATTGTGTTCAGCCTTGGGATATCCTCTCAACAAAATCCGCTGGCCTCTGTTTAAATGTGAACTGTTAGATTTAAAAAAGGTGCTCCCTCAATAAAAAGCAGTCCATCATCTTTATTATTTGATAACTGAATAGCAAGAGCCACACTTGCAATATATCATACCGTCTGGCAGATTTCCATTTACAGAGCCAAAAGTTACTGTCTGTCTGGTTTAGTCCTTCTGGCACCAGTGTGGCCTATTGCAGACAGTAAATATACAATTACAAATCCACTGCTGTGCTACAATGTGATTATCTACAAGCTGGAGGATGGAGTCATACACATAATATGGATCAAGAGAGATATTAGTAAAGAGAAAGAAGCGAGATAGAAAGAGAGTTTATAATAACAAAAAATTTTTTGTTTGTGTATGTGTGTGCATGTGTGTATCTTAATTTATTTATGATGTTTTTGTTAAGTACACACAGACAGGAAGCAGTTCTAATATAATGCACCACACCAATGTAAGCAGACACAGATGCTGGGGAATACAAAATGATGCACAAGCAATCTGAGTGAAAGAGCTTGTTGTGCAGATCAGTCTTATATGATTATCAGACACAGAGAGCCGTCACAGCTCTCTCCTTCAGTCTGTACAGCACCAGTTGAAGGAAAACGCGTGTCAATAGATCATAGTGGCTTGGTTAAATGACTGGGAAACATGGATACAGTTAAAGTCTTGAGTGCTAAACAAGCAGCAGACAACTTTTATCATATATAGTGCCTTAAACAAAGGGATATGTAAAGTAAACTCATTTCTGCAGTGTATGCGTGTGTATTTCATATATGCGAAAAAAATGCTCTTCCTTATTAGTTTCTTTCTATTCCTTATTTATGTCTTTTCTTTTCTTTGCCTTTACCTCTACGTTTTATTCTCTAATGTCTAATATAAATCATTTCATATTTATTTTTAATAACTTTAAATTTGTATCGTTTTCCTAACTTCAGATTCCTGCCTTATTCTTGGTTGCTTTGTAAGCTGCAACAGTTTTGGCAATACAAATGTGCAATTATGTCATGACAATAAAGCACAATAAAGCACTGAGTCAGAGCGAGAGGTAACATTTCAAAAATTGTGGGGGAGGAACTTGAAGACAGGACAGCTGAAGACAAACGGCATTTCATGATCCTGTTGGACTGAGAAATCTTCATGAATGTTTGAGAAGATGGGCTGAGAGCTGCATTGTTAATGATAAAGAACATAACTTCATAGAGCCACACACTCTCTTTTACTTATCTTGCTTTTTTTTCATTTTCAGCACTTTATTACGGCTGTCTTTCACCAACATAACCACAAAATAATACATTTTAGGAAATTAACATGATAAAAACTACATATCATCTTTTGTGATCTGTGCTCAAGACTAATCACAAAAAAGATGTGGGCATGTTCATGTCGCCCATGTGAGTGAATCATGGAAAGTTTCTGAATTATTGAATTATGTTTGTTCTCCAAGCATGTGGTGTTACATTCTGTCATGATTTACTCATCCTCATGTCATTCTATACTCATATGGTGATATTTAGTCATGAAGCACAAAAGAAGAATGTTTGTTTACACGGAGGTAGAATATAGAGCACTGTTAAAGTTTTGAGTAATGTAGAATTCAACCCTTAGTTGTGTTATAATTCCTAAAATCTGAATTATTGCCCTTCTAATCTTAGCCACATGTAATGTTACTATTAGACAGCATAATTTGATTCAGCCACATGGTCTAGAATGCTTTCGTAGAGCAGGATATTCATTACCCTCTCTCTAAGTGGATATCACTTTACGAGCTCTGTCTTAGATCTGATCCAAAAGTCAATTAACATTAATAATGTATGCATGGGTTTATTTCAGTTTGTTTCATCTGACAAACACATCCCCCATGTCACCCCTTTTTGGCCATCACTCCTTCTTGATGTTGTCAGAAAGTCTTTGTTATTGAGCTTGATGACATTAATAAATGCATGGGTATATCTAGATGACATGAATAAATGCATGGGTATATCCAGCCAAACTATTTCTATTTGTGAACATTTAGAATTGACAGAGTAGCAGAGTAGTAGAGTAGCCTACCTTTTTTTTTTTTTTTTTTAAAGAAAAAATACAGTTAGCCTCTGATTTAAAGTCCCCCTGTGGTGAAAATCAAGCTTTTAATGTTGTTTATATGTCTATGTGGTATAAGACAAACCATGTGCAAATTCATAAGTTTTCAAAAATCCAAAAAAGGATTCAAAATCCATTGCTGAGTATTTTCTCTTTAAAGGGATAGTTCGCCCAAAAATGATATTTAACCCATGATTTACTCACCCTCAAGCCGTTCGAGATCTTTTTTCTATATAGTGTTGATATGGCAACTAGTAAATACACAACGTTTCGTCATCCAAGCATGTGCGGAAGTATTTAAAACAAGTGTGTTACAACTAGCCCCGCGTTAGGTTGTGCCCCGCGCTCCCCTATCTCTTATTTACTTAAAGTCCCCCTGTAGTAAATAATTATATGCCTTAATACTCATCATTGATCACCAAAATGACATATTTAAAGTTTTATTTCCTTGAAAAAATGTCTCTTAAAATAGCTTGAATGTTACTCTACACCCTTGCCTAATTTAGTATAGCCTACGCGGTTCTATGAATATGCAAATTAGCCCCGCCTCCACTCACTCACACCAGCTCAGAGATCCACTCTTTGACGTGATTGGTTACAAGGTAGTTTGTGATGTCAGAAACACCAGCGATTTCAAACCGCTTTTCTGAGACTGTCTTTGATTCACTGCAGTTTTAAAGGGATAGTTCACCCAAAAATGATATTTAACCCATGATTTACTCACCCTCAAGCCGTTCGAGATGCATATGTCAATCTTTTATCAGACGAACACATTTTCAGTTATTTTAGAAAATGTCTTAGATCTTTCAGTGGTTATAATGTGAAGCTATGGGGTCCGCCTCCTTCAAGTCCCAAAATGTTCATGCATCCTTCACAAAAGTAATCCATCCGGCTCTACCGGAAGCCAGTTATTTTTGTTTATAAAGTTTTAAATATGTATATTTTTACGACAAAACCGCACAGATTACCCTCAGAAGGCCTTTGTTTATCCCCCTGGAGCCGGATGGATTACTTTTGTGAAGGATGCATGCACATTTTGGGACTTGAAGGAGGTGGACCCCATAGCTTCACATTTTAACCACTGAAAGATCTAAGGCATTTTCTAAAATAACTGAAAATGTGTTCGTCTGAAAAAAGATTGACATATGCATCTCGAACGGCTTGAGGGTGAGTAAATCATGGGTTAAATATCATTTTTGGGTGAACTATCCCTTTAAAACTGCAGTGAATCAAAAACAGTCTCAGAAAAGCGGTTTGAAATCGCTGGTGTTTCTGACATCACAAACTACCTTGTAACCAATCACGTCAAAGAGTGGATCTCTGAGCTGGTGTGAGTGAGTGGAGGCGGGGCTAATTTGCATATTCATAGAACCGCGTAGGGTAGGCTATACTAAATTAGGCAAGGGTGTAGAGTAACATTCAAGCTATTTTAAGGTATAGAGACATTTTTTTCAAGGAAATAAAACTTTAAATATGTCATTTTGGTGATCAATGATGAGTATTAAGGGATATAATTATTGACTACAGGGGGACTTTAAGTAAATAAGAGATAGGGGAGCGCGGGGCACAACCTAACGCGGGGCTAGTTGTAACACACTTGTTTTAAATACTTCCGCACATGCTTGGATGACGAAACGTTGTGTATTTACTAGTTGCCATATCAACACTATATATAAAAAAAAATGTCCGCCAAATTTTTTTTTTTTTGGGAAGATATCCATAGACATTTATTAAACCATAGCAAAAGTAAATTTCTTACTTAAGTTAATTTGTCATCTCTATTTTTTGTGTTTATTTAAAATAAGACAAATCTGATATTATTTTAATCTCTAATATGTTATTTAACAGTTGAGATAGTTCTTTAATGCTTCGCTAACTAGCAGAAGACACCCTAGCAGGGTTTAAATCCCAGTTGTGCAGGCGGGGGCATGTTGTAACACTGCTTTACAATGTGCCCCTATTAGAAATATGCTATTATATTCTATACTTTTATTAATTTTATTGAGAAAACGTGAGAAAAAGGTGAATAAAGACTGAGAGTCAATGTTCAGAAATTAATTATTTATTTGTTTTTAACTATGTTGTATATCTGTGTTTTCATGTGTTCGTAGTCAAAACTCAAAAATGAGTTTATATTTAATTATTAAAAATTGCCATTATTTTATATGAAAACGTTTTTTAATTGTATTTTATTTAGAAAATATTTTAGTTTGTTTCGTATATATTTTTTTATTAGATCAGATAGCATCTTAATCTGTCATATGGTCATGTTACAATGTGCCCCTCACATGTTACAATGTACCCCACCTATGGGGCATGTTGTCACATTTCACTTCCATTCTTTCGGGGTATATCAAGAAAAAAAGTATGTACTGTATTAATAAAACAAAAACACAGAATTGTAGTAGACATGTGGGAAATTAATGTGGGAAAAAATAAATACTCTGAACCATAAGCAGATTTACACAAACTGAGAAAGTCAAAAAGCGTTACTTTGTGCCTTGCTCTAGAACTTGTACACGTGTTTCTCACCCTAATGGATGAAGTGTTCATAATGATTCTCATTTTCTATCAGATTCCTCTGGAAATATTTATTGAGACACACCAAAGCAGCAGAATCTCTGAAGATATGACTCCTGAATCCTCGCCATTTATATTTGAAGAGTTCAGATGCAAAAACCTCTATCTGAAATTTTCTTCTAGAATCATTTTTATCAAGCTTGTATTGTATATTTAAGGTCAGTAATTTCACTTAAATGACAATGAAAATAGGTAATTTTCATTGCCATTTAAGTGAAATTACTTAATTTAAATATACAAGCTTGATAAAAATGATCATTGATCAAGTGTTCACAATTGTTTTCTTAGATTGCCCTCTTGTGGTCAATATATTTTACTGCAATGATGACTCAAGAAAGTCCTCGTAGCGTATAAAAAAGGATATTTATAAGGTTGTAAGTCGTACTCCGCTGTATATTTTTATTGTATTATATTTGCTGTATGATTTAACAGCAAATATACTTGTTTGTTTGTGTTAAAAGGGTTAGACGTGAACAATGCCTATATGGGCCTATCTTCAAAAAAGGGAAAGGAAAAACGGTATACATTACCCTATAATAGAAAGGTAATCTTTTGTGGATATTTAGCTTTCATGAACTCGAACAGTAAGCGGCAGGACGCAGGGGGCAAAAAGATGGTGATTAATCTGATTATGTTTGTATGCTATGTATAGCTAACTAACCACTAGATGGCAGCAATATGCCAATGGTCTTTCATGTGCTCGTTGAGAAACAAGGAAAGGCGAGAGAAGATTTTTTAATTTTATGGAAAAAAAAAAAAAAATTTTGAAGTTTATTGATCGTGAAAGGCAATAATCAGTTTAGTGGTCACTGAAAGGATTTGCTCAGCCCTAAATACATAACGTTTTTAGATTAATCCTCATAAAAGGCCTGATAACAGTTCTGAAGTCCTACTAAGCGGCATCTATATATATATATATATATATACATACACATATATATATATATATATATATATATATATATATATATATATATATATATATATATATATATATATATATATATATATATATATATATATATATTTGTGTGTAATGTAATGAAAATAGGTTACAGGAACATAAATAATAGAATAACATCAATTTATTTTGATGGCTCATTTTTAAGTCACTTAGTCATAAATAATAGAAACAGTAATTAATTTAAATTATTATAAACAACTTTACAGTTTATCTCCATCTGACAGAGATCAAATCGCCCCATTACATTTTTATAAGCGGCTGATACACTAAATGTCTCTAATAGAGTTTGAAACGTTTGAAAAAATATAGAAGTTACATTGGTGATGCAGAGCTAAAGTTTTCAGCCAATGAAAGACTGTCATCTAGTGGTGTTTCAGCAGAATGCACCGATTAGCCATGTTGACTAGTTACAACCTAAATCATGGCTGACCCATTTAGGTCACCGTCTTTCACCCATATTCTTCTGAATGACTCTGTGGACAATCATTAAGTATACAAAGTGAGCCCTAAACAGCACACTTCAGAAATGTATTTACCTATATATAGCTCATCATCATATTCCATTATCTTGTTACTGATATAGAGAAATATTGTTGAGCCAATCAAGTTTTATCCAGACCAGACTTCCTTCGATTTGGTTTGCATTCTCACAACACTGGCTGTCAGCTGCCCTCTATCAATGCCCTACATGACACAAAAGGGATGAAGTATGAAGACAATATTACTGCCAAAACCTTCCACCCAGGAAATCTTCCTTATGAAAGATGCTTCAGATCACAAACTTCAGTCAGCAAAAAGCAGCTTCCCTTGCGTCTGCTTAAAGTTGACATGATACATAAGTTGCGATAATCTTTTCTTCCCAATTGTGATGTATATCTGGTGAAATGGATTCTCGGGCAAGACATTTTTTTTTTTACATCTCTTCTCTTTTTCGTCCATCAGGAATTGATTGGATCATTGTGGTTTGCTATTTCTGAAATTTCATGTGAGTGACAGATTGTCCCGCCATCACGCTAGTAAACACGTCAGAGAAAAGAAGTTGCTGCAAGAGCAAGGGGAAGTTATGTTGATTAAAGATTATGAAGGTAGGCTACATTAATAAAAAAATTTCCACAAATAAATAATTTATAATAAATGTTGCAATATTATATATATATATTAAATAATTGTCCATTTTGATTTCATTGTGACATTAAACAGCCTCTGGAGTGATAATATCATCTGTACTGAATACTCCCCAAATCTCTCCATACATTCATGTTGTTATCTGATGCGTTCTTAACAAAGTGCAAAACTTAAAATATGCACATACAGCATAAGCAGGATTTAGCAGGTAGCTAATTGGCCTCAAGAGTTCACGATATCTGTAATAAAATTATGTAAGTCATTCACCAATTGTGAATACAGTCCCAAAACAGTCAAAATAATAGATATGGGGTCTGATTACAGAAACAATTTCAGTTAGGATGTCATTTAGAAAACTGAATTCGTCAAATCTTAACAGAGACGTAAGATAGGAAGTTTCTTTATTACAGTACCAGGACACTTCAGAAACACCCTGAACAGTCAGATCCAACAGCATGGTACATTTTCAAATGTTGTGGTTTGGCTATTCTTTTGTGCAAAGAGATGAGGTGTTATGTGTGGTAGAGAAGTCTAGCTATGACTAAATGCTTGACAAGGAGTAAATAAATTGAAATGGGACTTTTTGTGACATGTAGTATCCATTAGGCCTGTAGCTGATGGAGTAAGTGGCAAGAACCACACATTTGTGACATGATTCGGAAACGGGTTCTGCCCTATTAATGTTGTCCGCACCCTCTGAAGATGTGTGTAATCTCATTTTTGCATGTACAGTGCTGTTGTGATAAATAAAACTCAACACAGGCCACTCCAGTTTTGTGAAAACACAGCGAATGCCTCTGATATGGTGCCTTACAAAATGAATGATCTTGGGTAAGGAAGATATTACTAAAAAGAGCAGCATTGTTTTGATATTACACTAACTAATTGGTTGTTGATCGAACACTTCACGAGTTGATCATTTGAATTGCTGCTTTGGCATTTATAACAGACGGTGCAAATGTTCATCAATCCATCTGTCCTATTAAAATAGCCTAACGGTTTACCAAATGCCTTTTATTTCAAATTTCAGACGAATCTGGGTGATTGTCACATGATATGTGGTGTTCATTGTCATTCTCAAAACGATTTTTCGTCTTCCGCGCAAAAAAATAAAAAATTGAAATGTTTCCTTTGACCTTGATGTGATTTCTAATTCACATGTTCGTCCACGTTCGCTAATTTTCTACGTTTTGACCAGATGACGTTCCTCGTCATTCACGCACAAAAGTTAGCCGTCGGTGGTGTGAAAAGGAGCGACCGTGTACGTGTGTGTGCCACAAAGCGTGCGAATACGATTTGGCTCTGCGCACATCGTGGACGCACTCTGCAATGCAATCCACACACACACACACACACACACACACACACATTTGATGCAGTACTGCTAGCAAGTACGTTCAGACAACGAGTGAGACACACCCAGAGGAAAAATGGTCTCAACTAATGCGCAAGCACAATCAAAAGGGCTTGAGAATAGCCTGCTTGCGCGGGTTGGAGTCAGTGGCCAGATCGAGAGAAGAAGATTTTTTTTCTGTTTTCTTCAAGGGCAAAATGTCCTGGTATGAAGTGATTTCGAAATAACGTTGTAAAACGACAGAGTCGCCAGTGAAATGCGCTCTCTCAACAAACAACCCAGCCGGTGCACTTTTGTGAAAACAATCATGCGCCAAGCAGTTGCTCTACAGTTTTTTCTAAGGGGTAGCGGAGCGACACACAGACATGACATCAAATATAGGTAAAGTCTATTGCTTTTTGTTCGTTTTAAGAGTCAATAAATGGTATTATAATTATTTGAATGTGTTGTATTTTGCGAATCAAGATGGCGCCGGGCACAGTCAGGTGACCTTGTTTTTTTCCCCTCAATACCAACAATAGTCAAAGCGAGAAACGGAAGTGAATGCTCCCCCTGAAATACGATTGGCTTGTTTGAACTGTAGGAAAAAGCGTGGGCCCGTGGTTGGAGTGTGCGATGTGGCAGTCAAGTGCATGTGACACAAACTTGTTTTTAATAAGACCAGTGGCTACTGGTAACTTATGGGCTCTGCCGTAGCGGTGCTCAGTTGTAATAACTGAAAAATAATTACGTCGATTTATGTCATATCACCTCTATTCGCTTTATATTTTTATCTCTCTCTCTCTATATATACATGTCTTAAAGGTCTGGCTTGTCCATTTTGTTATGCAACCGTCCCTTCGTTCTTGTTGAATTATTATGCTTCATCTGTTTAAACCATTAATACAATTTACATATCAGCGTTTATAAAAACGGGACCAAATAATGTAAATCTTTCAATGCGGGAAATCCACTTTATTGTGACATATGTTAACTGCCTAATCTAACGTTAGACGAGAAGTAATGAAGATTTTTAGCGCAGATAGTCTCGGTGGTCGCCGCCGTGCATTCCCTCCAAAAGGGGGAGGGGTCGTGTTTTCCTGACGGTCCACCACCGTCCATCAGTCCAAAGTGACTGTACTTACCTGCCAGGAAAACGCTTCAAGACAGAAGAAGCAGTTTGACTAAATATTACATATATGCACAGCCCTCATTTACCCGACCGTAGCATTTTATTTAACCAACGCGTCAGTGTATTTCAAAATGTCCTTGTATTCCTATAATAACTCATATGTTCCCGTCTAAGTGTAGATGAATCCAATCAAAACAAAAGTAACTACCATAACCCTGCTTAGTCTCTGGCGCCTTCGACAGTTCGGTTGATTTTATCGCATAGATGTCACCCTAAAACAGATTCGCTGGATCAACCTAACAGTCCCTGTAACCCCACCCAGCGTGTGATCGAACGCTGATTGGTCGCCAGTGTAGTTGTGAGCGTTTTCACATTTCATTCCGCGTCTCTAATTGGTCGCCGGTGACGACAATCCCACACCCAACTCCCACCCACTGGGGCATCATGTTTGTGAGACTCGCAATAGCTAGTTTGTTAAGAGGCTATAGCTGAATGTGCAGCAAAGACTCCAAGTCTAAACTGCGCTCTTTGGTTTAAATCACTCCTTTAGAGTTCAATAACATGGATATGAAAAAGAGAATTCACCTGGAGTTGCGGAACCGGACGCCGTCAGACGTAAGCATCTTTATTAATTGCTGAGTGATATGATTTTATTAAAACTGTTGGTTAGAGTAGTTCTGCGTGGATGGACAACGCTAGATGTGCACGCGTCAAGTTGATGTCTTGAATGAAAAGTTTGCGGCGACTTTGTTACAAGCCTAGAGCCTCGGATGTTGTTATCTCAGTATACCTACACACGGCCCATAAGTTTATCAGTTTTACTGGTTATTTTATTCCCAACTTTCGGGAGATCTTTTGATGATGCTGTGGTCGGAAACTGCAAGAGCTCCATGCATTCAGTGTATAAACAAGGGAAGCGGCGTGAGAAGCCATATTTGTAACTTTGTAGCCCCTGAACGCGCCCTTTTCCTTTGCATCCTCAGTGCTGCAAAAGAGTTCATGCCTCTCTCACACTTTCGCACATCCATTTTCAATTCAACATTCATACTTTCCCGTCACAGTGGTCGTTGACCAGTTCGGTAACTTGTTGTGGGACGCATTTTGTGAATAGCTGTGCAGACGGTTTGACAGATAGCTTGCGATAAACGCGATCGGTCAACTAAATTTCGTGGCATCTCTCCAGCTAAAAGCTTTAAAAATGAAAGCATTTACATTTCCCAATCGAGGAAAGTTGTGTAAATACTTAGGCGGGATCTTTTCGTGGGCTTTTGGCACGTCAGTGATAATAGTCTCCTATTTGATCTAGATGGGAAAACGAGCGCATTTGTTGTTTGATAGCAGTATAGAAAGGAATCGCGTCACATCATATCTAGTTGCGTTAAGGTGCCCAAACCTATTTAAAACTGCATTATATGTCGACGACATTGCCAGAATGCAAAGACCAAATCGACACTCTCTTCTTCTTAAATATCCCTCGTGTTTTTCTTACTATATATCAATTCTCACAAGTGTAACCACGTTCTCTGATGAATTTATTGCAGTGTTATCAAGGTCCCTGTTATTGCCCCTTTACGCATACCCAAGTACGCTGTAATAGAGCTCGTAATTAAAATGTCATAACCGTATTCCGAGCACTTCTGTGCGTCTCAGCTGGCGGGATAAAGAGATTTCCAGCCGTGTGGCTCTGCTTGTTATTTACATGGACTGGGCGCTTATGTGAGCGCTACGCAACTTGAAGCTGCGCTGCTCTAGTTGCAAGATCTAGGACAAGCCGCCATTTTAACCAGCAACAAAGACGCACGATATTTAATCGAACAGAGAGAATAGTTGCCGCCGTCTCTTTCCTTTCAACCGACTAGAACCGTTGAATATAGGGAGTCGAGCGTCTGTGAAGCCGGAAATTTCATCTTTATTCCCTGAAAGTCAATACCTTTCGCTTAAAGAGCGACTCCGTTGCATTATCATGCGCCTCAGTCTCTGCCCCTCCTACTCGTGAATTCTTGGGTCCGTCCTCGTGTCTTTGCTCTTCCAAGACAATGCAATGAATTTGTGTAACACCCAGGCTATCGTTTACGCGTCTTTACTTTGCTGTTCGAGCACACACGCACGCACTGTAGTAAAAATGCTCGACCCAGAGGATAACAATGTACGCCGCTTGTTGCGGAGTCAGCCATTTTGTTGGATGGGGAGTCAAATGTGAGATTTTGTCAAAGCACCGAAACATGCCCCCCTATCTGTTACCGTAGACCGCATGCTGAAGTAAACTTTACAATTGAATGGCGCCCGATTTGCGACGTGTTTATTTGCTCCCTTTATTTTCCTCCTCCTAATTTAAGGTATTCTGCTTCTGATTAAAATGAACATTTTTAATGTAAACTATATAAATAAGGAATTTCCATATTTTTACGTTTTTTGTTTTGGTGGGTCAGCACAATAAAAGTGTAAACATACTGTACTGCTCTTTTGGCATGCTGCAAAAGTTAGACAGCTCTTGTGTGAAAGAATTTAAGTTGCTTTAACCACCATGTTCACCTCCTCACTGATTTGAAGTTGCTCATGTAGAGGCTATTACAAATGCTGTTTTCATGAATCACAAAATTTAATCTTTTGTTCATCTCATATGCCCTTTAACAGGTGAAAGAGCTTGTGCTTGACAACTGTCGGTCAAATGAGGGCAAAATTGAGGGCCTCACTGATGAGTTCGAAGAACTGGAATTTTTAAGCACAATCAACGTAGGCTTGACATCAGTTGCCAATTTGCCTAAGCTTAACAAACTCAAGAAGGTATTAAGCAGTTTCGTGTCTTCTTTTTTTTTTAGAAGTATCAAAATATATATATTTTTCAGGCTGTTAGTCCCCCCCCCAGTCTTATTAATGTGGCACTGAATCATGCTCTCCACAGCTCGAGCTTAGCGATAACAGAATCTCAGGTGGTCTGGAGGTACTGGCAGAGAAGTGTCCCAACCTCACCCATCTCAACCTCAGTGGCAACAAAATTAAAGACCTCAGCACCATCGAACCCCTGGTAAGCTATATTCTTGTCATATCCTATTTTGCTATACATATATATATATATATATATATATATATACATACATGCATACATACATACATACATACATATGTATTATTATTGTCATTGTTTTGACCTCCTGTCCTTTTCCCAACAGAAAAAATTGGAAAGCCTCAAAAGTTTAGACTTGTTCAACTGTGAGGTGACAAACCTGAATGACTACAGAGAAAATGTTTTCAAGCTGCTCCCTCAGCTGACATATCTCGACGGCTATGACAAAGAGGATAAAGAAGCACCAGACTCTGATGCTGAAGCTTACGTTGAAGGCCTAGATGATGATGAGGATGATGAAGATGGTATGTTTCTAAAGAGTTGGGCTGATAATGTGCTTCAAGGTGCATAATTATTTTAATTTCGTTTAAGGAATTCATTTGTCATTGACCTAATTTTGTCTGCAGAGGGAGAAGAGGAGGAGTATGATGAAGATGCAGCTCCAGGGGATGAAGATGAAGAAGAGGGGGAGGAGGATGATGAGGAAGAGGGAGAAGAGGAGGAAGAAGAGGACATCAGCGGAGAGGTTAATGCTGGAAGAAAATGTTGATTCCTTTTTTTTTATATCGAAATATACAAACATGGTATAAATTTGTGCCTTTTTCTCACTTTTAGGAAGAGGAGGAAGAGGACTTAAATGACGGCGAGGTAGATGATGAGGAAGACTTTGGTAAGTGAATAGATTAAGACCACAGTTAATTAATACAATAAATTGTTACCACCTGCGAACTGAATGCTGATAAGCTGGGTAAGAATAAGAGTAAACAACATTTCTGGTCCTCCTGTGTTGTTTACAGAGGAGGAACGGGGTCAGAAGAGGAAAAGAGAACTGGATGAGGAAGGGGAGGAAGATGAGGACTGAACATGGACTCTCCCCCTATCCCCCCCTCCCCCATTGTGATCTGACCGTTTAACCCCTGTATATCTGTCCTATTGTCACTCTTCGATGGTTTGGGGAGGTATTCAAATGGTAGGGGGTGGGGCTAGTATAAACGAGGACACAGTTTAAATATTTGTTTTTAGCTTTTTTGTTGTTGATGTTGTTGTTTTTTTTTTGTTTTTTTTTTGGTTTGGTTTGTACTTTCAGTTTGATTCCCTTCATTTTCTCCAAAAGCTCTTCAAATGGCTGACAACACAGTGTGGAAATTTATTATTGTTGGAAAACAGACCAGTATGCTCTTGTAATTTTTTCCCTGTCTTTACTGTTGATGCCTAAATGCTGGTGATGACTTGTGTATTAAAAAAGAAAAAAACAACCAAAAACCTTTTAGAAGTGCATGGCTGACTCTATTTTAAAGTTGACTACTGGATTTCAAGGAAGAACATTTTCTAACCCACTTTTTTATTGCATCTTTTTTATTTGTGTATTTTTTTTATTTTTTTTTTTTGGTGTTTTCTTTTGTTTTTTTTTTGGTGTTTTCATCATCATCCCCACCACCACATGACGTGCTGTTTAGGCATGAAGAACACATCATGATGTCTGCTTGGACATGCACAGTTCAACCTCTCAATGTGATTTTTATTTTATTTTTTAATGTTCAGAGCCGAATGTCTGCCCTTGTCAAATGAGTCCTAAACCCCTTCTCCCTTTGTGTGGATAGTTCAGAGGTTTCTGTTCTTTGTAAATAATGACCAAATATATTTTTTTTCTGATTCCCTTTGATAATGGCAGACATTTTCACAAATAATCTCAGTTGTAACCATTAACTGTAATAAAATGAATGAAAATGCAAGTGGTTCTATGGTAATTTGAAATATCTGTTCTGACTGGCACAGAAAATCCATATATTGTAATTAGTTGTGATTACATGATCAATAGATTGTTTTTGAGTCTGGTGCAGAAATGGCTAGTGTATATCATCTCGTCACTGAATATTTCGGATTAATTGAATATATGAAGTGAAATTGCATTGTGAAGCTCAGGGAAAATAGCTTGTATATTTTTGATGATGCGTAACTGGATATTGTGTAAATATTCAGAAGCGTCATGCCAATTATTTAAATAGAAAGCATACGCAATTTTAACAGCTGTATCCAGTTGTCAGATCATACTGATTGAAATTTTTACATGAATAAAAGTCAGCATTTTTGTTCAAATGAATATTAACTGTATATGCATGTGCTTTGTTAACATGAAAATGAAAGCATTGCATACAGTGTAACTAAGGTGTCTCAGTCTGTGGGGACAGATTGTCATATTTTTGTTCAAGAATGTCAGGTAAATTAAGCTATAGTCTAGACAGTTGTATTTTATGCACGTTAACGCTCTTCCTCAGGAAGGGTTTTTTACTTTGAATGCAATTACCCTTAGTGCAACATGCTGTAGTTAGTAAGCTAATCATAATGAATGGTGAAATACAGAGTAGTGATTACCTATTAGTGTTCCTCATTTTAATCAAAGACAAAGGTTAGCCCTAATGTATTGTGTCATAATTCTTCAGGCACTGTCAGCACGAAATATTTCAACATTAATTGTGTTTGTGTAGGCAGTGAGCATCTTGTCTGACACCAAAATTAAGGGGCTCAAGTACAACATAAATATTCTGGCACCTCGCAATGTGAACATCTAAATTATTACCCACTTCACCTTAACATCCAAAGGGATACACAGTGTATTGTAAGGTATGAGATTGGGAATGTACAGGCCACATAAGAGGCCCATTTAGGTAGGCCTTCATTTGTACTTAAACCACATGCTAGGATATTATCTAAGGACTATTGTGTGTCTGAACTGCAGGCTAGGATATTAACTAAGGACTACTGTCTGTGTTTGAACTGCTCATTAATGCGTTAGCAGGATGCTGTGTAGTGTTTGCTTAATGGCAAGTGTAG
Source organism: Scardinius erythrophthalmus (assembly GCF_964197995.2). Taxonomy (NCBI): domain Eukaryota; kingdom Metazoa; phylum Chordata; class Actinopteri; order Cypriniformes; family Leuciscidae; genus Scardinius; species Scardinius erythrophthalmus. Next base: position 41,778,993 of record NC_138222.1, read on the forward strand.
TGTAGGCATATGTGCTATCCATACACATGCGCAAGATTGTGGCTTCACTGCCCCCTAATGGTAGAATTCTTCAAATGCACTCAAAACGCTCTATTACTGTGCAATAATGAAGCAGGAGCTGCTGCTGGGGTTTGTCTCGTTTTATAAGGCAAAATATTTGAAAAAAGCTTGATGTTTATAGTGTTTTAATTAAATAGCGACAAACACTCACAGAGGAGGACCGACATTGCTTTCCGTGCTGGTCGAGCGAGGTTTGAGAGCTTTCAAGTGATCCGTTTTACCAATGATAAGAATTTAACACATCAGATCATGGATGGCCCAGTAAGTGTGCCATCAATTTTTAAAAACGATATTTTCCAGTTTGTTCTGGGCAAAATAAATGTGTTCATATAATATAATTAATAGGTTAACCTTTACAGAGCAGTGCGCATTGAAGAGCGTGACTGCACTTTTGTGGCGCATTATATTTGTCCACAGGGAATTTGTCCACTTACAATAAAACATTTAAAAGCGCTTACATTGAAAATTCTAAGCGGAATACAATGCTTTTTACAAAAACTGACATCCAATCTAAAAAGCAATCTGTATAATTAAGAGGTCAAATGTTTGAATATTATATCAGGACTGAAAGGATAAATTCATTGTAACAAGCTACAAACCTGAAACTCAAGACACTTCATTTAAAAGTAAGAACTGAAAATGGAAGTCAATAGGTTTAATTTAAATGTTAATAAAAAAATAAAAAAAACAATGCTCCATTATGCCAGTCTTTAAAATAAACAATACCTTTCAATCATCTTACTGAATACAAAAAATGTAAAAATTTTTGTCTTTCTTTGAACCCTCCTATGAAACTACAGTGTAGGTCTCTAATACTACATCTAGGCTAATTCATTTCATGATTGGATTTTTTTTCCATCCGTATATTGCAAAAGTTTATTTAAATGAAAAAACCCATTTGAATTATATAAGCTATTACTTATATAGACTGACTTGAACATACTTCACACTGCACAATGTGAGGAGGATCTAAATTATGGGAAGAAACAGAGTCCCCAACTTATATTAGTAAAAACTCACAACTTCAGGACTCAGGAGCATGTCAGTTGGGTAAAAGTCATCTGTCGAAATATTGCTGGACGGTGGCGCTTGAGTTTCTACATTAAAACAGCACTGTGGGTCATATCCTAATGATGCAATAGAACTAGTGTTTACATGAGATAACAGCTTGATGGGTGAAGCATGTCTGTTTGACCTTATTAAAACACTTGTTTATCTCTATATGGAGTTTATTAAGCGGTTTAAAACAAGGGCTAATAGCACAAAGGAAAAAAGAAATGAAATAAATAATTCTAATATTTAAAGTCTACAATTATGAGATGATAATGCAATGAATATCTTGTACCAAAATCAATCCATATAGGGAGAATCAATCCACTGCGGGCAGACTGGCAGTGTGACTGAAGATGGGAGACTTTTCACAGGGTAGCCTAAGTGAATCATCAGTCCAATAAAGTCAACTTAGCACACTGCAGCTGTGGGGTCAACACTGAGGGTCAGAGTGAAACACTGCTTTATGAAGACAAGCGCTTGGTCTCCAGTGGTCTTGAAGGAAGGATATTTGAGTGTTAGGAAAAAGGAAGCCCATGTGTTTCAGCAGCGCTGGGGGCTTATAGCTAGAGTGTCACTTTAGGAGATCAACAGAAACAGCACAGATCCCACGTCAAATGCTGCTACCATTGCTGCTGCTGTTGTTATTGTTGTTGATGTTTGGGCTGTTCCTTAAGTTATTGAGCTCCAGCTCAAGCTGTCTGATCTTAATGTCCTTCTGCGCAAGTTCGTCCTTCAGTCGGCGCAACTCTTCCTGCTGCCTGAAGAACATCCGCAAGAGCTGCAGAGCACAACGCAAAGGGTTACACACGAATATGTGCTAAATTGTCCTTTCAGCAACCATATTAAATCTTAACAGAATCATGGCAACACCTCATTCTCTGTACGGGGAGGCACGTTTTCTAGCAGGTCAATCCCATTGACCACTCCACCCTTCTTCTCCTTCACTGGTGCCTTGAACACCAGCTTGTTGGGTCTGTTGTAGCCCTCTTTTAAGGACATGAGCACCGGACCTAGACGTGTACATGCATACAAGGATTAGCTTAATTTCAACCTTTGCCTTCAAATAGTTTTATTCTTTACCTCGGTTGATTCCACTGAGCCACTCATCAGCAGACAGAGCAGGTTCTGTCCCGGGAGTCATGGGATATATGTCCTCCTGATAGGTTTCAGACTGAAAAGAAACAGGGTGTTCATGTAGGCTACTGTTTTTACACTATTAGCATTAAGTGATATAACAAGGCTCTGGATAGGTAAATGTTCAGTCTAAACAACTACTTGGACTCCAGAGTGTCACAGAAAGCACACTATTGCCACTGTGTTCATGGTGCAGAGCACTTAAAGGTGCTGTAGGACATCTGGGAAAATGCTCTAAAAGCGTACGTCCCACCCTCCCTGCAAATCGCCGCCTAAAGACACGCCTCCTGAAAGCATGAACGCGCACAGCCAAGAAGACAATGTTACTGCAATACATCATGTGCCATTCACCTGTGAGAAAACTTTACAGTACAGACAGTGAGTAACAGTACTACAATACCAAACGTAAACAAATTCTTAAAAACACAATTAGATGCAGCAAGTTTTCAGTTTGTTTAGCTAGAAAAACTTCACGTCAGTGTGTTATTATATTTCTTGCATGACGGTTTCCACGATGAGAGTCTGCTTGGCTCAGATGAAGATATAAAGATCGTAGATCCTTTGCCAGGGCCACTTGTTGTCGATTCAGAAGGAACGCAGCGATTGAACATTTTATGGTCCTACCACTTCCACAGTCGACATATATTTATAAAAATACATTTAGACCCTTTAACAGAGTGATTGCTAACAGGATATGAGGAGACTTTCAACCAGCATAACAAAAAATGTTTCTGCAGAGAATCACCCATGGCACCTTTAAGGTTGCTTCAGGACGTGTGAATGAAACCTTTGGATGAAAAGGAAACTCAGTATCTGAATAAAATTATTCCCAGGTATAAGAATAAGGCATGACCTTATTCTTACAGGTTTATGTGGGTTTGCTGTTTTTAAGGTTTCTGCTACAAATAAAACAATTAGCAAATGCTTTGTGTGTGAGTAAAAACAGGGGTTTTCAAAACTTTGAATGCCTGGGACTCTGAAATATGATGATCCCCTTAGCTAAGGTATAGCTACAGACTAAATATTATGTGATAAAATAGCAAATGTGTTGATTCCATTTTTTTTCAATTAATATTAGCTATATATTCATTTTACTAAAGTAAAAAAAAAAAAAAATGAATATGAACAAATTTCACTAACAATAAAATATTACCCAATACTATTTGTACCCAACAGTAGAGATCCATTTTTATTTCAAATTCATTTGTATAACACTTTACATAAGAAATATAACTTCAAAGCAGCTATATTGAATAGTTCCATAAAACTAGCAAGTATACATAACTAATCTTGAACGTATGGTACAAGGAATGCAGGAGAATACATATATATATATATACACTCACCTAAAGGATTATTAGGAACACCATACTAATACTGTGTTTGACCCCCTTTCGCCTTCAGAACTGCCTTAATTCTACGTGGCATTGATTCAACAAGGTGCTGAAAGCATTCTTTAGAAATGTTGGTCCATATTGATAGGATAGCATCTTGTAGTTGATGGAGATTTGTGGGATGCACATCCAGGGCACGAAGCTCCTGTTCCACCACATCCCAAAGATGCTCTATTGGGTTGAGATCTGGTGACTGTGGGGGCCATTTTAGTACAGTGAACTCAAGGTCATGTTCAAGAAACCAATTTGAAATGATTCGAGCTTTGTGACATGGTGCATTATCCTGCTGGAAGTAGCCATCAGAGGATGGGTACATGGTGGTCATAAAGGGATGGACATGGTCAGAAACAATGCTCAGGTAGGCCGTGGCATTTAAACGATGCCCAATTGGCACTAAGGGGCCTAAAGTGTGCCAAGAAAACATCCCCCACACCATTACACCACCACCACCACCAGCCTGCACAGTGGTAACAAGGCATGATGGATCCATGTTCTCATTCTGTTTACGCCAAATTCTGACTCTACCATCTGAATGTCTCAACAGAAATCAAGACTCATCAGACCAGGCAACATTTTTCCAGTCTTCAACTGTCCAATTTTGGTGAGCTCGTGCAAATTGTAGCCTCTTTTTCCTATTTGTAGTGGAGATGAGTGGTACCCGGTGGGGTCTTCTGTGTTGTGGCTTCACAAATGCTTTGCTGCATACCTCGGTTGTAACGAGTGGTTATTTCAGTCAAAGTTGCTCTTCTATCAGCTTGAATCAGTCGGCCCATTCTCCTCTGACCTCTAGCATCAACAAGGCATTTTCGCCCACAGGACTGCCGTATACTGGATGTTTTTCCCTTTTTTACACCATTCTTTGTAAACCCTAGAAATGGTTGTGCGTGAAAATCCCAGTAACTGAGCAGATTGTGAAATACTCAGACCGGCCCGTCTGGCACCAACAACCATGCCACGCTCAAAATTGCTTAAATCACCTTTCTTTCCCATTCTAACATTCAGTTTGGAGTTCAGGAGATTGTCTTGACCAGGACCACACCCCTAAATGCATTGAAGCAACTGCCATGTGATTGGTTGATTAGATAATTGCATTAATGAGAAATTGAACAGGTGTTCCTAATAATCCATATATGTATGTGTGTGTGTATATATATATATATATATATATATATATATATATATTTGCATACTGTTAAATTGATTATTTAACCCCCCCCACCCCACCCCCTTGTCGCCCCCTGGGTTAAACTGCTGGCGGTGCAACAACCGATTTCTCCAATATCATGAATTAGAGATGCGCGGGTGGCGGTCACAGCCGCGGACTGCGTGGATAAACCGTGGATTGGGCGGATGACGTGACGAAAAATAATATTTAAATTAAATTCGGGCGGGTGGCGGGCGGTTGAACCAATCAAATAAAAAATATATGTATACTATATGTATAAACCAATCAGCGGATGGCGGGCGGGTGCGGTTTTGAAAATTGCTCAAAAACGTTTGTGCGGATGGATGGCGGAAGGATGGTGAGTTTTGTGATGCAGGTGCGGATGAAATAATAGCCCATCCGCGCATCTCTATCATGAATGATAGATGTGGGCTGATAGATTTCAGGACCATTTGCACTGAAAGAAGCTGGCACTGGATTTATTTGGGTGTGTGTAGATTTTAAAATTGTGGGGTTGAGTGGATGCTGTCCTTCCCACTGTTTGTGAAGCCTAAACAATAATGGGCCAACCCGCAACTGCCCATTCTGTCCAGAGCACAAAAACACACATGCTGTGTCTCACATTGAGGTTATTACACGGCTCACTACTCTCATCTCACTGAGGTGGCAGTTACACCAGCAACAGAGAGGTGATGGATCCCTCCAACCTGTCAAATGGCTTGCTTAAAAAAAAGGCAGTTTACACAACTATTACCTGAGACCTCATTCAAGGGATGTGTCTACTGTCTAGCACAAATTTCTCTCGTCCTTCAGCGGAACCCTCAATGATTCATTTAATTGGGAACCGTGGACTGGGAACTAATATCGTCATGGTGCTTATGCTCACCCTTCTAGGTACGATCATAGAGATTGGCTCAATCAGGCCCTTCAGAGTCACCAACTTATAAAACCTGAAGACTTCACACGCTCCTACGTCTAGTCCATGCTTCGGCATCACTCCTATCAGAACACACATGAGAAGTTGAACATTAGACACGAGTCATTGGCATGCTTATTGTTGGTTTTGTCTTGATATGGAAGAGATCATAACACAATACATATCTGGTTTATTAGAGGAGAAACTACTAGTTAAATAAAAGTGCTATCCACTTAAAGGTATACTTACAAAGTACCAGTTTTAACCCTAGACTGCATAAAGATAGGGTGTGATTTTGATTATTTTTGTCAATAAAAATAATTTCATTCCTTGATATTCCTTACATTGCTCATATCAAGCTATATCATATCGTTCGCCTCATAGCATAATTGCCTAAGTCATATTTCAATTTCTTTGAAAAAAAAAAATGACTTAGGCAATTAACATACTGTATATTTCTTTTAATATATTTTGAAGTGAATAAATGATCATAATTAAAATATTTAAACATAACATTTAAACATTTATAAACAAAATCTTAAATGATTACATTGAAAACTGAGATAAAACCTTTCTATGGAAAAAAACTGAATCCAGTATGGGTCATTTTGACCTCCTTTATAAATTAAGTGTTTGGGGGTTTTATTATTGTTTGTTCGTTTATTTATTGCATTCAAGGGTTAATTTTGAATGTTTTTTACTCCATTTTACAGAGGTTGCTGGTATACTGTGATCATTAAATGGTGAGAATTTGAGTTTTACCGAGGCCTTTCTGTGGTGCAGGGGACCTGAACTCCATGAGATACTGCAGGTAGGGCTTCTCCAGGGTGATCTCATAGTACCGGATGTTCCCATCACCCTACAATTACACCATCTTAGTCAGTTCAAAGACAATTACTGTTTTTTTCTAAGGTGATCATTTGTGATGGCAGTATCAGTGTGGCTTTTCAGTATTTGGCTGAACATTTTTATATTGATTTATATATCTAACATACATAACCGTTCAACAGTTTGGGGTCGGTAAGATTTTTTTATGTTTTGTCTCTTATGCTCAAAATATGATCAAAAATACAGTAAAAACAGTAACTGAAAGTTTGAGTTTTCTGAAAGGCACTATATATAATAAACTTATTATAACATCATTATTACAATTTAAAAAAACTTTTCAATTTTTTCATGTGATGGCAAAGCTGAATTTTCAGCAGTCATTAATCCAGTCTTCATTGTCACATGATCCTTCAGACATCAATGTGCTGATTTGGTGCTCAAGAAAAAAATCTTATCATTGTTGAAAATGCTCGTTATAAAAGCTTAATGTTTCTGTTAGAAATTGTGTTTTTTCAAGATTCTTTCCTGGACAGAAAGTTCAAACAAATAGCATTTATTTGAAATGGGAATCTTTTGTAACATTATAAATGTCTTTTTTTTCTACTATTAAATGCATCCTTCCTGAAAAAAATGTACGGATGCCGAACTTTTGAATGAAGTACATATTTACAAGCTTTACAAGTATGTAAGAATCCTTATCAGCATGGAGTAATGTGTACCTTGCCTGCTAAGTAGAGCATATGTGTGTCTGCATCATAGAATGGAAAAAGCAGTCCTGACAGGCCGTCAATCTCCTCTTCAATGATCGGCATGGACAGATCCTCCTGTCATGAGAGACAGTGCAGTAAGAGAGCAAATAACTTTGAACTCAGATTTGCATATTCTTTTTCTTTTAACAAATTAATGTTGAGATACAGTACTTTCTCAGAACCCTAACAATGTACGAAGAGCAAAGCAACCAGCTTCTTTACCCATATTCTCTCTCCACTGCAGTTGAGTGTAGCTGTTTAGCTACACTTACACAGAACAATTAATGTGATTCTCACACAGTAATTACAGGGAAGATGCTGAGAAGAAAACAATGACTTTCAGCGATCTTAATCTTTAGGGTAATGCAGACATCAGGGAAAATGTGTATTTCTGGATGAGTTTTGTAAATGAGCATACACACACACACACACACACACACGAGCGCATTTGTTTTTCTGCCATTGTGGAGTCTTGACTTAATTTGTCTTTATACTTAACTAACAGTATTTTCTAACACCGAAAACTATACCTACCCCCACCCCTGACCCTCCCTGACACATTTTAGCATTTACATTTTAAAAAAGATAATATTTTCTGCTTATTAAAAGTTTTGTTTATTTTTTCTGCTTGACTGATCCCACGTGATTTCAGGTTTAACCCTCGTGTTATGTTGGAATTCTGTGCACTCCCCTTATGGTCCGGGTCAAATTGACCCGCATTGGATTCAATACAATTCCTCAAAAATCACACTATGAAAAACAACAAAGATTCAGGTTCAAACTGTAAACTTTTAATATCAGCATTTGTCAAATATTCCAAAAAATATATATCTGAAGATATGATTTAATGAAAATGTTTTTTAACCATTTTTTAAAACTATTTAAAATTTGAATATACGTTATATTTATATATATTTGCATAAACATTTTTTTACTTTTTTTTTTTTTTGCTTAGAACATCATAACTGAACAATTAATCAGTTAATCTGAGCTAATTTTTCCTGCTGTCTATGTCGAAGTCTCAAGATATTTCAGATATCTTGAATATATAATGAGAGCTTATTTTACTATCTGTGTCTGTCAAAGATGTTCAATTGTAATTTGCAATTAATTCTGAACACCATGATTTAGCTTTTTCAAGTGTGTATGGTTTGGGTTAGAGCACTTTTAGATACACTTACACTTTAGAACTGGAGTTGATGCCCTGACATACATAAAATAAATGTTTTTATTTTGTGTATGTACAGTTGCTTTTGAATAGCTGCCTATGATGGACATCACAAACGTAATAGTAATTTTGTTTGTATTTGTCAAAAAAAAAAAAAAAAAACACCAGTATGTTGAAACTTTGCATGCATGTTCATGATCAAAAATAAAATAACAAAATATAACCAAGAAATGTTATTATTTTGGTTCCGTAAAGTTGCCTTAGAGCATTAAAATATGCGGGTCAAATTGACCCGCGAACATCACAAAAGGAACAGTAATTTTGTTTGTATATGTCAAAAAACACCAGCATGTTGAAACTTTGCATGCATGTTCATGATGATAAATGAGAAAAAGGTCACAAAATATCAAGAAAAAAAAAAGGGTTTAATGTTATTTCAGGTAGCTTGAAAAAATAAATGATAGGTCATTTTTACCATCTGTGGCTGACAAAATATTTTTCTGTATTGAAATAAGTGTGTAAAACAATTTTTTTAGCTTCATAAGGTAGTAAAAAAATAAAATAACAAAATATAACCAAGAAATGTTATTATTTTAGGTCCGTACAGTTGCCTTAGAGCGTTAAAATATGCGGGTCAAATTGACCCGCGAACATCACGAAAGGAACAGTAATTTTGTTTGTATATGTCAAAAAACACCAGCATGTTGAAACTTTGCATGCATGTTCATGATGATAAATGAGAAAAAGTCACAAAATATCAAGAAAAAAAACATAGGTTAACCTGTATTTCCAACAACTAGAAAATCTAAACGGGTCAAATTGACCCGCAACATAACAGCCCTCGTCGGGAGTGATCAGGTCAAAACCTGACCCACACACATAGGTTGTCCTCACCTGGTCCCAGAGAGCAATCTGGCGTGTGTTCCAGCGAGACACACCTGTCGTTAGGAGTCGTTTCATGTTGCCTAGGAACACAACACGGTTCACTTTGTGGTTTTTAAAGTTTGCCTCCTGCTTGACAATATAAAACAAAAACACGTGGAAATTTCAGTTCTTCAAACAATTTTCTCAATAGTGCATTTACAAAATAAGGGTGCATGAAATATGATGGTTATTCTAAAAATTCATGGTGATGATGGATATTTTCCCTCTCGATGTGTACAAAATATTTTAGAACATATAATGAAATGAGTTTGTGTGAATGGTTATATAAATAAAAAAATACGGTTCAAATATTTTGGGGTTGGTAAGATGTTTTAATGTTTCTAACAGAAGTCTCAACAAGGCTACATTTATACAGTAAAAAAGTAATATTGTGAAATAATATTACAATTTAAAATAACTTTTTTCTATTTTAATATGTACTTTACTCCTGCAATGGCAAAGCTGAATTTTCAGTAGCCATTACTCATGTCTTCAGTCATCCATCAGAAATTATTCTAATATGCTGATTTGAAACAGCATTTATTTGAAACAGAAATCTTTTGTAACATTATAAGTGTCTCTACTATACTTTTTAATCAACTTAATGCATACTTGATGAATATGAAGAGTGCAGAATGAAGTCAATATCAGATATTAGAAGGAATGTGATTGAAATTTGCCATGAGTCTGTCTGTTTACTTGGGACTGTGAGTGTTTGAGTGCTGCATATACTGAAAGACTAAACACACGCAATCCGCACCTGTAGCACTTTGCCAGAGCGGGGCTCAATGACGCGGAGCTTCTTGTCCTTGCAGCTGGTGGCCAGCAGACTCCCCTCTGTGTTAAATGACATACAGAGGACCACATCTGTGTGGCAGTCAATCATTTTCACCGGCTCCCCAATCTCCAGATTCCAAATCAGGATCTACAGAGAGACAAAAATACCAACAACACATTAGTCATACCTCAGATACAGCCTTTTGACCGTTTTATTTCTGTGAGTGGCAGTATGGCACTCTCATGTTCATACTGTGGACAAACAAAATAAGTTTTCACATACAATCTTAAAGGAGTAGTTCACTTTTAAATGAAAATTCTGTCATCATATACTCACCCTCATGTTGTTTCAAACCTGTATGAATTTCTTTCTTCTGCTGAACAGAAAGGAAGATATTTAGAAGAATATCAGTAACCAGACAGTTTCTGGGTCCCATTGACTTCCATAGTATATTTTTTTCCTACTATGGAAGTCAATGGGACCCAGAAACTGTCTGGTTACTGATATTCTTCTAAATATCTTCCTTTCTGTTCAGCAGAAGAAAGAAATTCATACAGGTTTGAAACAACATGAGGGTGAGTATATGATGACAGAATTTTCATTTAAAAGTAAACTACTCCTTTAAGTACCAACTGTCCACACCGTCCATGTTTTAACTTTATAGCTCATATTATTGATTTTGAGACTGTCAAATTCGGTTGTAAAAAAATGTATCACCTTGTAGTCATAGCCAGCACTGAAGAGAATCCCACTAGTGGTTGGGTGCCACTCTATGAGGCCCACGCGTCTGCTGTGACCATACAGTTCTAATACAGGCTCTGTCAAATTCCTTCTCAGTCCTTCATCAGGAATCTCCCATATTCGTACCTGACACATTCACAGACACAAAGATGTAGAACTAAAAAAAATATCACTTTTAAATCAACTATATCAAGAAGGTTTAAGACTCAAATGTCAGGTTAGTTATAATTATATAACTTCATAAATGGTTAAATCAGTCTCATATGACAAACACGGGAGCATTAAAATAACAGGATTTACATATCATAATCCAATCAGAGCCAACTAATAATAATAATAATAACAACAACAATAATGTGTTTACTTATTCTGTCCCTGTTATGATTTTTGGCAAGGCATTATTGGCATATTTTTGTGTGTTTTTAATTTTTTTAAATTAATGTCAAACCATTTTAATTTCTATTATTATTTCTCTTTATTTAATTAATTATTTTTCATTTTGCAGGGTCACTTAAAATGATTTATGTAAATCAAAATTACATTGAAATGACATTTAAATATTTATCCCTTTTCTTATATATCCCTATACTTGATGTGACTTGAGGTTCAATAAATAAAACTTCTATTGGTCCTGTTATATTAATATTTCAGTAATATTTCAGGTTAATGTAAAACTCTTTCACCATCCACATCATGGAAAGTAAATGGTTTTCCATTAATGACAACAAAAATAAACTGAAACAAGTTTTCACTGTTTCCACAGTTTTTTTGAAATGATGCTGACTAATTCGACCATCATGAGGATTTTACTCACAGAAGAGTCCTCTGAACAAGACGCAATTATGTTGTCATGGAAAGGATTCCATTTGATGTCCAGCACTTTGCCTTGGTGACCACAGACCTTTGGATAGTGAGGGTCGATACGGCCAAACTGCGTGAGGAAAGTATAGGTTACTGATCTGATGGTTTTATTTACACAAATAAAAGAATGTATGGACACACATAGCAAGACATGGATAGTTGAAAACATTCAAACAGCTCCATTGTAATACACACAAACGTCCACTGTGTGGAGCTACATAACTACAGTCAGACAGTCAGTAGTAGACAGAATGGTAGTCATGATGTCATGAATGTTTGATGCCACTTTAGTCCATTGACCTCTTTCTGAGGTCCTTTGGGATTTGTAGTTCAGGTCATGCATGAGTGCACCCTGAGTGGGCTGCTTATGAAAGAGTCTTCATCTGTCAGGGCTTCAGTAAAATGCAGTGATATAGTACTGTTAGTGCTGTGAGATCAGAGAAGTCATTTCATTGTTGAAGAAATTTTGTTAGCTTGAATGTGAATTTTTGGTCAAGAACAGAACAGCATGTGGCTTCTTGGTTGGATATGTAAACAATGAACTCATAGCAGACTGGCTGTCACACGTTCATGTCTGTACTCTCTGTGCTATTCTACTAGATTAGCATGATGGAAATCTGTGTTAGATTATGGCATTAAATTAGCACAGCGATTGCTCGAGGGGTGTTTTTTAAATATAATTTTCTTGGGCGAGGAAATGTCTTGATTTCCCACAGGAGATCAAAACTCAAAAGAACACTGAAAATGGCCGATTATAAAATGCTAAAGCCTTTAACTTGTTGTGGCTAAAGCAATCGGCTGTAGTTTGTTGTTCAGATGTTTGCCTGCATGTGAGGATTTCTGATTTGTCAAGGTGTTTTCCAAGACTATATATAGCTCTCGAGACTGATCTTGCGCTTATTCGAACAGCTCATCATTGCTTCTCACATCATGATAACAATGTGAGACATTTGTGATAAAAGATGTACTATAAAATCATATTGTTGGGCACCCTGTATTCCAAAACATAAATTTTTAGAACTAAGATGAAAAATGGGCGTTAAACAGGGCGTTATTAACAGCACAGCAGCACAAAAATGGAATAAAGTATGACTTAACTACAACTAACATTATCAGTGTAATGAATGAATGTACATATATGACATCTTTAATGATCTCTTAATTGCATTAAATGCATGCATAATGATAATTTAATTGCATTTAAACATCATGCCATCTAATACACAAACATGATTATGCATGATTTTCTCTGAGGGACATTTTCATATATGCACAGGGCAAAGTTTTGAAAGAGATGCTTTTGCATTTTACACCTATTTTTCTTTGCTTCTCAGTTTCCGCTCTCTAATTATTCATTGTTTTTCACTTCCTGTTTATTGTAATTCTTTTGTGTGTGTGTAGGAGTGTGTTGGCAGTGAGTGGTTGTTGAGATGGATGTTTTGGCTGCAGATCAGACTGAATAGTCGCTGTCTGAGATCTTAGAGTCAGAGACAAAAGGAGATAATATATTTAGCCACACCCTCTATTGTGAGCAGCACAATGATGCGTGAGGAACAGCCATGTGATTACACTAATTATGATGTCAGTGGATGTGCCTCTAGACTGCCATAACTCTAATAGCACAAGCAAAAATATGGTCTTATAGGGTACAAATTTAACATCCTTAGCAGAGAAGTTACACTTCCATTCGTATCTATTTAGTATCTAATTATGGAGTCAATGTAACATTATTATGGAAGTCAATAGAGTATGCTGTAAAATAATTTCTGCTCCTATCAGTGTCTACTTTTATTATAGTAAAAAATCCCTGATCCCACATTAAACACCTTCCTGAATGCACATTTCAGGGCTAAAGTTTGTCGTTTTTCTTTCAAAATAATATGCTAAATACAATAGCGCATGAGTGATGACCTTTATGAGAATATAAGCGGCAGAGACAACAGACAGAGGTTTATATCGTATAAACAAAAAATACTTACAATATCAGCATTTTTAACTAACATAAATGTAAGATAGCCTGCCTGCACATATACTATATGCATAATATTAGGATATTTTTTTACTAATTAATGGATTACTTGATACAAACTTGGCAGTCTAATACATATTTAATATTCTGTTGTAGATATTCAGAAAGAGAAATATGAGTATGGAGTTTTTCTGTAGATTTACACTGCCACATCCTCAGAAAATTGAAATGACTGGCCAGTGCTACTCTTTTCTAAAGTCTAGACTGTTAAAAATTATTTTGCTTCTTCCAAGTCCAACATTTTCCATGGTTCCTGAACGAAATTCTAAACAAAGGGCATTTCAGCTTACTGTATGTTAACTGAGGCATTATTAAAATGGGTGTGGGTCCAGTTAAAAGCACTTTTGGGCATGTTAAGGTAGTCTGAAATGGTTGGCAGTTTCCTATCTGTGTTGCCAGATGGCCCAACTCCCTCTTGTTTGTGTGTGTGTGTGTGTGTGTGTGTGTGTGTGTGTGTGTGTGTGTGTGTGTGTGTGTGTGTGTGTGTGTGTGTGTGTGTGTGTGTATGTGTGTGTGTGTGTGTGTGTGCGTGCCTTGAGCCTTTTAGATGGGAGTTCTGAATTATTTTAAGAATTCTGATATCATCCCAAACCATTGCAGCACACATTATCATTCAGAGAAGTTTCTGTCAACAGCAGCTTAGGTCAAGGAAAGGAACGGTTTCATTTCCAAATGGTTAAACAGTTAATGATGACATCATCGCGAATACCACAGCCTTCTATTCATGCTCTTTTTTCTCTTTCCCTGGGCCATCTCATCTTGGTTTCTGAATGCAGTTTCCATTCCACAACTAAAGCTCCTTTGTCAAATGAGGAATTCCATTTGAAAAGCCAATGTTCTGCCATTATATTTTTCCCATGTGTCTATATCTCAGATGTATTATGAGAATTGCTGATCCTCCTTAATCAGACAGTTGTCCCTGTAAAATAGACTAATTCAGACTAATGCCTTGGTTTGAATAAAAGCATTAGAGAAATGAGTGAATGAGCAATATACATATTACAACAAATACAAAAATTGTTACTTTAAGAATAAAAGGTGGCTAAATGCAAAAATCTTAAAGTCTGTATATTAGTTAGCCCTATCATCCAACTGAGGTTGAACTATTATTACTTATTAAATAGCTTCACAGTGATTTCTATTATCTCTATGCCAGATTTCAGTGATTGTGACAGTGGACTTCTCAGTATTACAGTATGCATGCAAACTTTGCAGGGAGCTGTCAATGCTAGGCAGAGAGAGAAAGAGATGCAAGGGAGATGGAGGATGAAGAAGCTGGGAAAAACAGAGCCCCACGTGGTGTCCAGAGAAACACACATGCTGAAGTTAGAGGGACTGAACTCTTTTTCAAGGCCTGTATGGGAGCCCAGTTGGAGTCACAACACTGTGGAATGAGCCCATGAAGAGCACAAAGCTGGCCTTCTACGTGACACTTTAACTGGGTGACTCTGAGTGTTCATCACAAAAGTGCTATTGATAGTTTATCCAAGTTGGCTGAGAGCATGACCGAGGGTCTGCAGGCCCACTGGGCAATGTAGCATGACCGGATGCGCTCAAGAGGAGGAACAGAA
This sequence comes from Scardinius erythrophthalmus, assembly GCF_964197995.2. Lineage (NCBI taxonomy): Eukaryota > Metazoa > Chordata > Actinopteri > Cypriniformes > Leuciscidae > Scardinius > Scardinius erythrophthalmus. Next base: position 41,794,364 of record NC_138222.1, read on the forward strand.
GAATAGACAGAATAAAGAGAGGAGATGACTGGAGATAAGAATGGGACATCAAAGGCTCTGTGCCAAAAATTGTCATTGTCATGTCAATGATAATAGTGTGTGTGTCATTTTTTCTCTCTGTGCTATTCTTGCAGTTTGGCCACTTGCTGTGAAGGTGGAATTTGGAGGCACATTTAAATTCACTTGCATTTTGTCTCCTTAGGATTCAGTTACTTGGTTTTTCAAAACAAAGAAAATAACTTATAATAACTAAAAATTCTTTCATTATTCACTCGCCCTCATGTTGTTCCAAACTTGTATGACTTTCTTCTGTGGAACATATTTTTAACTATATAATGGAAGTCAGTGGTGACCAAAACTGTTTGGTTAATAACATTCTTCAAAATCTTGTTTTGCAGAAGAAAGAAAGTCGTACAGGTTCGGAATGACATGAGGGTGAGTAAATGAAGACAGAATATTACGTTTTTTTTTGGTGAACTATCTCATTAATCTACAGAAACTCCTTCCTTATGAAGCGGACATTCTGTTCCGGCCAGAGCACAATGATGTCCTCATCGTTGTAGTCCATGTTACTGTTATATCAACATCAGTGATCAGCAGCTTCCAGTGCTTGTCCATTTTACAGCATCAAAGCCAGAGCTTAAAGGAAAAGCATCTGCTTTCTGATCACTATAGTCAGGCTTTTGGTCGGCCTGTAAACAGGTTAACAGAAAGCTTTTATTTAGAGCATGTCAAGCCACTGGGTGAAATCATAATAATAATAATAACCTTTATTTTCTATAGCGACTTTAACTGTACATCTCAAAGCGCTTTACAGAAACAAATAAAACAACGAAAATACACCATATAAAATAATGCACAATATAAAATGTATACAAATACTCAATTAAAAGCTACCCTAAAAAGTAAGTAAAGTAAGATTTAAAAATGCTAAGAGATTTTGCTTGCCTTATCTCGATTGGTAAATAATTCCATAGTTATGGAGCTATTGAAGAAAAAGCCCCATCTCCCATCAATTGTAAGCGAGTTAAAGGAACAGTTAAAACTAAGACCAGTTTCAGATGAACGAAGGTCACGCATTGGAGTATATGGAATTAAAAGTTCGGTCAAGTATTGAGGTGCCAACCCATGTAAAGCCTTGTAAGTAAGCATCAGAATTTTAAAGTCTACCCTAAACCTAACAGGGAGACCATGCAGAGACTCCAAAATGGGAGTAATGTGATCTCTTATCCTAGTTCCAAGGAGAGTTTAGTCTAGTAGTTCTAGCAGCCGAGTTTTGCACTACCTGCAATTTGTTTAAGGTAGCTTGTGACACTCCAGCTAACAAGGCATTACAATAATCAATACGGGAAAACACAAAAGTTTTAATTAACCTCTCAGCAACAAGGAAAGACTATGGAGTCTTTCTTTCTCTATGGAATAGTATATGGAGTCATGGTTCAAGCACAGAGGTAAGAGCACAATAGCAACTTGCTCTTAAAAAATGCAAAAACAAACATTTGTGGTCTTCCAAATGATTAAACTAGATAAATGACCTTACTGGCAATAGGGCAATAACAAAACATTGTGCTCATTAATGTGTATTTGGAAGGAATATAACCCTGGCCCTGTTGAAAGAGATCATTTTGAACCCATTGCTCCATTTTAAACCTGCCGACACCTATGTGACCAAAATAAGCCTCTTAAAAAGGTTAGCATCATTCATGTTGCTGATTGTTCTAGTCTCGGACGCCCTACATTGTGTCGGTCATTAATTTAGTGCAACCCAGAGCCGTTAAGACAAACTGTCTGTCTAGAGAAAACACCAGTGCTGTGCTTGCGTGACTGTGTGTGGTGGTTACCTGAGTGACCGGGATCACAACGAAAGATCCTCCTCCCGCGCTCTCCGTTACTATGGCGAGGAACTTGGCGTTGACCGCGCAGAAATGGTTGTCATGGACGTTCTTTGTGATCGGGATGCCCTCGAAGCAGTGCTCTCGGTTCGCCACTTTGCCATAGACGTTTCGAAACTTGGAGCTCCGGTAGGTCGGCCGCCATGACATCTGCAAAGCACATGCAAAGACAACAAGTTTAGAAGTGACAGCGGTTTTTTTTTTTTTTTTGTCTTTTAATATTCATTATTATGTAAGCTGTGAGGTGGACAGAAGAAGTGGTTAAAGTCTAAACTTTAAAAAAATAAAGGTTCTAATAAGAGCGCCACCCAACCAAATATGTTTACCTTCATTATACGTAACTAAGGATTACATTAACATGTCAACTGATGCTTTAAAGACTGGGAATACTCTCTTTACATATTAACAAGGCCCTTTATAAGTTGTTGCAAAGAACCAATAAATAACCTTTATGTTTAAAACAACATTAAACATGATAAGTTTGAATCAAAAGATTGCTTTTGCAATAATAATCTTTTTGTTTTAAATATAATATTAAGTTAAAACCATGTTTGTTTTTGTCATGATACCAGTGGAAAACCTAAATCTGTGTTTTCGCAATAGACCAGCAGGATTGAATGAACCAAATTACACAAAGTAAACAAGACTAAACACAAACCAACATCCAAAACCCAACCATTAACCAGCCAAACATCACTTAGGCCTTTTTGGAAACTCATACACAGATCATGTCAATAAATATATAACATCATATGTCCAGTGACCCCGTGATATGAAAAGTGAAATACAGATAAGAGTAATATGAATATTGGACCGGCTAGTGCTGACTCGGCTCCATTTTCCAGTATGAAACTTGTTAGAAGACTCTGCCACTCAAACAGGAAGCGGTTTGTGGATGCTTGTAAAATTTCACTAAGAGCTCAAACCACCGTTTGTAGTTTAGCCTAAAGGAATGTGTAAGCAACAATTTAGGCTCTAATGAATGAGACTGTGCCATTCAAACTAAAATGAGCTGTGATTCGAACAGATAATTGCCAGAAGGAGAAGAAGTGTTAAATCACCAGTGTCTGATCTGAATCTTTCAGATGACTGACATCACTCATGACTAAAGACTGCATTGTGAATAGTTGTGTGTTGTGTATGAGCACATGCATAACCTTTATAGTCTTTAGTTTATTTGCAACATTTATATGTTGACTGACTGGGAATTACTAGCACGCCAAAAAAGTTTGGCCAGTCGCATCCTGTTAGCAGTGAGGCATGAAATTGCATCTATCTGAGATCTTTCTCCATCATATTACTTTTTCTTACATCCACATGTCTAATTTTCATCTCTCCCACCATGTTGAATGTTTACAGCTGTACTAAAGCATTCAGCGGTTTGTGTGCGTGTTGTCTTGCCTGTTTAACCATAACCGAATCAACCAGAGAGAGGCCTTGGGGTGTAGAGAGCTGTGCCTTTGAGATTTGCATACAAGGACATTCATTCATTTAATGCCGCTCGTACATACACACTCGCTCACTTCCATGTATCTCCAAAAGACACAAACAGACCGCTATCTATCTGTGTACTTTACACAAGTAATAAGCCTATTTCTATACATAAATCATCAAAATATACTTGCTTATTCAGTATGAAAATAAAATAGATCATATTTATTATTATTTTCTCCTCAATGTCTGACTCCAAATTATTGAGGCTAATTTCCTACCTTTCCTTTGGTTTTGAGTTGACCACCCTCTGTATTCTGCAATCATCTATAGAACGAGCCTGTATCTTCTCCGGCTTCCTGCGTGCATGTAGTTTGCCGGCCTGAGTTACTTGCATCTGTTTCTCTCTTTCCCTTTTTCCTCCCACAGCCTCCTTTCATCCCTCCCTCACTACTTCATTCCCTCCCTCTTACCAGGCCCAGCCCCACATGCCTCCCAGACACAAGTTGTTGCTCCATCCTCTCTTTATGTCAGTGTTTGCTTATTAATGTCTTTCAGTTTACTGCCATAGATCAAATTCCTCACCATCTCATTCAGTTTATAAAACATATCGATCTCAAAGACAGTGTTATATAGAAAGTTATATAAGTATGATGCAACTGCACTCTGTCTACTTATGTCTGGGGGAAGTGTCCTCATTTCCACTGGAGGGTGATTATTGTTTTATGCGCATCCACTATGGTAGCTATGGTCTTGAAAAACATAACAGCCTTCTTGTTTCTGAGCTCTCTCCCCATCTATGTTCCTATTTTTCTTCTTTTTTTCCTCTCTCCTCTAAATGCCCAGTCCTCCAGATGTCCAGTTAATATGATGTTCTATATTTAAGATGAATAGATTTACAGTTGGAAATACATGACACGATTAAAAGTTTCAGCAGTAAGTTTCAGATGTGTGTCATTTACGAATACAAATGCACTGCAAGCCATTTTGCATTTGTATATTTACAGTACCATTCACAAGTTTGGGGTTGGGATTGGTAAAAATTGTCAACGTTTTTGATAGTCTTTATACTCACCAAGGCTGCATTTATTCGATCAAAAATACAGGAAAAACAGTATTGTGAAATATTATTACAATTTAAAATTAGTTTTAATATATTTTAGTTTATAATTCCTGTGATGGCAAAGTGGAATTTTAGCGTCATTACTCCAGTCTTCATTGTCACATAATCCTTCAGAAATCATTCTTATATTTTGCTTTGCTGCCCAGGAAACCTAATTATTATCAATGTTGATGTCTTATTCTTATCAATGTTGAAAACAGTGTGCTGCTTAATATTTTGGTGGAAACCGTGATACATTTATTTTACCTGATGAATAAAAAGTTCAAAAGACAGCATTTATTTGCTGTCACGTTTGATCAATTTAATGCATCCTTGCTGAATAGAATATAGGCTACATTTATAAAAAAAGAAAATCTTACTGACCCCAAACTACTAAACCATAGTGTATATTTTCTTCATAATTTAATTGCCTCTTGTTTGTAGGATTTATTGTTCCGCAGCCTATAGTACAGATTATTAGATGTTCAATTTCTTTAGGCATAATTTGCTTCAGCAGTAATGGTCTGTGAAATCTACAGATAGATTGGCTGAAGGTTGACCATGTAATCACGTTCATTGTATTTAACCAACCAGTTATGGTTACTATGTTAAACAGAGTAAATTCTTTTTTTTTTTCTTTTTTCTGGTAGGACGTCCTATATTGATCCTGTACATGCCGAAGATGTGAGAGGCTGGTATAAGCTGTTCTGTGGTTGGTTGATTTACAGCTTCTCAAAGAATTATAATTATGCTATGTGATATTATTAGAAATAAACAGGAGGATGTTAATAAGACCTTGGGAATTGTCCGGAGCGTTCTCAGGTCTATGATAAAAACAAAAGTCTTTCTCTCTCTAATTATGTTGAATGATTAAATGGTATATTTGGCTAGCTCTTGATAACCTCTATGCAGACAGACAAGATTTATTTAACTTTAGTGCAACAGCACTCTCTCCTTGGCGTCCCCTTCAGCTCTGCTCTCTGTTCACCATGTGTCAGTAAAACATCCTACAGATATTTTGTAGTCTGGGCTGTCTGACTGTTGCATGCATTCATGCAAATACTGTCCAGAGAATACATATTGATGTTTAGCCCCAAGTGAAGTTAATATGTTCATTTTAAGAACATCTCTATATAAGCCATAGGGCTAGAGGTAGACCTGCAAAAGGATGTGTGTGTACGCATGCACTGAAAGGCTTAGTCTCACCCTTAGATGGCACACCCAAGGACCGCCCACTGTTTGTTTAATGACAGTCTGAGGCATATTGCCCGCAAAATGGCAAGATTTGGCCGAAATTGCCCGTGTTAATGTGACTGGCTGGTGCTATGTAACTTCTGGCAGTAAGAGCACATCTGAAGCACTTCTGAAAAAAGTTACACGGTCAGAAAACATGTGCAAAAATGGCACTTTTAGGGATACAACAGCTTGTCACCCGGAAAGTACCTTTAACGGGACACCTTATCTAACCATTAAATGGGGTAGGGGGAAGTCGTGGCTTAGCCTAATGGTGAGAGAGTCAGACTGGTAACCCTGAAGGTTTCGGTTTCGATTCTCAATACCGGCAAGAAATGACTGAGTTGCCCTTAAGCAAGGCACCCAACCCCCAATCGCTCCCCAGGCTCCACTGCAAATATGGCTGCCCACTGCTCTGGGTTTGTGTGTCCACAGGTTTGCAGTGTGTGTGTTCACTACTCACTGCTCCTAATATGTGTGCACTAACTTGGATGGGTTAAATGCAGAGGACAAATTCGAATATGGGTTACCACCCTTGGCCTTCACATGTCACTTTCACTAAAAGTCCCTCTAGGAGTACCTCCTCAAGCTGTTGTACCCCTGAAAGTAAAATTTTTACACTTTTTTTGAGAGTTTACCGAGCTGATATTATTAGTGTTTTTCAGGAAGAGCTAATCACAGTTTTTTTTTTTTTTTTTTTTTTTATGAATTGCTTTAAATCATTGAAATGTAAAGCACTTATTTGATGCACTCTATGAAGTTCAGCTTCAATTTCTATGTCTGTGAAACAATCGGTACATGTTATTTACATTTTTTTTTCTGAAACTGGTCTATTTCTGTAATTAAGTCTATTTCAGATCAGCCTAGCCCCTAAACGTCATGTAAAAAAAAATAAACAAGCTGTGGTTGGTATGTATGTATTTTTCAGTCAGATGTTTTTTTCCTGGGTAGAACAAGCTTCAATCTCGACCAGATTTTATGCTGTTAGTCAAAACTCTGGCAACACAAAAGTACTGAAGCATGTATCATTTTGCCTAGGATGGTGTCACTACAAATTAAGCAGACTTTTTGAGAGAAAATTATCCACTGTATGTGAGCTTGTGCACACATGTGCTCTTTTTGCTGCAGGATAGAGAGACTCCAGAGACTACACTCTTTATTGACTTTTTCACATCTTGCCTGCAGTTTCCTCTGCATGCTCTGTTTTTGATTTTCTTTATTCCATCCATTAATGCATCTTTCTACCATTTATTACAGATCTGTACTTAAAAGTTAGGCCACTAATACATTTTGGCCTTACGTCCACATGGAGAAAGCGTTTTTGTCCTGCAAAAACTGAGCTTTTTGAAAAATGCTTTCCTAAGTGGATAGATTTGAAAACGGCATTTTCGCTTTGTAGTGTCGAGACTGTGGACTGTGAAAATGGAGGTATTTGAAAACAATGACACGTTTAGTCATGCGACGCATACATGTGACGATAGATATGTATGTTTACACCGCTATTGTGCCTGTTATGTGCTATTCACTTTCCCACTGTTGCTAAAGATATGTTACTTTGTACACTCTTCATATCACAGTCCTGCAAAGATGACGGAAAATTTACTTGCAATTGCTGTCCTGCTGCAATACATGAAAGCAGTTGCGTTTTAGACCAAACATATAATGGTGACTGAGTGCTACCTGGACGCATCAGTGAATGGTGAGATAATTTGCTAAATAAAATGATCCTACTAGAAGAATAACATGAGAACTTTATTATGTCTGTTCAATCTGTATCATCTCAGTGAGCTTTTAGGAGGTTTTACGCATAAACAGTAAGGTGAATTTTAGATTTTCCGACATTTTAGTGTGGAGGCTTGAAAACGGTACTGTGGACATTTTGAAAGGTAAACGCTATTAATGTACTGTATCACTCCATTACAGCATCCAAATATTAGATCTCCCCAACCAACTCTGCCTATGAATATTATTCATGCAATGAATCCCTCCAAGATACTAATATTCCAACAGCTTCCAAGACAGGAAGCAAGCCTCTTCTGTCTTTAAAATGTGGCACACAAATGGATGAAAGGCCTCCAGAGGGCCACAGTTGGTTGTTAGTTAGACTGCTTTCAGCCCCTCACTATGCCTGTCTTTGTTGGGCATTAGCTAGGCTCCAGTTCCTGCTTCTGAGTTCCGATGCCATTCTGTCTCTGTTGGAGTTAAATAACTCTTGAGCCTGGAGACCCACTGCCTGTTTTGGCAGCTTTGGCTCCAGCTGTGAATGAAATACAGCTGAGAGAAAGCCAGGCCAAGCTGCATGCTGTCCTTTCACACACAGAAAAGTCAGAATGAATGCTGGTGACTTTAGAGATGGGTTTTAGCACAGAGTTTATTATAGAAAATTCAGCATTTACTCAGTGCAGACAGACATAATGAGGACAACATGATATTTACCTGATACGGCCACCAAGTTGCAAATGATAACATTGTATTTTCTCAATGTTTATAATGTGTTTTCACTAGATTTGCTATATTTGTGCATGTACAGTGTAATGAGATCAGCCTAAGCCATGAGCTTATGTTATTCAGCATTGACAATACCTTGAGGAAAACATAATAACATGTATAAGTTAAGTTCCAGAACAGAATGATTTTGTCAGAGCTGAAGGGCATTTAAATCTCTTCAATTCTCAGTGAAGACAGAACTCCGGGGAGGGAGGAAAACGGCTCAGAGATGGGATAGAGACCCTCATTACTACTGTACTGGAGGGTGTTTTGTGTATTGGGGTGCCCTTTGTTTGTTATTGTCTTTCTGCTTGGCTGTCTTTTTCCACCAGACTATGCAGATGCAGCTGTGAGTATCAACTGACACTCAGGTTTTAACAGGTTTTCACATTGGCCTAACCGTTAAAAGGGAGAAAAATTATGACAAATCTACATTGTTTTACACTAGGGGTCTCCAACAGGGGGTCCGTGGCAGTAGGGGGTCTTCCAGTGATTGTCTTGACTGATTTCATAACTTTTGATATGTCCTACATCACTAAAAATAACAATACAATAAGATATTGATTCAGTATCAGACTGATTTAAATCGGGTACTCGTCCATTTGAACTATTCATTTAAAGAACCGGCTCATAAGAGTCATTAGTTTTGGAATCAGACTGCACTGGTTGCGCTGTATGTTTTTGAGTGACTAATAAGAATCAGCTCTTATTTGTTTGTGAATCGGACTACAGTGGTCAAGTTTTTGCAGCCCATGAGTACAACTCAAGATAAAGGCATTTCTTGACTTCTCTTTTACAGCACAAAGTCTTTTTATTGCATTTAATACAGACAGCAGCAGCAACTCACATTCACAGCTCAGGTAAAATATGATTTATTTGCCATGATTCTAAACAGCAGGATGTTGATTTAGGATCATTGGGAAATGTATTTAGTGTATCATGACATACTTCCTCAAAAACATACAAGAAACAAGACCACCAGTTTCCTCCCTTTTTGTCTCTGTAGGGGATCAGACAGAGAATGGGTGCAGTCAGGCCACAGCACTACAAGCTGAAAGACTGAAGGAAAGTGGTTTTATGGAACGGGAGACCAAATAAGAGAAAGAAACATTAAGAAATATCCTTCTTTTGTAAATCGTAACTTTTACTACTCAGCACCAAATCATTTTCTGTGAAATGTAAGCATTAATTTTCTGCCAAGGCACATTTCTTACATTCAAATTGATACATTTTAAATATTTGGATTATTCATAATCTTTTTTGAATGTCAATACTTTTTCATATACTTTTCAATATTTATTTATGATATGAAAAGTTTCAATACTTTTCATAGATAAGCAGAGTGTTGTTGTCCATGCACTTAGGGACAGGATGTCCTTGAGGGTTATCAGACAGAAAAAACAGAAAATAATGAAAGAGGAGGTTATCTGTTGTTGTGCTGAGAGACACAAAGTCAAGGACAGCTTTGCTCTGCTCTTAAGGTCCAGTTATGCTTATAAAAGATCCTTTCTATCAAGGAAGCAGTAAGCACACCCTCCTCCTTTCTTTATCCTACACTCTTTAGCCTCTATTCATTATGTATGAATTTGACTTTATTTAAAAAAAAAAGAATGTCTTGAATGGTCTTGACTTTAACTGAAGCGCTTCCATAAAGAAGCAGAAAATATTGATAAATCCTTTTGATAAGTCCATAGACTACCTCAGAGGTTTTGTCAATTACTTTCTCTTTATTATAACTATGTTGCACATTTAAGCATAAGCGTTATGAAAACTAAAATTACATAGATGGGAAAGGTAAAGTATGGGAATACATTTTAATTTCTTAGTTAGGCCTTAGTCAACCAACTTCATGAGATATCAAAACCAGAATGTTTTAAAAACAGTTTTGTACTTCAGACTTTTATAAAAAATAAAAAATAAAATCATAAGAAAAGCATTATTTAAAGTATTAAATGATTTAGAAACAATTCACTGTCCTATTTGTCCTATTCACTGTCCTGTTTGGCTTGAAGTAGACTACACTCACCACCAATCAACATGCTTTGTCAACACTTTTCAATTAAAGGGATAGTTAACCCAAAAATGAAAATTCTGTCATTAATTACTCACGCTCATGCCATTCCAAACCCATTGGCCATTCGTTCATCTTCGGAACACAAATGAAGATCTTTTTAATGAAATCAGAGAGCTTCCTGTCCCTCCATTGACAGCCTATGCAACTACCACTTTCAAGCCTACTAAAGACATCATAAAAGTAATCCATGTGACTCCAGTTGTTTAACCTCAATTTTATGAAGCAATGCGAGTACTTTGTTTGCACAAAAATAAAACATAATTTACTACTTTCACAAAAAGGCACCACGACGCATGCATGTAGACGCAAGAGCAGATATGTTTGCACAAAGCACTCAAACAAAACAAAGTTTGTTCATTATCTAACTTTGTAAAGACTTCTAACTTTCTTGCATCTGATCACTTGTTAATGTGATTACAGATATTCTTCTAGATGTAACATCTCTATGTAACTAACTTTTGACTTTGTAAAAATAATATAATACTGTACAATGCTTTGGTTATTTGATTAACATTCGAAATCAGTGTTAAAAAGACACTTTTTCATCTCGTGTCCTTGTGTTCTTAAGCATCACTATAGAGCGTCCCCTAGAGAGTGTCATTCTCAGGAGAGGAGCTGTTTGTTTTCCTTTCTCTAACCTCCCTGTTGTTAATGGTCAGGGTGTGATAAGCAGAACCAACAGATGGATAGATGGGGATTACGGTGGGGAGATGAGGAGAAGAAGAACAAAGGATGGCACACGTTAAGAGATGGAGGGGGAAGGGCGGCAGGAAGTAGATGCAGGTGGGGTGATGATTATGATCACCATTAGACTAGACAGTGACTCAGCCCTATGCTTATCTGTCAGTCAAATGACAGGATTCACTAATGACATTTTGTTGCACTAAGATGTGAGACCAATTCAGCATGAAATAAGAAGCTTCTGAATGAAAGTAGACATAGAGAATACAGAGTGACTGCTATGTGTGTGAGCTTTCTGAAGCAGCTTGAGATGTCCTGATGCCAGCTCTGAACCGCATGCAACAAAAACATGAGCCCCATTTGCAATGACGGCCATCTGGCAAGTGCTCAAGATACAAACAAAATAGACCAAAATATCGTTATTTTCAGATAGGTGCACCAGATCTGTTATTTTGGATCTGTTTTTTTAAGAGAGGCAGTCAAATGGGGTTAAAGCCCATTCTCTTTGACTTTGACATGCAACATTTCTTTACCGCAGGAGCTGCTCTCTGCTGGCAGAATACTTTTCATTATTTAGAGAGCTCAAACACAGATGTAGATGCACTTTGCAAAATTACTTCCATCCCAACCTACATATTTCCTAGCTTCGGAATGCCAAGAGTCCCGCGAACTTGCATAAAGACTAACAGCCTGTCATCTCTGATTCAGTAGATATCCACTTCACCTGTCAAAATGAATTCATTTATGCTGTTTTATGATTGATAGCTGCTAAAACAAATGGAGCTCCGAGAGTTAAAAGAGTTAAATGTTTTTCTTAGATGAATTGCAAGTATGACAGTACACAATAATAATACCTGACAAAACTTTTGTCAATAACACAATAGTAATACTAAGGGCCCTATTTTAACGATCTGAAACGCAAGTATCAAGCGCAAAACGCAAGTAACTTTGTGGGCGGGTCTTGGGTGCTGTTGCTATTATACCGGCGGGATAAATGACTCTTGCACCCGACGCAAATCTAAAATGGGTTGGTCTGAAGTAGCTTCATTATTCATAGGTGTGGTTTGGGCATAACGTGAAATAAACCAATCAGAGCGTCATCTCACATTCCCTTTATGAGCAGGCGAGCTTGTTCCATGGCGGATTGCTATTATAACGGCGGATTTGCCAGACGCAAGTTCATTCCCTAATTTACCGACGTGTGTCTGTGGAGGGAAAAGTCCGCTGTGCGCGGGTGCAAAATAGGAATGATACATGCGTCGGTGTACAAAGTCAATTGCGCTGGGTGCAAGATAAGGCCCTAAACCTCAGTCCATACAGTCCATCATTTCTAAAGCGAGTAACATTGCTGAGTTAAATTTGTTCAGGAATTTGCAGAAATAGAAATAATTGAGAGTGGGTTATTTATTAGTTCCAAAATATAGTGATTCCCCTACCTATAGGCATTATTTGAAGGCATCTTAGGCAACATTTACACTGCAGGCCTTGATGCCCAATTCTGATTTGTTGACTATATCAGATTTTTTAACGACCCGCTTACATCATCTTTTAAATGTGATTTGCAATGGATGCAGACGAAATGAAAATACAAGCTTTTGCTTTCTGCACCATCTTTAAAGGTCAGGAAGAAAAAAGAGGAGAGCCCTTGTTGGAGCCTGGGCGAATGTATCCGATCTGTCTCTTTATATGGCAAACACAGATGCACATATCAGATTTAATTCTACATGTGAATGAGGCCTGAAACCAATCTGAGAATATCGGAATACATGTGTTTTTTTCCTGCTTACATGTTCGTGGGTCATATCTATGGAAGCTTGTCACTGACACAGAATAAAAAAGGTAATTGCGACTTTTCGATACCTTGTTTTGGTCAAATTCTAAAGTCCTCAGCACCTGTATCTTCCACAGAGAAGGCAATCCCAGACTGGTTAGCAATATATTTATATTTCAGAGTTAAAGTATAGATAAAAATAGATTAAAAAGGCTATTTTTTTTATTTTGGAACAGAGCTTTTGCCGATAGTGTAATTTTACATGCATGAAAATGTCAACCAGAATGATGGCTTTTAATTAACACTTGAAAATGGAAATGTATGCTCATTGGTATGAAACTATGGATAGCAGCTTTTTATCTTTAGAGCAGTTATGTGCCTTTTGACAATCTGAAGTAAAGAATTTTGCCTATATGATCATGCTTTGGTGCCATTCTCACATTCACTATGTCTCACCCCTTGTACTGCTCAGTCTATGTTGCGCTTTCTTATCCTATGAAAGCTGCACATAGGTTAGTGCCTCTCCAGCCTTCTCCATCTTGGAGAAAGTCCTTTTATAAATTGGATTATGGCTTCAGATTTGGCGATGCTTTGCTGAGTGGACAGACTTTCTCCCCTGCAGTCTCTGGCTCCCTGTGTAAGTCTACACAGGAGAGGACCATCATGGCTCAGACATGCCATCTGGCCTGGATAAATTAGCCAGACACACACCACACCCAAACCCAAAATGATAGCAAAACCATAACCTAGGTATTGTGTAAAAGGTATAGAATAGTGGTCGATCAATATGGGGTTTTTAATGACACATTCTTTCTTAGTAGACTGTCAATGTCAAATTGTTTGATTGCATGTTGTAAGTTCTAAACATTCTTAGTGTTGTTATAATACTCATATTTCTACTTGACTGTGTTCTACCTTCACTATTTTTTATATTTCCTTACGACCTACAAAGCTGAAACAACGAAGCGTATGACAACACAACAGCAGCCAGACCTCAGAAGCTGGCATCCCGTAATAGTGTTACCCAGCTGCTGATGAGCACTGTGACCTTCCACAGTGACATGACAATGTCGTATTAGCCTGTCGTCTTCCTGCTTGGCTAATCTCTTCTGACTGTTTCTCATTGCAGGCAGGATTCTGTTCCAGTGTGATTGCCAGCACAGCACTCTGAGCTAAAATTGGCTTTTGCAAGGTGTACTCTGAAATGTGCTCAGGGTAGTGTCAAATGTAAAACAGCTGTATGAGAGGCTGAGCAAGATGATGTTAAGCAAAAACATCAGCGAATGTGGCATCATTAAGGTTGCATTCAAGGACAATAACAATAATTTCTGTGAAATACACACACTAGTGAGAAATTTGGTGCAAGGTTGTTTTGAGGCAATTACCTGCAGCTGTAACTTAGGAGTCGGTAAGATTTTAAAATATTTTTGAAATAATTTACTTGTTTGATCAAAAATACAGAATTTAAAAAATATATATTATTACAATTTCACCGCTCCATATGATTTTTAAAGACCTAATGCAATTACATTCCCTCACCTGTAGTGTGATTGTTTTGAAGAAATCAATTTTCTTTATTGACAGATTTCTGTTTCTGCACAAAGGCATGCATGAGTGTGTGTGTCCTTTATGGATCTGATGGATGTTGATTGGATGATAAATAGTGGCATGTAACATTTGTAGCCAATAGTCAAGCTCTGCAAACAGATGCAATAAACAGTTGGAGTGGTTGAGCTAAAAATCTGTGTCAGTGGGCCTCCACTTGGCAATCTGTCTGTTCAGGTCTCGGGTCCTGTCAAGCAAAGCGGTGCCACACTTTTTTTTGTTTTTCTCTGAAAAAGTCCACAACATTGCCTCGCTCTTAAAACATTATTTCTCTCTAATGTCTCCATCATGCTTCTTTTTGTTTCTCGCTCTTGCATCTTCTCTTATGTCTTTTTACCGGTCTCTTTCTCTGAATCCTCCTGCTCTGTTTTGTTGTGTGGGATTTGTTTCGTCTGTGAAGTTTGATTAATTAGAGGCTGGAGGCAGAGCTGAGTGATTTGAAAACTGCCTGAAGGAAGTCTGGGCTGCCATAAGTCCAGGCTCACATGGGTTTTGATCCCTGCTTCTTTAACTTGCTTTTCACAACACTGAGTTTCTACCTAAGGCCTGTAAGGCATAATGCATTTCTCCTTCCAAGCTTGCTCTCTATCCAGACCATATTTTCCACTTTGGATTTCTCAATCCAAGCTGGTTTTTGTTGGCCTATTGTCATAAAGTGTATAGAGTTGTGTAGAACTGAATTTAATATATTTGATCGTATGGTATCATGTTCTGAATGGTGTTTATATTAATATTGATCACTCTCGCTGGAATAGCTAGTCCACGTTGTTATAAAAGTGCAGTTTCTAACATTGCTCTTACACACACACATACACACACACACACACACACACACACACACACACACACACACACCTTTGCACTTTCTCACTGATGCGTTTTCTAAAAAAATATAAGGCTGGAGTTTTTGGCATATCACTTCAAAAAACACTGCTTAGGGCCAGAGAATGCTGGGAAGGAATGTGAACCTTCACAGCACTCAGCTGACCTCTCTCTTTCTCTCTGCTCACAAAGAAAGCTGCTCTCTTTTTCCTTTTGCGGCAATAACCTCAGACAACTTGTAGGTATTGTTTACTTCAGCCTGAAGTATCAAAAACATTTTCATAATTTTCCCATTGTGCTTTCTCTCTTATGACCAGGCCCAGGCAATCTGCTATTTTTTTTCCTTTTCTTTTTTTTTTGCTATATACTTTTTCCCCCACAATTTCTCGATTTAAACAAGAGAAAAATTATTAAACAGAGTTAAGAGTACTACACACGTATTAATAGCTGAAAGCATAACATTAGCCATAATAGTTAGGCTACTAAATGTGAAAGGGATGAGGGATGAATTTATGATTGACAGGCATTCCAGTTGTTATCTGCCGAGTCTCTATGGGCTTGCTAATGATCATGGATGCCACCCATGTATTTTTATGTACTTTTTGAATATTGCATAATATTATAAAAGTTCAATAATTTGCATAAAAACACACGCTTGCTTAAAGTCCCTGTGAACCGGAAGTTGCAAATGACTTTTCTCCAGTGTTATGACGTATTTCCAAGTGAAACGCAATATTGGACAGAGGGCAGGGTTTTACTTAGCGCTCCTCCTCTCCATCTCTGCTCATAACAGACTAACGGTTTGAGGGGAGTGGTTAAGCGTTTTCAAACCAAGCCGTCAAACCTACGTCATCAGAAAAAGACGCCATTCCAGACCGGAAGTAACTTTTCAGATTTTGATTAAAGATTACCATGGTTAAATGTTTTTTTTTTGTTTTGTTTTTTTACTTGCACTGATTAATTGTTCACCACAAGACTAGTAATATGCGCTAACAAAGTAAATAGGGTCAATTTTGATTTCACGGGGACTTGATTAGATTTTAATTCTGTAAGAAGACAACATGCATTAACTATGATGGAAAAACAAATTATTGGCTGAGCTCTGGCTACCTTGGTGGCTACAATTTCCATTTCTATTTTGCGCCAATTTCAAACAAGATTTTGTTCAGTTGAATCCATGGGATGCAAGTTCTGCTTTATTGGTAAATATTTTTTTTCTGCAGAAATTTAATTTCATTTAATGTTTAACAGCTAGTGCTATAAGACAACTGGCATATCAAAACTAATTATGGGAGCTCCATCCGAAATTGTGAAATCCAGTGTTGATATGCAGTCTAATCTTTGTTTTGATGAACTCATAGAGGTCAAGGTCTGAAATTATAACACATAAGTGATTGGAAACCTGACATGTACATGAACAGGAACTGTAATGAATAAATATGATTACTGGGATTGTACCTATTCTTCATAGTGATAACAAAAATCAAACTCTGTTTACAGAACAGAGCTATTGACTATTTGTTTAATGCAACATATAGCCTGTCATATAACATGGGTGAAAGAAAGTGTGTGATTTAGCTTTTTTTTTTTCACAGCGTACTGCTGTTCACTTCATTATCTTGACAAGCACATTTATAGGAGTCATTGGTCAGTGGGATCACTGCAAGGGATGTGTTGCTGCTGTACTGCATTACATATAATGAGCTCCATTTTCATGAGACGGTGCTTGTATGAGGAGTGTGTTGAAATCCTGAGAGCGTAAGCATATGACCTATCTTCATTGTGCTGTCACGCTTTAGTTCCCTCTCCCACACTGTTTGATTTGTGTAGGCTGTAGCATTTCCTTCTCTGGCCCCATGTTCCACTGTGGACCTCTTACACACAGTATACACATAGGGACACAAAAATGTGATTGCAAAAATAAAGACTGTTTTCAAAACTGAAGCCATTGATTGAGCCAAAAGTTGAAGTGCTGTTAAGATATTTTAACATTGTGAGTGGACTTATTCTTCTCGACAGTTAGTGAAGTGTGTAAGTGATTGCAGTTGCAAAAAGATACAGATATCTCAAGGCAAGTTGCTTAATATAATATTTTCTCAATTTCTATGCCTTGGAGTAGGATTGAAAACACAGCTAAGACAGACAATGGGAATAACAAGATCGTGTGAACATCACACACTGATGTCCCACAGCGGCTGTTTATCTACAGTGTCTCCCACTGCACTCACTCACTCACTCACCAGTCCAGGACCACAGGAAGCACATCCTCTTCCCAGTGTCTCTACCTCACGTTCACTACAGCTCTGCAGGAGCTGAGCAGGATATTTATAAATGACATGATCCCCTTTCCTTTTCTACCGACAGTCCCACTGAAACGCTCAGTCTCTGTGGAGTTTGAATAGTTAGTTCTCACCACATAATATGGACAAGCACTTTCTCAGGCTTCATATAAAAGTTGAAGAAAAATGCAGGACCTTTTAGTCATTTGTTCATTACTGGATGTTTTCTGTATAAGCACATTGGCCAGCGGGAGGTTTGGGTTGCTAAGCTAGCTGTAAGGATTTGGATCAAATGTGACTCTTCTCAGCGTGTGTGCACACTGCCTGCATAGGGCATAGTAGCCAGCAACTTCAGTCCAAATTATAAGATTCCCTTTGCGGATAGAACAAAAAACAGGGTCCAAATCAAGCATGTACTAATACACTTTGTGCCTGCCATTACTGCCATTAGTTACTTATTTGTGATTTATACTAACATGCTTGGCTGAAATTTTGTTTGGAATTCTTTAGAGATATTCTTTAGGGATACTGTGATTAACAGAGACTATTTCCTATTGATATGAAAGTTTGGGCAGGATATATTGAAGGACTCATTCCTTTAAAAAAAAGAAGGTTAATAGGCTTTAGTTATGTCACAGCCATGAACCACGATTTGTTGAAGATAACATTAGAGCAAGGGGCTTTTTCACTCTAGAGAGCATTTGATTGGACACAAATCTTTATGTAGGATTAAATATCCTCACATCTATGAGGTACCAACACATAGGTTAATCCTACAACTCACACGTGTATAAAACCGAGGACACGCCAAGCCAAAATCAAGGAACTAGTGGCCACAAAAGTGTGAGTGAGAGGAAGACGACTGTTTTGTACCCTTTCGTTGGCTGCGTTTCAGCCAAAAAGCTGTGCTTGAACACACCAAAAAGGACTAAAGGCGACTGTCAACTAGCATGTGCGTTCTGCGCCTGTTTGTAAGTAAATATGTCTATACCAGCAAGTTTCGATTGTCTATTAT
The DNA here is from genome assembly GCF_964197995.2 of Scardinius erythrophthalmus. NCBI lineage: Eukaryota > Metazoa > Chordata > Actinopteri > Cypriniformes > Leuciscidae > Scardinius > Scardinius erythrophthalmus. Next base: position 41,812,756 of record NC_138222.1, read on the forward strand.
CGTCATTCAAAAAGGGAAACTGAAACTAGGACTGCACTGCAGATAATCCGTAAACAAAGCAGCGCTTGCTTACCATTTTGAATATCAATCACGCTGATCCAGTCGGCTCATGTTATTATGAATGCATTGGAATGCTCAGGTAAGATGATGTAAAATTATAACAGCCTTCTGTCTGTACCGTCTTCTTTACTCGCTGTCATCACTTTCTCCTTTATTCTCGTGCACTGACTCCATCACTAAGCTGAACAGCCAATCTGAGTTCTCTCACCGACGGCCCGAAGCCGATTCAACATGCTGAATCGGCCCAAAAAAACCCAATGGTGTCTGAATAGAGCCAACAGTGCAGAACACACCTAAAAAACTAAGCCGACCGATGCTCAAATATGGCCCCATGTTGCCCGACATCCAACCGTCGGCTTGGTGTGTCCCTGCCTTAAGAGCTGCACAATTAATCGTTAAAAGATCGCAATCTTATTCCTATGGCGATTCGGCTCTGTCTATTAAACCTTTGACAAGTACGATCTCAATTAACATCCAAATCTGCCTTGGTGCTGCTGCTGACCCTATGAGAGCAGTTCTTATGTTTAAGAAACAGCTTCACGAACAGTCTTTTCAACCACACAGTATCATTATTTATTTTGTTACAGTTATCAAAATGTCACAAATGTGCTTGGTAAAAGTTTATAGTTAGGATATAAACTGTAAAATCACCTTTTGAAAGTAACTTGAATCTTCAAATAAAGATTGAATCAATTACATCATTACGGCAGTAGGTGGCAACAAAAAAAAGTAAAAAAATCTATTTGTTATTGAATCATTCATTTTGTCAGAATCAAATTACATGTTATTTTGTTGTCTAATTTTAGTTGTCTATTCAGAATCGTGGGATAATCATCTCTAATTGAAACGAAATGTGATTCTCAATTTATCCAGAATCGTGCAGCTCTAAAATGTAACATATAGCCTACATACATATAGTGTACACACACACACACACACACACACACACACACACACACACACACACACACACACACACACACACACACACACACACACACACACACACACACACACACACACACACACTCTCTCTGCCAAAACGCAACACCCACTCTGTGCATGAGGTCAGTTATGATAATGTCTTACACCTGCAACTTAGCAGTCCTCCTACCCACGCAGGGCCCTCTCAGTCACTCAAACAATCCTGTCAATTGTGCTTCTGTGCAATTTATATGTGCAATCTTCTCTTAGCTTTATAAACACACCTGTAAGCTTCCTACCTTCCTCTTGACCTACTGTCATGCACATATGTGCAAACCCACCCACACACACCATAGATGAGGACTCTTCTCACAATATCGCCATAAATACACTCACAGCACACTTAGTGATCATGAAGCACATTTACGTCTGCCTGGCTCTGTGCCTTGATATTGGGGACGAAATTTACCCAATGGGTCCATTCTCCTCAAATTACTGGTGAATCTGATGGCATTTCTGTCTCAAGGTGAAAATTAAACAAAGGCATGAGGGCACATGTGTTGACCTTCCCCCCTAGGAGACAGAATGATCTCTAACCCCTCCTTCAGCTTTCCATCCAGTCCTCCCATTTTGTTTGCATCTTTATATGAAATGGATTACTGTGTTTCTGTACATTTCATGCCTCTAAGTTAGTGTGGGAATTAGGGAGTGGCTTTCAGGTGGTTGGCCATTTTAATTAATTTTTTGCTTTTTAAAGGAATTTTCAACTTCTGATTTTTTTTTTTAAATAAGGTATTTTTTCATGGCCATAGCTAGCTAAACATCAGTGAATTTATTTCTTTCTTCCTTTTTTTTTTTTTTTTTTTTTTAATGGCAAATATTTAACTAAAATAATTTGTGCTATATTTTTGTAATCATTTAGCCAACTAGTGCTAACCAGCTTTTGTAGATTGTGTGAGAAGCATTTTTGTACACTTTCCCCTTTCACTGATTAAAATATTTATTTGAATATGAGGCATTTTTTTGGCTGTAGTTCCTAACATTAACATCCACAGTGATTTATTAACTATAACATTTTAACACGACAGGAAGTGACGTGCAGCCAGCTGTTTTATAGCCCTGCAGTGAGAGATGCATCCTGTCCTCTTCATTACAATCTGAGGTGTGTGACCATTTCAGTTCCAAGTGTCTGTGAGGATATCCTGCCACACAGCTGTGCGCTCAAACACTAGTATATATATGTGCACTCACTCTTACATATGGAGACACACACTTGAGTGGAATCGCTCTCTGTCTCTCACTGTCTGACCCAGAGGACTGTTCTGCTCAGTCAGCACACATACACAAACACTCCAAGGTCATTTAGCTCTGTACAGTATCCATCACTCGAGCCCCTACTCAACATCTCAACCTTCTCCACCAGAGCAAAACACACACACACGCACACGCGCACACACACACACACACACACACACACACACACACACACACTGACATACAAACTCTCACACACTCTTCTCACACACACACACACACACACACACACACACACACACACTCACTCACTCACTCACACACACACACACACACACTATTCTCGCACATACTCACACACACACACACACACTCAGTCATTCACACATACTCACTTACACACTCACTCACACCCTCTTCTCACATGCACTCACACTCACTCACTCACTCACTCAGACACACACACTCTCACACACAAACACACACACACTCACAGTCTTCTCACTCATGCACTCACACACACACACACACACACACACACACACACACTCAGACACATAAAAACTCTTACACACTCTCACATACTCACACACTCTTCTCACACATACACTCCCACCACACACACTCACTCGCACACTCTTTTCACACATACACTATTACACTCACACACTCTTCACTCACACACACACACACACACACACACACACGCTCACACACTCACACACACACACACACACACAAACATACACTCACTTACACACACTCTCTTCTCACATGCACTCACACTCTCACACACATACTCACACATACACTCACTACAGCCTGATTCACATTTATATTTCTAAGAAGAATTCCGCTAAATTGGGCTACTTTTTAAATGTCATCATGACTCAATCCTAAAAAGTGACCCTTTTTTACTTGAATTCACCCTATATCCCTTTTCACCTTCTTTTCACCTTCTTTTCTTCTTAGTCCTTCACTCTTTTCTTCTTTTTATCTCATGCGTACTGTAGTTTGTGACATGCTCAGTCTATCCTCAGTAAAAAAGCACAGCTCAGGCTTAATTCAGGACAGCACTGGATTAAGAGCTCCCCTTCGTAATCAGTCTGCTAAAGACACACACACACACACACACACACACACACACACACACACACACACACACACACACACACACACACACACACACACACACACACACACACACACACACACACACACACACACACACACGCCTCACCCAGCCAAGACCCACTGCCCTACTGCGGGACAGGCACTCGCATATTAAACACACACAGGGATCCAGTTTGACAAACACGCACATAGAAGTTTGTACCGCACAGCAAATCCTGCAGGTATAAGATTCACCTGCATAAACACACACACACACACACACACACACACACACACACACACACACACACACACACACACACACCACCTGTCCGGCACTGCAGCACACTACAGTCACAGATTCAGCAGAACATCCCACTGCAGTGAAGCCCGAACCCAGCCACCCCTCCCAGCCTCACAAGCACACGCTTACCTTTGTGACAGTCATGCAGAGAAGAGTGCAGAAGAGTCAGCTTCTGTTCCTGAAATGCTGAGTGAGACAGCAGGACAGATAGAGAGAAAGATATGGACTCACTGAGTGTGTGCAGTCTGCAGCCTCTACGACAGCAGAGTGAGACATGAGAGATTGTGAAAGAGGAGGAGAAGAGAGAGAGAGGGAGGGAGGGTCTGGTCGCTGTCTCTCGCTCAGTATCCGAGCCTATCAGTGCCGCCGCAGCCGTGCTCCTGTAGTCAGGATACTGCAGTGAAGTGAGCTCAGCATGTTACTCTCTCTCTCTCTCTCTCTCTCTCTCTCTCTCTCTCTCTCTCTCTCTCTCTCTCTCTCTCTCTCTCTCTCTCTCTCTCTCTCTCTCTCTCTCTCTCTCTCTCTCTCTCTCTCTCTCCATGCTGTCAATCTGATTACTGCATGCACTAATGAAGATTATTGATGTCCACAAATGCATCACCCTGTTCTACATGTCATAATCGTATTTGCTCTCTGTACACAACATACTCAAACTCTCCCCCTCTCTCTCTATAGTATCTAGGCCTACTACAATAAAAATGTTGTAACTTGGCTGCTAATCAAAATTCAGAAATAAAAAAAAATGACAGACACTCTAAAATCTTGAAAACTGTCCGAAGAAGACCCATATTAATTAATGTGGGTTTATTAATACACATACTAGTGTTTTGGTGGAATATGGTTTCTAAGGTTGTTGAGATACATATGTTTAGAAAAATATGAATTGCTTAGTTAAAATGCATATACTTAAAAAAAAAAGATAGAAGCATAAAGAGCTAGAAAAACTATTTTAAGAGGCTATATCATATGACTGTTGCAGAAAATCCATGACTGAGAATTTTTTTGGGGGTAAACTGCAGTTTTTTTATGTTCTGCTGCCCTCTTGTGGGCCTAAGAAATATTACATCACTAATTACATTTATTGAACAACATTAAAGGGATAGTTCACCCAGGCCCTGGAAGGCTTGTCCACTTTAAACCACTTCCTGAGGTAGTCCAAAACGCATTTGACCGAAATTGCTTTCGTAGTGTGAACGCTCATGTGGTCGAATGCGTTCGAACAGCCACAAAAGACGACCTACTCTCTGCCTACTGAACTAACGTGTAAACTTTATGGGAAGCGCACTAGCCAGACAGGATTTCAACTTTGTCAGCCCACGTTTGATTTGAAGATGAAAAACATACCAAGCACAATGTTCTCTAACCATTCCTGATTTCTAACACTCACAGCGTTCGGCGTGGTCTTGCAGCGTTCAGAAACTAAAGCTGCTACTCTAAGTAGTTTTTCCCATTGTCTCCTTTCTCTTTCATATGTAAATTGCACAAGCTTATTTTGTTCATCAGATTGAAATATCTGGAAATAAAAAGTACAGTTACTCGCCAATAGACCCTCCCCTTGAAGAAATCGGGGATAAAACCTGTTCCAAACCTGTATGACTGACTTCTGGCCCTTTTTACAGAAAGTAAGGACTTGTTACTTTCAGCAGTTAGCCCCTCTTGGTAGATGCCATAACTACATAATTTTCAATGAAAAAACAAAGCAAAAAGCTCTTTTTGTAAGTTTCAGTTGTTTTTTTTTTTTTGTTTTTTTTTTGTATTTTAAAATGTAATTTATTCATGCAATAGCAAAGCTGCTAATATGCTGATTTGGAGCTCAAGAAACATTTCTTATAATTATCAATGCTGAAAACCATTCTGCTGCTGAACATACCAAGATACATTTTACCAGTATTCTTAATAGAAAGTTTAAAAGAACAGTATTTATTTGAAATAGATTTTTTTTGGTAACACTTTAAAAGACTTTTAACCAATTTAATGCGTTATTGCTGAATAAAATGATTAATTTCTTAAAAAAAAAAAAAGATTGACCCCAAACTTTTGAATGGTGTACATTTTTGCAAGCAACATATATTGCAAATATTTAATTCCGTAGTTAGTTTGAAAGTTTGTCATGGCTGCTGCTAAAGCTTTTTTTGAAATAGGTCATTATTTTATCTTAAGTTAGCATAAAGGCATAGTTCACCCAAATGAAAAGGACCTAAAAATGAAGATTCTGTCATCATTTACTTATCATCACTTTGTTCCAAACCTGTATGACTTTATTTCTTCTGTGCAACATATAAGTAGATATTTCTTTTTTTCCCCATTCAATGTAAATGGTTTGGTTACCAACATTCTTTTGTGTCCCTTGCACAGGTTTGGAACAACACGAGGGAGAGTAAATGATAACAGAACGTTCATCATTTTTATGTCAACTAACATTTTAAGATAACTATAGACTCTTAACTTGGCTAAACATATCTTAAAGTTCAGTTAAGGGTCATTATGTCTGATGTTTAGAATAGTGCTGGGAGATTATATTTAAATGCAACATTGTAAATAATGTTGTTCGAACATGCCGAGTATACCGTCTGCTCATTTAAACAATGAGCAGACATGACTGAGATAAGCCATGCTTTTGAACTTCAAAAAGACCTAGATACTGGAATTATACCAACAGAAGAAGCAGAGATAAGAGCACAACATGCGTTGAATATCTTATCTGCTCATGCCTGAAATTCCTCTTAATAGGCCTTGGTATGATTTTGACTGGATCTGGAAGCGAAGTTCTACAGGAACTTATTGGAAGTGTTGTTTTATAATAGACAGTGATGAGTGCAGTTATGTGTTATCTTAAAAATGTTTTCTTTGGGTGTGAATTTGTGTGTGTTCATCAATGCAACGGGACATGATATTTCCCAGTGTTCTGTTCACTAACAGAATATTAACACTAGAGGGTAGTATTATACACCAGAGCACATACTTCTGTTTAGATTCAAGGCAGACCCCCAATTCTGGCTTGACTGTCCACCAGATCAGTCTGCACAGAAAGTGTTACTCTAGTGGAACTTTTAATGTGCAGTTCTTTGGTTACAGCTTCCCATGTACATGACACAATGTTCCAGCTACACGCTGTCTGCACAGAAACCACTTCCTCTGAAGTCAGGGGCCAAGGGAAAAAGTAAAGGCCTCCAGGAAGGAGACAGGAGAGTAGCTGATGAGCTGAGGGCTTTATGGAATACAAACAAAAGGAATAAGATGTGTAATCTAGAATATGGAAAATTATAGCTAAACTTCAAAGTATTAAAGGGATAGTTCTCCCACAAATGTATGGAAACAAATATTTGAAACATTTTTGTGATCCAGAGAAGAAAGAAAGTCATACAGGAATGTAACGACATGAGGGTGAGTAGATGATGACAGAAGTGTCCTTGGAGAGAACGGGCAGTGAAGCCCTTAATAAGGATCATCAACAGGTGTGATTGTGCGTAAAGGGGGCGTTGGCCACCCAAAAATACACCCATCTAAACCAAGGTGCCACACTCACAAATCAGTCATTAAAGGGCAAGTGCCCACACACAGGTCAAAAAAAGATTAAATGGGTTTATTTTTGGGTGGCCAACGCCCCCTTTACGCACAATCACACATGTTGATGATCCTTATTAAGGGCTTCACTGCCCATTCTCTCCAAGGACTCTGATGAAGATGTAACTTTACATCGAAACGTTAGTCATTGTTATGCACCTTAAATAAATTAATTAATAAGAAGACATCTGTGCTGATGTGTTCTGTTTTTTTTCTGCTTTGTTTTGTCCTGCCCTGGTTGCACCGGATTGTTGTGGATTGCAGAAGCGCAGAGAACCTTCTTTTTCATTTGAATATCTTAAAATATGTTAGTGTCTTTGTTTTGTCTCAAGATGCACATCAGTTATGTTTTTTATGTCAGTTAAGGCATGTTCATAAAAGCTAAAACTTTAATGTCCTAATTGAACTAAGGCCTATTCCTGGCTTAATCTAAACCCTATCTGTGCAACCAGGCCTTAGTATACTAGAGTTCTTATTACAGAAATAATATACTTTAAAAGAAATATATGTAAGTAAAAACTGAATGTAATGTTGTTGGATACTTAATTGCATGTTTGCATGAAAGTTTGTACATTTTTAATAAATGCAAGTAGCTGAATTCTAGAGTGCTTTTTGACCAATTTAAGTTGGTCTTAAGTACATTAATTACATTTACATTTCAGACATCTTCACTTTTCATTTAAACCTATAGGCTAATTGAGTAAAATCATTACATTTGAATTTGTGACATTATGTGATATTATGGCAATTATCTTAAATTAAAATATGGGCAATTAGATATGTAAATATGTATATGCCCGTATATAAGTCATAGCATAAATTTACCTTTTGTTTGAAGCTCTTTTACTGAGATTCTGCTTTGTCTGTCAACCGTTATGTTAGTCATTTAACTAAATTGTAAAAACACAATTTTAAATAGAATAGTTGATTTAGAAATGTGCACATTAAAACATATAAATATTAATAAGAATATCAAAAGTCATTTATACATTCTATAGAATTTTACATGGGGTATAGGGGGCCATCTTGCCCCAATAGTGGGGTAAGATGGCCTCTGAATATGTTAACATTTTGTGCTTTGACAACTTTAGCAAATGTTTCTATTTATTCCCCTTAATAACACATGGTGCTGATGCATCATCATCCTGATTCTGCACATAAACTCATATCTAAATATGTTACAATTTAAAAATGCTCATTGTTCTACCCCCATCTTCCCCTACACTTACCGAATGACACATTAGAGTTAATATTACTTCTTTAAAGCATCACAAAGTATTGTTAAAACATAATGATTTAAAATGTACTTTAGAGTAAAACATTTAATTTGACACTATTACTACATGCACTTTTTAAAAGTATACTTTTAAATATAAGAAACAGTCATGAAACTATGCTCTCTTTAAGTATACACTTAAGTGGCCTTTTATTTCATAATTAAATGATCTGCAAGTAAATTTTTTGTACAAGTACAAACACACTATATGTTGATATGACTATATGTTGATATGTGCTTAAAAGCACATTTGACCTAGACTTTTCTAGATAGTGTTGTATTTAGCCGCTGTAGTCTTCTTTATAAGGTTGTATTCCCAACTATATAATTTTACCTATAGTATCCAATTGCCCCTTTATAACATGACAAGTTGAAGGAAACCACGTGACTCCACCCCCCACATCCACCATAACTCTCTCTGCATGTTTCCTCAGAGAGATACATTAAGGTTTGCATTGCACACGTGGCATTTTCCCCTCATAAAAACATTAGCCTGTTAACCCCTCACATCATTACAGGCTTACTCTGGTGAGTTACTGCCACTGCTCCAGTCCAGAAGGTTAACCGGATGCCTGGAAATAGAGCCGTTTCACTAGCTGATAACTTTAAACAAGTTTTAAACATCATGTAACATTCTCATAAAGAATTGCAAGCTTTTGCACGTCATATTTGACTGATTCACTGCACATATGTGAAAGAGTAAGCAAAAGACAGCTTATAGATGTAGTTTTTAGATCAGTAATTGCAGTGGGAATCGTATAAATAATATATAAAATAAATAAATGTGAGCGCAAGCAAGCTATCCTGTTATGTGTCCCTCAGGGTATCATTAATAAAGAATACAATAAACTATCTACCGTTTCCTCTGTAGAAAAATATTTATCCAATAATTGGAAGAATAGCTGTACAGAGAAATAATAGTATGACATACAAGAGCTAAATTATCTCTTTTTAGATGTATTCATTGGGTTATTTATGGATACACTGTTCATATGTCAAAGCGTGAATGCTTTTAAATGCTTAGTAAATTGTAATAGTTTAGGGCTGCACTGAACTCAGTGGTCACAAATGCTTTGATGTGGTCAGGGATCCATATATCTATGCATTGATGTTTGGTTAAGCTCTTTGTATGCTTGGCTGATCCAGGGCCAGAACTTTCATGTGTGTTTTTTTTTTGGGTTTGTGGGACTGACAATCCAAAGAACAATATGTGCTGTGTGAATGTGTGAGGAGGACATATATATATATATATATATATATATATATATATATATATATATATATATATATATATATATATATATATATGTGTGTGTGTGTGTGTGTGTGTGTGTGTGTGTGTGTGTGTGTGTGTGTGTGTGTGTGTTTGTGTGTGTGTGTGGTCTGTCTGCTACCTTACCTCTGAAGCACAATGAGGCTTTAACCATGAGTCCAGTGGTCTTGCTTCAATTATAGTAGTGCTGTGAGCCGATTACAGCTCTCACAGAGGTGCATGGCACTTGGACTGCAAAGCTTTATTGAAACGCCAGAGATTAGAATGAAACAAGAGGAAATTCTACTTAAGTCTATAAAAAATATGCAGGCGTCAAGCTGTCAAAGCACGATGGTGTTTCCTTCACTATTATAGTGTGTGTGTCTATGGGAAAAGACGCAGGATTGCACAGTGTCTGGAGTATTTGTGCCAAAGACCAAAGAAAAATGGAAAATCTCATGAGGGATATTCGGTTTATAAAGAAACATCAGTAAAAAAAAATAAAAAAAAAATTGCCACGAATGAATCTGGTACAATTGAATATTTTGTCAAATAAATAACTAAAATAAAATAACATTGGGTGAAAATAAGGATGGCCTGCTGGCCTTATGCCAATGTGAGGTTTTGTCAAAACTATAAAAAGGACCATAAAGACCAACTATAAAAAACAGTCAGTAATGTTTTGAATCATATGGCATTGTTTTCCATCAAGTGTGTTAATGATCTTACAGCTGTATAATTTCAAAGATTTGTTTTGTAAGGGGTATAATACCTGTCACAAATATGTTCAGTTAGTGTTGTTATCATGGACTTTTAGTTAGTTTGTTTGTTTCAGTCACATATGTTCCTTTGTTTAGTTTTCCCGCCAGTCTTCAGTTGTCATGGAGATTCATTATCACAGGTGTTTGTCATCATAATTACCCTCATTTGCCTTTAATTTAAGTTGCAGTCTTTTCAGTTCTCATTTGTCCGTCACGTTAATGTTAAGTTGTGTTTGCTCGCCTACCTTTTGCATATTTTGCGCGTATGGATTATTAAAGCTTTTTTGAACCCTGATCTTCTTTTTCCTGTGCTTGCTACAACCTAAATGTGACAATACCTTGCTAAAAGTAAAAATGTATAATTATTTTTGATCATAACGACTGGCTAACTGGTCCAGCACTGAAAATCCTTACTGTTGAGCCCTGGGAGTTGATACTATAGTCCAGTCGTTATAACTAACCCCAGATAATGAAATCATTAAGGGAAAGGGAAAATTAAGTGATTTTCTTTTTTAATCAAATCTATCCTCCATTGTATCTCTGGAAAATGTTACACCTATGTTGGGAAAATGGCCATATGTGGACCTTATGGTACATCTTATGAATGTTTTAGACAATGTTAGCATACTTTCAGACGACTATCTAAACAGCTCCTGTTGTAGTATTCTTGGGATGTTTGACAGGAAGTTTCTATAGAATTGCTAAATTTGGGATGATTCTCTCACTTGGGCAGACGGATTGAAAAAGAATCAATCATAATGTTCTCCCTGACTTTTGTTCTGCTGGATAATGTTATGTGTCCTTAAATCATATGCCAGACTATACTTTGAGATATAGATCACCTGTATTTGATACAGGCATTGTGGGATTTTCCATTCTTTCCATGGAGTGGTGCTTCTATGCCTCTGGAATAATCTTTACCTCTAATGCACTAAGCAGTATGTAAAATCAACCGGCTAAAAATCTGAGCTGGTATTTCCAGCTGAACACCCGCTCCAGGTCCCCAGCTGTTTGGCCAGATCCAAACCTAGCAGTCCAGCTATATTTCAGTACTCTTTGTAAAGATGCCCATGCGATTTTCCAGACCTTTTTGAAAGACTTAGGAAATGAGTCATACCCATTTGTAGAGCAATTATGTGTTTATTTTCACTTCTGTCCATAGCATATTTGCAATTTCTGTGGTCCCTGCGCCTTAGGTCCTGGAAACTGATATTGTTCAGTGCTTAATCCCTTGTTCATTCCTGACAAATGACTTGCAATGAAATCACAACTTTCTGGGTGTGATTATCATACAAGCTGATGAAGCAAAAAGTGAAAATCTATTTTAAGGGATTAAGTCACGTTAGGGAAAAATCTGAGATTGTTATTTTCCATGTTATTTTCCAGCAGTTTCCTTAAATGGCAATTGCTTTCACAGTTAAAAAATGTGGACATGCCCACGTTATGGATAATGCCTTTTTACTGTAAGTGGTCACTCTTGGATCAAAAGGCGGCTAATTTCTCTGAAGTCTGTCCAGCAACATTTGACCTGGCCAAACATCAGAGAAGCAAACGGTAAATAGGGAAATGCTCACTGTTTACTTCCCATCTTCTCAAATATCTCTTTTTTTGAGATTCTCATGAGAAAAATTGCCTTTGTTTTATTTTTAATAGTATGCTATATTGGATTATTTCAGAGACAGTGTTTGTGGGAATGAGAAGATGGGTTTTAGGTTCTTAAACCAGGGTTATTTTAAAATTTAAATGTAACTATTTTTTTTATTATTGCTTTAGAGCTAAATTTTCAGTTTAGTTTTTGGTCACTCTGTCATTGATAGTTAAAGAGTTCTAGTTAGGGTTTATTATTATTATTATTATTATTTTTGACTGCCAAGGTTAATGTGCTGTCTGGTATTATTTAAAAATGTTTCACAAATTCATGTTTAATGTAAAAATAAAAAAAGTAAAAAAAAAATAAAAAAATGTAATTTAATTTCATTTAATGTAATAGCACAGCTACTTGGGCGGAGTGGCTACTTTGTTTACGGAACCATCAACAGGGCGTCCCGTGTGCTGCGCTAATCACTCCGCCCAAGTAGCTGTGCTCCTACGCCTAGTGAGAATATAGTTCCCAGTATTTATACAATTAAAAATGGTCTCTGTCTCATATAGCCTTGTTATTTGTACACGCTGTGACTATACAGATCACAACATGTAAATAGGAAAATGTTTGCATTATTTTGTCACTTATTGGGATTAGTATGCTACCTTATCCATTTACATCCAGTCTTTGTGCTAAGCTAGGCTAGCGGTGGGTGCGTCAAATTACACTTACAGAACGCACAGAAATGAAAAAGGTATGTATGGACTTATCTAACTCTGGGGGATACTGTGAATAAGCTAAAGTCCCAAAAAGTCGGAGTGTTCCTTTAATGAATATAGCACTTGCTAGAGCACCAGGGATGATAAGGATCTCAAATGTTTCCACTTGCTACTGAGCAAAATGTCATTTAAATGACTATTGCTAGGAAATAAGATCAAAACAAAAAACATTTATATGAGAAAGCAATGACTGCATTACTGCTGCAAAAATCTTCTCAGCCACAAAAACTATTATGCTTTCTCCTGCTAATATGTCATCATATGGGATGCATTTACAGGGCCTGCTCACTGGGGCTCAGTTCGGCGTTTAAGCGGTCAACCCTGAAATAAATAATTACGTATCAGGCTCCTCAAACCTAATAATTACATGCTGGAAATGACGGAGCTTTGGGTTTTCCATGGTGATGCAGAAGAAAAGAAAGATACGATTTTCCCTCTCTCTTACATTTTTCCATTCTGTTTCATATGAAGTGATGCGGAAGCTCTATGAAACAGGAGCATTTCCCTTTAGCAGGCACGCACAAGGCACCGGGTGATTTTAGACCACATTATGAGCTAATTGGTCCATGTTGAAACAACCGTCTGTGTTCGAGCGGCCGCTGAAGGGCTGACTCAAGCGAGAACAAACCAAGGCCAAAGCTCAGGCACAGAAGTCATTACTTTTGCAGCTTAAAGGTTACGAAGGACAGTTTCTGTCCACAAATTCCTTGTTTTGCTGTAGATGATTGTGTGGAATTCTGAATATATGGTGTCAGGGATGTTGTTAGTCTAGTGGTTTAAAGTGTACCCTGAGTTTACCTGCGTGTATAATTTGTTGAGGTGACGTGGCTGTAAATCGCAACGGAGCTGGATTGTCCCTGGTCGGTTTCTGGTTGTGTGTCTCCATGTCCATGCATTTGTTTGCATGTTTGAGTACTTTATGCGTGTGTATGTGTGTGTTGTCTGGTGCAAATCATGTGGCTATTCCTGCTGTGGTGTGTGGTTTCAGTTTCCACAAATCCTGATGTTGCTACTGGCTCTGAGCGTCAGTCAGCTCAGCTGCCAGATATCTGGAAAAGTAAGAATGACTCACTGCTCAGGCTAGACCATTTGCTCGCTTACTTTCTGTATTTATATTAAAGGCCTCTGCCATCTTTCACATTATATGAGCATTTCTATTGGTACACTATTGCCTTGCTTACAATTAAACTGCTCTCCATTCTCTCAGCAGTATGTGAATAACCACATCATGTGCAATAATAAAACCAGTGAGGACTGGGAGAGTTAAAGGGTCTTGGCACATGAAACATGGAGGCGTTCCATCAGAAATATTGAGATTTCACTTTTGACAATTTGGTGCTCCCTGAGTAGAACAGACCTCCATGGTGGCAAGAGTGTAGCTTATTGTCAGTGCTGTGTTGTAATATTATTCAGGATCCAAAACATCTAGTGAGTCATTTAAACATCCTCTCTGCCTCTCTTACAATTAATTGCTGCACCCTTTGGACTCCAAAGCTAAATTCACTTTTTATCCTTCAGGTGCAATTCAATATCTCACACATCATAAAGCATCTAAGATACTATTTTTGACTTTAGTGTGCATGATGTTCTGTTCAGCACTACTGTTGATGGTACAGTAGCATAGGAAAAATAAATAAGGGGTGGTTGAATATGATTTCACTTTTCTAACTTTAGTTAGTGTGTAATGTTGCTGTTTGAGCATAAACAACATCTGCAAAGTTACAACACTTTGCACTTTTACAACGCGATTTATAGATTATCAAGACAGAATATGCTAATCAATGACTAGAAGATAACTACACATAAATTCATCAACTAACCATTGAGAAATGCTGTCTACATGTTGTCACTTCACCTTGAGTCTCTCCATCTTTCTGACTTCGATTTGAACATAAAAGGCTAAAAGCTTTTGAAATTTCCAGTGCATGTCTGTGTGAGGTCTTGAAGCTCTGCCCCCTGTGCTGGGAGCAGCAGCTCATTTGCATTTAAAGGAACAGACACAAAAAAGGTGCGTTTTTGCTCACCCTCAAAAAGTGACAACTTTAACATGCTATATAAAAATATCTGTGGGGTATTTTGAGCTAAAATTTCACATACACACTCTGGGGACATCAAAGACTTATTTTACATCTTGTGAAAAGGGCATTATACCACCCCTTTAATGTGTTTCTGCTCAGTATAAACTAATTTAAGAACAAAGCCACAATTCAACCATCAAACCTTACCTTGAGTGCTGCATCCTTAAAGGAGCTCTGAAAGTCATGACATTATTTTTCAAGAATATTATTTGTATCATGATATAATATCAATTAGGGTCTATATTATGATAGTGTGTCTTTGAACTGAACAGCATAACCAGCAAAATTAGCCCTTTCATGGCAGATCTCATGGAGAGAGAAGAGCAGCTGGAATGCAAATGGCTATGAGATCACGATTTACAGTCCAAACCGCTGGATTTCAACACAGCGAGAGTGTTGATTCGGGTTTTAGCATACCGATATTACACAAGTTGAGCTCTTGGTAAAATATTGTATATTGGGAAAGCTAAAGCTTTCATCACAGCTTGCGAGTGAGTGCGAGGACACCGACGTCTCTGCCCAAACCACTGAATTCCTCCAGTTGAACGTTGCCTGTCAGTCAAACGGCCAAGCACATCACACTCATGTCTGATTGGTTGACTCATGCTTCTGTGGCCTAACCACAAAATCTCTGATTCCTAGGATGATTTCATATAATTCATGAACACATTTATTTTGGAGCTGAGAGGGTCGTGTCATAGAGATTAATGTAATGTGTAGTAATTTAATGAAGGAGTATTTATGTTATATAAAAGCTATAGAAAAACCTCTGCCATATGCTATTTTTATAACTCTGGTTCTAAAAAATCCTTTATGGCAACTGTCTAAGTCTATGTGTTGATCCCGTATTGGCGACTTTACAATGTTATTTGCCTGAATTGTGGAAAGTTTACATTTTGAACTTGGAGTTGTATAGATCAACCATCATCTGCACTCGTAACAGTTTCTATTTTAAATTCTGGAAGTAGAAAGTAGGCAACAAAGGCAACAAAACAAAGCAGGAGTTGGCTTTCAGATATTACCACAGTTCAGCATTATTGACTGCGGTTGCCATGTTTTGAGCAACATCTTACAGAAACAGTCAAAGGGTCCAGATTTGGGTTGATCTGACTGGCACTTGACACTGTGGTGACTTCTAGGGTTTGACCACAGCAGAGCTGTCACTGACATTACACTATATTTCCTTGCCAAAACAACCTAGCTGAAAGCTCAAGGAAAATATGATTTTTTTTCTGCTCCCAAAATATATGACGATCGAAATATTTTTTGTTTTTATTAATAGATATAAAAAGGATCTCTGTTTATATTATACTTTCTACTTAAATGTCTCATTAAATGTTTCTTAAAAAACAAATACAGACTTTAAATAATAAACAGAGCTAATAAGGACTTTGGAAAATGACTCACAAATTTCTATTTAATCACTTTCCATATTGTGATTAGAGCAGTTATTGAAAAGTATTACTATTATTATTTTAGATTGAGAGCAAGTCCATTTTTTCACATTAAGATTGCAAGTCCATTATTTCTCGATGACATGATGGAGATGTGAAAGGCCTTATATCGTTGAGCAATGACATTTTCATTGTAAGCTTTAACTCTGATGAAGTTCAACTTAATTTGTTGCTGGCTTTATTTTTTGGCTTGTGTTTCTCTACAGAGTCAGTCATACACCATGCAGCAGGTAATGTGGAGGTTATTGGGATAATTGTTTGCAGTTGCTACTGCTGTTAGATGGTTTGTGGTCATGAGGTAAGTGTTGCTCCTGCAGAGGATATTGATTTCCAACCTCTCCTCGACAAGGGGCTTAGGACCCTCACCTTTTGGTGGAAAGAATGGAATGATTTTTTTTAGAAAAACACCTTCTCACAACTCATTATTACAATTCATTCGGTACATTAGCCTCTTTCTATCTTTACTAAATTCTTCTCTGAGTTTATATATCGGCATGTCAATTTTGGTCAGTAGCTCATAAGCATCATGAACGAAAGCATTTTCCTTCCATGTGGAAACAGTGACTGAAGCAACCAGCTCCCTCTCAGGCCCCTCTTCTCTTTTTTAGAGAAAGCATCAGACTTAAATTTTAATTGCAGGTTACTCTACGATTTATCATTTGTTTGGACTGTTGACATTTTGCAAACTGACAGCGGGGATTCTTGAGCTATGAGTTGCAACCTCACAATACTGGTAAAAGCTCCCTTATGTTGTGTTGTGAAACAAAATAGCCTCTTCTCTATCCCTCTATCCATTTACCCAATTTGTAATCTTCATCTGCAAAGCATCTTTATTCACTTTCATAGAGGACAGAAGATTGCAAGGAGAGCCAAAGGAACCTGAGTTATTCCTTATATTAGTTTTATGAGAATTCTAGTTAGCTACGTTATATTCTCGTTGATATGGGTATAGACTGTAGGGATATGGAATTCCTTTTTTTAAATAAATAAATAAGGGTTCTTGCATGTGCATTCTTCAGCAGATGTGGACAGAATATTGCATTAAATAATCTGACAAAGTTTCCTGTGCTATTCAGTGATGTTGCAACACTGCTGCTGAATCTACATTGCGAAACAGACAGCCTGACCGGTGTAGTCTGATTCTCAAACAACACATTCTAATGAGGTGATCATTTTTGCTGACTCAAAAGACTTAAACTATATAACTTAAAGTATAATTTATCTCCTTCACTGCATGATTAATTTTGTTAGTCCAGTTTCAAACACAGAATTCTTTTAGAATTATTGGAAAAAATATATTGGATAAATATAGGCTATGTCTATTATGGATTTACATTCTGAATGCTGGATAAAATTAAGAAACCCATAATGAGTGTAAACACATCTGTGTTAAGCCGTGGTTGGTTGCATAAACTGCCAAGACTAGTCTTACAAGTTAGTCATCAATTGTTTTTCTTTAAGACTGTTCATAACTTTTTAAGGGCCAGATTTGCCAAAATGGGTAAATTAGCGTGAGAGTGCGTGATCTACTGACGACACCCAAAAATAAAGAACACAGACGCAGCTGAATCATTTCCATAATGACAAACGCAATCTACCAAGCCAGTGCAAAAATAATGGCACAAATAACAATAAATTGACTAGCGCAAAACCTTAGTAAATTACGTTGCGTGATTCATTTAAATACTCTCATCCCATAAGTTTTGCGTCTGAAAAGGAAACTCCTACAAATGCATATGCAATAAGGTCAGCCGCAGAAATAACTAATATAGTATAGTAATAATAGTAGTTTTTTTTAATGCCAAAGGAGGGTTTGCTCTACGCAGTTTGTTTTCTCTGGTGTTTCTTACGTAACAAACTACCTTGTAACCAATCACGTCAACGTGTGGGCGTACTTTATCATTAACTGCAAAGCAGGGGTGTCTCAAGAGAAGCCAGGCTATCCCGGTATATTTTTCTTTTGATATGAAAAATCATGTACATTTAGCAATATAGCGGGTGAATTATGTATATGATGTATATTATGATGTTATAATATGACTTTGTCCACTGACGTTCTGGGTTGTTCAAAGCGTTTCTAAAGATGCTGATTTTTAGAGGAAAGCTGTCTGACTGAGATGGTGAACGGTAACATGGTTTGTGTAACATTAGCAACACATTATTAGCTATTTGAAAATGTAGTCAAGCCAATGGCTAATCATATCAATTATCGTTTAAATATGTCATTTTTGTGATCAAAGATGAGATTTAAGGGATACAATTATTGACTACAGGGGTACTTTATTATAATGGCCATATGTTTATGCAACTTGTCCCTGGTCTGCCCGCTACATTCAATATTAGCCAATGAATCAGTTTATGGTATTCACGTTTAGAACAGAGCTCAGGTGTACTCACTAAATCTTTCTGCCAAGGGCCTAAACATCTCTTTGTCTCACTCTTTCTCTCACTACGTGCCTGCATCTGTCTGTTGGAGTAACTGCTATGCTCAATGGTTTGACTATGCAGTCCTTTGCAGAATTTGAAAGAACTTATTACTCCCAGCTGCCTCATTTCCAAAGAGGGGGAATTATACTGCAAATTTTTATGCCTTGCTTTGATAGAAACATTTGATGAAAGGAAAACAAAAGATGGCTTTTTAAGTACTCTTAATGAAAGCAGCACCCTTTACTTTGGTCACTTATGTTTAAAGTAAAATCAGCTCAATGTTCATCAGATGTTTTACTTTGGTTTCAGACTAGAGACATAACCAATTTATATATTTAACTCCATGAAAAATGAATATGTATTAATACACACCATAATGATGAATTAATTACAAGATGTGTGTATTTGCTACAGGCCCAACAATAATGTTATTTTATTTTATTATTATTTTGGATAATACTAGTGAACCATACATTCATAAATCATAAATTCATAAGTCATAAATCAATATTTTTTTAGAATCATTTAATTTCTTAAATGCATCATTTTGAAGTAGATATTTTCTCGTAGAAATCTTGCTCTTGTTGTGATTTTTATAATCAGGATATTATGTACATGTTTGGTAGTTTACTGGTGTGTACGATTACAACACACTGCATGTTCATTTTGACCAAAACTTAGTAACTGTGGTTTTGCTATTTTCAAGGTCAAGTTGAAATGGAGGTGGGCCATATTTCACTATTAGAGCGGCCAGAACGTCAGTATTAGTTATTATATAATCTGTAATTATATGCTTGGGTATAGCGTGGTTTGGATGGTGTCTGAGGTTCTGCTGAGAGTTTGTCAGTGGGCTTTATATGGTAACATGCAGCTATGTTAACCACAAATCTCTGCATCAATCAAGTTGGAGGGCATCTTTCCGAAAGTATGCAGTTTAAACTGCTTGTTAAGCAAATTAGAAGATTATGGAAGATCAGTTTTTGCCATAGAGGTGATGAAAAGTGATCCCTGAAACCTGAATTTCCATATTCTTCTCAAAAAGCATTTTCAGGAGCAATGCATGAGCTCATAATAGAGTGACCTAAATCAAGCATAGATGGACAGACAGACGAAGAGACAAAAACAGGGAGGAAATGAGAGAGCGAGAGAGAGAGAGAGAAAGAAAAAGAGTGAAGATCTGTCTTTTGGCTGAATGAGCACCTCCTTTTAGTTTGGCCAATGTCTCCTCCTCCTTGCCTCAGATATAGAGTGTTTTTAGGAGCAGTAGAGTCAATCAGAGCCGGGTGTACAGGAGAGCACACTGTCAGGATATTCCATCCTTATTCACACACACACACACACACACATACACTAACACGCACTCGGTCTCGTTCTCCATCTCGCACATGCACATGGAGTACTACTGGACCCACCTACTCTGGATTCTCTGGAGCATGATGCCAGGTGAGTGTGTTAGCGTGTCTTGCCTGTTTCCAATTAAAAACATTTAAGAGAGGCAAAACGGTAAGTAAACGCTCCATTGATACTACCAAACTGAATTAAATACTCTGCAACTTGAGAGTTGAATAAGTGCCATGGATGTGATTTGTGTGCATGGGATTGTATCCCAGCACTGTGCATCTCCCACGTCTGCTTTCCAATGTCAGGCGCTGTTACACTGACCTCCTGTGATAGATAGGGATGCTGGATTGGCTGTGGAATGGTTGGAGTTTACCCTTGCTCCAATTTCCATCCTAGCTCTTGCATACTCTGAAATGCAGGGAGATTTTATCAGGGATGTATTGGGAGTTCATTGTTTGCAGTGTCTGGGAAAGAGGGGGAAGATTAAAGTTCACTTCTGAAATGACTCTCTTGACAGCATATTTAAAGGACTTTTGCAGTTCAGTGCAGTCATGGGTCAAGGGTCCCTGAGAAAAATTAAATCAAATTTGCATTCCTCTCCAGTCCTGTCATGTTTTAGGTCTTATTTAATGTGTCTGTCTATCCGTCTGCAAAATTAAGAAGGCTATGTGAATGAAAATAGCCAAATATTTATTTTATGTAATTTGATTGGCTAAAAGAGAAGGAAATTTATGTGTAACTGTTGATGGAACTACTACTAATCAAGGACTAATGTGTGAGAGAGATATAAAGAACATGTGTGTGTTGGTATGTTCAAACATGCTTTTTCTGTTTAGTTTGTTTATTACTCATCTTGACCAGTCGCCAGTAAGCCAGCTGTGACCCGGGCCAATTTTAATCAAGTCCAGCAAAGTAAACATTATACTACAAACTACTGTCTATTGTACTCTTTTCAGCCTTTCCCTGTTCACATTATATTAACACATTTCTACAAAGAAACTTCTATGTTCACTTTGCAGCTGAATGCGGCCTAAACATGGATTTTCTGCTCAAATCAGACGCTCCTAAATTGACCTGCACTCAAATACACTCTGGCTCAAGCAAGGTGCACAATTATTACAAATGTTGCGATGGAATGATATCAAAACCGCATGAAATTCAACCTGTTCATACTGAAATGAAATATTAATCTGTTCACACTGACATCCAATTAATAGAACAATTCCATATTAGCCTTCTGACTGTGACAGAAAGTTGGTTAATCCAGATAATACTCGCATTTCTTGAGATAATTCATTCAAGTGTGATCGATTCTGGCTTCATGTTTGACAGCAAAAGCAAGCTGTCACTGGGACAGTACCCTAAGGTACAAAAGTTAAAATATACACTTAAAGTACTAATATGTACACTTAAAGTATAAATATGTAGTTTTAAAGTACTAATATGTACATATTAGTTCTAATAAGTACTAATATGTATAAGATACTATTATGTACCATTTAGGGGTAAATAAGGTACAAATATGTACTTTTTCGCTTTAGTAGTACCCCCATTGACCTTTGTACTTTTTTCTGAGAGATCAGGTAAATGTGACAACAGGGCTTAGAGGGTCTGTTCCACACAACCAGTCAGTAACGACTCTGTTATGTTTCATCAACCTTCAGTACAAAAAAATACTGAACTGAATACGGACAGCTGAAAGAAACAATAATTTGCAATAAGTGAATCAGATGTTGATTCAGTAACCACTCTGATTGATTCAGTGAAGGATTCGTCAGACGAATTCAAACTAGTGACATTTTTAAATGATTCACTAAAAGAATCGACTCGCATGACTCACTTGATCGTGAATGGGACTACGCGCTATCTGTTTTGGCATGCAGCTCTCGTCCACTATTTTTTATCACCACATTCAATTCAGACTGCAATCTTGCATTCACAACTAATATGATTAAAATAGGACTTGTTTTGATTTGATGCTGGAGATATCCACAATAGGAACGATATGTGAAAATGTCGGTTGAATAGCTGTTGTTTGGTAAATGTTTGTTTCCTGGCTGATTTATGGTGTAAAGAAACTGCTGCATTCTATTTATCTCTGTAGTTTGTAAGAGCTTTGATGTAGTAGCAGCTGATTCAGGCTGCGATTTAAAGATAAAATATTGTGATCTTAGATGCCTCTACCTGGAGTACTACTTAGGTAATAATAATGAAGGAATTTTTTGTGTGGGTGAGGAACTCCAGAGCTAGTGAGTACTGCCTGACTGTGGTGTATATCAGTCTGCTGATGCCACGTGCCTCACGGAGAGTTTACTTTGGCCACAAACCCAGTAGAAGGCCACCAGGCTCATCCCCTGCTAGCCATCTCTCAGCAGCCCTTCAATGAGCTTTCCAGACCACAGAGCTCACAGTTGGAAAGTCAGCATGAAATGAGCAATGTCTGGTCATTTTAAGCTTAATCTGTGAGGGTAACAGAATGTATATCAGTCCCTGAGGTAAGAGCATAAAGTCCATGAGATCTTAAGCAGAATAGCATTTCAAAGCAATGGTTTGAAAGATGCATTTCCGGCATGTGGAGTTTATTAAAAGTCAATCTGCTGGCCCATAATCCTCGCCAGTGGGCATCAGTGAGGCTCATTAGCATCAGGGCAGTTCCTCACGTAAATATTTGTGAAGGAGGGAAGGGATGACGGAGGGGTGAGCAGATGTTTAGAAGATTTTGTCACGTGGACTTGTACACAGCTGCATGTCTAACTATGGTCTAGTAGTACATCAGTATTGGTGATGTGGGTTTTGAATATGAATTAGATTTTGGCAGAGGTGTAAAAAGTACTCAGAAATGTTACTCAAGTGAAAGTACAAGTAATGAGGGAAAATTTTACTCAATTAAAAGTAAAAGTATCTGGCCAGAATCGTACTTGAGTAAAAGTAAAAAAGAACCACATTAAAATTGTACTTGAGTATTAAAGAAGTAAAAGTAACAGCAAGAATGCAAACTACATACAAGGTTGTATCCTGCTTTAGAACTGTTTGTATTTAATTGTATTTAATTATCAAACTATAAGACTACTATCTAATGCCAGTATGCAACATTCTTTAAACAATCCACTAAACATTCTTTTACCACTAAAAGAAAAGAATTCACTAAGGTACGGCCACGGGTGCTCTTGATCCTGTGGCTGATTTTGGACTGTGTTCGCAGCTGAATCACGTTCTACCACCATTTTCTACCACTGATTGACTGACCAGGTCAAGGTGCTGTGCATTGTGGTAATAGGTACGACATGACGTCACTTCCAAAGGACCAATGAACATGATTTGGTGGAATGTGAAAACGAATCTCATTGGCAGAATAAATAACATTTAAATTAAACTAGGCATCAACCCAATTCAATTGGTTTGGTAATAGCAAGGGAAAATAGAATAGTCTGGTTAAAACCAGACCATTCTCAGTAGTAACTGAGTTATGGTCTGGCAAAGCTTCATTAATAACTCATTTCCAAAGGGGCGTCACCAACGGACGTCGCTCAAATGCCTCTGGGCGCAATTGGATAGACCTAAAACCAATCAGAGCGATCGTCATTGTGTAAAGCCATATGCTGCGTCCCAATTCGCCTAAGTTACACTACACCATAAAAGTATGTACTCTTTTTGTGAAGAAAAGGTATTTACTTTTGAATGTGTAGCAAAAAAGTAGGCATCTTTATCGGACGGATCTGTCGCGTGCATCCCGTCATGTAAACTGCCCTGTCAATCATCTTGTCACAGTTAAAATCCTCTATTAAATCTAATTTAATTTCCTACAGTTTCGGAGAGAAATGTAGTAGCACGTTCATCTGCCAGTGGGTCTTTCATGGAGACTGTCCTCATGTGTTTGCAATTTGAATATAATAATGCATTTAAAAGTTGGTGTGCTTCACCAACGGACGTCGCTCAAATGCCTCTGGGCGCAATTGGATAGACCTAAAACCAATCAGAGCGATCGTCATTGTGTAAAGCCCACCTCAACGTTTCTGATTGGTGCCTCGATTTGGACGGATTACAAATGGACTTGAATGGGCTCTTTGCCAGACTACTTGCAAAGCAAATCTAAATTTGCCGGAAGTTTGTCTTGGTTTTCCCAGGCTAAAAATAGAATGAAGTGATCTCCAAAAAAGAAGTACTTTTTGACTATAAATAAAATTGTAAGGAGTAAAAAGTACTTTTTTTCTTAAAAAATGTAATTAAGTAAAAGTGAAAGTATTGATTTTTTAATTGTACTCAAGTAAAGTAAAAATCCCCAAAAATAATACTTAAGTACAGTAATCAAGTAAAATTACTCAAGTATTTTACACCTCTTGGTGGTTGGCCTGCAGTAGATATGCCACAGATGTGGCCACGAACACCAACTTAAACGTTTCTTAAGAAATGTTTTGATTTTGATCACGATCAGATCGAGATTTCAGTGTCTGGGCATGTGGCATTGATTGTTTTTTAGAGGACTACTGTAATGTATTGCAGCTGCAGGTATTAGCTGGAATTTTGTCTTATTTAATTGTCTGGTGACAACATCAAGCATGTTGCATAATCATATTAATTTCATCAGAAGATCAATAGGATTATAACACCCGTGTTTTTGGAAGATGAAGTGGTGTGTACTTGCACAATGCTCATAATCAACATTTGCATTACAAGGTATTGATACATTTAGGTTTTCAGTGAAGATGCGGAAAGATTTGTATTTAAAAGACAAATGAAGAGAAATAGGAGAATGAGACTAGAACATGATGTAGGGCAGATTCGAACCTGCATCTCTGTGTATAGCTCTTTAAGCATCCCGATCACTGGGTCTGTCAAGGTCTGGCAGATTGTTAGTCTTTCGGATCCATGGACATTCTCATAGACTGGAGCTTCGCTGTCAGTATGACTGTGGTGTGGCTCCTGTAGCTTGGTTGTGGTCCAAAACAGCGCAGGCCTGGCCTGGACACACAGCGCAACCCTTGCAGCCACTGTATTGAGGTTTATTTATCTGGGCAAAGAAATCCATACACAGGAAACCCACTCTATAGGACCTGCTGATATTACAGAGAATATTAAAGTGTCTGCCACGTTAGTGCTTTTAAATGGAAACTAGAACCTTTCTACTCCCCTCTCTTTTTCATTATTTTTTCCCTTAGATTTTTTCTTTCTTTTTTCAAGGGTAAAGCTGTTCTCAGATGGTGTCTGGGACAATTTGGTTTCAGTAACAGACTGGATGCCTTAGATGTGTATTTAAACCACTTTGGAAAAAGTGATCAATGACTGTGGGAGAGAATTTAGGGGGGAAAAGTTAAAAGCAAAGTTTAATTGTCACAGGTGTTATTAAGTTTTTCTTCTTCACTGGTCAGCCAATGGATCTATATTTAGATTCATACATGTGTAAGGTTCTCATTTTTGTGGCTATTCTTAAATAAAGTCTTCCAAGAGAATGTTTGGGGAAAAAAGATCAAAAGGTTCTGGACGTCTGGCCAGTGTTGCAATTTGTGCAACAGTATATTGCCATGTAAGTGAATTATATGGTTTCAGTAATTATATGAGTTTATATAGGTAATTATATGAGTTTGTTAGATCCAGTTTATTTAATGCTAGTCAAAAAGAGTTTTATTTAAAAAAAAATTATACTTTTATTCAGCAAGAACGCATTAAAGTGATCAAAAGCGACAGTAATACATTTTACTAGAACTTTTGAACTTTCTATTCATCAAAAATCCTGAAAAAAATGAATCACGTTTTCCACAAAACTATTAGGCAGCACAACCATTTTCAACATTGATAATAATAAGAACTGTTTCTTGAGCACCAAATCAGATATTAGACTGATTTCAGTAGTGTCGTGTGACACTGAAGACTGGAGTGATGATGCTGAAAATTCTGCTTTGATCACAGGAATTAATTACATTTTAAAACATATTAAAGTGAAAAACACTTATTTTAAATTTTAATAATATTTCTGAATATGACTGTTTTATAGTTTTAATCAAAAAAATTCAGCCATATGAGCTTTAAAAACATGAAAAAAAACTTTCTCACCCCAAACTTTTGAATGCTATTGTAGATTTGTATATTTATAGCAAGACAATTTAAATATTATACATTTTATTATATTTAATAAAATGCATTAGACTTCTCAAATTTGTTTAAGGGCAGGAAACTAGGATATCCTTTTGTCAATTTTATCATTCTTAACTTTGAAGAAAGAAGGGCATGGAACAGAGGCTCTGATGAGAATAAGTCTGTGTGTGAACCATGCAGGGGTCAATTTGAGTTTCTCTGTATAAGCCTTCATTGCAGTTCACAGTGGGACATGCAGTAATCAGAATAAAACGTCATTGACTGGCAGCATCACTCTCAACTGTTTAACACTTTCTGTGAAAGGCAGTGACCAAAAATGAGGCTAGGAAAGACATGTGGTTCACATTATTCCCTGTGCATTCTTGTGCCTGAACAGATTAATGTGCAAAAATGATTTTACATCATCCCTGTACACAACAGTAGCCTGTCATTATTCATGCTTTTGTCTACAGAAAGAGAACGTGGGAAATGGAAAGAGAGAGGGATGCTAAAAGCACTTCACTTCTCCTCCTCTCCCCTCTACTAAGGGAAGGATCTCTTCATCTCATCCATCAATCCTCTGCAAGATATAATATGCTGAATGGAAACTGCATCCCTGCATGAAGCAGACATTGTACTTATCAGCATTGTCATCAATAAACTATTTCATTTTCTCTGGTGATAGCTGGAAAATAAATTTTTTTTTTTTCTATTTTGAAAGACATTTTCTTAATCTTTTAATTTAATCCAGAGGAGATGGATGTTTTCCCTCTGTTTTTTTCCATTGGCACAGAGGCCAAACTGGAAGCAAAGAGACCTGGGGCCACCAGAGAGAATCAGGCCTATCAGACCCCATTGTATGTTTTCTGCATCCTTGCCTTTTTTTTTTTTGTCAAACTGATTCATTCTCTGAACTCTGAACGACAGCATATGGATGTCATAACCTTGCACACGTGGAAATACAAGGTTATGGCATCCATATGCTGTCGTTCAGAGTTCAGAGCGGAGAATAACGGTGTAATTCAATATAATTCTCAGGTAAATTAACCATTGTGTTTACACTTGGATCAAAGCTTCTTTTTTTTTCAGTTCAGCACCTGCTTTAGATTTAGTTTATGCTTATGGATATTGACTTTATTCACAGGGTTTATAACATGAAAAGGCTACCTTTGAGACCCCCATCAAAAAATATTCGCTAAAATCGTTAATAACATGATTATTTGACATTATTTGCTCAAGTCTGTTTACAAATAAGAAAAGGTTTTGTTTACTTAGGAATAGTTCACCAAAAAATGAAAATTCTGTCATTCATTACTCACCCTCATATCGCTACAAACTCGCAAGACTTTCGTTCATCTTCGGCACACAAATGAAGATCTTTTTGATGAAATCTGAGAGATTTCTGTCCCCTACATTGACAGCTACGCAAAAGAGATCGTAAAACTGATCCATATGAATTGAGCGGTTTAGTCCAAATTTTCTGAAGAGACTTGATCACTTTATATGATGAACAGATTGAATTTAGGCTTTTATTAACAAATAAACATTGATCTGCTTGACGCGTGAGAACAAACCTCTTGCGGAAGCTCAAACGTGTTGCATAACACATGAGAATGAACCTCGTTGGTTCTCACGTCAAGCAAACATGCTTGAGTTCCTGTTGGTTTACTGCAACTGATGTGTGAGTTGATGATTGTTTATGTGAATAAAAGCCTAAATTTAATCTGTTCATCATATAAAGCGATTGTGTCTCTTCAGAAAATGTTGGACTTAACCGTTCAATTCATATGGATTCGTTTTGCGATCTCTTTATGAACTTTTTGAAGCGTCACAGGTTCTGTTGCGTAGCTGTCAATGGAGGGACATAAATCGATGAACTTATGGGTTTGGAACGACACAAGGGTGAGTAATTAATAACAGAATTTTCATTTTTGGGTGAACTGACCCTTTAACTGAAAATTATGTCTTCATTTACTCATCATTCCAAATCTATGACTTTCTCTCTGGATCACAAAAGAAGATATTTTGAAGAATGTTTTATTTTATTTATATATATTTTTTCTTCTTCTCTTTTGATCCAGAAAAGAAAGTCATTCAGGTTTGGAAGGACATGAGGGTGAGTAAATTTTCAGTTTTTGGGTGGACTATCCCTTTAATTAAAAAAAAAAGTATCTGTAGCCTAAACAGTCATCTTTTGCTTCAGGTTAAGCCATAATTATGGTGCTGAAAGGAAGCAACTTAAAAGACAAAATAGTCTTTTGATTTTGACTGAAATTGGCCCTGCCTGTAAGAGCTCTTTGAGTCATAGGTGTAACTTCAGTACTTATGTCTTTTTTTTTTCTTTTTTTCTGATGGACAGACAGTCAAATCTGTTGCGGTGATTGACAATTTATTGTTTAGTCTCATCCATAATGAGTTGAATAGTCCTGTCTCTTCCACACCAGAGTCTGTTGACAGAGTTGGAGAGTGTCAGGTCAAGCGGTGAAAGTCATGCAGGCTTTCTCCATGATCTTGAGCATTAGACTGATTATGAAGGGGCTTCAGCATTGGACCTCCATGAAGGTGTTTGTTAATCCATTGACCAGGATCTTGTAGTCTTTAAGGGGCCTGTCAGAACATAAGCAGAAGCCATACAGGGATGTCATGTGTAAAAAGAGACACCTTTGAACTTTGATGGATATATAGCAATCACAGTCTGTTTTCAGAATAGGATGAAACCTCAAAACATCAAAGTGTCTATTGATTATTTTCCATGTAAGGAGGATTTCTGGACCACATCTTTAAGAAGCCTTAAGAAGCCTCAAAAAGCCCAATTAACACAAGCAATTTTTAATTAATTGGGTTACTCATTGCTGCTCAGTCATTTACATTTTAGGCAATACTCAAATTCTATAAATACCTGTAAGCCAAATCGGAGTACAACGCCTTATTCAGAGAAAATCCTTATCCAAGGATTTATCCAAATTTATCCAAATTTAATTAAAATTAATTAAATATAAAAAAATCAATACAAATGACTTAAATTTTGAAATACATTTCCACACTTCAAGTTTGTGCATATTTGTGTGATTTGGTTAAGGCCAAACTAAAAACAATGTGTACTTTCCTCTCTGTTTTACTGTTCGTCTGTGTGTTGTGTAGAAACAGTACAGTGTTGCTCATGACCAGAAGCGCTACTATTTAGGATTCTTTGTGCTGGCAGAAATTCAGTTTAGCCACAATTAAATTTTGCTTCTTAGTTTTGGGTCATTGCTGGAACTCGTCATTAAATTTTAAACACAATTAAATTTTGCTTCTTAGTTTTGGGTCATTGCCTCACACAATCTATTGCCATTGCCAGTAAGTGCAGTTTTATATTTAAGCATGCTGTGGATGAAATTCATAGTTGAATTGTCTTTGTCTGTTTACAGGGTTCCATGACTGTTTCAATATTGACACCATAAATCACAGGATCATAAAGGGCCCCAGGCAGACGCAGTTTGGCTACACTGTCCAACAACACATGGCTGGGGGACAGAAGTGGTAAGAAGCACTTATTGAGTCTCTTCCTGTACCCTTTGATTTTAATGGGATAGTTCACCCAAGAATGAAAATTCTGTCATCATTTACTCACCCTCATAAATACCTAATACATTATGTCAAAAGCATGTTGGTTATGTGCAAAATCATAGTCTGAAAGCTTATTTACATTCATCTATCAAAACAAAACAAAACAAAACAAAAAATCATGTGTCCAGTTCTTGAAGTGAGGGGAGTGTAATTCAGAAAGATGCCCCAGAAAATTGTGAATTTGTTTCTCATTGCAACTCCCAAACCAACAGTATGTCTCATTGCCTCATGATTTATACAGTTTTCATCACAAGTAAATTTAGATCTCTGGTTAAAGGAAAATCCACCTATGATGCTTTTAGGGGGTTATGAGAATTGGAAGGAGTTTAACATTTGTCGTCTATCACTGTGATATCATCATCTCTCTTTGCTTTGGCAATTTGATTCAAATCTGGCATCCTAGTTTGTCTGCTTGGCCACAGCTCACCTGAAACCCTGCCCAGAGGTCTATCTCTCTCTCTCTTTCTGTGTGTGTGTGTGTAATAATAAGTGTGCCTGCAAAGAAAAACCTTTTATTTGTTTCTAAGTGTAAATCACCCCTTTGACTTCATATCATAGAACTGTATGAAGGACCTCATGTTTGTTTGGTATAAGCAAGAGAATTCAGCTCATCTGCTTCTCATTGTAATGAAGACATTTTTCCCCCATTGTACCTTAGATCATGAAAATGATATATTCTATCTCACATTCCTCAGGTAATGGCTAGATGGCTTGGTCTGTAGTTTAGATGTGAGTGTGTAGTCAGTTTAGCTAGACTGATGTGGGGTGATATCAACAAAGACTTTCTCAAGTGAGCGGCTGCCAAACAGACCCCCTTTCTCTCTGCCCCATTCACACGACATCTGGAAACCATTAACAGCCCAAAGGACATTTTCAGTGTGGCATGTGTGTCTGGCTTGGCTATTTAAAAAAACAAAAAAACAAAACATATTTAAGTTTTGTTTGGGAGATGTGTGTTGTGAATGAGCACTTACACAACATACACAAAGCAGTCATAAATAAAGACTTGCACATCTACATTGCAGTAGAAGACTAAACTCCACATGAAGACAAGATATATTGAGTGAAAGCCCAATTAACAAATGTCACCGTAGATGTATATTGTGAACAGCACTGTAAGTTTACACCTGTGTTCTGCAAACAGTTAATGAAATGAAAGCTAACACTGCCTCGTGGTCAAAATTAAAGGGGACATATCATGAAAATCTGACTTTTTCCGTGTTTAAGTGCTATAATCGGGTCTCCGGTGCATCTACCAACCCAGAAAACGTAAAAAAAAAAAAGTCACAACCCATTAACTTTGCTATGGTAAGCCTTTCTCTGCAAGCATGTAAAAAAAATAAGCCGATCAGATTTTGCTCCCCTTCTGATGTAGGAAGGGGATCTTCTGCACGTTTCCACCCATGGTGCCGCCATTTGGTTTTCGCAAGTGATAACAGTGTAACCAGTTCTAACACAATGGCAAAAGTTCGAGAAAAGCATGCAAACTGTTCTGTCATTGGCTGCACAGATGAGCACAGAACACTATTTGACCAAAAAATGTCACAGCTGTCTTAAAGAACTCAGAGAACTGTGTAAACTTGTGTAAAAGTTAAACATGAAACATGCATGTCGATGAGATGATTCGATGTAACTCCACAACAACTACATAAATGTATCCACTAACCATTCAGAAATGTCCAGGTGCAGTCTAAAAGTTGCAACCTCTTCCTGAGTCTCTCTGTAAGGCTGCACTCCACTACTGGTTATTTCTGAGATTTTGGATGATTGAGATTCACGTGTTTTATTATAGGCGGAGTATCCGAAGCTCATGTAAAGGATCGACCCTCTTCTGAACGGGTGCTGTGAGCAGCAGCTCATTTGCATTTAAAGGGACACACACAAAAACAGCCTGTTTTTGCTCACACCCAAAAAGAGACAAATTTGACAAGCTATAATAAATGATCTGGGGGGTATTATGAGCTGAAATTTCACAGACACATTCTGGGGACACCATATATTTATATTACATCTTGTGAAAAGGGGCATAATATGTCGCCTTTAATATAATATTTCTGATGCCAGCAATACCTTCTCTCATTCCCATCTGTTAATGTGATAAACAGACAGAGCTTTAGGGAGCTTGTGTTGTGTTTATACTGGCATGACTAGGCAGTAGGAGAGGAAAAGAGTTGTGCAGGAATTGGCTGTAGATGGTAGCTAATCGTCATTATGCGGTAAGTTTATTTCAGATCGTTTGAACAGGAGAAATGCTTTGTACTCTGAGACACTGCTTGCTGTTTACTTGTGCAAGTTGTGCATGTGTGTACTGGTGCTCTCACACAGTTTGAGTCAGGAAATGTCTTGATTAGCACAGTCAGATCCTTTGAGGAGAATGTTTAGTCCAGGAAAGTAATGGAGTCTAGCTGTGTCTCACCTCTCTCACAACCCCAAAGCCCTCTCAGCATGGACAACACACAATACACTATGAAAGTTCAACTTATTTTTCATGCAGTTTTTGGTGCAGAATACCTACAGTATTAAATTCAGTGAAGTGACTTGATTGGGGGTCCGTGGAGACTTTCTGAGGCAGGGTCATAGTCCTTTGCCCTCAAATATTATGATATGAGATCATATCATATCATATCATATATCATATAATATAATATATAATATAAATCATATCATATTTAATGTTGCACACAAAATTCATTTAAAAAAAAGTTTTTATTTAGGCTAAAACTAAAACCCTAAATAAAAAATGTGTAATTAAATGTGAGTTTTTCCATAATTGAACTCATAATTGAACAGGTATGCTGTTCAAGGTGTCATGTTCTGAGGTAATAAATTAAACCAGTTGTAGCAAAATTATTCGGCAATGAGCCAAAGTAATTTGACATATTGCTACTCTAGCATAATTTTTGGCCACAGTGAAGTGTGTTCACACAGCTGACATGTTTACCTTTTGTAGCTTATTCATGTTGTGTGCACAAAATAGACATGGTCAAAATGCATCACTGGAGAAGCACTAATTGAACATCACTGTTTTGGTCAATTGTTTTTTATCATATACCATATAATGTCATATCTGAAATCTAATCAAGAAGCTAAATGAGGAATTAATAACGATAACAGCAAAAGACTATCATCCAATTGTTCATCCTATCTCTTTTTTTCTCTTTGAATCTGGCTATTACTGCATATATACCTTCTATTGTTTAAAACTAGTATGTGTAACTAGTTTTATTTACATATAATAAACTTCTAAAATGGTATTATAGTAGTATTCACTATTCTTTCTCTTTCTCTCTGGTTCCATGAGGGTCCTATCACAGCAGCATGCAGTTGAAAAGGGTGTTATCCCAGTTTCAGAGGCACAGAAGGGGTTTAGTGGTGTAGGAAAATGGGGAAAGGGGCTGGCAGCACACACATCAGCTGTGGTTACTGAAACCATGGACTAGAAGGAAGTATGAAGTAGTTGCTGTTCTCTCATATTTTTCTCTCAGAGTCTAAATACTATGTTAACATATGCATTTTATTTCAGGTCAGTACACCAGGATTGTTTGCAACATGTTCACTTCATGTTCCAAGACAAAGGCATTGACCTATACTGTATATTGGAACAATTTCAGCAGTTTCCTACCATGTTCAATAGCATATACACAATTGCAGGTTAGAAACTTTGAAATTGTCATGTTAAAACTAGCCTGTGTTCCACAAATTGGTGTTTAGCTTTTTTGCAATCGGAGAAACATATATATATATATTATATTTCCATGCCATGTAAACCACTAAACAAGCATGTTTAATTTTATTTTAAATCAGAATTATACACTTTTTTGGGGGTTCGCTAATGTCCCCAAAAGTGAAAGTATGTCTTCACTTTTATGAAAAAAAAGTTCTGTCATGACAACTCTCTGAGAGATTGGCATGGTAATGGATATGACAATGTTAATAATTTCTTGGCGAAATAGATCCGTGCTGCTGCTGCACATATAACAATTATGAAATTACCCCCGTAGCAAATACAGGTGGAGCTGGGAAAGATGGAGGGTTTCTGAAAGCACGCTGCTGACTGCTAACAGCAAACAATGGCATGTATTTGAATGTTGAGCAGCAAGCTCATTGTTTTGAGATGCCACAGCAACCAATCAGCTGCACAATGTTGATAACGATGTGGTCGCTAACAAATTGAGTTAAGGATCTATCAGCCTGCACCATCTAGAGTTTCATGACAGAATTTTGTATTTGTCTAGAGCTGTTGATTCTCTTAGGCTGTGTTCACACTTGGCAGGTTTAGTTAGATTAAAACAAACTCCGGTGCGATTGCTTTGTTAGTACGTTTCATTGGAGTGTATATGCTGCCATCCAAACCTTGGTGCGCACCAAACAAACGGACCAAGACCCCTAAAAAGGTGGGTTGCAAAATATACGTCATAAAAGCCTTTATTTTTTGTATCTTTAGGTTCAGACTTAAAATGACTGTGTGAATGCTAAGTGAACCAAGACTAAGGGCCTGTCTTCATAGTCGGCAAACCTGAAACAAATCCGGCGAATGCGTCTTCTGTTTTCCACATGTCCTCTCTGTTGATTAATCAGACGTAGATAAACCAACACAGCTCACAAAGGCAACACAACCGCTGGAACCAGCATTTTCCTGAATGAAAATAGTTGTAGGCGACTACCGGTAGACACGTTGACGCTGCGCTGCGTAGGTGAGCATGTTCGCTATGCTAATTTTCATATAGTGGTATTTCATAGGGAAAGATCTTCACCCCTACTTCCCTCGTCAAGGGGACTTTACTCAAAACCAAGTGGAAGTTTTAAGGGGGGAAAATGGGACAGGGCCTAAATGTATAATTTTCTTTTTTTGGTCCGGATCAAAAGAACCAAGAGAACCGAGCTACTAGTGTGAACACTCCCTTAAAGTCTGCTTTGCATCCAACTGCTTTGTCCAACTTAACCTACTAACCACTACTAGTATCACAAAGAACAGTGATTCTCAACTGGTTTGACCATGAGACCCACGCTTTCCCATGGTCATTAAACCGCAACCCAATTTAGAAATTTGACGTAATTCCTAAAATAGCTTAAAGGGATAGTTCACCCAAAAATGATATTTAACCCATGATTTACTCACCCTCAAGCCGTTCGAGATGCATATGTCAATCTTTTTTCAGACGAACACATTTTCAGTTATTTTAGAAAATGTCTTAGATCTTTCAGTGGTTATAATGTGAAGTAATGGGGTCCGCTACCGGAAGCCAGTTATTTTCGTTTATAAAGTTTTAAATATGTATATTTGTACGACAAAACCGCACGGATTACTCTCAGAAGGCCTTCGTTTATCCCCCTGGAGCCGGATGGATTACTTTTGTGAAGGATGCATGCACATTTTGGGACTTGAATGAGGTGGACCCCATAGGTTCACATTATAACCAATGAAAGATCTAACATTTTCTAAAATAACTGAAAATGTGTTCATCTGAAAAAAGATTGACATATACATCTCGAACGGCTTGAGGGTGAGTAAATCATAGGTTAAATATCATTTTTGGGCGAACAATCCCTTTAAGATAAAGCTATTAAATAGCAGTCCCAAATTAGTTTTTGTTATCACAATAAAGCTAAATTGGTATGAGCCACCAAAGTAATTTAAAAATATGCAAAATAACAGAAAGTGAAAATGAAGTTGTATGATGGGGTTACGGAAACAAGTTACAATGGTAAATACATAATACTAACATGAACTGTTAATGAAACATATGGAAACTGCTCCTGATGAATAGAATGAACATCATACCAGCATGCAAATCCTTCCCAGCTAACACACAAAGAGCAAGTTAAGTAATTTGTTGGTACTCTTAATTTCATGACTTACTAATTGACAAAAACTACGACGTTGCATGCTCATAATTTAATTTGCACATTATAGGGAAGGGATGTGCACATGCCGCCGCATTTGCACGTGCAATTAAAGATTGTGCTCAAAAGAACAGCATTTATTTCAAATACAGATCTTTTAAATTTGCAATTTAAGTTCTTTTAAAAATAATTTACTGACTGATCCCAAGCGTTTGAACTGTATATAATACAGCTCTTAAAAGCTACAGCACATGATCTGCAGCCATTATTACATTCAGCTGTATGTAATCCCAAAGAAAAGAGTTCTCAATTGCTATTTCTTCCCGTCTCTCACTTTCTGCTGCAGTAGTGTGAATGCTGTTTGGATAGAAAAATGGTCAGAGCTCATGGATGGAGAGGAAACTTTTACAACTGCAAGACAATACATAAATGGAAACAACTTAGTTCGAATGACTGACTTGCATTACTATGATGTCTGTGATGGTGCTGATCCATCATCAGTGGTCATGGATGACCTTATCAAATATACAGAAATGTGGTATTGTAAAAGACATGAATTCTTGGTTCACATTTGCAGTGCAATCAATGAGAAGTTGTACTATTTGGCATAGCAAAGATCTTTCAGCGTAACACGTTCATTACAACTGAGTTATTTTTCTGATGTCTCTGGCTGCCATTGGGATTTTTCCTTGGGTGGCCATTGACAGTTGCACATCCACAGAATTGGCCTGACAGATTCCTAGGGATGAACAGCCTGTTTATTTTTGAGAGTTTTGCAGTTTGAATTCCTTGCTGAGTTTTGACTTTTGTCTGGCCTGTGACCTCTGAATTCCACAAGCAGCAGGAGGGCTGAAGCATTCTAGACTCAAACTCATCTGAAATATGGCTCACAAACCGTCTTTTATTCTTGGTTAACAAAGCAGTAATGATTAAATAATGGGTTTTATGTGGGGTGTGTTGCTATAGTTCACTAGCTTTGCTACCTTTACAATGAAGAAGTAACAACACAAATGTGTTACAGTAGGTTTCATGGTAATGTCACACTGAGGTTTTCGTGATGTTTAACTTGTTCTTTTAAATCAATAACACAGGCTGGGATTTAAGATAGATCATTTGTGGTGCATCTCTGCTTTTCTGTCCTTTCATATATGAAAGTAATGAAACAGCATATCAGTCGACTCGCTGGCACTTCATAGACCTCAGCGCCATGGTACCAAGTATTTTCTAACTCTCCAAATGTGAAAAACATTTGTCTATTAATGGCAAACACTTTCCTCTTAGAATTTTCCAAATGACTCGGGTCGCTAGTCCAGTTCTTTGTGGGATATTGAGTATGTAAAGGTTGTGTATTAGCAAGGCTGTTTCATTCAGTGCTATTAGCCTTTTGTAGCCCTGCCGCAGAGAAAAAAAAAAGTATGAACTTAATGAGTCTGAGCCTGATTGTTTTAACAGCTCACTGTGTCATTGCCCTGGAAATTTGACTAGACTATTAAATCACTGCAACAATGGCCTTCTTTCTCATGCTCATCTCTCTGTTTCTCTTTCATACTTCCTTCTTTCCAATTTTTTATTTAGGTGAGTTTGTCCCGAGCTGAACTCAAGTGTAAAGTGTAGTGCCAAAAGCGGCTATAGCACCAGTAATATTCACAATATTAATAGCAGTGAAAATATGCACACAGTCTGAGCTCCTTCTGTGAAAAATTATTTCCAGAGACATTTGAAAATGTTTAGATTAACTTTTAACTGGAGACCTCGGTTGGGGTTTTTTTTATGTGTAAACTTATTTCCTTATTTCATGCTCATTTCAAATCTATGTCAAACTTGGATGGTTAGTTTATCCAAATATTGTTATATCACAGAAATTCCATATTTACATAAGAAACAGTGATACACTGTCACTGTCAGTTCATTTTGTTTATTTCTAAAGTGAGACTGAGCAGTAAACATACATCTGTAGTGTTATGTTTTCTACATTCTTATAATTGTATTTTAACTGTAATGGGTAAAATCCATTTGTTCGGGGAGCTGGATCCAGATTTTGTTGGAATGCTTCCCTGGAGAAGCTCGCCAAACAGAGAAATATTTTCTCAAGGGTCCCATGATGTTGACCCCTGGCCTATGGCAGAACACTCACTGAGGTCTGGATCTGCAATAAACGAGTGTCAGATATCGCTCCCTGAATCGCACTGTCCCTGAGTGGGTATTGCTCCTGTTCAGAGAATTAACCTTTACCACCTGTCAGAATCAGCTTTAGATGTGGTGATTATTGGTGTGTGTGAGATGTGGTGCTTCTAAATATTTTCATTGTGGCAGGATGTGTTAGTGCCTTTGTATTTTGAATCTTTCATGTATGATGCAGAATGCAGAGGGGTTTTCAAATAGGATGATCACATTCTGAGTGATTCCCTTCTAGGGCTGCACGATTTTGAGAAAAAACCTAATTGCGGTTTTTCTGACAAATATTGCGATTGCGGTGCGATTTTCGATTTTTTTGGTTTTATTTATTTTAAAGCTTAAAACTGTACTTTTTATGTAATTTATGTAATAAATATAACCTTATTGTAAAGTGTTACTGATTAGTTATACACCGATTCAGACGTCTCCTGAGTTCACTGTTGGAAAGATCAGTTGTTTTAACCATTCATTAAAATGAATCGGTTCAAAGGAGTCATTAGTTCGCGAATTGGACGTGTCATGCGCGTTGTGTGATTATCCCAGCAGTTAGGACATGGACATCCAAGATTTCTGTCAACACAGAAAACATTTCATCACTGGATATTTTTTTCGTTTAATTAAAGAGTTTTTTTTTTTGTCAGTTAAATGTCCGGAACGCTTTTGAGTTCAATTTATTTAGCACAATTCACACCCAGCGGTAATTCAGGGGGAAAAAAAAATCTCCGAATGATCCACATGAAACTTTGGTCTTCCGACCTTTTACCACCGTGTCGATTTATTTTGTGCGAGGGAGAGAGAGCAAGACAGCGCTTAGACGGTGAAGTCTTGTTTACACTTTCGCCAGGCTCCGAAGAGAGAGAGAGAGAGAGAGAATGCGCGCGCGCGCGACCGGCTCTCTCTCTGCTCGTTCTGTTAAACATGCGCCCTGTCACTCACAAGCGCAGCAGTTCATCTACATTACTCACCGATCAAATAATACT
Source organism: Scardinius erythrophthalmus (assembly GCF_964197995.2). NCBI lineage: Eukaryota > Metazoa > Chordata > Actinopteri > Cypriniformes > Leuciscidae > Scardinius > Scardinius erythrophthalmus. The sequence continues at coordinate 41,851,602 of NC_138222.1, forward strand.
TTGGCGGGACAAAAATTCACTTTGGCGGGCGCTAAAACAAGTTCAATGCAGAAAATTCATGCGTGAATTTAACTTAGTAGGCTACATGACCATGCACTCGCACAAATGCGACCACATAAAATTTTAACTCGCACATTCTCAAAAAATGGTCGCATATTTCGGCCATTTCTGCGCAGTTACAAGCTTTTTCTATTGGCACAATTCGAGGTAGCCTACACGTTGTGTGTTAGCTGCTTTGCTGCTGACAGAAATACGGTGCACTGCATACAACCTTGTAACTTTCCATTGCCATTTCTAATTGGCCAGCAAGCCAGGAACGCGAGATTCGACCATTTTGATTGGCTAATAGGTTTGTCACTCAAATGTCAGAGGTGGGGGAAAAAACCTCAGACTCCTGAGGTTAGGTTATTGCGGGAGTTAAAACCTCAATATCGATGCGATAAAGGTTAATCGTGCAGCCCTATTCCCTTCCTTAAATATTCAATTCAATTCACATTTATTTTTCACAATACATTTTCAAAGCAGCTTTACAAAAAATGCATGTACTGTATCTACAAAACAATTAGAGTAATCTGCTATCAGAGGTAAGTAACTGTGCCAAAGTAATGTCCATATGTCAGATATGTGCAGTTATATGATAATACAAATCATGAAGTTAGCTAACATCATGCATTCATTTAGGCAGAAACAATGAGCCTTGTTAATGCAATTATTACGATACGTTTTGATCATAATGATTACAATTTATAGAAAATTTGGCAGTTTTGTATGTTGATACAGAATTGGCATCATCTGAAGATCCCAACTGGAGTTGGTGTAATCTGTAATGGGCATCCAGAGTTAGAAACAGAAAAGCAACTCGTTTCGCGTACCTACCCCGAAGTGACAAAATAAAATTCTGTATCAAAATTTATAAGGAAAGACCAGTACTTTGTTTAGGCTTGGTTTGTAGGGAATTCCAAACCTGCGCACATATATTCAAATGCACATAACTATAGAACCAATTCTTAAAGGTGGTATCAGCGATTTCAGGCCCAAACATAAATGATCACATTCATCTAATATTTCGCTAGCTGCACGCCCCATAAGCATGCTGTCAAAAAACCGCGTCTCTCTAGGTAGCCTAGGCTCTGAGATCTGCACATAAAAACAGCTGTTTTCAGTCTGTTTGGCCAAATAATCAAAACCCAAACAGATAGTGTTCCAACCAAGCGGCAACCTCCCCGTCTCTCTCTTGAAACCAACACGGAAGTGAGTTAAACTGCAATTCATTAACTGGCCGCTTGGCCTGGCTGCAGAAGTGAGTCAAATCTGTATCTCCCCCATGTTAAAATTACCAACTTTACAGCAGAAAAAAATATGTTTACAGCCTGGATCTCTATGTGGCTTTGGTCTATACAGCTAATTTTGCCCTTCATAACAACTGTAAGGGGGGTGAATTATTTTATAACTCGTCCGTTTAGTTGATTAATATTTAAATTTAAGGGTGTGGCCACTTGAGTGACAGATGGATTGCCGCTGTCAGTGCTAGCCGTTTGTTTGTCTGCTGTTACTAGCCGTCACTTCACCTCAGCAAATGTTAGCTGCTGAACTTGCCATCTCTGCAGTGTTTGTGCTTTTTTTGGGGGGATTATTTCATACAATTTAATACTTGGGTACAAAGCCCACGTCTTTGGATTCCGTCGTTATCGTTCGAGAGAACAACCAGCGCTGTATTTCAGTTGTTTTCCTCTGTGAACATGCACTAATGGATGTCTGACAATTTCGTTGCTTTTTGGAGTTTTCAAATTTAAAACGTCAATAAATGCTCGTTCGTTCTGCTCTCACGGAACAGATGGATTATAATATGCTTATGTACCGTCAGATGAAATCATGCAGGCGTCGGCGCTTTCTCCGTCCATGCAATAAATGCAAATGAATGAGCGCGGATTTTCTAGCGCATTTATCTATATATTAATTATCTATGGTTTAACCCATTTGAGAGACGGCCAAAATCAGAATTTAAAATGGACTGAATAAGCTCTCTACGAACTTGAGCGATGCCGCGCTGACGGACCATGAAAGAGTGACGGACATGTATGCACATAAATCACTGTCACACACAAACCCTCTCGAAGTAATACACAGTCTCACTTGTAGCCATGTCTTTTAACTATTATAATATTTCGAAGGGCAAAAATAGGAACGTTTAATTGGCTTTACATCATCAGCTAACTCGATCACGTCGAGCTAGGTGATTTCAGATAGCCAGGCTCCTCAGCTCCACTCACGCCCCGCCTGTTTGTCTATTTTCTGTTATCCGGGAGTGACGCAAGGCCAAGATGGCGACGGCCGGCTCCGCCCACTTTAGGCTTCAAAAATGCTCTTCAGAAACCTACGGGTGACGTCACGGACACTACGTCCATATTTTTTTACAGTCTATGGTTCCAACCAATCACCGACAGGGGCGGGTGTTGTGAGATTTTCGCGTGCAGCCGTCATAGGCAGCCGTGCACGAGCGCAAAACCTCACAACACCCGCCCCTGTCGGTGATTGGTTGGAACACTATTTATTTTGGTTTTGAGTGATGTTGATACCAACTGTTTTTGTTTGCAGATCTCAAAGCCTAGGCTACCCAGAGAGACGCGTTTTTTTGACAGCATGCTTATGGGGCGGGCAGCTAGCGAAATATTAGATGAATGTGATCATTTATGTTTGGGCCTGAAATCGCTGATACCACCTTTAAAGGGTAACTAAACCCCTGGTCAGAGCCTGACTCCACCCACTGTCAATATTTGAAAAATGCTAGAAAAGTGGGCAGACCCCAGCGGAGAGAGAGGGGACGAACCGTGAGCGGGGTGGGCGTGCACCTGAGACCTGCTGTCAGACTCTAAAATGGAGTTTGCTCACAGGTTCGCAAGACGACATAAAGTACATGCATCTGATGAGTTTTATCAGAGCCCGTCATTCTCTGGTTTTATCCAGTTGATGTCAATAGCGCGCGCTCTCTATATAGGCACATTCATATTTTGCCGCTATGTGAAAAAATCCAGCAAAATGCGCCGACGCGTTTGTCGACCCCAGAGGAATAACTTTAGCCTAACCATAAATTGTGATTAAATATGATCACTCACATCAAGACGCCGCTGCTGTGGTGGAGTCCATGCAGGAGGAGCAGCGTTTGTCACTGCGTCGCTTTTCAGCGCGAGCTGTGTGGAGAAACCCATTTCTACCTCTATTGCGTTGGAGAAGCAATCCCGCGAAAATGCATGTTTCACACTCACGGTCTTCCAGGCCAAGTGCATGCAAACACTGGCGCCTAGTTATGCAGTCCAGCAGTGCTGTTGCAACCAGCAACACTACACCTACGTACCCTCCTGACCACTGTACACAGATAAATCTACGCTAGCTCATACCAAGGGCGTGTTGAGCTCGTACCAGGGGCGTGGTAGAGCTGGAACCTGCTTATGTCACCTGCCACCTTTTACGTCACTTGCCACCGCAACATCCAATAGGAAAATTCAACTGCAGTAGCCACCGTTCAACCTTAAGAGGGCAGCACTCAGACGTTTTTACACCATATATTGTAAAATTAAAACACTTTATACCCAAATGTCAAAAAAGTTACTCGAATCAATGAACAGCACTAATAAAGCCTCATTCTTACAAATCATTAAATAAAAAAAGTTGGTTTAGGGTTTAGTTACCCTTTAATGCGCGTGTGAACGCCATCAGCGTTGATCACAGGTTCGCGTTTAAAGTCTATGTAGAGAGAATGGTGTCGTCTTAGCAGCCCCTAATTTAATAACAAATGATCGTTGTGACGGAAGCGAATCAATCAAAACTAACTTTAGCTGGAAAATAACTTTACTAAAGAACCGCTATAAAGCCAAAACAATATCTGTCACCTTAAATTATATGCTTATCTCTGTAAAGCTGCTTTGAAACAATCTACATTGTTAAAAACGCTATATAAATGAAGATGACTTGACTTGACTTGACTTGGACAATAATTAGCATAGCTACTGTTCATAACATTCATATTCAAGCAATAGATTTTCATGTGCATTTGATCTGATGGAATGTAGCTTGTTGCAGGACAACCACCTAGTAGTGCATTACAGTAATCCAGTCTAGAGGTCATGAATGCATGAGCTAGCTTTTCTGCATCAGAAACAGATAACTTTTTCCGTATCTTAGCAATGTTTCTAAGGTGGAAGAAGGCTGTTTTTGTAACATGTGAAATATGATTTCAAGAGACAAGTTGCTGTCTAATATAACACCCAGGTCTTTAACTGTAGAGGGTGAAGTAACAGTACATCCTTGTAGATGCAAATTGAATTCTAGGAGATTCTGTGTACAGGTTTTTGGTCTAATAAGTAATACTCCACTAGACCTCTTATTAGATGGTCTTGGTCTTATGTGAATTTAATGGAAGGAAATTACTGGTTGCCCAATATTTTATATCTTTAACACACTCTGTCAACTTGACAACATATATGTCGTGATGAAATATATAATGGTGTATCATCAGCATAACAGTCCATGTTTTCTAATAATATTACCAAGGGGCAGCATGTATACTGAAAATAGCAGAGGGCCTAAAACAGACCCTTGCAGCACTCCATAATTTACTGATGTTAATATGGATTATTTAAATAAACAAAATGTTTACGGTCAGATAGGTACGATCTAAGCCACCTTAATGTCTGTCCCTGAATACCAGTGTAATTTTGTAACCGATCTAAGAGTATTTTATGATCTATAGTATTGAGATGCAGCCTTGTTCAGAAGCTAGAAGCAAGTCATTTGTAATTTTAACAAGCACAGTTTCTGTGCCCTGATGGGTCCTGAATCCTGACTGAAATTTTTCATAGATGTCTTTTTTTGCTATAAGGAGCACAAATGAGCAGAACTTTTTCTAGTATTTTAGACATAGATGGAAGATTTGATATTGGTCTGTAATTTGTCAATTCATTTGGATCTAGTTGTTGGATCTAGTTGATCTAGCAACTCTTTCATTTAGTGGGTATTGGATTTAATAAAGTTTAATATATTATGTTAATGTTGGTTTAATATGCAGTTTCTTTTCCTGTCCCATAGTTGTAAAGCACTGCAATTGTGCTTTAGGGGCTGATAATTGAGGCTGAATCATAAAATGCTTTCAAAGGTTGGACTTTTGTTTCCCATGATTAGTTTTACTTTCACTCTCTGACCCCAATTGACATATACTGCCTTACATCTGATAGGCTATTTAATAGTACCACCTCACCATTAACTAATTTTGAAGTTCCGAATGACATTTAAGAGCCCATCTTGACATGGCACAGGCACATAAATGTGAAGTCAAACAGGTTTTTCTCTCTCTCTCAAGACCACTATCAGCATGAAAGAATTCTGCTTCTCTTGAATAAACAGTTGAAAGTACACATCTTGATGTGTTTAAGGATGCCTAGTATTCCAGTGATCTGTGACTAGTTAAATGAATCCTCGATGGCTACTTAGTGAAAGTGACAGCCTTTGCTTTTAAAAGCTGCATGCTTCCAAGAGCCGTGAAAAGTATGTACTGCTCCCTACAGTGCGACTGCCACTGCACCTGAATAATGTGTGTGTCCCTGATTGCTCTCTGCAGGAGCAGTATTACGTGTAAAGCATGTCAGCATTAATGGAGCGATGTGTTTAGTCAGTCTGGGTCATAGGATACATATTTCAACACACACACACAAACAGATCTCAGCAGAGTCCCACATACCTAACCGCCCTGCGCGCTTCCATCGATACATTACCTCAGACATCAACATTCAGCTTAAACCTGTTTAAACATTCCTTTGCCGTTAGATTCCACTTACCTGCCATCTCTCATTGATTCACTTCCTCTAACCTCCTTTAAACGTCCCTGTTTTCATAGGGAGCTTAAATCAACACGCTTCTGGCTGTATTATTTACAGGGAAGTGGATCACACACCTGCTTTATGCTTATGTGTTTTTTTTTTCTGACATTTCTGTTAGATGAATGCTAAACTGTGTCAAAGATAATATTTATATGTTTGGATTGTGGATGTTTATAGGTTACTGGTAGGAGCCCCACTGGAAACAAATGGACAGCATCAGACAGGAGATGTGTACAAATGTCCCTTAAGCAGGAGATCTGGAGGACCCAGCTGCACCAAACTCAATCTTGGTATGGTGATTGCAGTTTTTATATTTTCACAGAATTTTTTGTTAATTTTGTGTAAAAAGCATTTCAGCATTGTTTTTATCATCATATTTCCATAATTAAAAAAAAAATCATAATTTTAATTATCATCATAATGTACATATTATGTCTCTTTGTTATCATTGGTGAAGTTGCACAACCCATTGTTAATGAAAAATTCCGTCAGTAATTGTGTTGATGAGATTAACACTGGATGACTGTGGATTATAATTACTAGATATATAATTAGCATAAATATTTTTTGTAAACATACTTCAAAAGGAACTGTAATTATTTACTAGCACCAAATAATTACTTCACAAAGCTTCCACAATAAGGGTAAGAGTTGTGGTTTGGGTAAAGTGTTACCATGCATGCCTTGTGAAAAGCAGTGGGGGGTGGGGAACAGATTGATTCATTCAAATACACCCCTGAAATTGAGTTTACATACACATCTGTGTTTTTCACTACAGAACACAACATCTACAGTATGTCAAGCATATGTGTTCTATATAATCTTAAGTGTGTCAATACAACCACTCTGCCAGTTTCAATATGTGTTTGCGTATAGATGCACACACATAACAGATGCACACTGCAGATAAAGTCAGGAATGTCTAGACAGAATTAACAAATATGTTTACTGTTAGAGGAAGTCCCTGTTTAAAGTACATATGCCACATATGGACTGTGGTCAGATTTTACAGCACAGCATTTTATTTCGCTTACACATTTGAAACATTTGTTAATGTTTTTGTTTTTTTTCTTAAGGCAGGATATCCTTGACAAATGTCTCTGAACGAAAGGATAAGATGAGACTTGGAATGACCCTTTCGTCCAATCCTAAAGACAACAGCTTTGTGGTGAGTTGAAGGTTTTGAATGTCTGGTTAGATAATAATACATATTCAGTGTTATATTTAAAGTAATCTGGAATTTAAATGGTCTACAACCCTAATATTATTAAGTGTTTAAACAACATCTATTCCCTGTGGAACACTATGAAATCATATTTTTTGTCAAATGAGCCCATGATCTTCATGTAAATCCTAAATTAATTTATTAATGGTGCACTTAATTCTCTTTGTGATAATTCACAGGCATGTGGTCCCCTTTGGTCGTACGAATGTGGTAGCTCGTACTACAGCACTGGAATTTGCTCCAGAGTCAACGCCAGCTTCAAGTTTTCCCGCACTATCGCTCCTGCCTTCCAAAGTAAGCACAATGCACCTGCGCCCTCGATTTAACTAGGACGGTTTTTACAGTGACATTTCAGTAATATGTTTCAACTTTCTGTCTTAAATGTGGACTTTATTTGTATGCTGAATTTGGCCATGACAGTTTCTGGATCTGTCATATGCAATATATTGTGGAATTAATCTTGTTGTTAAAAAGAAAATGATCATGACTGCTCATAAAGCAGAGAGCTGAGAATATAAATCTTTTTTATATATATATATATATATATATATATATATATATATATATATTTTTATGAAAGAATCACAGGCCTCATTTTTTTTTTTAGAACAAATCCCTAAAATTAGCTTCTGAGCAGAATTACTACCTTTTAAGAGTTGCCAAAGGCATCAAAAATATCTAATTTCCCTTATCAGGGTGTGAGACATACATGGACATAGTTATAGTCCTGGACGGTTCAAATTCAATCTACCCCTGGAATGAAGTTCAAGACTTCCTTATCAACATCCTGCGGAAATTCTACGTTGGACCGGGACAGATTCAGGTGTTTTTGAGTTTCTGAACAATGTCACTGCGAAGTATCAAATGTGTCTTCATTTTTGTCACATGAGGTGAATCATGTGCTCATCAGGTTGGAGTACTACAATATGGAGAAAAGGTGGTGACAGAGTTTCAGCTGAATGACTTCCGTTCTGTGGAGGATGTGGTCAAAGCAGCCCGTAAAATAGGCCAGCGAGGAGGAGAAGAGACCAACACTGCTCTGGGAATCAGTGTTGCACGGTACTGTTCATAAATGAAAAATATATATAATAATAATAATAATTAAAAAAAACACTTAATAATCATCCAGCTAATAATCATTACACTACCATGTAAAAGTTTTTCATTACCATTAATTTTTTTAAATGTTTTAGAAAGTAGTCTCTTCTGTTCATTAAGGCTGCATTTATTTGATCAAAATACAGTATAAACAGTAATATTGTGAAATATTGTTATTATTTTAAACTGTTTTAAACTATTAACTGTTTTCTGTTTTTTAAATGTCATTTAGTCTTCAGTGTCACAGAAATCATTCTAATATGCTGATTTGTTGTTCAAGAAACAATTCTTATTATTATCCAATGTAGAAAACAGTTGTGCTGCTCAATGTTTTTGTGGAAACTTCACAAAAGATAGAGAAGATTCTATTCATTTTTCTTTGATGAATAGAAAGTTCAAAAGAACACCATTTATTTAAAAAAATATAAATATTTTGTAACATTATAAATGTTTACTGTCACTTTAACACATCTTTACTGTCACTTTTGATCAATTCAATGCATCCTTGCTGAATAAAAGTATTCTTTTCTTTCAAGGAAGTGACTTACTGACCTCAAACTTTTGAACGATTGTACATTTTGCTTATTAATAGAGTCCAAGACTTACATTTACAGAGCATAAATTATTATCTATGGATATTCACAGCTCAGAGGCCTTTAAACAGGGAGGTAGGAGAGGAGCAAAGAAGGTCATGATCGTCATCACAGATGGAGAATCACATGACAGCGCTGACCTGCAGCAGGTCATTGAGGACAGCGAGAAGGACGGCATCACCAGATATGCCATCGCTGTAAGTATTGCCTTTCTTACTTCAGTTTACTTCATTTTTTTACTGCTTTCGTTTTTTACTTTGGCAGTGATGCCATCTCTCATGCTGAAATTATGTGATGACCTATTTTTAAAATAGCCAGTCATTAAAGTCACATTCAGCTGCTGACACCAGTGAAAAAGGCCCAATGCTTTCACTCCTACTTATTGAGCCTTAGATTTGATATGTTGTCTTGGGCGCTCAAAAGAAATGCGTCATGTTTGAGCTCTTTTCAGGCTGATTGATTCTTGATGTTCTTCTTCACAACAGGTACTGGGCTACTACAATCGAAGAGGCATCAACCCTGAAGCTTTCCTTAATGAGATCAAGTACATCGCTAGCGACCCCGACGATAAGCATTTCTTTAATGTGACAGATGAGGCAGCTTTGAAGGACATTGTGGACGCTCTGGGAGAGAGGATCTTCAGTTTAGAGGGTTGGCGATTTTACCACAATGGCACCACACACAGCATTGCATCATATCCATAACACAGCCCAAAACCTCAGCCTGTAAAATCTCTGCACAGCACTACACTGTAAATTGCATTGGACCAAATCTTCAAATTTATACCACATCTCTTTGCTATATTCTCAGTGCCAACTCTTTCTTTAAGATCACTGAAATCTGCAATGCTCTGTAGTAGGAAATGGTGGACTCTTTTCTCCTGTGTGTTTATGTTGTCTTTGTGTGCAGGGACTAGCAAGAATGGGACAGCATTTGGTCTCCAGATGTCTCAGGCTGGCTTCTCCACACACATAGTGGAGGTGAGTCTGTATGTTCATCAGTCTGTAAGTGCATTTAAATGTGGTCATGTTAACACGTTAACCTGTTTTCCTTTATCAAAGTAAGGTCATAAATGGCTTAAGCATAAACCGATCAACACAGGTAGATTTTTAAACCTTACCCCTATTTCGCCTGGCATGTAAACAGATTAACCTGGATTCTGTCAGCTTATTGAAATGTGCATGGGTGATATGTGACAGTAAAGTGTCCTGCAGATATAAGCACATCCAGAAAGAGTGAGCATTTCACGGTAAGGGAGGAGGAAATATATCGCAAACTCCAACTCTTTCTTGACCAAGAAATTATAAAAATGTGTTCTCATCTCATGCAACCGAAGTAGAAGTGGTACATTGGTACACTGCTTATTTATTTAAAGGGATATTTCACCCAAAAATGAAAATTAGCCCATGATTTACTCACCCTCAAGTCATCCTAGGTGTATTTTTATTTATTTTAGTCAATAAAGTTTTAAATATAGATATTTTTCTTACACGAACGCATCCCTTCACTTCAGAAGGCCTTTATTAACCCCGCCAGAGCCATGTGGAGCACTTCTATCATGGATGGATGCACTTTGATGGACTTCAAAACTTCACTGCCATTATAAAGCTTGGAAGAGCCAGGACATTTTTTAATATAACTCCGATTGTATTCGTCTGAAAGACGAATGTCATATACACCTAGGATGGCTTGAGGGTGAGTAAATCATGGGGTCATTTTCATTTTTGGGTGAACTATCCCTTTAACATCACATCTCGTATAACGAATGGAACACTCTGAGTCAGATCCACAAATTATTTGGTTTTGACGTCACTACCGGGTAATAACCAGATTTTTTAATAAAGTCTAGTAAACATGGCTTACCTGCGTTGCTGGATTAGAGGCTTGCATGTAAACTGGGACAATGGGTTAATTCAATAAGCAGATTTTTGGGAGTTATCAGCGTATTGGTGTGAATGTAAATGTGCTTTGTAAGTTCTGGGTCTACTTTATTCCTTAGTTCACAGCTCCTTTTTTCCATCTCAGCTGAAAGAAAAACCTAGACAGTTTAACTGAGATCAGGTTAAGAACTTTGTCTGAACCAAAAGTCAGACGTTCAGTGAATGTTTAGGTTTACTTAATTTAAACTGAAACTTTATCTTTCTTTCTTTCTTTCTTTCTTTCTTTCTTTCTTTCTTTCTTTCTTTCTTTCTTTCTTTCTTTCTTTCTTTCTTTCTTTCTTTCTTTCTTTCTTTCTTTCTCTTTCTTTCTTTCTTTCTTTCTTTCTTTTCTTCTCTTTCTGTAGGTCATCTCTATATGTCGCTGTCAGTAATATGATACACCAAAAATATTACACCTTTACAATGGTGAGCAGATAAGATTCCTCCCTGATAATTCAAACAAGCCTCTTACTGATTCTCATTCCAAAAAAAATGAATATAAGGCCCAGGCTTTCCCAGGGAAGGGATTATTGTGGTTAGAAGTGTGGAGGAGCCGCACCTTAGGAGAGAAGGAATATTTTTTTTCTTGTCTGTCTGAACCCAGAGCTGATATTATAGCTGGCTTGTCCTCCAGCACAGACTCAGCATCTGACACTCCCATACTGTACCTGCTGCTCTGGCAGGCAGTCTGCCACGCTCTGTCCACAAATCAGCCCAAACTGTACCTGGTAGGTCTGTATCCATCCAAGACCTGCTCCCAACTGTAATGCTAATCATCTCTGTCCAGGCTGCACAGTTTGCTGATGCAACCCCTCTGATTTTTCCACTCCGTCCCCTGAAGGCAAGCAATGAGAGTTATTAATATCTAGTCTTTTTTAATGGAAGAAATGGATAGGAAAACTCCAGATGGCCATTGGGATGGCTGAAAATCTGGATGCCTGGAACAACATCTGCAACAGAAGCATCTTGAGTGTTGAGAGGAGGGATAAGTTGTTGGAAAGAATGTTTGCACTCTAGGAGATAATCATACCCCTAAATCCAGATGGTACTCTCTAAAGGATGTGTCTAGGTTTAAATGTGTCTAGGCTTATATACAGTGGGGAGAACAAGTATTTGATACACTGCCGATTTTGCAGGTTTTACTACTTACAAAGCATGTAGAGGTCTGTAATTTTCCAGAAAATCATATTTGTAAAAATCCAGAAAATCACATTGTATGATTTTTAAATAATTAATTTGCATTTTATTGTATGACATAAGTATTTGATCACCTACCAACCAGTAAGAATTCCGGCTCTCACAGACCTGTTAGTGTCACGGTTTTCAGATGCATTGTTTCCTTCTTGTCTCGTGCCTTTGTTATTTGTGTGTGTGTCTGTGTCGCGTGGGTTGGGCGTGGCCCAAACAATCCTGTTCATTCATTCAATCTCTAATCAGCTCGGCGCCAGCTGCAACTCATCTCCATAGCCTATTTATACTCACCGGTTTCTTTTCTCCACTGTCAGATCGTTGTCGATGTCTAGATGTCTGGTGTTCCTCGTCTGTGATCGTGTGGTGTTGTTCGAGTTTCCTGTTACCTGTTCCAGTTCGTGTTCACGTCGGATTCATCATCATCATCATCACATCACCCTGCACCAGCTCTTCTCTCTGTGTTTGGCCATCGAGGTCCCTGCGCTGCCCACCCACCTGTGTTGTTTGTTGCCTCTGTTCAGCTTGTCTCAAATAAAGAGTTGACTGCACCTGCTTTTGCTTCCTCGTTAATCCAGTATGACAGTTAGTTTTTCTTTAAGAAGCCCTCCTGTTCTCCACTCATTACCTGAATTAACTACACCTGTTTGAACTCGTTACCTGTATAAAAGACACCTGTCCACACACTCAATCAAACAGACTCCAACCTCTCCACAATCAGGGATAAAATTGTAGACCTGCACAAGGCTGGGATGGGCTACAGGACAATAGGCAAGCAGCTTGGTGAGAAGGCAGCAACTGTTGGCGCAATTATTAGAAAATGGAAGAAGTTCAAGATGACGGTCAATCTCCCTCGGTCTGGGGCACCATGCAAGATCTCACCTAGTGGGGCATCAATGATCATGAGGAAGGTGAGGGATCAGCCCAGAACTACATGGCAGGACCTGGTCAATGACTTGAGGAGAGCTGGGACCACAGTCTCAAAGAAAACCATTAGTAACACACTATGCCGTCATGGATTAAAATCCTGCAGCGCACGCAAGGTCCCCCTGCTCAAGCCAGTGCATGTCCAGGCCCGTCTGAAGTTTGCCAATGACCATCTGGATGATCCAGAGGAGGAATGGGAGAAGGTCATGTGGTCTGATGAGACAAAAATAGAGCTTTTTGGTCTAAACTCCACTCGCCGTGTTTGGAGGAAGAAGATCAGTACAACCCCAAGAACACCATCCCAACTGTGAAGCATGGAGGTGAAAACATCATTCTTTGGGGATGCTTTTCTGCAAAGGGGACAGGACGACTGCACCGTATTGAGGGGAGGATGGATGGGGCCTTGTATCGCGAGATCTTGGCCAACAACCTCCTTCCCTCAGTAAGAGCATTGAAGATGGGTCGTGGCTGGGTCTTCCAGTATGACAATGACCGGAAACACACAGCCAGGGCAACTAAGGAGTGGCTCCATAAGAAGCATCTCAAGGTCCTCGAGTGGCCTAGCAAGTCTCCAGACCTGAACCCAATAGAAAATCTTTGGAGGGAGCTGAAAGTCCGTATTGCCCAGCGACAGCCCCAAAACCTGAAGGATCTGGAGAAGGTCTGTATGGAGAAGTGGGCCAAAATCCCTGCTGCAGTGTGTGCAAACCTGGTCAAGAACTACAGTAAACGTATGATCTCTGTAATTGCAAACAAAGGTTTCTGTACTAAATATTAAGTTCTGCTTTTCTGATGTATCAAATACTTATGTCATGCAATAAAATGCAAATTAATTACTTAAAAATCATACAATGTGATTTTCTGGATTTTTGTTTTAGATTCCGTCGCTCACAGTTGAATAGTACCTATGATAAAAATTACAGACTTCTACATGCTTTGTAAGTGGGAAAATCTGCAAAATCGGCAGTGTATCAAATACTTGTTCTCCCCACTGTATATGTGACACATATTCAACTTAGACTTTATATCATGCCCCGGAATTTATTTTATTTGGTTTATTTATTTTGGAATTTTTGTACATTTAACATGATCACTAGACAACATTATTTCTGTCATGACAAGTCTCGGGAGATTGGAATGGTAATAGAGATTGGCATGGTAATGGATATGGCAATGGTAATGTATTTGGTCTTGCCGGAATAGATCTGCTATGCTGCTACTGCAGAGCAAGTACAGAGGCTTGCTACTGCCAATACATTCACAGACATTGCTGTGAGCATGTAAGGCATGCTGCTGCTGCTGCACATGTAACATGCATGAATGAACCCCCCATCAAATCAGGAAACAAGAGAAAGGGGCAGAGCCCTCTTCAACAAACATCCAAACAGATCATTTACAAGTTGTCCAGCAAATACCAATAAAGCTGTGGGCAGGAAGACTACTGCTATACATTTGTAAAGCAACTTTTTTACCATACACAGTTGCACAGGCCTAGGAGGAATAGACAGTACAAGTAAAATACACATGAAGATATCGGCGATATGCATACATACATGATGACATAGACAGGAGACAGGAAAGGACAGGAAAAAAACATCCAGAACAAACAGCAGATCTATTGCCAAGACATGTACTGCATTTTTTATTTCATGGTACTACATGTTTTGCTATCTTAGGTAGCCTTGGCTACCTTGCCGACTTGCTTAAAGATATAGTTTGGCCAAAAATGATATTTAACCCATGATTTACTCACCCTCAAGCCGTTCGAGCTCCATATGTCAATCTTTTTTCAGACGAACACATTTTCAGTTATTTTAGAAAATGTCTTAGATCTTTCAGTGGTTATAATGTGAAGCTATGGGGTCCACCTCCTTCAAGTCGTGACGTAGAACGAACGTGACAGGGCAGCCAGAGAGCAGAGCAAAACAAAACTCTACGTTCGTTCTATGTCACGACGCTTCCTACGCTACGTCCTATGCCAGCATCTATCTCCGTGAACGCGCATCGACCGCTACCGGAAGCTAGTTATTTTCGTTTACAAAGTTTTAAATATGTATATTTTTACGACAAAACCGCACGGATTACCCTCAGAAGGCCTTCGTTTATCCCCCTGGAGCCGGATGGATTACTTTTGTGAAGGATGCATGCACATTTTGGGACTTGAAGGAGGTGGACCCCATAGCTTCACATTATAACCACTGAAAGATCTAAGGCATTTTCTAAAATAACTGAAAATGTGTTCGTCTGAAAAAAGATTGACATATGCATCTCGAACGGCTTGAGGGTGAGTAAATCATGGGTTAAATATAATTTTTGGCCGAACTATCCCTTTAACACTAGTGACCTAAGGCTATTTGCGCCTTGGCTACCTTCCTGACCGGATAAACACTAGTGACCTAAGGCTATCTGTTTCTAGGCTACCTTGCCGATTAGCTTAACACTAGAAATGCATGCTATGTGTTCTCATGAACAATAGATATAACAATGCAAGCTGATAGAGATAGGAATTCAGCAACCACCAGAGCAAGTACCATCAATAAGTCATTTGATAATAATTAGAAAACCTTAATACTCATATTTGATAAATGAAAAGCCATTAGGAACGATAACAAATGACAGTAGCATGCTCTCATACTGCATTAACATGTTAAACATAATTAATGAAAACATTACTCTTGAAATAAAAGAATGTTGTTTTTGTTGTTGTTGTTTTCTTATTTACTTTAACCTTCTCATCCATAACTTAGACAACGTATGTTCACAGAGATACAAAAAATAGACCATTTGCTGCTTCACAGACACAACTGCATAACGTTCCAGCTTATGCTTAGTAAATCACACAAGACTATAAACAGATGCTTAGTTTAACTGTATTGTTTTTTAGCGTGACTCGGACACACAACCATCTGAATCAACCACACACATTTAGCATAGCTAATAAAAACATTGCTCTTGGAAATAAATTAATGCGTCATTAAAGTTATACCGCTAAATATGTGAACGTCATTTAAAGCGCAAATACTTATATCACTTTAACTGTTTTCATATACATGCTAACAGTGTATAAAACAGCAATGAAAAATAATAGACCGCTGCTGCTGCAGGCAGTAAACACTGATGCTTATAAGCATCAGTGATTCACTCGCGCAACTGTTGACATGATGCTAGTTTAAAACATTTCTAACATAAAGCTAGTTTAAAACTTGTAAAGATTGCTCCATTTAGGAGTTAAATAACCGGACCACACAATGTGCGCAGAGATGTGGAATAAAACATCAATCACTTATATTAGAAGCTGATTCCAGATTTGTTCTGAAAGCGCGCTGAAGACTGCTAACGCTAATGCAACAACAACCAATCAGCTGTGCTACAGTATGTAGATAACGACGTGATCGCTACCAAGTGAGTTAGACCTATCAGCATGCACCATCTAGAGTCTCATGGCAGAACTAGGTATTTAAGATATAAAGTAACAATATAAGTGATTGCCTAGATATAACAGTGAATTCAGCAAGCAATAAAGATGAATTTTTTGAGGTAATTAAAAAAGATAAAGTTAAAGTTAGTAACTGCAACTAAAAAAACAGACTGATAAATCTTAATTTGACTCAGTGAGAACGATGCTGAGCCAAATTAAGATAAAGATGCCATCTGGCGTGTTTAATGAACCAATCAGATCAGATTAAATCCAGAGTCAACGAGAACCTCATTTGATTGACTAAGAAGGTAGACCCGCCTTCCCTCTCACACTTGCAAAGCTCTTATGAGTGAGAGAATCGTGCCAAAACTGTAAGCGTATACAACAAGTAATTTAGACATTTGCAACAGTTTATTTTTTACACATACAGATTGGTTCTACATGGTCAATCTGTTTTGCAGTTCTTCACACTGTTGTTTTCGCTGCAAACGGCTGTTCATGGGCTTGCAATGCTTTTGGCCATATTTTGGCATCCACTGTAGTGGAGAATGCAGACTGAAGTGTTAGCAGGAACAAGATTCAAGTGTTTAACTGGTCAAAATTAGACAAGCAAAAGCAAAAAAATGAGAAAAATATGTCTAGTAAAATGTGTCCAGTAAAAGTCTTAAAGCACTGCGGCACTGCAGTCCTGGTAGCATCAGGTTTAGAGGCCGGCCTGCTTTGTGTCTTTGTGCTGGTCCCTTATCACATCTTCTGAATGCATATGTGGTGCTGGTTCAGTAGAAATGAAAAGCGATGATGGATTTATGGTAGCGATGATGAGGTGCAATGGTACCAGGTGCACAACATCACACTCAGCCAGCACTGTTCCATTTAGGTGTGACTCCTTTTATGCTCTGAAAGCCAGGATGCAGTAGAGCCGAAGCAGAAGTTGTTTAAAGGATGAGGTCACACCATAAAGGCACACAAAGCAGGAAGCTTTCTGAAAACATTGGTGGTTTCATCCACAGTGCATTTTGTTCTCTGATTAAAAACCAGAAAGTCATGATTATCAGCTCTCTGTGTTTATGTTTGAGATCTGAAGTATCCACTGAGCTAGAGCAGCGCATACTCAGTGTGCTGCAAGTTTGGTAAGAATGTTCCGTCTGGGCTGGGATTGCTCGGAACGTTGTTGTTTGTATATATGCCAGGGAATTTAAGTTCTCTCTAAACATGAACCCATTCCACTTGCTCTCATTCCGACTACTGTCTACACAATTAACAGTGTGGGATGCAAAGCATTTTGTTCATATTTTTCAGCAGAATAAACTCATCACTAAGTAAATTAATTGCATTCAATTGCCATGGAAACCTCATAAACAAAGCACTTCCAGAGAACTCATGAGCTGGATGGACACTGAATGAATAAGATAAAATGTGCGAATCACTGTATTATGAATTTACTGAGAACTAAATGAGGTCAAGAATGTAGCTACAATATGTTCTATACAAACAATTGCAAAATGTGCATTTTTTAACTGTGCTTTCAATCTTCCCTAAAATCCTCAAGATATTTTTGTCAATTACAAATAATCTCTTAAAACTGCCCTCATACATTATGCCATGGAGGCATGATTGATGCATTGGCTAAATAATATAAAGAGGTTTTTGAGATTGTGAGTTTTTTTTTTTTTTTTTTTTTTTTTTTTTTACATGGATTCCATTATTCTTCAGCAACTGTTCTAGAATTAAATCTATGCAATTCTCACTGAAATTGTTTTATTTTATTGGACTGATGTTGTGCCATTGGAAGCAAAAGCACATCAACCCGAAATTAACCACTGCAGATGCTCTAGGATCTCATAAAAATCAGTTGGATGTCAGAAACTTAAAACAATAGATGCCTCCATTCATCCCTTTAAAGACCCAAAGCCTGTAGTTTGATGCTATCAGAGTTTACAGAAAAGGAGAATATAGTCAGTGAATTGTATGTAATTGTAAAGTTAGTGAATTGTATGTCATTGTAAAGTTATTGAATTGTATGTAAATGTAAAAATCTGAATATATTTGTTTGCTCTGTCTGCAGGACGGTATTTTAGTGGGAGCTGTGGGAGCTTATGACTGGAATGGGGCTGTGCTGAAGGAGACTCGTCAGGGTAAAGTGGTTCCACCAAAGTCCTCCTATGAACAGGAGTTTCCAGATGAACTGAAGAACCATGGAGCCTACCTGGGTAAAGAATCCACACCTATACATTGATTCAACCATGGCTGTCCCTGAGATAAATGCCCCAATGTGATATGTCAACATCTAAATGTTTTTTTTTTTTTTTATTGTTATTCATTCTACTGTAAAAAATGTTTACTCTCTTGGTCTCATATTATCTCCACTCTGTTACCAAGTAAGTGATTAAACTGATACGTATTTTATTTTATCATCTTTCTCCTTTTGTGTTTGTAGGTTACACAGTGACGTCAGTGGTGTCAGCTCTCAGTGGTCAGTTATATGTAGCAGGAGCTCCACGTTTTAACCACACGGGCAAGGTCATCATCTTCACCCTGAAAAATACTGGAGAGCTCACTATATTACACTCACTCAAGGGAGAGCAGGTAAAGCACTTACAAACATGCTTACAAACATTTGCAGCACACAGTGTTTGTATTCAATGCTCATTTATTCTCCAATAGCATTCTGCTGCTCTGACTCATTCTTCACACACAGCTCTCCTGTATTCAAGTACTCTAAAGCTTCTTTTCCACTGTCAAGCCGAACGGTTTTAAGAACAGCAAGGAATTGTTTCAGTTATAGTTACAGTTATATTAATACAGTTTTTCTGAAGCTGGCCTGGTGCGCTATTTGAGCGAAATGAAAAGAATTATCTGAACATCCTCCATAACACAATCGCTATTTACATCTCATATCGTCTGTAGACTCTTTCAGTACCAATACAACGACTGACGCATTTGTATTACATTCCAAAGAGCTCCGTTATCAGCCCCAAAGTGGAAAATGAAACCTTATCCATATCGGCTGGGCCGGATCAGCGTGGAATGGATCGATTAAGTAATGAGAACGGTTTGGCCTGATGGTGGAAAAGCAGCTAGACTGTACAAACGACAGTGTTCAATTGGTCATTGTGTTTTCAATCTCTCTTTTGGCTTTCATTTGCGATGAGTAGACTGTCTAGACTACAAACTCAAATCCATGTGCTTCTCATCACAGTCCTAAAGCATGCAAATAAATTCACTCTCACAAAGCACAGTTATCGAATATTTTTAAAGGAGTTAAACATTTAACAGGTGATTAGCACCTCAAGAAATTGCCTTAAATATGACCCCTATTAATCAAACTGCATAATTATGCATGTGAGTCTTTATTCAGAAGGCATATACTGTACAGAGGATTGTTATTGAGAAACACATGAGAAATAAGCATTTGGTTATGCTGTTTTTTGTTGTTGCCTTGTCTAGATCCATATATATATGTTTTATAACCCCTTAAAGTATGAGATTAAAGACAAGCCATACATTTTTGAATCAACCAACTGCTTGTATGAAGTTGCAAAGACTTTGGAATGAGATTATGCACTTAAATTGTCATATTATGACATTTTTATTTTGCCATTCACTGTATATATTTATATGCCCTTATGCTTGAGGACAGTGCACTGTAAGTGAAAAGTGGTACAGCTCATCCATTTTTATGCTTACATTAGCTTATACATATCCAAGTGATGTGCTTCATAGGCACTAAATGCATGTCCTTGTGCACCAGTAGTAATCAGTCTGGCTTTGATGGATGTGTTTGTGCAGATAGGGTCATACTATGGCAGTGAGATTGCTCCAGTGGACATGGATGATGATGGAGTGACTGATAACCTGCTGGTGGCTGCGCCCATGTTCTTCAGTGGAGGCTGGGAAAAGGGCAAAGTCTACATATACAGAGTCACAGAGCAGGTACAGTTTCTTGTGAAAAACAAGTTAATTAGCCATTGACAAGCTATTATATTACCTCCTGTTTACTTCTCACCCAGAAAGCAACATTACAGATGTTGTCTCTTGTCTTAAAGCTGAGGGATCCAAGCTCTGAAAACTGTGCCTGTGCATTAATGCAGTTCCTCATTAATGGTCTCACATAAATACTGACAGGCTTTTGCCACCTGCCATACCTCGCATCAGAGAGTAGTGGAGGGTGAACTCAGCAGGAAAATATTTCCCCCTTGAAATGTAATTATATGAATCGCACAGAGAGAGAGAAAGCTGCTTTAATAAATGGAAAAAGCTGGAGTGTAAAGCTGGAGCAATGCTGTGAATAAAGCAGACCTCCATCTTTTTTCATTTAGCTTATAAGCTATTTCCTTGTGGCATTAACCAGGGGACCACAATCTGTGTTATGCCTCAGGTTGCAGCCAGACACAGGGTACATCAACATCGTTAACTGAAATAATTGACCATAGTTAAGTCATTATTCATATTCCGTAGTACATACTCCATCCATTTATTATGCAAATCCTTCTCTTCTCTTCTCTTCTCTTCTCTTCTCTTCTCTTCTCTTCTCTTCTCTTCTCTTCTCTTCTCTTCTCTTCTCTTCTCTTCTCTTCTCTTCTCTTCTCTTCTCTTCTCTTCTCTTCTCTTCTCTTCTCTTCTCTTCTCTTCTCTTCTCTTCTCTTCTCTTCTCTTGTAATCTGATGCTTTTTTAGGAAGGATGCAATTGATTTCATGTGTCTGTCGTCTATGGCCATATATTTTCAGTGCGAGTGAGAGATTTAGGAATTTAGGAGGAGAGTTATGTGCATGGCTAATTACTCCCCCAAATACTTGGCTAACTTGAGCAGTTTTTGCTTTGAGAAAGTGCACCTTTCCCTCAAACTTTCCACCCATTTGAGACTAATTGATTTGAGAGGCTCAAATGCCTTCTTACTGACCTCACCTTAAGTGATAATACAGGAGCAGTTCTTACATTTGACCTTGGGAGTCTGTTTTGGACTGTTATTGTGAATGTGTATGCTTATAACTATTTATTTCAATCAATTTTTGCATTTCTTAAAGGCTGCATTTTATTTTCAAAATCATGCTACAGTTGTGTTTTTTTTTCTGTTTTGTTGGATAAAGGCAGCAGTTTCATCCAAATTTCTTACATAAACGCGTGGGTTGTCGTCGTCTCTGGATCTTTAACAAAATCCTCAAAAGATTGTTTCTGGTCACAGAAATGATTAGCACTTGTCCATGACCTAAGTGGATATTTACATCATAAGCAGCATCTTTTCAGAGTTTTTTTAATTGTTGGTATATGAAATAAATATAAACAATGATCATATTCCTCATTAAAAGTTTGCATTGAAAATTTTTGTATAACACTAATATAAACTTAATGTAAATAGACTTATTTTATATCTCTCTTAAACCATAATATTTATTCTTACTGTATTTATGCCTGATTCCTAATGTATTCTCAATGTATTTTAAGTCCAATTAAGACTTCAGGATTTCAGTTTTAAGCAAAAGCAACATTGAATTATAGGTTTGATGAGCATCCAATAATATGGAAATAGGAGTTCATAAAACATTCAGTAGTATCCAACCCACATAGACAGAGTACAGCCCAGTGCATGACCACTTTTTCAATGCATTGTGGCGTCAGTTGACTTTATTTATTGTGAAACCCATTAGTTTACCCTCTGCCTTACCCCCTGTACAAGCCATCAAACTGGAGCAACAAGGCTCATGCTGTATCTAAATTGTGTCTTACTACCTCACGGCAGCTCTTTATGCTTGTTTTCCCATCAGCCTCGTTTCATATTGGAGGGCTCGCTGGAGATCTTAGATCAAGGTCAGAATGCCCGTTTCGGCTCTGCACTGGCTCCTGTGCCTGATCTAAATGGGGATTCATTTAATGATGTGGTGGTGGGAGCTCCACTAGAGGATGATCACAAAGGAGCCATTTACATCTACTACAGCCAACGCAACAGAATATTGAGGAAATATAAACAGGTACCACATAAGTGTCCAGCTGTTCTCTTGTGTATTCATTATTTGAATGTGTTCGGTTTGAATAGTTATTTATTTTACACCCATCTCCTCTCTCTGTCAGAGGATTGCTGCAGTTCAGCTGGCCTCGGGTCTGCAGTACTTTGGTCGTAGTATCCATGGCAATATGGATATGAATGGAGATGGCCTGGTGGATCTGGCTGTGGGCTCCCTCGGTGCAGCAGTACTTCTGTGGTGGGTCTCTAACACAGGGTTCTTTACACTGTTAGTTTCTCCTTAAAACTCAGTAATATTTGCTGTGCTACAGGTCGAGAAGTGTTGTCCAAATCCATGCCACGGTTCGATTTGAGCCCAGCAAGATCAACGTATTCAATAAAGACTGTCGGCGAGGAGGAAAAGATGTGACCTGCATGTCGGCTATTGTATGTCTGAATGTCACAGCTCGGACTCCTATCAGACCCTCTCAAGAAATAGGTCAGTTTTTATATTTTTATGATAAAAATTTCAAATACTTTTTTCAATAAATAAGCAATACTGTACTTTAATGTCTTGTAAGTTTTCTGCAGATAAATAAATTGGTAAATAAAGTTTAATTTCTGTGTAGATTGTTGATCATATATGAAATTGGTGCTTATTTATCTACTTATGTAAATAATATGGTCTTTTTTGCACTGAATCCATCTGTTGTAGTGTTGGATTGCAACAGTTTTTTTGGTTTAAAGAATGATATCACACTTAGTTTTCACCCAAACACACTCTGAATGCATAACAGGAAGTTATGGTAGTGCTTTGAAAGCAGCAGTTTCCTCTCATCATTTAGAATATGTTGGTTAAAGTATCATTAGAAGAGAACTAAACAGCTGACAGCTGGCGGGATTCTCACACCACCAACCAGCTGCATATTCAGTGTAGTTCAGTTAAGGTTTCCCTTCTAAGCATGCCACGTATTAGCCTGAAAAATATTCAGTTGTGATGAATTGTTCAACATACAGTAATCTCTTGATCTTTCCTTTGTTGCTTTGTTGATTCAAGATTTGCCTTGGGAGGGGAAAAGAAAAACTGCTTAGCTAGTTCTGGAAATTTAGAAGTAAAGTAGACACATTGAATGATGACTCTGGCTGAAACAACAAATTAAATTAGTATAAAAGTCTTTTTAGCATGTGTAATATTGTGTCAGGTAGCCAAAAAATCAAGTGAATAGTGTTATAAATGGTTCCAGATATAATAGATGTGAATGGTTTGAATATTGTGTTTTATGGGTCCTACCTACACATGAAGTCATTGCTGGGCAAAAACGCTAAGTAGAAGTGACAAAGTGTGGCAGACTACATTACTGCTTTAAAATGCCTCAGAAGGTCGAAACACTACAGACCATCTTGTCTGTCTTGAAAGTTATTAATCTATTCGTGATGATTTTACTTGGAAAGAACATGTTGTGAAATCCAACTGAAGATAAACAAAATACAATCCTGGTCAACGCAGAATGGTTTCAAGTGCTCACAAACCAGGAAATCAGCCAGGAAATCATATATATGACTTTTGGAGACTGTACACCACCAAGGCATACGATTGGCACTGGTCAAAAGTTTATATGTGGAACCCAATGAACCTTCCTTGGAAATCAGACTGCTAAAGTTGGCTCTAAAATATACAATCAAACTTAAAACAAATAAGGAAAATCCAGCCTATTCAGCAGCTTTTCAAGTCAGCAGTCAATAATAGATAAAAGAAAACTGTAAGCCCGTCTAAATCTGTCCAATGGCGGTATCCGATAGAACGGGTGACGGTCTCTACGTGTTACTGTCTTTCCTTTTTACGCAACACAACAAGATTAAATGCAATACATTTTCTCATATGTATTACCTCATTATTTCATCTGACTGCATAAATGAAAAAGGTTTTAATGATATCTGAGCATCATCAAATGTGAGCGAATGTTTGATTATTCTTTTTAACTCTACTTATATTTACCCGTTCATATTAGGAAACTGTGTCGCTTTGAGGTCCTCACACCTTCTGTTTAAGGCGGGTCTCACGATCACAAGCTCGTCAGTTTTGGGTCACTAAACAGAGGTAATTGGCTATATACCTGAGATGACAATCAAAGATACTTTTATATAGCCCCCATGATTTTGCATACACTTGAAATTAAAGTAACGTTTACTTCAGTAGAGGTATGGCCACTACTAAAGATATAAGTCGACCAACTTAACTTCTCTTATAATAGCTTTGGATTGGCATGCCGTGGTTTCCCACGTACACTTATCTAAAGTAACATTAAATTAAAACAGAGGTAAGACACACCCAAATTTAGGTTGGTCAATCAGCATTTTTGCTGCCCTAAACGGAAATTCACTTCTTGTCTTTGCAAACCAAGTAAATTTGAATTAGTGCCAAATATTAGTCGTCATTAATCTGACACAGTCTTGCGGTAACATACGAATCCGTTTAATCTACTTGGGAAAACAACTTCAGAGTCAGTCAGAATAAAATCAAATGTAACAATTTATTACGTCAGGTAAATGTATCATGCCAATTTCATAATCCGTTCAAAGATAATAAATACAAAACATCAAATTCTCTGGAATAAAGAGGAAAGATGTGAACCTGACATACACTCTGCATCACAGGCAAATTTGAGCTACATATCGCACTGAGCCTCTTGTTGCATTTTTTTATATAGGCAGAAACTTCTTTCACATGGAAACATTTGCTAACAATGGGAATTTGCATTCAGAGTTTACACCTTTTGGGAGCAGGATGCCATTTGCCTGGAAGACACACCCTCCTCTGTGTGCAAGTTCTCTCTAAACTCTTAAAGTCCACCTGAAATCAAAATTTACCCTATTTACTTTGTTAGCGCATATTACTAGTCTTGCGATGAACAATTAATCCGTGCTAGTTAATACACAGAAAAAAATTGTTTGCCGTGGTAATCTTTAATCAAAATCTGAAAAGTTTCTTCCGGTCTGGAATGGCGTTCCTTCTCTGATGACGTCAGTTTGACGGCTTGGGTTGAAAACACGTAACCACTCCCCTCTAACCGTTAGTCTGTTATGAGCAGAGATGTAGAGGAGGAGCGCTAAAGTAAAACCCTGCCCTCTGTTCAATATTTCGTTTCACTTGGAAATACGTCATAACACTGGAGAAAAGTTGTTTGCAACTTCCGGTTCACGCAGACTTTACAAACTTTTTTACCTTTTGGTTTACTTCTTTGCGAATGAGACATTTGTACCAGTCATTTCAAATGATACCAAACATGTATAATACTGTATGATAATTGTTTATATTAAACCGTATCGATTTTTGGGTGAATTCAGGTAGAGATGGGTGAGAGGAATGATGTGTAAATCAACTCAAGTGTGATCGTGTCTCGAATGGGGAAGGTAATATAGCAAGAGAGTTCAAATATTAATTTCCTTTGTTTTCTGAGAGAGTAAAAATCTCTCTTCCAGTTCTTCCAGTTTCTCCATTCTTACAAAACCAAGTTACATCTGTCCATTTGGTCAATGCATTAAAACCCATCCGAGGTTCTGAAAGTGGATTTAAACATTTTGGAAAAGACACAAAGGCACATTTGAGAGATGACAGTTTGTTCCAAATAACTGGTTACTGCATTTTATTTAATTCTACAGTCGTTTACAATGATAGTATTTTACTGTGATGTATTTCTGATCATTTGTTGAAAAAACAAATCACAGTATGCAAAGAAACACTAACACTGCAATTTACATCAGCAATTAAGCTGATTAAATCAAATATTTTTCCTCATATGGCATTTACCTGTTGCAGTAGAATTTCTATTTCAGAATTACTGAAGTTCTTTTTTCGTTTGGTGATCGGTGGACCACCACAGTCTGTGCGGCTTTTGAACATTCTCCAACTTTTCTTGCACATGGCATGGCCCTGAAGTGTCATGTCCTTATATGGGAATTTGCGGGCGTTTTCTTATGCTAATTAGGAACAACTGACACGCTTTCAATTACGAAGACGTGGGATTCATCAATCCTAAAAACACGTGCGAACAATTCTGTTGTTTAAGAACATGTCATGAATCCGACGTAGACTTTTCTTAGGAAGTTTATTAAGTACAAACTTAAGAAAATTCTTAGGAAGATATTGGTGAATGAGGCCCAATGTTCCGACAACATACCCCAATTTACACAGATGGATCTAAATCTGGAAATTAAGTGGCAGCAGCTTTTGCAACAAATCAACAATGTCAGTGTATATCTGCATCCCTGATCATAGTTCAGTTTTCACAGCAGAGGCAAATGCTCTATTCGGTTGATACTTTTCAAAAGGTTTTTAATGAAGTAAATCCATATTTAGTCTTAAGGTTTTTAGAAAAAAAAACGTATTTAGTTTTATTTTTGAGTAACTAAACCTGGCTCTTGCCATGAACTGGAATGCTGGAATGGTGTGAAAGGAAAGAAAAAATGCCTCAGTCCCTCAGGACAGGTCTAGGGTTTGACACATGCAGTTTGACTTAAGGCCTCGGTGACCATGTTGTTTTGAAAGTCATGTGCTGGAAGGTCAGGTTCCGGTGTAATGTGTGGGACAACAGAGCAGAACAACTGTTTTTAATTAACCTTTACAACCCCAGAGCATCTTCATCAAAAATGTCATGGGTGTGAAACCAACGTAATGGTCTCAAAGACTAAGATATGTCATCTATCTATGATCACCTGGGAAATCAGACATTTGGGACATTATAAAAGGAGAAACCTTTTTTTCTAATTCACCTCACATGTGCTTAGCAGGGTTATGAATGTTGAGTGTGTAATTTATTGGTTCACATTTATGAGATTTTAGAAAATAGGTTTATAGAGTGTCTTTTAAAGGTTCAAAGTGTCTTTCAGCTTAAAACCTCTGTTTGAACCTTGTCAGATAGCCGAACACCCTCTCGTCATTCAGGGCTTTTAAAAGGGGTTTTCCTTAAGATTAGATTTTCTGTCTTTTAAGGCCTTAGAACTCACAAATTGCTCTCAGATCTCCGGAGTATCATCAATTTCACCTCTAGAGTGTCTTAAATCTCTGTCTCAAATCTGCCATTCAAAAGTTTGGGGTCAGTAAGAATTGAATACTTTTATTCAGAAGGGACACATTAAATTGACCAAAAGAGACACTCAAGACATTTATAATATAATGTATAAAGTTTCAAATGCTGTTCTTTTGAACTTTATATTCACCAAAGAATCCTAAAATAAATATCACAAAATAATATTAAGCAGCACAAGTGTTTTCAACATTGATGATGATAAATGTTTCTTTAGCACCATATCCGCATATTAAAGAATCACGTATTGAAGAATCATGTAAAATTACATTTTAAAATATATTAAAATAGAAAACAGTTATTTTAGATTGTAATAACAATATAATTTTTTTTTACTGTATTTTTATCCAAAAAATACTGCCTTGGTGAGCATAAAATACTTTCAGAATTTCAGAAACATAAAAAAAATCATACTGACCTCAAACTTTTGAATGCTAGCGTATATACCAACACATGCTATCTAGCATTATTTGCAAATAATTTGTAAAGTGATGAGTAAATATTTCACTGTATGTTCACTTTATTTCTTCCACTTCTCTTAGCTCTTAGCTATAGTGCTTTCTTTGAGGAGAAGCGCTTTAACCCTCGAGCCGTGTTTGATGATCCAGATCGCCAGCAGCCTCAAAATCTTACACTGCTTCCTGGAGAGGAGACCTGTGACCACATCTACTTCCACGTCATGGTTAGCTTTCACCTCTTAGGTTACAGTATCATAATGGTGCATTGCATTGCATAAATCATTGATAATGATAATATCATCTGTGATAACTGCCAAGTCATTATTGGTTCTATTAATTATGTACTTTCATGTCTGGTCATTCAGATTTTCTATTGAAATAACAGCATTCCTATTTTATTAAGTTCACTTTCTAGCATTACAGCAACAGATTATATTCTTCCAAGTTACTCTTTTATAGCCATTTATTTATATTGAGAGATTTATGATATTGTAATGTTGATACAGGAGACTACAGACTACGCCAGGCCCATTATATTCACTGTAGAGACGGAGCTATTGGACCTGGATCAAGGCCCAGTTCTGGATGATGGCTGGCCAACTACTGTGAAAACACAGGTCTGTAGGTCAAAGGAAACTTCATTGTCACACTATATATCTTTCATTAACAACATTAACACACATTATGAAACTCTTTTGCATGTATATTAATACATATAAATGTAATGGCACTTTGCGTTGTTTTTTCTTCTTCCTGGTTTTCTCCAGCTTCCCTTCTGGAACGGGTGTGATGAAGATGACCATTGTGTTCCAGACTTGGTGTTACAATCTCAGACTGATCTGATAAATCGCAAGTAGGATAAGTCACGCACACACACATGCTAAGTAAC
Organism: Scardinius erythrophthalmus; assembly: GCF_964197995.2. Lineage (NCBI taxonomy): Eukaryota > Metazoa > Chordata > Actinopteri > Cypriniformes > Leuciscidae > Scardinius > Scardinius erythrophthalmus. The sequence goes on from NC_138222.1 coordinate 41,880,210, forward strand.
GCACTTCTTCACATGCTCATGACCACTCTGATGCTCTACAGGCAGTTCTGTGCCCAGGCGTTTCGGGCAGGCAGTCTGATATGTCGGAGTCAGACAGCAGCAGAACCTTCCGAACGCATTATGGAGGGATCCAGAAGGAGGATGGTAGTGGATGTACGTCTAGAAAACAGAGGGGAGAACGCATATGGAGCCCAGCTTAACATCACTTTCACTCCAAACCTACGCTTCTCCAGCCTTATAGTGAAGGTACATCACTCTAATACCTTTGGTTGTTTGGTACCTTACAAGGATTGATTGATTGTTCCTTTGTTCATTCATAATCTTGATTGATACTAATTACGTTCTAGAAATTCATCTGCAATAGTAATTGTTACTGTAAGTTAAATGATCTCTCTGTCTTTAATTATAGGATAACTCTGATATACATATAGACTGCCGCAGTGAGAACAAGCGAAAATATGAGAAATCTTGCAATATCAGTGCGCCCTTTATGAGAGCAAAGTCACAGGTGAGTTGTCATTGCAACATTTATACAGTTAGACAGTTACACTGTACCATATCAAAAATTATTTGGGGATTGTGTGATGTTTTTTAGGACCCTTAGCCAAGTCAAATTTAATGTAACTAATATAGTAACTTTTAGCACGCTGTACTCCAGCCATATGTGCACAGATAACAATTCGCCAGTGATTGCATATTATCGTATGTGCAGAATTCTATAATGTATAATCCTAATGTGAGAATTTTTTATCGCCATGTTCAGCAACACGAGACACATAGAGGTTAAACCAGGGTTAGCACTAGCCGTCTGTGCTCTAGAAAGCCTTGCTTACACAAACATTTTGGACCACACAGTCAAAAACCCTTTAGACTTCTTCACATTACCCATCTGCAGAACTGTCAGAATCTGTCGCAGACATACCAAATCTTTATGTCTGGAATGTTCCATGGGGCATAAATAAACTCACAAGGTCACCAGCACCCTTAAGTCACAGAATGATTCACTTAGTGTCCTTTTTTACTTATGCTCATGTTCGGCCCTCTCCAGAAAAAGAAAAACATAAGGCAGGAATGTAATGCAAGAATACTACTGCATAACAGTTTCTACATCCGTACAGAGCCCATCAATCACATGACCTGGACCACAGAAGTCTGTCCTTTGCTAGGGCACTGCTTTGATAGGAAACGGGTCAGTAGCTCATTTTCTTGAGGTTTGGAGGTCATTGGAGCTACACTTGTGGCTACAGAGAGAGATTTTATGGGCCCACATGGGAGCCTGGTTCAGCTCAGAACAGTTTGAGATGGTGCGAAAGTGGAATAAAAGGAGGAGAACTCAGGAGGAGAGAATGTAAAAAGGATTTTCCATGCTGCTTTGTGCCACTACTCACCAAGAGGGAATGAAGAGTTTGCCCACGTAGTTATAGCTGTGTCCAAGTGCTTCCATTTCTCTAAGCAAGGATCAAACTAAAAACCAATTTATGTGCTTTAAAAGGATTGTTCACATAAAAATTCATAATTCATTCTGTCATAATTTACTCACCCTCATGTCGTTCCAAATCTCTGAAAAATTTTCCTGTGTTTTTGTTGCTGCTTGTTTGTTTGTTTTTTGTTTGTTTGTTTATTTGTTTGTTTTTGTCCATATAATGAAAGTCAATGGGGTTTAGTGTTTTTTTGGGCCACACTGATTTTCATTGTATCGACAAGAACAGTTCTTCAAAATATTGCCTTTTATTTTTCACAGAAGGTAGAATGTCATGCAGTTTTGGAACAACACCTATAGTATCTATAGTATATTATCAAATAACAGAAAAAAATAACTGTATGTTTAACTGTATGGAGACTTGGATCACCTCATAAGTGGTGGCTTGTGCAGATGCTTCATGAACTGGAGCAGATTTTCTTTGGGAGAGTCTATATCTTTTGTATCTGTGTTTTGCCACTTTTAAGTGATGTATGTGAAGGATATGGAAGTTAATACTTCATGTGGTGGTTAGAGAATAGCCAGCAGTGCCAGATGAAGTGCCACAAAAATGATGTTAATTGTCTAGGGGTAGAATAGCAGGGTCTTGGCCTGTTTGTGTCATTCTTTTATATCCAGAAAAGCTGTTTGCCCTGGAAACAGCCTATGGATTCATATTTTAAAATGTAGGGTTTTGGATGTGATCAGGTGTTAAATCTGATTTTTGGAGGCAAGGGAACTCAAATCTAGGGATGAACTCATTTGTTTGAGCATGTAACTGTAGTTAGAATGAATCAAAGAAAAACTAGACTTTAGCATGCTGTAAATTATATAAAGTGCCAAACAAACTTTCAGTAACCTTTTTTTCTTAAAACACCATTGTAGAATGTTCTGGATGTAACCTCTGAATATAATGATTTAGGAGCTTGCGTTTGCAGCACTTTACATTTTTTTTGTAAATGTGTGTTCACAAATCACCAAAACAAACACACCTCTGCCCAAAAGGATCACACCCCTATCTTGAAGCCTCCACCCCCACATTCACGTACACTCGATGCCACACATGCAACGACTATGGCGGAATCTGCTGTGCCTGCCACCCGAGGGTATGATGTCATCAATAAGTGAAAGCAATTTGTTACTCTTGTATGATAATTCAGATCGAATGTATAATTATTATTTAGTTCCTCTACTCCTTCGATGGCAAAGTCATCTCTTCCATCCCAAAAAACAAACACAGTTTTCATGAACAGATCCCTACATAACATGATAGTCCAAAGTAATATATTACAAATGTGACAAGCTAAAGGGATTATAGCGATCACCTAAAAGGGGAACCAAAAGAAAAAACATATATTGGCTTTCAAATTAAAGATTGGTATCAAAGAGCACACCCAGGTTCCTAACCGACGACGAAGACTTGACAGAGCAGCTATCAATTGTTAGACAGTATTCTAAGTTAGTAAGGGCAGAGGTTTTTAGTCCAATCATTAGAAACTCTGTTTTTTTCAGAATTAAGTAGTAGGAAATTACTAGTCATCCAAATTTTTATATCAGCTATGCATTCCGTTAATTTCTTGAATTAGCAAGTTTCGTCGGGGCGCGAAGAGATATAGAGCTGAGTATCATCGGCATAACAGTGAAAACTAATCCCATGCTTCTTAATGATATCTCCCAAAGGTAGCATGTACAGAGTGAACAGCAACGGTCCTAGTACTGAGCCTTGTGGTACTCCATACTGAACTTGTGATCGATAAGACATTTCTTCATTAACTGCTCTCTTAAGGGCCCGAGTGTGCTCATTGTACCACGGCATTGGACTATTTTCTTTAATCTTCTTTAAGCGCAAAGGAGCAACTGTGTCTAAAGTGCTGGAAAAGAGAGTCAAAAGTTTCTGTCGCAATATCGAGTTCTTCTAAGCTATCTGGGATGCTGAGGAGATGAATTGATCAGGAATATTATTAATAAAGCAATCTTTAGTGGCAGAAGTGATAGTTCTAACATATTTGTAACACGGAGTTGGCTTTGCAACCTTGGCTAAATGGAGTATGACTGAGATGTCACCACTCTGCTGCAAAATTCAACAGCATTAACATTGATTCCATGTGACAATATTAGATCTAAAGTATGATTATGAGAATGAGTGTGTCCTGACACGTTGTCTAACTCCAATAGAGTTCAGAATGTCTCTAAATGCCAATCCCAATGCGTCTTTTTCATTATCTATATGTATATTAAAATCACCAACAATTAGGACTTTATCTGCAGCCAGTACTAACTCTGATAAAAAATCAGCAAATTCTTTGATAAAGTCTGTATGGTGCCCTGGTTTCCTGTATACAGTAGCTAGCACAAATGTCAAGCGTGATTTATCATTTACACTAGATAGTGTTACATTAAGCACCAACACTTCAAAATAATTTTATTTGAAACTAGACTTCTCTGTAATTCTGAAGATATTACTATAGATTACAGCAACACCACCCCCTTTTCCTTTCAGACGTGGCTCGTTTTTATAACAGTAATCTTGGGGGATGGACTCATTTAAAGTAATGTAATTGTCTGGTTTTAGCCAGGTTTCTGTCAAGACACAACATGTCTAGGTTATAATCTGTAATCATATCATTAACAATAAGTGCTTTTGAAGTAAGGGATTGAATATTCAGCAACCCAAGCTTTATCATTTGTTCATCTGTATTATGTCTATTTTTTTATTTGTTGAACATCGATTACATTTTTTGTTTGGGAGTTTTTTGTATTTCCTAATTCGGGGAACAGACACCGTCTCTATATGATGATATCTAGGTGAAAGAGTCTCTATGTGATGGGATTTATCTGACCTCAGTAAAGACAGCATATCTTAGTTGTGAAACACAGCAAAACAACGTTACTCACACATCGAGAAGAAATAAAACAACCTCGGCATCCATTTCCAGGCCTTCCCGCACCTTAAGGTCTCTCAAGCACCGGAAATCTTCTCTAATGTTAATGCGGGTCCTACCTTTTGCCTTTTGTCTTTTTAAAGTTATATTCCCCTGGCCTTTTCCTCTTTTGTATTTTCTCTGCCTTCTCTGCTCTCTTTTTCTATAGTCGTTCTGCTAATATCTTGTCTTGTGCACTGAGCTCTCTCTCCTCCCCCATCATTAGTGTATACGCCCCTTACTGCTGATTTACTACAAGTGTGTTTTGGTGCACGGTCCGATTTTTCAAAAATTGCTTACTGCACCTTTAAGGCAGGTTATTGTAGGCTACACTCCTAAATCCTCTGCTAAAGCTCTGGGTTTTTTTTTTTTTTGCTTTTTTGTAAGTCTGGAAAAGAAAAGAAAAACACCTACTAACACTAGTTGTGTTAGTCACTTGTGTTACTATCATGTGGCTGTTTTTATTAAACATTACTCTGTCTCTTACTCCCCAGGTAACATTTCGTGTGGAATTTGAATTCAGTCACTCTGTGCTGCTGGATCACGTACGGCTCGTTCTGGAGGTTACCAGGTAGGACACAGCTAACATTCAGCCGGTCTTACATCTATCTGAGATAATCGATTCTGCACTATTTCAGCCAGATTATTTGCTTTAAAAAATGTAGTTCAAAAATCATATAACTTTTGTCCTGTGGACCACAAAACAAAAAAAGAAAATATGCATGGATCACTGGATTACTAAATGGCCACACTCAGATTGAAATCAGCTATATGTCGTAACTGCAGTTAAAGTATCTAGAGCATAGTTGATGGTTTGGAATGTTATGAAACTCTGAGGGAAAAGGATTCCAGACAACAATGATGCTTAAGCTGGAATGTTAAACTTTTCATAAACGCTATCGACCGTCACTGCGCAGTGAATTACAGGGTGAGTGTATCTGCCTGGGAGGTTTCTCATGCTTGTTCTTATGTTTCTGCAGTGAGGGTGAGGAAGTTGTCCTACACGATAACATTAATGACATTTTCTACACTCTAAAATATGAAGCTGATCTGCTTTTCACAAGGTGAGATAGATGTGTTTGTTTAAACGCTCTAATTAATATGCGTGGTTGTGGGAATTAGAATAGTTACAATATATTTTCATTCTCACAGGGAGTTTTACCCAACCCGATATGAGCTTAAACCTGATCTCTCCTTAGAAGAACCGGGTGATTTCAACCCTCCATTCAACTTTACTTTTCAGGTGAGGTCCACTCCTTAGCTATCTGTTACTAAAGAGAGCAGGACCCCAAAAACTGATGTTTCCAAAAACCAAACATGTTTCTTCTATGCATCACAGATCAAGAACCTTGGTTATTTTCCAGTCCAAGACTTGCAACTGTACATTGCAATCCCTGAGGTCACGAAAAATGGCAATCAACTCCTGAAGATCAGAGATTTCCATATTGACCAGGTGAGGAGGACACAACTAGACTATAGTTTTACTCTAGCTGTTATACATCAGATTTTCCTTTAGATTTTCAAAAATGTTTTGCCCTTTCGATCAGATTTTTGCATCTATTTACAGTCTGGATAAGTTGACGCTATTTGCCAAAGGTCAGAGCCAGTCTGCTGATTTGAGTTCACAGAAAATCACATCATGTGTTATGGGCAAAATATTTTTTTAGATTCAGAACATGATTCAATCCAGTTGGAGGATATGTTATTGATGACCAGTTTCTGTAACCATTTACAAAGTTGGCAAGTGTATGCCTAGTATTCTAAAATCTGTTCAGATTTAAAAAGTCACAAAGTGTTTTCAAGTCTTAAAGTTCTATCATTATGCTTTTTCAAATATTACTTTTCATGCAGTGTAAAATATAGCTGTTCGTAAATGAAAATGGTCTGCAAAATTTTTAAGATCAAAGTGCATAAAAAAGTTATCTTCTAAAAGAAAGAATCAATTCAGAATTTTAAAGAAATTCCAGTCTTACTTCTTATTACATACCAATGTAATACATTCGCAATACTACAATACTATGGTCTTCATTGGCTGCCGGTGAACAACGTCTACTTTGACCCGCCCTCAAACACTGTTGATGTAGCTGAGGCCTGGAAGAGTTTGGTTTGTGTTGGTGACATGTCGAGAAGACGCTGTTTTCAGTGCTGCGAATCCACTTTGATGCACTTCAAAAGAATGAGGACTTGCACTGGAATTGATACAGAAAAACCAATGCTATCGTTCGTATCACTGTGTATCAAGTGCTGAGTGGGCCTCCGGAGCTGAAATTTAGGTATAATAATAGGTGTTTCATTTCTGACACGTGCTGTAAGCGGTAGACCAGTCACGACAGACAGACTCATCTGACCACTCAAAGCAGAGTAGGGTCGTGGAAAGGTGGGGTTTAAAGAGACTGAATCGTCAAACAAACCGTTTTCAGAATCTTTGAGAAATGAGATGATGTGCAATGTATATTATGAGACAATTAATGTGTTTTTGACCTTGGATGCATGTAGGCCTATTGCAGGAGACCTTCAAAACAAAATTAGGAACCTTCAAAATAGCATAAATGGTGCACTTTAAGTCTTTTATCCAAAGTGATTTACATATCAATCAAGGTAGCCTATACTTTTTTAAGTTCATGCATTCCCTGGGAATCAAACGCATGACTTTTGTGCTGCTAATGCCATGTTCTACTGTTTGAGCTACAGGAATGATATTAATAGTGATTTGTGTCATTTTCCATCAGGTTGGTGGAAGTCACTGTATCCCCCCTCAGCATGTGGCACACAGTCGAGCCTCTCCAGAGGACCTCTCACGAACATCACGACTGGTAAGACCCTTCCTACACAGGCTTATAGTGTCTGCCTGTTATCACAGACAAAGCTTGCGCCACATTCAGGCTAGCACTTTAACACTTTATAAAAGTCTGGTTTGTGCCGTTTTAAAGTTTGCCTGATTTAGGGGCTTTCAGATATGAGATGTGCTGATTTAATGCATAGCAGGAAAGCACTTCTCTGCAAAATAGTTGGTTTATATACTCTCTGAATAAAGCCACTTGAGTTTAATAAATTGTGCCATAAATAAAGCTTATTATTGGTAAATGTGGTTCATCTTCAATCAGCTCTAGAAATGTTATTGTGTTTTTGAAGATTCTCATATGTCTGAGGTGGGGAGTTTTGTAATGCAACTCTAATGCATGTCAGATTTCCACCACAAGCAGCTGGGTTTCATCTGTAACTGACTGTCTGTTTGTGAGAGAAATGTTTCTTGTTCCTTTGCACAGAACTACTCCAACACCCTGGCAGTGCCTGTACAGTGTACCGTCAACCTGCCTTCCTACAGAGACGTCAGCGTGAAAATCGGCGGGTCCCTTCGTACTGATGCACTGCATGCGGTGAGTAGCAGTCTGATGAAGATGAAGAAGTACAATGTGGGAAGAACCTGACATCAATGCATAGTGTTCGCACACAACATGAAGTCTTTAGTCAAGAGGATCTCCCAAAACCAGTGCAAAACTGTGACTAGAGCAGTAATTAGAGACATACAGTAACTAAATCTGGTTTTGTTTACATTGTGCACACTTTTTAAGTTAATCATTTCATTTTTTTTTCTTCAGACTTCAAATCAATGGATAAATTGTTCACAATTAAGACAATTTATGACAAATGTGGCTTAAATGTCCAAATACACTGACTCTTTCTTCTACCTCTCTAGCCTCTCACTTCTAGTGCTGGTCCTCTCTCACTTTCTCACGTCCACTGGAGTAAGTATCTGTCAGATAAACTGAAAACTGTTTTTCTTGTCACGGCAGCTGAAGTTCAAAACCCTTGAGCTGGTGACGACAGCCTCAGTGGAGCTGAACCCTTCCAGCCCCATGTTTCTGCCTGAAGAGAGGCCGGTCAGACACGTGAGTCACCCTCTGTACACATCAGCATTTACAGAAAGCCACGTTACATAAACATTGCTGGACAACATGTTTAGAATAGGTAAATATAAATCCATGACCGAATACTCGAAGACGTGGTTAGTATGAGAGGTTGCTTTTGTCTTTTCCATCCTTGGCAATATTGAGGGAGAAAAACTATGTGTTTTCATTCATCTGTCATAAAGAGTTAAGAACAATTGTACACAGGCATGAAACATAAATACCTCTATGCTAACATTACTGAATATTTGACTTTACGCAATTAGGCTCGCTGGTTCTCTCATGCCAGAACCTTCCCTTTACACATCAGTGTGTCCTTTGGTTAGCTACTGTGTGAGCTGTTTCACCACAGTTAAAGAATCTGGAGCCAAGGGGACCGAAAGGACCAGCAGCACACTTGAGTTCTGTTCTTTTCTTTATTACTGTGTGGTGCTGCCATCTATAGGCAGGACAGGAAATAGACATACATTCTAACATCAGCAAATCTGATCTCAGCTGCTGCAGATGAAAAATTTGATAAAACATGAAATGTGTCAGTGGCAAGATATACAAATAAGCTGGCATCTCTCATAAAGCAGTATAGTGTTTTACATTTTTCCTTTGAATGCATTTTCACAGATAATCCTGGAGATTAGGAAAGAGGAGGATTATCGTGTTCCCATCTGGATTATCATTGGCAGCACACTTGGAGGCCTGTTACTCCTCTCTCTCCTCATTCTGGCTCTCTGGAAGGTAATGTGTCCTACATTTATAAGCACACACAGACTGACAGACTCACTTCAGACAGACAGATATATATATATATATATATATATATATATATATATATATATATATATATATATATATATATATATATATATATATATATATAAATATATAGATAGATAGATACATGTACTGTATGCATAGAAAGATAGGATAAATTATTTGATTAGTGAATCTTATTTTTATTTATTTTTTGTTATTTTATTCTTTCTTTTTTCACTCAACTAGTTGGGGTTTTTCCAAAGGCAGAAAAGACGTGAGGAAGCTGAGAATGAGGCTAATGGCAAGATGGTGGAAGAGCGATAACGCAGGCTGCTCAAGAGGGTTCAGACAGGCCTACATCTCAGGGACCAACCAACAGCAACATTAGACGTCTCTGAAACTGAGAGAAAGGGAGAAAAACAGAACTTGAGGCAATGAATAAAGCTGAGGGATATGCTCTGCGCACTGGACGACCTGTTGTTCAACCATGAAAAACACTGCAATTATCCACATCATGCCTGCACTGCTTACTGAGCCGACCCTATAGATGGGTCTCCATCTCTCTTCTCGCTCCAGATCAAACCCCTCAGATGACATGATGTCCACAACCGCTTAAAGGATGTTGTTCTGAGAGACATATCAAAGGAGAGACTTTTGGATGATGCATTCGAGTGAAAAGCTTGACTTTTGACATGAATTCAAAGGAAATAACTTTTTTCACAGGGTCTTTGGAATCGCAGTCAATACATTTGATCCTTGGCCAAATCCAGTGTCTGACAAGAGACAAGAGAATATACAAGAGAAACCTCAAAGTGCTGTAACTATAAAACAGCCATGTTTTCTGGTGCTTCTTCTTTGACATCTAGAAAAAAGGGACATCTTGGAGGAAAAAAGTGCAAAAGTTGGCTCACTTTATTTTAATGGCCATTGTTATTATATGTAATATAATATTAGGCACTGGAGTTTGTAGCTCTGTTTTTTTTTTTTAGTGGTCGTAATTTATTGAATAGAAAAATGAACTGTTATGTACTTTATTACATTTTTATAAACTATCCTTCTCTAATACCCTAAATAATTATACATCTTTTTTTTTACTATATGCTCATTGTTCAATCTCAAATAACAGAGGTGGACATTTACTATTTGACTTTTTTTACAACATTGATGCACTTTTTTTATATTGTAGTGATACAAACTTGAATTTTGTAAATATACAGTTTATCTTTGTAAAACAAATTTCAAATGTGTGCTTTCATAAAGATTGTGGCATTGCAATATATCTCTTGCAAGACATCAGGCCTAGTTTAGTTTCCATGATATGCTTCACACCTCAACAAGTAGCCTTTGAGAAAGGGTATGCTTCCAGCACATCAACCAGACTTATGACTTATTCATTTCAGATATTGAGAATATTGATAAAATGATGAAATTCCCTAATGTTAAAAGTTGTTTAGTGTTTAAAGGGGTATGAAACATCCTTATTTGCAGATCTGCAGATGTATTTTAGTCAGGGATATATATATATATATATATATATATATATATATATATATATATATATATATATATATATATATATATATATATATATATATATATATATATATATATATATATATATATATATATATATATATATATGTATATGTATGTATGTATGTATGTATGTATTATACATACATACATATACATACATATACATATACACATATTATATATATATATATATTATATATATATATATATATATATATATATATATATATATAATATGTGTGTGTGTGTGTGTGTATATAGAGAGAGAGAGAGAGAGAGAGAGAGAGAGAGAGAGAGAGAGAGAGAGAATAGAGATCCCTGAATATATATAAATACACATGTCCAAGATAATACAAATAAATATCAAAATAAAGAATTTGGAAAAAGCATGAGTTTATAAAAAAATGTTTCAGTGGGTGTAAATCCACTGCTTTTATTTAAACATTTGTTTCATTTGAACAGATATATATTGATGTTTGAATATATATATATATATATATATATATATATGAACACAGAGTGTTAAAGTATACAGTACTGGATATGGATTTAAAAACTAGCAGAAACTGCTAATTAAATGGAAAAATGTTAATCAGTCAAACTAAATATATAATATAAACTAAATATGCATAACTAAAATTCCCACCGAACAAACTTCACTAATCCTTAGATTACAGAACAATATAAAATATATATGTTGTAAAGAAATACATAATTGTGCATGTTACAATCAGACGTTAATTAATGTGATATGTCTCAAGAGAGAAGCAAAAAGAAAAAAAGAAGCAGGTGATTTTGGTTTCAAAGTGTCAGCGATAAAAAAATAAGTAGCCTACAGCTGCTTCAGTTATCTCTTTGGAAGCACTAGCGCCTGTATTAGTGCCATAGCCATTCCAGTCGAAAGCCGTAAAGTCTCCACACTGCCTAGGGACCCCCTCAGGAAAGTGTCCACCGCCACCAATACAAAACTGCAAAAAATATGAGTGCATTACTAACAACTATCCTTAAGCTCTGTCTGTTGATCAAGAACAAGTGCATCACCAGAAGTATTTCCAACTCAAAATGTAGTTCCACCTAAAAAAAAAACCCCACTGAATTCACACACTTCATGTGTCTGTTTTTACATCCTATGGTCTGCTTGCCTAAGCTTCCATTGTCACAAATGATGTTCATAAATATTTTTGTAAATAAACCAGAATATAACTTTAACTCACACGTTCAAAGTCACAAACAGTGGGTTGCACACCAGAACAAAGAGCGATGGCTGCTTTTTCCTCATTGAAGACTCTGAATGTGATGAATCCAGGCTCAAATTGTGCTGGAAAAGAAATACAGAATAAATTATTAATGATTTCTGCAAATTTGACATCACTTTATCATTATATTCAGTGATCTGGGGCCTCATTTATAAAATGTGCATGCGCACAGGTTTGATCTTAGAGTGTTCGTACAGGCTAAAATCCACGCAAACGTTCATATAAAAACGGTCATTAACTAGGAAAGTGTTTTGCGCCACGTCAGGATCTAAGCAGACGTAGGTCCTTGTGGCAGAGAGTCAGAGTAACCTAATGCAGGTGTTTGGAAATCTAAGCAATTATTGCCTCCCGCCACTCTCAGGTAAAGGATTTGGACGTTGACTGGTGCTCTTTTATATGCTAATGACATTCATTAGGCAGTGATCTGAAACCATTCAGCTGCTCACAATTTCAAGATCATTTGAGATTTATAAAATTTTACATCTGGATGAGGCGTACACAGGTTTTTTTTGTTTGGACGTCGACGTCACTTCACTGAGTTGAGAAAACCACGTAAAAGTCCTGGCAGAAAGCGATGTAGGATGTAGTGTAACGACGCCCAGTTTCAGGAATGCACTAATTTTTTGTTGGTAGTACCAGTTTATAACAATTATTAGTAAACACTAAGTTGTCAACACTTTGGAAAAAAATATAATTCATCGTTACACTACATCCTTATGTATCGCTTTCTGTCAGGACTTTTACGTGCTTTTCTCAACTCGGTGAAGTGACGTCGGTGTCCCGGTGAGCAGTAGCATGAGCCGTCAGGCGAGTGTTATTTAAATAAAGTGTTATTCCAATGCCTGGTTTTATGAATCATGGCAGAGTCAACGAGGAAAACGAAGAAAGCGCGGTAGGAAGAGTGCAGAGACGGCTCTGCGTGAGAGGTATTTACGGCAGTAACATTAAATACAAGTACTCCACAGCGAATCTAGGGGTCGCTGTTTGAGAAAAACGGAAACTGCATAGTGTGCCTTTAATGTTCTATCGTGTTTGAAAATAATGCAGACTACCATCTACTGTACACTCAACCCTACCCTAAACATAACAGATAGTGTTAAAAGAAAAAGTGAGTTAAAAATGCATCAACCATGCACTGTTTTTGTGATGCAAACAGGGTTTGGAATGAAAGGCCATTCAGACCTACTAGCAAAAACAAAAACATCAGAAAATACAGCTGCAAGCAGTGATACGGGGCCAGGCTCCGAAGGGGCAGCAACAGCAGTGCAGAGCCAGAAAAGCAGAAATGACAGAATGTTTGAACAAGCACAGAATGAATAAAAAACACATTTCTAATCCAAGAGAAAGAAAGATCAGTATAATACTCACCTAGATAATAAAGGAATCAAAATGACACAACATAACACACTTTTATAAAGTTGTCGAACCCACAATCTTTAGATTACATGCTTGTTGCTTATCACTGTGCACCACTCAGACAACATGCTTTCAGTTAGCTGCAGAGACTCAGTAGTACAAGTGAGGATGAAAAGATTTTGTATATAAATTCACCACATGCTAATTTAACAAGTTCAGACACAATGTCTAGAACAGAAACAACTTTTGTACCACTTCTGGCCACAGTACCTCTTGCGGTCTAGGCATGTGCCACACGGAATTCGATCCCACATTTTAAAAGGTTCAGGACCTATGATTTTGCAAACTGCACCACTCAGTTAATGCACATTCACCAGGCTGCCGAAGAGAGCTTTCAGGGTGAGAATGAGCACACAAAATCTGTTAACCAGATTAGCATGCTTGGCTTAATTAATGTTTACGTAGCTTAAGGTTAACTTGATATCTGAAGAGCCACATTACAACGAATGGCAAATGGTCCGCATGTTAACCAACTAGCATGCTAAGCTAACTAACATAAAACAACAAACACAGGCACGGTCAACTTTGGAGAGGAATTTCTCTGAAACGGTAGTGAATATCAAATATACGTTCAGTCATTTATGTGCGGCTCGGTCCAAAGATTATCGGATCAGATTTTGGACAAAATTTGTAGGAGTAATTCTCCGTACTTCAATATGGAGGACAGGCACATTAATGGAAAATGACAAATTACATATCTTCAGAATCGGCATAAGCCAGGGAACAAAAGGACATAGAGAAAACAAAATTTGGACAATGTTTTCAAAAGTTAAAGCATTTTTGCAAAAATCCTTAAATCTCTGGAACACTAGGTGGCACTGTGTAGGTGTAGGCTAAATAGCCTATAGGGCAGAACACATGTTGGGTTAATTGAGCAAATTGGGTTGTTTATTTAACCCAGCATAGTTGATTCATTTTGTTACTAATCATTTTTACTTTTTTTACTTCATACATTAATTAATTAATACGGATTAATTTAAATCCTCCAAACTTTTTTAAATACCCGATACAACCACTGCTTGTATGATATTCCTTTATTTTCAATCATATACAGTATAGTATATTTTATGAAATTTTTAATACATATCGCCAACATTTAAGCTTGTTTAAAAAATATTATAAGTAAAAATTAAACATTTATAAGTAATTCAAGTGTAATCAACCAGTCTCTGTTGTCCCGTTTCGTAACGTCGCTGGATCTCGTGCCGGCACTATTGTGTTATGTTTATTGGGGGAACTTATAACTTCAGACCGCCGCCCTGCGTATTGCGTAAGTTGCTTACGCTTCGGGTAACGTAATCTTTCCTCGAGATATTGAAGCCAAAATTATCCTATAATTTTGTATTTATTGTCAATGCAGTGCAGCAGCTAGCAGACCTAGAGCGGGCTATCTGGCTGCATCCTCTGCGAAGAACTGTCAATGTCGACCCTGCGGGCTCGACTTGCAATGTTCGACGCCGATCCTTCACTTCCGCCCGCCTTCGCTGGACCGCACTGCAAGAAGCACCGCTCCCAGAGGCCGCCTCCCCCATGAGGACCCCAGCCTAGAATCGCGCTGACGCCTGAGCCCGCGAAGCCCTCCTGGCATCAAGGAGAAAACGGTGGTTGAGTACTGCTGCGGCTGGATCGCCATCAAAACATCTCGCTCTGACAGTCCCCTTAGCAGAGGCGACTGCAGATGTGTATTCTGCAGCCAACAAGCGCGTCACGCAACCTGCTCACCTGCACACAAACGCCGTTTTTACGGCGACCCAGAGAAATCTCATAAAGAGTACAATTTCTGGTTATCGGGCGCATGCCGATGGTGTTTTAAGTGTAAAAAATGTGCCCACTTCCCAGTGTTTACCTCTACACATAAGCACGGTTCCCCCGGTGTCATTCACTCATGCAGAGCCCACTCTCTTAAAGCTGGCTTACGCCGCTCGAGTACTAAGTGTAGGAATTGTGCCCACAGAACAGTGCCCACACCTACTCACTGCCAGCTCTGTTACACCCGTGTCCCAGGGAACGAAACATACAAAGCCGTCACACACCGGCTATGTCATAAGAGCTCTGGCTGCCCACGGGCACTCAAGCTTACTGACAAACACACCACGCCCAGCGCTACACACGTGCCGCTGTTTTTTTCCCATGAAGCGTTCCCCATCCAGGCTGATCGGGATATTTTCAGATTCAGATAATACCCCGTCACACGCCATTCTTGAGATTCGCCTTCGACGGTCAGGTATATCAATACACCGTCCTCCCGTTTGGCCTGTCCCTAGCACCCCGTACATTTACGAAGTGCATGGACACGGCTCTCGCTCCCCTCAGAAGTCAGGGCATGTGAATATTTCGAACTACTGAACTACATGCAAACTACTTGGACGATTGGCTGATTCTAGTGCAGTCAGAGATAGAATTGTTATCTCACAGAACGCGGCTTCTCAGCCACTTGGAAAGTTTGGGTCTCACGGTCAACTGGACCAAGAGCTCATTACTGCCCAGCCAGACGACCTCTTTTCTGGGGATAGATCTGGACTATGTGTCTATGACGGCTTGCCTGTCAATGCAGCGCGTGCGCCGCATTCGACAATTAGCCGCGTCTTTTCAGACGGGCAGCCTCGTTCCTCTGAAAACCTTTCAGAGAATGCTAGGCTGTATGGCTTGTAGCGTATACGACTCTGGGTAAATATGAATTAGCTCAAGAATATGGGGAATTTTGGGAATATTAATATTTATGACTCATGGTCATAATTCATAAGTCGCATGTACATTTATTTTATCAATTATCAAGATTACCTTGTTCTGTAACTGGTCTGACCAACATTTAATTCGTCCAGCGAAACAAATGTAAAATCATTACAGTTAAGAAGAGGTATTCACAAACTTCGAGAGAGTTTATGTTCTGGCCACGGACATCAAACTTTCTGAGTTTATTAATTAAAACTACTCAAGTAGTCTATATATCGAGCTTTGTAGCTTATAATTGGATCTTTTAAAGTTTCATTGACTTATAAGGTGGATTTTTCAAACACAGAGACAGTGAAAAGTATTTATGAATTTTAATAAATGCAAAAACTAGAGATTATATGAGCTACAAATATAAACGTACGTAAAAATGCAAACAATAAACAAACAAACATATAACCAAACAATAACATAAGTGATCAGAATGAAACGAAATGAAAGAAAGAAAGAGAAGTAGAGAGAAGGGAAAATTAGTAATTATTACATACAGAAACCTAAGTTCGCGAGACACCTGGAACAGCTTTTATCAGATAAATATACTTGCGAGTTTGTCTTCTGTTTGGTTGATGCTGAGAGTCAGGAAAGTGCGGACGATGTCCTGTTTCGACTGCGTCTTCTGGTGTCGCGGGAAGTTTGAAAAGGCTCACTGAATGTAATATTACCGGAAAATAAGATTCATCTCCCGGGATGGGAGAGGTTTAAAGTCTTGGTTGCAAAGACGGCAGGCTTTTACATGACGCGGGGTTTGCGTCCCAGAGGCCAAGGCGAGGCCTGTCCAGCTGGAGCAGCGCTGCACGTGGAGAAGGAGGAGGAGGTCAGGGACCGGAGAAGCGAGGAAGTGGGATCAGCGGGATCGATGAGAGAAGAGCGAGAGAAGTGGGGGTCTCTTCCTTTTAACAGACAATCTGTTTACGCCTTGTTTTGTGACAGAGCGAATCAAAACTTCTGATCTGTAGCGGGAAGAAGTCTTCTTTGTGTGAAGAACAACACGCCCCCTTTTACCATATGTCTTATGAGGGAAAGGATTCATACTTAGAAATATGATATTTCCTGGAACAAATGCATATTATTGTACTTTGCAGTCAAGATTCGTCTCCGTGAGATGGAGAGGATTACAGATATATCAATTATGACAGGTAAAGATTGGGGAAACATAACGTTACATTTATATGCATAATTACACACAAATAAAGTTTAATTAAACCCACAATAAAGTTGTCAGTGTTTCCGTTATGGCAAGTGACGACACTTTGAGAAACATAGGAATACATATCAACATTCAGTGGCTTGTTGAGTGGGGGAATATCTGTTTCAAAGTCCAGAGTGTGTGTTCTGGAATGTCTGCTTTCCTGGGTCGTAACGTTTTATGGTCTGAGGTAGGGTTACCACAAGACACTATTGAGGAACTTCTTTCAGTAAACATTTAGAATTAAAGATTTTACTCTTAGCAACCCACACTTCTATTATAAAGCAAAGCTAATCACACACATACATATCGGAAGGAATACACTCAAGAGCCATATTTCTACATGAAATTGTACTCAAAGGAGGTTTTGTGTGTGTGGGTGTGTGTGTGTGTGTGTGGGGGGTCATGAGGTTGTAAAGTCACAGGAAGTCCATGCTGAACTAGGGGGGTTTTACAAGGGATTCTTAAAACAGGGTCCTCTTTACGGCTCAAATGTCCCTCTGGGGAAATTATTAACCAGCAAGGACATTTGACGATGGGTTTTGACGTCACATGATTCCTTAATTTGAAAAGCAGATGCCATTGTCGCTACAGGCTTCAGCCGCAGCGGTGCTTCAGCTGGGTTTGCTACGTATGTGCCCGCTACATAGCTGGCTGAATGCACGAGTACCACACCGAGCTTGGGCTTCCGGCGGTCTGCGTATCAGAGTGACTCAGAGCTGCATTTCAGCACTGGAGCCCTGGACAGCAGCCGAATGGTACCAATCGGGAGTGATGATGGGAGCTGTCTCGTACCGAAAGGTTATCTCGACAGACGCCTCCAACCTAGGTGCGCTGAGGCACTTCCTCCCACACCTACGGGGTTACCTTGTGCTGGTCCGCACGGACAACATGTCAGTGGTAGCCTACGTGACCTGCCAGGGCGGTATCAGATCCAAGAATCTCAATGCTCTGGCAGAACGCCTCCTCGTTTGGGCTCAGCACTCCCTGCTCTCAATGAGAGCCACGCATGTGCCTGGATGCCTAAACGACGGTCCAGACAGACTGTCCAGGGACAATGTTCCCCCGGGAGAATGGTCCCTGCATCCTAAGACAGTCCAGCTGCTGTGGCGCCGTTTCAGCAAAGCGAAAGTCGACCTATTTGCATCAAGAGACAACGTTCATTGCCCACAGCTCTTTTCAAAGGACGAGGTCGACCTGGCTCAAGTTTGGCCCAGTCGCCCGCTGTACGCTTTTCCCCCGATCTCGCTGTTACCACAGGTAATCAGGAGGGTCAGGGAGGCTGGTTCCCAGAGCTGATACAGCTGACCGATCAAGCCCCATGGCCGTTCCCGGAAAGAAGAGATCTCCTCTCTCAAGCCGGCGGTTCAATCTGGCATCCTCACCCAGAGCACTGGTCTCTGCATGCATGGATAATCAACGGATACCCGTTGTCCTGCCAGAAGGGGTCGTGAACACAATCACGCAGTCTAGAGCCCCTTCTACTAGAAGGCTCTACGCGTCCAAATGGTCTGTGTTTACTAAATGGTGCGCTGACAAAAACCTAGACCCACAAACATGTGGTGTCTCGGGGGTGCTGTGTTTCCTTCAGGAGCTGCTGGATACGGGCAGGACCTCTTCCACGCTCAAAGTCTATGTTGCGGCCATTGCGGCATTCGCTGAGTGGACGCGCGTCCAGTCAATAGGAAGGAATGAGCTTGTCATCTGCTTCCTTAAGGGAGCCAGGAGGATGAATCCCCCCCAGCCCCCGTCAGTTCCCATCTGGAATCTTTCTATAGTCCTAGAGGCTTTGAAAGCACATCCCTTCGAACCCTTGCAGACGGTGGACCTCAAACACCTTTCGCTCAAAACCGCGTTTCTGATAGCCCTGTCATCAGTTAAGCGCGTGGGTGACTTGCACGCATTATCTGTTAACGCCGCGTGTCTCGAGTTTGGGCCCAATGACTCCATTGTCATCCTCAAACCTAGGCATGGGTATGTCCCCAAGGTGCTGGGCACTCCATTCAGAGCACAGGTTATTACATTGTCGGCTCTACCGGTGTCCGGTAGGAGCCCGATGTGAACCTCCTCTGCCCGGTCAAAGCATTAAGGATTTACGTCACGTGCTCCTCCGCCTTTCAGCGCTCTGAGCAGCTATTCGTTTCGTTCGGTGGGCGCGTCAAAGGTCTCGCCACCTCGAAACAGAGTCTGTCCAGATGGATAGTAGACGCTATCGCGCCAGCTTACGCGTCTAAAGACCTGCAGTGCCCTTTGGGCGTTAGGGCTCATTCTACTAGAGGCATGGCCTCGTCGTGGGCTTGGTCCAGCAGGATTTCTATTCATGACATTTGTATGGCGGCAGGCTGGGCCTCCCCCTCTACATTTGTTAGGTTCTATAACCTAGAAGTCCCTGCCTTGCAGGCTAGACTTTTGTCAGTCTAACTTATGAGTATGTACTATCCAGAGTCACCTGGATGCAGGCTACTCTCATTATCTCAGCTCCCCTGGTGTGCTTATATGCTTAGACTGGCCCACTCTGTTGGCTGTCTACTTCCACAAAATGTATGTTCCCCGGGGTGTCCCCTGGGACTTATGTGGTGGATGCTTGGCGCGCACGGCGTTGACAAGGGGTTCCCGTAGCGTAAGCAACTTACGCAATACAAGAGAACCTCTCGTAAGAGAACGTACTCGGTTACTAGCGTAACCTCGGTTCTCCCTAGAGAGGGAACGAGTATTGTGTAACCGGCCGTGCTCGCCCCCGAGCTGATATCGCTTCAGTCGATGAAAACCAGGTAAGCATCCTCCGAGCCGTCCTTTTATACGCTAAGCCACTCCCATTCTAGCGGGCTATGACGCGTGAGGGCGCGAAGATAGCCCGCTCTAGGTCTGCTAGCTGCTGCACTGCGTTGACAATAAATACAAAATTATAGGATAATTTTTGGCTTCAATATCTCGAGAAAAGATGACTTTACCCGTAGCGTAAGCAACTTACGCAATACTCGTTCCCTCTCTAGAGAGAACCGAGGTTACGCTAGTAACCGAGTACGTTTCACTTGTACGTCTCACTTGTTCATGACTGGCTCCATAACATAGCCATAAACAAATAGTGTACAGTTCTGAGAAAATATTTTAACATCATACGTATTTATATTCTGTATATTTTTTAATAAAATCATAAAATTGTATCAAAATGAGGCGACTAGTGTAGGTGACTCATATCACGCCCCTCCCTATATGTTGCTTTGCAGAAAATTAACCGATATACAGCACAATAAGGAATTTATAGATAAAATAAAATTTACACAAACCTGTATTTTACTCGAAGACATGCACCGTTTTGATGGAGCTGCACTGCTCTCTCTCCTGAAGAAATCGCAAAAAGTCTGCGATAAATAACTCAATCCCCGGGTTGTTATGCCTGACCCAGGATCTGGGTAACACAAGAAAACTACCCAAACACGTGGTTGTTACATCTGACCCATGAGCTGGGTAATACAAAACTACCCAAATACTGAAAAAATAACCCCAAAAAATTACCCAAAAGGCTCAACCCAGGATTTGTGTAGAAAAAATAACCCAAGATTTTTTTTAGAGTGTTCACAGAACTCTGGAACATAGTTTGTTGGGAGAGTGGGTTTGCTGGATTATTTCATTAAATATAATGAATAATTGTGTCTGATTGGTCCAGACGCGACAGGTTCAATGATTGCTTGCTATCTGGGTTACATCTGGAAATACTGACAAAGTACACTGTTATATTGATAACAACATGGTTAAGCATTTTGACTATCTTGTTTGTGAACAATGACATAAGAACTTGTCATTCTGATGGCATTCATGAACACTCAGCTTTCACTTACTTTCACTTTTAAGTTTATTTTGAAACCACAAATAGATTAAATAGACAATGTATCATCTGCTTAGTTCACTTCATTTATTTTCTTAAATTTCATTTGTATAGTTCAAGAATTCGATTACTGCTGAGAGACTTCAAACTTCTGGGCAACTCAGAGAATGCGCGTGCCTGTTTAAACCTAATCTGTGTGTGTATGTGTTTGTTTAGTAATGTGTTTGAATTAATTATTATATTTTGAAATATTACTTACACAATAGTAATAGATATTTTTATTTGTCAGTAAAGTTTTTAATATTTAGTAAACAGTCCCTGCCATTTTTACCCTTCTTTTATTGTCCAAAATAATAAAATAAATATCTAAACAAAGAATTTAGAAAATTAATGTGTGACGAGATGAAGAATGTTTCAATAGATCTTACAGTAATTGCTACGTTTTGTGTGTGTGTGTGTGTGTGTGTGTGTGTGTGTGTGTGTGTGTGTGTGTGTGTGTGTGTGTGTGTGTGTGTGTGTGTGTGTGTGTGTGTGTGTGTGTGTGTGTGTGTGTGTGTGAACAAATGTGAATATTTTGTAAATGTTTAAGTTAGTGGAAATCCAGTCCACTGGATTTATTTTTTTGTTTCCATTTTTGAACAGTTATAATAAAAAAAAACACATG
This sequence comes from Scardinius erythrophthalmus, assembly GCF_964197995.2. Taxonomy (NCBI): domain Eukaryota; kingdom Metazoa; phylum Chordata; class Actinopteri; order Cypriniformes; family Leuciscidae; genus Scardinius; species Scardinius erythrophthalmus. The sequence continues at coordinate 41,901,862 of NC_138222.1, forward strand.
AACAGTATTTTAAAGTATACAGTACTGGCTATGTATTTAAAAACTAGCAGAAGCTGCTCAATAAATGACAAATTATTTTTTTATCAGTTAAAAACACCTAAACATGTTTACCTAAAATTCCAACTGAACAAATGTAACTTATTCTTAGATTATGTTTATTCTTAGATGAAGTAAATATCTTTAAATAAATAATTGTCCATGTAACAATCAGATGTTAATTAATGTGATATATCTCAAGAGAGAAGAAAAAGTAGCAGGTCATTTTAGTTTCAAAGTGTCAGCGATAAAAAAGAAGTACAGCTGCTTCAGTTATCTCTCTGGAAGCACTCCATTCTGTATTAGTGCCATAGCCATTCCAGTCGAAACTCGTAAAGTCTCCACACTGCCTAGGGACCCCCTCAGGAAAGTGTCCACCTCCACCAATACAAAACTGCAAAAATATGAGTGCATTAATAACAACACAACATATATGCATTTCTTCATATAACATTGGTGCAGTTAATTTTTTTCTGTTTTTATTATGGTACTATAAATGGATTTCCTCTTCATTTATACAACGAAGCATGAATAATTGCCTGTGGTGATCAAATGCTGTTCATAAACACCGTTGTAAATAATCCATAATATTTGTTAAACTCACATGTTCAGTATGACAGCCGGTTGGTTTAACGCCCGAACAAATAGCCATGGCTGCCTTTTCAGTATTGAAGACTCTGAATGTGATGAATCCAGGTTCAAATAGTCCTGAAAAAAAGCACAGAATATATAACTGATGATCTGTCATGAAAGGTCCATGCACACACGACATGGCTTTCATTCATTAAAGTGATTGGATCTCAACATTGATGATGCTTTGCAAAAATAATACACATATCACTGAATAATAGACAGATTTAATGACAATCAGTCTATGTGGCTATACTTTCTTTAAAATATCTGAAAAAAATATTGGCTCAAGAGGTATTTCTGTACCTCTTGAATTGGGTCCATACAGTTTTTCTGTAGAATCCTCACTTCCAGTATCATACACTATTGGAATAGCAGGTCCATTATCAATGTTGCATGTCCCGACTCCAAACCTCACAGGAAATTTCTGCGAAAATTAAGATAAACGTTTAAAGGTTTGGCCACCTATATTTCTGGGAATGTTTAAAACTCAAAACTGTCATTAAATTGTATCTGACCTTAAATAAATTAAAAAGGTTTCCTCCATGTAGAGTTAAGAAGCGATTTTCAGTGTGGTATCTCAGAATGGAGGCAGTGGTCCAGTGTTCAAACGCCATATTATTAGGAACATGCCACACAGACACATCCTGTGCCGCAATGTCAAAGTATCCAGGATTCTGTCAAATCAAGTCATATTTATTTATATAGTGCTTTATAAAATGTAGATAGTTTCATAATGATAATGTTGCAAAACTGAATTAATGAAACAACTTTGGTTTCAGCAATAATGCAGCTCTGCAATAAAGTAAAGCAGATACCGAAAAGACAATATAATCATCATTATTCAGCTCATATTCAGTTCAAGTTTTGCTTTCATTCGATAGTGTCAGTGCAGTCAAATTGATAATATCTCTCAATATTGCTTAATATTGATTGTCTTTTCAGTGACAGAAAGGACACAGACTGTGTCAGATTCTGTTTTAGATTCTAGATAAACATTTTTTCATTGTCAGTCCAGGGACTTTGTGTCCTTTATATTGCTTCCCTTAAATCAGGGTTGTAAAACCATTGATATAATAAAAAAGTACCTTATAATCATCACTTGTAGCGGCCTCTGCGGTTCCAAACGTGACTCTGTTCGCCCATGTCCCTTCACCATCAGGCCGGTTTGCGTTGCTGCCCTGCTCACTTGACCAGCGATCACCAACAGTACACTTTCCATACATGTTGTTCTCATGAACACTGGCCACCAGCGTCCAGCCGCCGCCCGCAGTGGTCATATCACAGAACGTCTGGTAAAGGACCCCTCTTGATGAGATCAGATAGTACAGGCCATCTGAGTGAACAGAAGCATTGCTGAGTCACCTAAATTGAGTTATTCCTTAAGATAAAAATAAAAAATAAAAAAAAACATACCCTCATAAACTTGATATTTGTCAAGAATTTCTTTGCAGCTTCGAGCAACGTATTTAATTCTGTCGAGAAGTTTTTCAAGCTCATGGTTGCTTTTGGTATCACTGATATTAATACATGGTGCTTCTGTTTCTTGTATTACATACATAGCTCCCACTGTAGAAAGATCATAAAAAGAGTAAACGCTGGTTTTGCTGTAATGCAAGTCAAAAAGTGAGTCAGAAAATGTGTCACATAGTGATATATTGTGATAAAAAAAATATGATGACGTTCTGAATAGAAATGAGTTTCAATCAAATCAGATAATTACACTTACTTGATTTAGCTTCACAGAACCATAAACTCAGTGGGAGACTGAGAAGGATCCCTAAAAACATTTTTATAAGAAAGACAGTCTGCAAACAAAAGGAGAAAAGTTCTTCAGAATTAAAATTAAAACCACACTCTGAAAATTTGCAAACCTGAAATTGTGATGTGTTTGGTTCCATGTTTTTGTGCGAATGTTTACTAAAAGCAAACTGATGTTGACAAATCGGTTTCACATTCGGCACATTTTTCTTCAATCAATTCATTACTGTACATTCAATAAAGCACATTAACTTACCATTTCCATGAGCCAGTAGTAGGTAATAGGTTTCGTGTTCTTGGTGTCTCTATTGGCTTAAGGAAAAATGTTAATTTATATCCTTTTCTTATCAAAGGGTGACAAAGACTTCCTTTACTGGCAAATACAACAAGGAAGAGATTAGCCTATTTTCTCAGGAATCCAATAAACCTATTTTTTTATCAAGGGAAAACCTTTAGATGTTGCCGAACAATAAATCACAACATGTAAAATTGACCAACTTGAATAACCTGAAAATTGAAAAGGTTTCCTCCGTAGAGGCTTTTTCTCCGAAGTGATTTTCAGTGTGTTGTTACGGGACGGAGGCAGAGGTCCAGTGTTCCATCTGAATATATTATTAGGAACATTCCACAAGTGCTGCAGTTTCAAAGTATCCAGGATTCAATGACAGACGGTAACAGGTTATCAATTCAGATTAGATAAACATATTTTATTGGCAATCCAGTGTATCATTGTCCTTTATGTTGCTTCATAAACCTGGGTTGTAAAATAGCTTCTGCGGTTCCAAACATGACTCTGTTTGCCTGTTTACAATGGTCTAGGTGTGTTTGACACACCACAGAGAGATTGGTGTATGACATCAAAGCGGTTCGAAGGCATTCAGAGCTGTCTGCGCTCTAATCGCTCTTGCGGGAAGGTCTTGTCATGCACCGATCGATCTGCACAGCGCCGCTTCGAGTCAAATACACCAAAGCCACTGGAAGGCAAGCCTGCAACCTTTAGCCAAAAAAGCATAACGGCTAAATCCAACGCTCCGGCTTTGTCAGTACGCAGGGACGGAGACCATGGCATGAAGGTAATATGATGTCATAAAGAATCGCATGTGATGGGTATGATTTGTGAAAGTGTACATAATATTGCAAGCGTAAATTAAATTTGCATGCGCAAAAGAAGATAAGGTGTAAATTGCCTTTCAAGTGTAAGAAAAAAATATTTGCAGCATTTTACTGTTATTCGTAAGTGTAATTCATGTATTTGGAACTGCAGCTTCGTGCTAACGCAATATAAATAGGATCTGTATTCTTCTGACTTCCATTTTTCCGTGCTTATACACTTTTGGCACGTTTTTTCGCACAAATACGGCCAAAAGCACTGCAAGCCTGTGAACAGAATTTTGCAACCAAAAACAACAGAGTCAGGAAATGCAAAACAGATTAAATGCGTTAAATCAAACTTTGTGTAAAAAACAATAAACTGTTGCAAATGTCAAAATGACTTGTTGTGTGCATGGGGCAAAAAAGTTCCCGAAATAATCCGATTTGTACAGTTGCGTCTTTCTTTTACCTGCGCTTCCAGTTTTGACGCTGTTCTCTCACTCATTGAGTTTTGCAAGCGCGAAGAGGAGGGCGGGTCCACCTTCTTAATGTAGCCAATCAAATGAGCTTCTCACTGGCTCTCGATTTACTCTTATCTAATTGGTTCAAATAACACGCCAGTCACCAGAACACATCTTTATCTTCATTTGTCTCAGAAAGTTCTCTTTGCCGAAATGTAGGCTACTTTTAATGCACACATATGTGCTAAATAAATAAATAAACAAATAAGCAAAGAACTCATGCTTGTTTCAAAATACATGAATTACACGAATAACAGTAAAATGCTTGTTGTGGCAAAAACAACAATTAACAAACAGCATCAAGGCATAAGAAACAGTCAAATTGTATTAAAGATAATAAGTTTTATTCTCTTCAAGAGGCTTGGTCACAAAATCACTGCAGCTCCCCAGTGAGAGGAGCAAGACCTAATCGCACAGAAAACAGACAGCCTTCTTATACCCTATTTACTGTCCTCGCAGGTGTGAGGTCAAATTAAAGGTTTTCATTTATGGCTAGATAACCCCTCTGTCTTTGCTGACAAATTACCCATACTAAAGAGTTAAAAGGCTCTTTCTGACCATTTGTTTTGCTGTGTGTGTGTGTGTGTGTGTCTTTGTTCCTGTCATGTGCACACATACATTGAATTGGAAGAAAACCCACACAATGTCTAAGAAAGTAAATAAGAAAGAGTAAAATATTAATTTTTCCACAACAATACTGCAAATATTTTTTTCTTACACTTGAAAGGCGATTTACACCTTTACAAATCTTCTCTTGCGCATGCAAATTTAATTTACACTTGCAATATTATGTACACTTTTACAAATCTTACCCTGCGCATGCGATTCTTATGACATCATATTACCTTCATACAAGAGGCTTTTTTGTTTTTTGTTGAATATCAATGGAAGAGAGGCTTCACTACGCTAAATAAACAGCTTTAGTGAGGAAATAGCTTATCATTTATTTAATTGGCAGCCTGTTCGCTAATCTTCAGCATGTTTTACACTAAACAATACTTTTGTTTATATTTTACCTCTATAATAATGTTATTTTTAAGAGGAGGCAGAGCGTTATGGTTGGTATCTCGACAGGTAGGACTCATTTACAGCATTATCATGTAGTAGGCTAGTATTTTATAATAGGTGTGTTGTAAAGTTTTAGTGATATATTGTTCAAAGAAAATATATAATATCTATGGTTTCTTTCTTTCTTTCAAACATGTGATTATCATGAATGGCACCTTTCAACAGGGGGTCAAAAAAGGGAAAGGGGTCAAAAAAATTTGTCCTCAAACCAACTAGCATGAGGGGCATGCTAGTTGGTTTGAGGACAAATTTTAGCAGGAGTGATTTTGCCCTGGTGCAACAGTGAGCGATATAGAAGGTAATTTGTACCTTCTGCAATAAAATTGTATAATACATCTCTTAAAAAAAAGCAGAGGCACTATTAATCTTCATCATTTGCATAACAGGGGAAAATTTGCATAACATTTGGTCACGTTCATTTGCATAACAGGGGAAAACATTAAATGTACACTTTGTATGCAGCCTCTCTTGTAATTGCAACTGTATACATATATCCTACATCATGTGCATTTTTGTATACTCTGTGTAGTTAAATATTGTAAACATATTTACTGTTGTTTTTTTGTTTATTCTGTATATTCTGTTTAATCTTTACTTAGTGTACAATATGTTTGTATAATAGTGTATTGTCCGTAGAAGTCTGGCTGCTTATGCATTACAATTTCTAATATTTAATAAACAAACTCTCAGGGGAAACACCAAACACTCACGCTTACATTGGCGATAACGAACCCAGACTAAAGGAGAACACAAGGTTTAAATACACAGGGAATAACAAGATAACGTTTCGGTTACTCACGTAACCTCTGTTCTCTCTAGAAGAGGGAACGAGTATTGCGTAGTTAGCTTACGCTACGGGAAAGCCTTTCTTTCTCGAGATACTGAAGCCAAAAATTATCCTTAATTTTTATAATCTTGTCAACGCAGTGCGGCAGCCTGCAGACCTAGGGCAAGCTAACTAGCGTGCCCATTGGCTGCCCTGCGGCAACTGCAGCAGCCTACCGCTGAGCCCTTGGCGTGACGTCACGACCAATGAGCGCGCTTGGCGCGCTTAATGCGTCACAGCCCGCGAAAAGGGGTGTGGCTTAGCGTATATAAACAGGGCTCGGAGGCTGCTTCTCTGGTTTCTGTCGCATGAAGCGAAATGAGCTCGTGGCGCGAGCACGGCGGGCTACGCAATACTCGTTCCCTCTTCTAGAGAGAACAGAGGTTACGTGAGTAACCGAAACGTTCTCTTACGAGAGGTTCTCTCGTATTGCGTAGTTAGCTTACGCTACGGGAACGCCCTTGTCAACGCCGTGCGCGCCCAGCATCCACTGAATGAGTCCCAGGGAGAGCCCGGGGAACGTGATAGCGGAGAGCCGGGCAGCCCGAAGAGGGCTAGCGCCGTACATAAGCACACACTAGGGGGTTAGGAGCGGCACGGCCGGTCCTAACTGCCAATTCCCTGTATAGTGCAGCTCAACCAGTAGAGCTAAATCACACAACGTAGCCCGCGCACAGATAGTGGGCTGGCATACGCGAGACTTAGACTGATAAGACTTTCGCCTGCAAGGCGGGAACATCCAGGTTGTAAAACCTAACAAACGTGGAGGGGGAGGCCCAGCCTGCCGCTGCACAAATGTCATGAATGGGAATCCCGCTGGACCATGCCCACGACGAGGCCATGCCTCTAGTGGAATGAGCTCGAACGCCCAATGGGCACTGCAGGTCTTTAGACGCATAAGCAGCAGCAATAGCGTCCACTATCCATCTGGACAGACTGTGTTTCGAGGCGGCGAGACCCTTGGTGCGCCCACCAAACGAAACAAAGAGCTGATCCGAGCGCCTGAAAGCGGCGGACCGTGAAATGTAGTTTCTCAACGCCCTGACCGGGCAGAGGAGATTACTATCGGCCTCGCTGCCGTGCGTCGGCAGGGCTGAGAGGGAAATGACCTGTGCTCTGAAGGGAGTGCCCAAAATTTTTGGAACGTACCCATGCCTCGGTCTGAGAATGACTTTGGAGTCATTAGGTCCGAACTCGAGGCACGCGGCGTTAACAGATAACGCGTGAAGGTCTCCCACTCGTTTGACTGACGACAGTGCTATCAGAAAAACGGTTTTGAGCGTGAGGTATTTCATATCCACAGTTTCCAAGGGTTCGAAGGGATGCGCTCTCAGGGCCTCCAAGACCAGAGAGAGATCCCACATAGGAACCGAGGGGGGTCGCGGGGGGTTCATCCTCCTGGCTCCCCTAAGGAAGCGGATGACGAGCTCGTTCCTTCCTAATGCGCGGCCCTGCTCAGAAACCGAGAGCGCTGAAATGGCCGCAACATAGACTTTGAGCGTGGAGGGGGACCTGCCCGCGTCCAGTAGCTCTTGAAGGAAACACAGTACTCGCGATACCCCACATGTCTGTGGATCGAGCCCCTTAGCAGTGCACCATGTGTTAAACACTGACCATTTCGACATGTAGAGCCGCCTCGTAGAGGGGGCTCTAGATTGTATGATCGTGTTCATGACCCCGTCTGGCAGATTAGCGTGTAATCGTTGAGGCTCCACGCATGCAGAGACCAGCGCTCTGGATGGGGATGCCATATCGATCCGCGTGCTTGAGAGAGGAGGTCTCTCCTCACCGGTATCGGCCAGGGGGCTGAGTCTGCCAGCTGTATTAGATCCGGGAACCAAGCTTGGTTCTCCCAGCATGGGGCTATGAGGAGCACTGAGTGGCGCGCTTCCCTGATTCTCTCGATGACCTGAGGCAGCAGAGAGACCGGGGGAAAAGCGTACAACGGGCCGCTGGGCCAGATCTGGGCCAGCGCGTCCTCGTTCTTCGAGAAGAACTCTGGGCAGTGAGCGTTGTCTTTTGACGCAAAAAGGTCGACTTTCGCTCTGCCGAACCGTCGCCACAGTGACTGGACTGTTTGGGGGTGTAGAGACCACTCCCCAGGGGGAACGTTGTCCCTGGACAGTCTGTCGGGGCCCTCGTTCAGGTGGCCAGGCACATGCGCGGCTCTCAGCGAGCGCAGAGAGTGCTGAGCCCACACGAGGAGGCGTTCCGCCAGGGTGCAGAGCATCTTTGATCTGACACCGCCCTGGTGATTCACGTAGGCCACTACCGATGTATTGTCCGTACGGACTAGAACATGGTGACCGTGGAGGAATGGGAGGAAGTGTTTGAGCGCTTTCTCGACCGCGAGCATCTCTAGACAGTTTATGTGTAGGAGATTCTCCTGGTCTGACCAGCGGCCATAGACCGGTCTGCCTTCGAAGAGCGCTCCCCAACCTAGGTTGGAAGCGTCTGTCGAGACAACTTTCCGGTGTGGAATCACTCCCATAGTCACTCCTGTGTGATACCATTCGGCTGCCAGCCAGGGCTGCAGGGCTGAAATGCATCCCTGATTCACTCTGACTCGCAAGCCGCCGGCCGCCCAGGCTCGGTGGGGCACGCGCATTTTCAGCCAGCGTTGGAGCGGGCGCATGCGCAGTAAACCCAGCTGGAGCACTGCTGCAGCTGAGGCCATATGCCCCAGGATACGCTGGAATGTCCTCAGCGGAACCCGGCTGCCTATTTGGAGGGATGCGGCGAGAAGGCGGATGCGGCGCGCGCGCTGCTCCGACAGTCTGGCCGTCATAGCCACCGAGTCCAGTTCTATTCCAAGAAAGGAAATTGACTGACGGGGTGATAGCGAGCTCTTGGTCCAGTTGACCGAGAGACCCAGCTCCTCCAGATGGCTGAGAAGCGCTGTTCTGTGAGACACAAGTTCCGTCTCTGACTGCGCTAGAATAAGCCAATCGTCCAGATAATTCAGTATTCGCATTCCCTGTTTCCTCAGGGGAGCGAGGGCCGTGTCCATGCATTTCGTAAATGTACGGGGTGCCAAAGACAGGCCGAACGGCAGGACTGTGTACTGATATACTCGACCCTCGAAGGCGAATCTCAAGAATGGCCTGTGACGGGGAGTTATCTGGATCTGAAAGTATGCGTCTTTTAGATCGAGAGAGATAAACCAGTCTCCTGGGCGAATCTGCGCGAGGATTTTTCTGGTTGTGATCATCTTGAACGGCCGTCTCATGAGGGCTTTGTTCAGATGTCTCAGATCTAAAATAGGTCTGAACGCTCCGTCCTTCTTGGGCACGAGGAAGTAGCGGCTGTAAAAGCCCGACTCGCTCAAAGAAGGATGAACCTGTTCTATAGCCCCTTTGCGCAGCAGCTTCGCTATTTCTGCTTGAAGCAAGTGCGCCGCTTCTGAACTCACTCTCGTCTCCGTCTGTGCTGTATAGCGCGGAGGGCGACGAGCGAATTGAAGCGAATAGCCGTGTTTTATAGTTTTCAGCACCCATTCTGACGCGCCCTGAATCGCTTCCCATGCTTCCGCATGCATAGCTAGGGGTCGAATGGTCTCTGGGCTCAGATCGCCGCGCTGCGCGGGATGGGGAGCCTGTATCAGAGAGAAAGGCGCGGCGCGCGCGCCGCTGGTGCTCGAACACGGGGGCTGGTAAACAGTATTGGCCGACTGTACAGCGTTCAGTAGCTCGGTCCCATCGGATGGAGCGTGATTTGCTGTCAAACAACCCAGGCGCGAGAGAGGCGTGGGGATTATCATGTCTACAAGTGAGTGCGCGTGCTCGTGAGCGGGCGCAGGGTTTACACTTATGACACGGCCAGTGTTTGGGAGCTTTAGAGGATCCGTGACCCAAGGTAACTGGCTGGCAGAGCGAGCAGCGGGTAGGTGTGAGCACAAGGTTGTGGGCACATTTCCTACATTTAATACTCGAGCGGCTTGCGACCGCTTTATGAGAGAGCGCTCTGTACGCGTTACCATGGGGACCCTGTTTGTGTGAAGCAGTGAGCACATGGGAGTGGGCACATTTTCTACACTTATAACACCCTCGGCTTGAGCCGCTGTTGCCCGGGGTAACCAAGTGGCAGAGCGAGTTACAGGTAGATGTGAGCACAGAGTTGTGGGCACATTTACTACACTTATCACTCGAGCGGCGTGTGACCGCTTTATGAGAGAGCGCTCTGAACGCGTTACCATGGGGATCGTGTTTGTGTGAAGCAGTGAGCACGTGGGAGTGGGCACATTTTCTACACTTACAACACCTTCGGCCGGAGCCGGAAAGCCCGAATTTACACTCTTTCTGAGATTTATTTGGGCCGCCGTAAAAACGGCGTTTGTGTGCAGGCGAGCGAGTGGTATTACTGGCTCGTTGGCTGCGGTGTAAGCTGCTGCAGTAGCCTGCACTGAGGGGACTGACAGAGCTGGGCGTTTTGATGGCGGTCCGGCCGCAGCGGGACTCAGCCATCTCTTCCTCCCTGCGGGTGCTAGGAGGACTTCGCGGGCTCAGACTTCAGCGTTATCTTGGGACGCGGACCCCGGGGGGGCGGCGGTCTGTGACGGCTGGTCGAGCGCGACCTAGGGCGGCCGCCCTGGCGTCGCTGCGAAGTGGTTGGTGGCCGAGACGAGCGCTGTGTGGAGCTGCGCGCAGGAGGCTGAGCTTGAGAGCGGCCTGCGGCTGGGCTCGAGCGGCGAGGCAGGAAGAGATTCATAGCCTGCGACGCCTTCTGCACTTCAGAGAAGCGGTCCACAATCCCGCTGACCGCAGGGCCGAAGAGGCCGGTGGGCGAGAGCGGGGCGTTGAGGAAGACAGCGCGTTCTGACTCACTCATATCCGCCAGCGTCAACCATAAGTGTCTGTCGATGACGGTGAGCGCGGCCATAGATCTGCCGATGGCTTGTGCAGCGGTCTTAGTAGCACGGAGCGAAAGGTCCGTCGCGCTGCGCAGATCTGTTAAGGCTGTATGATCCGAGCCCTTCTCGTCCAATTCGCGGAGGAGGTCGGCTTGCAGGATCTGAAGAACAGCCATCGAGTGCAGGGCAGAAGCAGCTTGGCCGGAGGCGGCGAATGCGCGGCCGGCGAGAGCTGATGTGGTCCTGCAGGCTTTAGACGGCAGGGCAGACTTTGAGCGCCATCTAGCAGACGGCGGGCAAAGGTGCGTTGCCACCGCTTCCTCAACGGAAGGGATGCCGGTATAGCCTTTCTCGGCGGCCCCGTCCACCTGGGAGAGAGCCGAGGAGACAGACGAGCGGAGTCTAGCGGAGAAGGGCGCGTTCCACGACTTCGACAGCTCCTGGTGGAGCTCAGGCAGGAAGGGTGCTGACCTAGAGGCTGGCGCTTGGCGGCGGCTAGGCAGAAAACACCCGTCGAGTCGGTTAGGCGCGGGCTCCTTGGGTGGGGACCAGTCCAACCCCAGTCGGTCGACCGCTTTGGTGAGGAGGCGGATAAGCTCCGCGTCGACACTGGAGCGGGACCTGCCAGACTCAGGAGTCGAGGAGGCGGAGCGGTGAGAGCCCGACCACTCCTCGCTGTCCGAAGCAAGCAGAGAGCAGCTGTCAGCGGCGTCATCTGCTTCATCCCCTGAGGCGACGGCAGTGCGGGCAGTAGCCGGCCGCTGCGCGTCGGTGAAGGGCGGGGGAGAAGGAGAAAGCGAGGCTCGCGGGAGGGGCTCCGGCGAGCGCTCAGCTATAACCACCGGCTCTGGAGGCCTTTGAGAGCGGCGTTTCTTCTTACGCGGCCCTGAAGAGGCAGCCGGGGAAGGTGGAGGATCGTCAAACATGGCGAGTCGAGCCCGCAGGGTCGACATCGGCAAGTCCTCACACTGTTCGCAGCCGCCCGAGGAGAGGGCGCGGGCTGCGTGGTCGAAGCCCAGGCAGAGAGCGCAAACCACGTGGCGGTCTCCATCGCTGAGCGGGGCTCTGCACGAGCCACAGGATGAGCGAGGCATTTGCAACAACGCCTCGCGCTCTTTTAGATGCAAAAGTGTGTCGCGGGGCGAACACACAACACATACAAAACAGAGCAGTAAAGGATATGATCGCCGGATAGCGAAGCAGGCAGGGAAAGCTGAAGGCGGCGAAGGCGGCCGGCGTCCTCAGGCTGAGATCCTCGGCGTGCTGGTCGCTTGTTTCGACGGCGGCTTCCTCAGAGAGCAGCGATGCGAAGAGCTTCGCTGAAAAGACAGAAATCAGAGAAGCAGCCTCCGAGCCCTGTTTATATACGCTAAGCCACACCCCTTTTCGCGGGCTGTGACGCATTAAGCGCGCCAAGCGCGCTCATTGGTCGTGACGTCACGCCAAGGGCTCAGCGGTAGGCTGCTGCAGTTGCCGCAGGGCAGCCAATGGGCACGCTAGTTAGCTTGCCCTAGGTCTGCAGGCTGCCGCACTGCGTTGACAAGATTATAAAAATTAAGGATAATTTTTGGCTTCAGTATCTCGAGAAAGAAAGGCTTTCCCGTAGCGTAAGCTAACTACGCAATACGAGAGAACCTCTCGTAAGAGAACTAATGAGGTGATTGACAATGCACAGGTGAAAGACATGACTAATTAGAACAATCATTGAACACTACACTAGGTCACAGGACTGAACCAAAAACACAGTGAAGGGGGGAAACACAGATCATACATGTAACAATTGTATTATATTGTTTTTTAATGAAAAATAAATACAATAATTATGTGGTCTCTCTATGGCTTCCAGATTTCAACAATTAAACTACAAATTTTTAGTGATTGGTGTCACTGCTGTGTATGCCCAATAAATCTGTTTTTTTTTTTGTTTTTTTTATGAATAGATTTAAATCTAATCTTAAATGTGGTTTTATGCACACTGTAGTGGCCAGTAATTTGCAGCTAACAGCAATTTGCACCTTTTTAACTGCTCAGTAAGTCACATTACACAAAAATTGCAGTTCTACTGTATGTTTAGCTATATAGGCTAACACCAAATATAGAACATTATTCACAAGACACACAAGCTAATTCACAAGAAACTGAGTGCAACGTAAACTGTAACTTATTGTCATAAAGTGCTGGCCACTGATGTCACTGCCATTATATGATGAGGTGCCTCAAGTGATCCAAGTTAGCCGTTATGCTTTTTCTAAGAGCCTAGACCCTCTCATCTTCCAACAATAAAACAACAATCTCTTTTCTTTCCTATTGTGACTTATGTATGAGAGAAACAGCTTCTCGAACAAGAAAACATGTAGGGCGGGATGTGATTTTTGTCTATCATAGTTTGCCACTGCTGTGATCTCATGTGAGTGACAGGTTGTCCCGCCCTCTAAAGATTACAAGGAAACATGATGTGAAAAAAAATAATAATGATGTGCACAAATAATCTTTTATATTAAATACTGCAATCTTTCTGTAAAAAAAAAATCAATAAAAAAATCAATAATGATTTCATGGTAACTACACAGGGATAGTTCACCCTAAAATGAAAATGAAGTCATCATTTACTCACCCTGGTGTTGTTCTAATGCCGTATGCCCTTTTTCTTTTATGGACCACAAAAGGATAATTGTTTAAAAATGCTAGCCCTCGTTCATTATAGCAGCGAATAGTGACCAGCATCAAGCTTTGAAAAAAAAAAGATGCAAAAGCATCACAGAATGATGATCCCATGCAACACATGGCGTATTACAAGTGTTCTGGGGGTAGGCCTATATGATAGGGTTTAGTGAAAAACAAACAAAAATGTCATGTATTATTCAACAAAATGTTTGACCTTTTCTGTTGGTCTTCTCTGCACAACTGCACGACATGCACATTTGTGAGACTCTAGTTAGCTAATGTGTTAACAACTACAACTTGTGTGCTTATTCTGGCAAAGAGGGAGTGAACTGCGGCCCTAATAGAGCCTTGAGGAACATTGTGCAGGCGTGCCGAGAAGCCCAATGGCCACGGTGGTCAAGAATTTCGTTAAATAATACATTCAATTTCGGTTTTCACTAAAAATATGCACCCAGAAGAACACGTGTCATTGGATCATTCTGTGATATGTTTGTCTTTTTTACAAAGCTTGATGCTGGTGGTCACTATTCACTGCCATTAAATGGATGATCGCATATATTTATTTATTTATTTTACACAGTTTTTAGCTCTCTATATAGTTAAATGTTTTTAAGGAATCCTTCAACATAAATTTATCCTTTGACAAAATAAATGCAATGTTTACTTCCGGAACCTGTTGCGCTTTATTGGCTCTGCAAGAGTTGCGCTGGCCAATACAATTCGTCTTTATTCCCAGGTCTGAAAGCCCGGCGTTTCTAGGACAACGACTCACAAACAAATAAGCGTGGAGTTTCCTACTTTGTTTGGATAGAAACAGAAGCATTTCAAAAGCAAAATCGACGGAGCTGTCGAGCACACTTGAGGAATGGTAAATATGACGTAGATTTGACAGTCTGTTTGAACAAACTAATCGTTGTATACAGATGACGACGCGCGAATAAAGATGACATGTAAGACGCGATTTTAGTCATTAATTAGCGAGGTTGTGTTGTAGAACTTATAAGTGACCGTGTCTTTGCAGTCTTTCATGAGCCAGCGTCGCAACATCTCTCACAACCACCATCAGAAGATGATCCTGGATCACCGCAAACAGGAGGAAATGCGTGAAGATCAGACCAAAAGCATCGCCAAAGAGCGGCAGCTGCAAGCCAACCACCAGTGCGAAGAAAGAGTCGAGAGAAAGCGCTTCCTGCGCAAGGTGCAAGCTGAAGAGTATGGCAAACAAGTCAATGAATCACTTCTCAAGGTTGGTTTTATAAAATACGTCAGCTATATGCAGAGATGCGTGGTCTCGTTTTTGTTTATTTGTTTGGATCCCCATTAGCTGTGCCCTATGGCACTGCAGTCTTCCTTCCTGGGGCATTAAAACATACACAGATCACCACAATCTATTCTGAATTAACACATATATTTAATATTACAATTAAATGTGAATATATAAAATCAGAATCTAACACTTATGACTCCTGCAAAATGTATGTTTTTAGGCAGAAGAGGACAGACAGTTCAGAGAGAGGCAGCTTGAACAGGAAGAGAGGATGGCCAAGGAGCTGGCGAGAATTAATAATGAGAAACTTCGAGATGAGAAGATGAGGCAGTACATTAAAGAGAACAGGTAACAGACCAGAGTGTAATGGCACTCTGTGTAGCGCTGTATCATTTTTTTTTTATATAGCTTTACCATTTATTAAACGTTGTGTTTTATTGGCAGTGTTGAGCTTCGAGAACTAGAGTTGAAGCTCAAATCTGCTTACCTGAACAGAGAACGGGCAGCACAGATGGCAGAAAAGGAGGCCATGCGATATGAGACAATGGTGAGTGTGAACTCCATAGTAGTGTCTTACATTTGGCCATCTATTTTGTGGTTTTGCTTATTGTGATTTTACATATTACCAGCGACAAGAGGCTGCTATTGCCCGTACGATGAAGGGCGAGCATGAGCGTGCAGAGATGGAAAAGGAAAAGCTGGAGCAGAAGAAGTATGAAGAGGTGGTGCGCTACCAGCAAGAGCTTGAGCAGCAGCTTGAGGAGAAGGAGCGCAAGAGGCAGGAAGCCTATGATGAGTTTCTTAAAGAAAAACTCATGGTGGACGAAATAGTGCGAAAGATCTATGAGGAGGACCAGATGTGAGTGTGTTCCTTTTTCTCAAGTTTATTATTTGCTGCTACTTTTGAGCAAATAGACAATATCATCTGTTGATCAGATGTTGATCAGATGGTTCTAGGATGGTTTGAAACTGACAAGCTTAATTTACAGGGAACTTCAGTTACGACTCGAGAAGGTGACGACCACTCAGAGATACATTGAAGAATTTAAAAAGCAGCAAGCAGAGTGGAGACATATGGAGCGAGAAAAAGTGGAAGCAGAGAACAGGCGCATCATTGAGTTTGCCCAATACCAGCAAAGGAAAGAGGAGGACAGGATGGCCAAAGTTAGAGAGCGAGAGCAGGAGAAAGAAATCCTGCACAAAATGGTACATGAAAGCTCACCCTCTGGGTCATCAAGTACAGGCGAGCAATCAAGATTCAGATGTTAATGTGTTCTTTTTTTCCTTCTGGTTTAGCTCTCTGAGCAGATCGAGATGGAGAAAAGACAGCGTGAGAAGATGGAGCGTGTCCGTGAGGAACTCTACTTGGAAGAGCAGGCTGAGGCTGCAAGACAACAAGAAATTGTGAGAACTGTCTTACCACATCACACTTTACTGGATGCACTTTAAACATTTTACAAAGATGACAAAGGTCAATCTCATGATTCCTGTCAATCAAATGTCCAATTCATATTTCAAATAACCCTTTTAGGGCCTTCAAGATTTCCTCAATCAATAATGAATCTTATTTTTTTTACTGTATTAAAATACTGGGTTACACTATTTTAAGTTGTCCAGGTTACAGTGTGATTATGAGAAGATGTATTTTATTGTAATTATGTGTATTTATTGATGCTTTTTTGTGAGATTCACTAGCACCATATAAAACGTTTACCATCTCTTTACCATCATGTCACTCACAGGAAGAGATGGAGAAGAGGATCCGGCAGAGGTTGGAGCTGCAGCAGACGCGCCGGGAGATGATGGCTTTCAAGCAGTTGCGTATACAAGCTGAGAAAGAGGAAGAGGAGGCCTTCAGACAGATAATGATGGCCAAGTTTGCAGAGGATGACCGAATTGAGCAGATGAATGCCCAGAAGCGTCGTATGAAACAGTTGGAACACAAACGGGCTGTGGAGAAGCTGCTGGAGGACAGGAGACAGCAGTATCTGGCTGAACAAGTAAGACCCAAACCCACAAATCAACCTGCAAATGTGCAGCTCGCTCATTAGTTCCTTCCGAGTCCGACTGTACCAATAACTGCCGGTAATGTGGAATGAATGAATCTAAATATTCAACAGGAGAGGGAGGAAGAGGAGAGAGCAATGGAGCAGGAGAGAGAGACTCAGCGTCGGAAGATCATCGAAGAGGAGAGACAGAAGCTCCTAAAACAGCATGCGACAAAACTGCTGGGATACCTACCAAAGGTGAGAACACCACACCATAGGACACGGATATTTGTGGCTTGTTAGCCATCTCGCATGCTCAGATTCATTATTTAGAGGATGTGTTTGTCATCACACAACTGTTTTTCTTATTTTCCTTATTTACTAGGGTATTTTCAAAGAAGATGATCTGGAGCACTTTGATGAGGATTTCAAAAACAATTTCAAACAACGGCAGGCTGATATTTTCTCAGATGAGGGTTGGGGAGATGACTAGCAGTAAGATAATTCCTGTCATGACCACCACATGGCGCTCTCTATCTTTTTTTTTTTATTCCAGTCTGTTAGTGCTGGTGTACTTAACAGTGCATCTGCCACTTTCACAAACGATTGGAACAAATTTCAAATTGATCTTTGTCTTTAATAAATGTAACAGTATATTGTATATTGTGTTACTCTAATGCCAAACTCTGGTTTTGGTTTATGAAGAAACATTGGCTTCAAAGGATACTACTTATTAAACCGATGTGAAAATCTAAATTGCCTAAGATGAATTTATCACATTCTCTGTAAGTATTTAATGCTCATACTGGGTAATGCATTTTTCCCTCTTATCTGAACCTTTGAGGGTGAATTTCACTTAGAAACATTTTTAATGGTGATACAAACCATGTTCATGTCCATGTTGTTTGACTTGGTTAGTCTTTTTCAATCGTTAAAAAGAAAACAAGAGTGATTTCACTGCTTCCTAAGAAAGAACTGGATAGTTGATGGTTGTCTGGCAGAATATCATACAAGCAAGAATTTAATCAGATGTGACTGCTCATGCACAGTCAAGTGTGTCTGTCTCAACAGATGTCAGTCATTCTGTCCGGTTAGTCCAGTACCCTGGTCTACCTGCTGTCATGGCTGTGAAATTCTTCCATCTAAGTGTTTACTGTTATCCATATCTGCATTGTGAAAATGTCAAGCCTCTCTTGATTCTGCTCTGCTTGAAATTCCCTCTAAAAGTTGTCACTGTAAAAAAACATGAAGAAACATTTCAAACTAATCATAAATGAAATTCATTGAAAATGTCAATAAATTGATCCTGCGTGGTTTAAAGCAGCATCACTGTCATGATTACAAATTGTTCATTTTCAATTCTAAGCCTGGCAAATTTAGTTTTATTAGATCCCACATACTCTTTTTACATACAACACTGATAATAAAAGCCCCTGCACGTAACACATCCCATTCTCTAAATGATATTCTAGAAATTATCTCAGAGTAGTTGAGAGGCTAAAAAATGAAGAGGATGAACAGTAAGTAAACCTTTTTATGTGACATGCAGCCAATTTCCTGTCTCATACATCTTCAGCGTTTAATGTCTATATATGCTAACATTGGCGAGTCAATAACACAGTATGATTGTGGAAAGTTTCTTAGAAAAGCTGTGTTATTGATATTGTTACAATTTCAGAAACTTAAACAAGGTTGGCTATTGTCATATACAGGGGTGCAAACAGCGCGCTTTTCGGCGCCTCCCGCTTTTTTCACGTCAGTTTGGGTGACTTGTGTGAATCGTGCAGATCCGAAGAGTTTTTTTTTAAGAGGGGGGTGGGGGGTTGTTTGAGAGGGTCTGATTGTAATTTAAGCAACAGTAATTCTGGATTGCGTCCACCAACAAGTAAATAGGAAATAAGCGAATCAGAACACTGCGCGCCAAACCAGCAGTATGTGCGCAAGTGTGAACCACTAGTGTTTCTGTCTCACTCTGGATCTGCCACTGCATCACATTTCTCTCTGCGTGGCGTGGAGTGTCCGTTTTTATGTCGGCTCTCATGTTAACTGGTTAGAGCTTGTGTTAGAGCACAATGCCTGCGTGACACACACACTTCTCGAGCCGCGCCGAAACCGCGTGCTAGAAATAGAACCGCAACCGACGCCTATTTTTCACGCGACACGCAAGAGTGTTGGAAGTTTTCAGACAAAATAGAAGGCGCAAATACATATTAATAAATTACATTTTGATGCTTGAAAGTCTCTCGGTTTTGACAAATGCATATATAATTGTAATTTAAAAAATAGGCCTAATTATCGATTTTCAAATATTGCCCCTGTCAATAGGCCTACAGAACGAAATATTCTGTAGCCTATTTTGCCGTCAATACTGCCGACATTGTCTTTGCTGTATCAGGCTATATATTATGTTTAACATCCAAATGTAGATGGTCTGTCGGCTCACAGAGCCATGCAGTCGCAGACAGCACGTGAAGTTCGTGAACACCGAATTCCCTTTTCTTTCTTATCTATTTGTGTTTGAACAGACATGTGCACGAAAAAATGAGCCAGTCCGTCTCAACGAGTTTCCCCGTAAACGCGGTCAAAATAAAACGGATGCGTGTCATTACCGGTATTAGATACGTGCATTCGTCTTAAAGGGACAGCACCCAATATACCTGCAGCTGTTTGTGTCACCAAAGTTAATCAAACAACAAAAGAGAAAGAGAAAAATCACGTTTTGTCAAAAGATAAACTGTATTAATACTTAATACAGTTAATTTACCTGAAAAACATAAAGCACTGCTTTATTTCTCGTGTATTTGTGTTTTATTGTATTTATATATGCTTGTATTTTGTTTATTAGTTTCTATGCAGATGCACTAGGCCTACCCTACACAATTACCCCAATCATCCTAGAATTATTAATTCTTTACAAAAAGAGCTATTCAAATCATCAGGTGAAATTGTTTTCATAAGTAGCAGTAAAGCAAGAAGAAGAAGTGCAAGATAGTTTTTCTAAATTTCATTTGACTCTATGTGCCTATAGGGGTGGGTTGGGGATGGTGGCAATGTAGTATCTGGATATTTGCAGCGGGACGAGGGCTTCGATTACCTCTCTCTTTTTTGACCATACATGTGTTTGCACCCCTGCATATACTTACACTGCTGTTCAAAAGAGTGGGGTCAATAAAGTTTTTAAATGTTTTTGAAAGAAGTCTCTTATACTTAACAAACCTGCATTTATTTGATCAGTACAGTAAAAACAGTAATTTAGTGAGTTATTACATTTTAACTGTTAAAACAGACTAGGCTACTCCAGTCTTCAGTGTTACACGTTCCTTCAGAAATCCTTCAAATAAGCTGATCTGGTGCTCAAGAAACATAATTATCAATGTTGAAAACAGTCGTGGTGCTTAATATTATTGTAGAAACTATTATGCCATATAGAAACCATTCAGGGGCCGCATTCACAAAGAATTTTAAGGCTAAAAGTAGCTCCTAACTGGCGAATTTAGGAGCTACTCCAAAAAATAATGGGCGTGTCACTCCTAACTTTAGGACTCCTCATTTTTTTCACTAAGAGTAATTCACGAAGCATTTTAGCCCTAAAAGTAGCACCTAAGTCTGGGACAGCTTAAAAGAAGTCGAGAGGACTCCTAACTCACTAAGACCTATTCACAAACCGCTTTTTGTGGCATTTCACGTTGCCATGTTTTGAAATGCGTATGCGGCGGCTACAGGAGCTTCCAATCGCGAGGGAACAATTTTGCATTGTAGGCATAACTAGGGATGCAATAACGCCACCAACAACAACAACAAAAAATAGGCTACTCATTGCATGTAAACTAATTGTAACGTTTCATTGTGAATCAAATTAAAATATTCTTCTCTTTGCAAACTAAGGCAGAGGCATATAGTGACAGATTAATTCAATAATGTTGCAAAGATATTGCATCAATCTATATGTTTCATTAGGCTACTAGGCTATTTGTTTTGCCTTACTCTTTATTCATTTAGGCTATTTATTCAGTTATTCATCATCATCCGTCCTTCGCACTGTACAGCGCACGCATTCTCAGACCTGTCACCTGTCACTCATCATCGTAGGGGAGCCTGGGGAGGTGTTTGGAATCATTCCCGCGTTACAATCATCAGCCAATAGAGACCACGCCCACCCAGGGGGAAAACAAACCAAGCGTCTCCATTGACTTTGCATTGCGAGAGGCTGCCTCTTTGTCATTTCTTGCTTTTAAGAAAAGACAGAATAATGTCTAAAAGCTGCTATGTGACAAGGTGTACAGCAAACAAGCTAAGAACCCCAGAAATAAGTTTTCATAAGCTGTCGACCCCAAAAAACGAGCGTTTGAGGACATAAAAGTGGATACAGGCTGGAACGAATGGGTAAATTGTGGGATCCTGACACTCAGTATGCACTAAAAATACACTACATCTGCAGTAAGTTAAACATTTGGTCACTGGTGAGTCAAATATCCAAATGTCAGTTTTATATATTATATTTCTGTAAGATAAACTATCCTGTGTAGCCGATTACGGTCTCCTCCGGCAGACGTACGTTAGTTCTCAGAGTAATGAGACACGTGACGCTCTGTCTCAACTGTCTGTATCCACTTTTATGTCCTAAACACTCGTTTTTTGGGGTCGAGAGCTAATAAAAACTTATTTCTGGGTTTTTTAGCTTGTTTGCTGTACACCTTGTCACACAGCAGCTTTTAGGCATTTTTCTGTCTTTTGTTGGTTGGAAGCAAGAAATGACAAGGAGGCAGCCTCTCGCAATGCAAAGTCAATGGAGACGGTTGGATTGTTTTCCCCCTGGGTGTGGGCGTGGCCTAAGTCAAGCTCGTGCATGAGTAATGACGTCATCCATAGCAACGAAGACTCACTCTTAGTTTAGGAGTTGTCATTTTTCTTTACTAAGAGTAGGTCTGAAAGGCGTTGTGAATAACTTTTAAGAGAAAACTCCTAGCTAAAATATTTTAGTGCGATTTAGGAGTACTCCTAGTGGTAAGATAAAATGCTTTGTGAATACGGCCCCTGGATTCTTTGATGAATAAAACGTTTTAAATGACATTAAAAGCATTTATTTTAAATAGAAATCTTTTGTAATGTTATAAATGTCTTTACTGTAACTTTCGACCAATGCATCCTCAATGAATACAAGTATTAATATCTTCAATATATATGAAGAGTTCAGATGCAAAAGCCTCTAAGTGCCATCTGAAATTTTCTTCTAGAATGATAATTTTGATCAAGCTTGTATATTTAAGTTCAGTAATGTCACTTATAGGTAATTTTCATTGCCAGTTAAGTGAAATTACTGAACTTAAATACGAGCTTGATAAAAATGATAATTCTAGAAGAAAATTTCAGATGGCACTTAGAGGCTTTTGCATCTGAACTCTTCATATATATATATGGAAAGAGTGGTGTCAATGTTGAAACAGGAAGTTCTCCTGAATTTTTTTTTTCTAGCGCCTTGAAAAGATTATGATTATGATGGAATCTTTTCTGTCACATAGCCCTGTTTTGCACTCTCCATCATCCATACAGGATGACGAAGAGATCACAGGTTGTTGAGCATGCCAGATGCACATGCAGCATGCTGACGCACATGTTCATGCCTGCCTCAGACATTAGGAATTAGAATTAGCTCTCAGAGCTTTTGAACACATGGTCTATACACATTCATTTCTTCCTTCCTTTGTATATCAATGAAAGGAGACCTTTACCTTTAAGTAAAATATATAAAAGGTCAGCATGAAAATCTACAGTCTCATAAAATTTGTAGACCATGCCAAAACTTGACTCAGGTGCCTTGCAGCAAAGTTAAACCACTAATGAGGGCTGCCTAGTTATTTTTCCCAGCACTGGAGCATATCTTGTTTGGTCCACCTATACTGTTATGGATTTTATAGACTGCCCAAATATTTCTTACGATTGTCATCTTTCAACTGAAGCTCAGTGATCATGACCAGAGTTAATCTTTCCTGACATTGTTCTGCATCACATACCTTGTTTTGCTCACATGGGAGGACAGAAAGCACTAATGCCTTAAGGAACTTCAGGTTGTTTGACAGACCAATGAACTCTGTATCATTGCTTATTCTATCATGGCCTTTTCTCACAACATAGATTGAAGGGAACTTCCTGTTGCTGAGACTGACTGTAGATTGAATTGATTGAATTTGATTGCAGAAGCTGTGTGCATACAGTGAAGCTTTACTGTAGACCAGACTCCAGCACTGCATTGGATTAGTCTGAGCATGATTTGACTTGGCTCAATCACACTGCACGTCACCGGTTCTGCACAAACATCATTACTATATATGGAAAAAAGGAAATGAATGGAAATCTCATACATACTGTAAATACAAGTTATACATGCTAACCATAATAAGGTGAACACATCTTTTTTCCCTGGTTTCTCTGTACCCCCTGATGGCTATTATACCACAAAAAACTTCAAGCATTTCTTGTGCCTTACCTCTAAATGAGTTACGGTGAATGAAGTCATAAAGTTCAAAGCGTTTTGATTCACCCACATTTTTGGTTTTCAACATTTTTATGATATGGGAAATTGGTTTGCAGAGCTAAAGATATTCTACATTTGCATTAAATAGCGCAAAAAATAAATAATAATCTCAGCATGCTGTTGGAACTGGTATAAACTGGCTGTGTTTCAATAGATGGTGAATCTCTCACTTCATGAAGCCTAATGAGATGTGTACTTATGGACTGCCATACAAAAGACTGTCTGTCTATCCCCCTGAAGAGGGGTATGGAGGTCTTTCAGATCAATGACCAAGCAGTGGGAGGCACAGACAATGGACCAATAAAGCACAGAAGTAGCGTGAGAATGTCTGAACAAAAGATTAGTCATGTTGTTTGGAAATGGACGTACAGCAGTACCTAATTATATTGCGTTTTGAGCTAATTAATGCTGGTGTGAGCTTGTAAACAGCCATTGCTCATAACTACCACATCATTATTAATCCGAGCCACGCTCATTGACGTGCTTTTATTATTTTCCATGTTTCTCCCTTTGGAAAAAATCACCCCCGGACTGGAACTATAGTGTGGACTGGGGCCTTTAGTTTGGTTGGGAGACAACAGGAACCAGTGACAAGCACATTCCGAATCAGTCGTCACCAGTTAATCTAGACCTGCTGCCGTGTCTTATTAGACCATTATCCACATCACTTTCATCACTGATTTTTTCCACAGAGGCGTGGAAATAAAGCTCACTGATCCCAGACCAACCTTGGAAAGAGTAAATAAATCAACAATACGCACCACATGAAAGATTGGGAGCGTTTAAATGCCAAGGTCTTCGACTCGATTTTTATGAATCTTTTAATGCATTGTCGGAGCTGTTCATTTGGCAATAGTGCTGAAACATATCAGCAGAGATCATTGCATGATACTCGATTTTCTATTTTATTTGAATTTCCTTACCTTTTTGTTCAGAGGTTTTTCCTTCTCTTTCCTTGTGATCTGCTGTAAGGCTGGTGTTTAATATAGCATATTCTACTGACATTATGTGATACTGTTGTGATTCAATATTAAATATCAAAATAATAAACTAATTAACCTTATGAATAGCGCACATGTCTATTATGATCTGACTCTTCACACTTTCAGGGTGATAACCAATATGATATCAATAATTATAAGCAAAATAAGATAAGAGACTGGAGCTAGTTGGCAATGGGAAATCTCATTAAATGTAAGGTTTTGAGTCAAATGGAACTTTCTAGCAGAGGTTTTGTGTGTTTTTAACATTTAGTTCAAAACAACCTTACATTACACTAATGAATACATTTCGTCATTATATTTTTGAAGTAGATGTTGGAAAAACAATTGAACATAATTAAAGCAAACTTGGCTACATTCAGACAGGAAACTTTAAAGTACGTTACTGTCAAAAGTAGGCTAGTTACTGGACAAAACATCTCAATAGTCACTGGGGTTAACAAAAAAATGTGGCAAGCACCTTTCTCCCATTTTGTGCTTATATCAATAACATTATTATTATTAGGCTATTCATTTGTAATTGTTTCATAACGATCTAACGGATAAATAGTTTTCACTTGCTGAAGCTTTTTGCAATTTCTGAAATCTTCTGGTCGGTCTGGTCGCGCTCCTCCCCCTCCTCCGCCGGATCTCTTTATAAATCCAAAGAGAAAACATCATTACCAGACTGATAGCAGCATCTGTCTGATCCACGCACCTCTCCATATTCTACTATAAAATCAAGAGCACCCATCCATGCTCGCCAACAAGCTTGACGGACCGCGTCGAGGACGGTCTTTTGACTCCATCAATAAGAGTTACGAAGAGAAGCAACTCAACAATGAGGTAAGAACAACTTTTTTTACATGTAGGCCTACTCAAAATGCTTAGCCTAATGTTTGAATACGGATGTATTCTTGTATTGCTTTACTTTTACTAGAACTTGACGAGTTACAATAGACTTGTATGCAATCATTAATTGTTTAAGTTCAAAGAAAGGAATAAAATAGCTGATATATATTTTTATATAATTCTAATTCTTTGCAATAACTTGCATTAATAATATAATATTAAATATATTTTGTGCTTATCATGGATGTACATAAAAAAAAACGTCCATATATTTTTGAATGCGCATGAACTTCTGATCTAAGTATTGTATATTGTTAATATAATAGAAAAAAAGGTGATTTGTTGATGTCATTGGCTTTTAACTTTTAAGTCGCTGTCCACCACATAGTGCTGGTTTAGTCATGTAGGCTAAGTATTTATTAGCACTATGGATCCTACCCAACCTGTTAACAATGATGTTCTTTACATGTTATTTGCCTTTGAATAACGATTTCCTATTTGAAAAGCAGGTCAAAAACAAACATAAGTTCACTCACGCAGGATATTACCCATCTGCTCTATAGTAGAGAGATTGTCATGGTAATGTGAAGAAACACCCGAGTACTGAATATAATAGCCCCTCTCTCTCTCTCTCTCTCTCTCTCTCTCTCTCTCTCTCTCTCTCTCTCTTTTATTAAGCTGAACAAAACTACTTTTCATAAGAAAGACGAGAACAAAGACAAGACACTTTCCTCCAAGAGGGAACATGCCGCAATTGTATTCTCTCTGAAGAATGAAGTTGGGGGGCTTGTGAAGGCTTTAAAATTATTTCAGGTACATAAATGTTTTCTATTCTATCTATCTTTATTATTTGGTTATTCTTAGCTTTAGTAGAATCATGTTATACATACAGTAGCTATGGACTATGTCCATGAATGAAGAAATGCTGGTGATATACTGTATGTGACCCTGGACCACAAAACCAGTTTTATGGGTCCAATTTTTTAAATTGAGATTTATATATCATCCGGAAGCTGAATAAATCAGCTTTCCATTGACTTATGGTTTGTTTAGGATAGGACAATATTTGGCCGAGATACAACTATTTGAAAATCTGGAATCTGAGGGTGAAAAAAATCGAAATATTGAGAAAATCGCCTTTAAAGTTGTCCATTTATGTTGGCGATTGTGCTGCATTCACTCACAAAAATATTTGTTTTATATATTTACGGTCGGAAATTTACAAAATATCTTCATGGAACATGATCTTTACTTAATATCCTAATGATTTTTGGCATAAAAGAAAAATCGATAATTTTGACCCATGCAATGTTGTGTTGGCTATTGCCACAAATATACCCGTGCAACTTATGACTTATGGTTTCACGAGTTCACATGTTAATGAAATCTGATGTAATATTATAATGAGTATTTGGCAAGCTGTCCGGGGGGAGGGCTCCGAGCTCGGAATTCGGTCCGACCCCAGAGTACTCCCCCCTATGAATGTATAGATCATGGGTATCTATTAGCAGACCCATCTGAATGTGAGGTGATGGGGTGGTGGCGGGATGCTGAGAAATTTGTCATGAGACAGGAGGTAAGGGAAGGATTTATTTATACTGGCTTCTTCTTGTTCTGATTGGATGATTACCTGAACATGCTCCTCCCGAACTTTGTTACATAAAACTTCATTTTGTGGTCCAGGGTCACATATGTATCAATTTAAGTACCTTCTCACTGCATTTATCACACATTATAAATCTAGTACATCTCCAAATATATGTATACTCTGATCTGTACACTAATTATATTTCAAATAGCAAATGCTAAATGATTTATTTTCATTTGTGATAAACAGGACAACCAGGTTAACCTTTTGCATATTGAGTCACGTAAGTCCCGACGGCGTAACTCGGAGTTGGAAGTACTAGTGGATTGTGACAGTGATCGAGAAACTCTGAAAGATATTGTTCAGCTGCTGCGCAAACAAACAAGCATTATAGCCATGGACTCACCTGATAAGTTCTGGACGCCTGTAAATGGTACTGTGTTTTACTCTCTCATTAGATTGACAAGTACTGCACATAAAGTTGCGTAACACTGTGAAAATAATTTTTCCAGATCTTGCTGAAGTGCCTTGGTTCCCTAAGAAGATCTCAGATCTGGATAAGAGTGCCTGTCGTGTTCTAATGTACGGTTCAGATTTGGATGCGGATCATCCGGTTTGTATTGTCTGCTTCATAAATTCACTGGTTATTAAGAATTAGTAGTACTTATGCCATACTGATCATGTCTTCAGTATTTGAGTTGTGACTCTGTGTATGAAAGCATTTTTGTTCTTATACGATTTCAGGGATTCAAAGACAACGTGTATCGTAAGAGAAGGAAATATTTTGCTGATCTCGCCATGAGTTACAAACAGTATGTTTAATAAGGTTTAACAATAACTGCATTAATTCCACATGTTATATTAAATATATTTATACATATTTACAGTATATATATCTTTAATATTGACATGGTTCTATCTCACTCTGCAGTGGAGATCCCATACCACGTGTGGAGTTCACAGAGGAAGAGGTGAAGACGTGGGGTGTAGTGTTTCGGGAGCTGAATAAGCTGTACCCCACACATGCCTGTAGAGAGTACCTGCACAACCTGCCTCTGCTCACCCAGTACTGCGGCTACAGAGAGGACAACATACCACAACTGGAGGACGTGTCCAACTTCCTGAGAGGTGAGACCGAGCACACATGATATGTACACACACAGATACATTTTAACCTTACAGTAGGTACAAGAGGAACTGAAGAGAAATATTAGTTGTGTCACCAGCAGGGGACAGTATAGATGTGTGGCTGTGTATGTGTGTTTCAGAGCGAACTGGCTTCACCATTCGCCCTGTTGCTGGGTACTTGTCACCAAGAGACTTTCTGGCTGGTCTGGCCTTCAGAGTGTTTCACTGTACACAATATGTGCGTCACAGCTCAGATCCTCTCTACACTCCTGAACCGTGAGTACAAAGCATATGTCCCTTTATCTCTTCAGGCCGATTTATCGTCACAATCTTTTGAAACAGGCTTTTATGAAGCAGCAGCCATTGTTGAAGCAACACACTGTCTGTCAAACTTGATGCATGAAGAAGTTACACACGCAGGAATGGAAACAAACACAGCAAAACAAATCAAACTAAATCCAGATGATTTAAGCATGCAGTTTATATTTTGTACTTTGGGCTCCATTTCGTGTGCTATCATTTTAACATTTCATCATGGGTGAATCATGTTAAATCCCTGTTGAATTTTGCTATTCAGTTTTGAATATCAAATCAATGTTGATACATCGCAGCATTGTTTTAGTGTCTAACTTTTCATACGGACCTTGTTCAAATTTCATCATTGATTTTGTTAACCTTTTTACAACCATTTATCATTGTTTCAATGTTATTTCAGCGATGAAACAACATCTCAACCACATTTAATAGCTTGCTCCTGCTTCACTTCACGTTTGTATGTGTCATGTGAAATAGGCACATACAAATAAATGAATAAATGAAAGAGATCTTCATGTCTATGTCTTTCAGGGACACATGTCATGAGCTGCTGGGTCATGTTCCTCTGTTGGCTGAACCAAGTTTTGCACAGTTCTCTCAGGAATTAGGACTGGCTTCTCTCGGGGCGTCTGATGATGCTGTGCAGAAATTAGCAACAGTATATATTTCAGTACATTTTGCTGTCCTGGTGTGCATATAAAGCCTTAATATTTTTTTGCAGTAGTTTTGATTGTTGTTATGTTGGTGTGTGTGCCATTGCAGTGCTATTTCTTCACGGTAGAGTTTGGCCTGTGCAAGCAGGAGGGTTCACTCAGAGCATACGGTGCTGGACTTCTCTCATCCATCAGCGAACTTAAGGTACACTAGATACGCATTATCAGTTTTAGAATTAAAGATTAGAACAATAATCTTTTTATGTTTAATCTAATAATTTGTATAAAATATTAGTTGTTCCCTATTAATGTTTTCAAAAGTCTCTTCTGCCCACCAAGGCTACATTACTGTATCAAAAATACAGTAAAAACTGTAATATTGTGAAATATTATTACAATTTAAAAGAACTGTTTTCTGTTTTAATATTTTTTTAAATGTAATTTATTCCTGTGATGGCAAAGCTGATTTTTCAGCATCATTAATCAAGGCTTCAGTGTCACATGATCCTTCAGAAATCATTCTAATATGCTGATTTGCGGCACATTTATTTTATAAGAAACATTTTTTATTATTATCATCGCACGAAACAAAAATCAGGATTTTGTTGATGAATAGAAAGTTCAAAAGAATAGCATTTATTTGCAATTGAAATACTTTGTAATATAAACTGTAACATTACTGTGATATAACACTGAAACACATGTTTTGTTTAAAAGCACTCTCTCTCAGGCGCTGCTAAAATCCTTCCCTTTGAGCCCAAGGTCACCTGTAAGCAGGAGTGTCTCATCACCACCTTTCAAGATGTTTACTTTGTTTCAGAGAGCTTTGAGGAAGCTAAATTTAGAATGCGGTAAATCAATTTTTTGTACATGCGACCTGTTATATTTCTATATCATGATTATTTTGTTTTAACCATACATTTTATCCTTCACAGTGAGTTTGCAAAGACAATCCAGCGTCCATTCTCCCTGCGTTATAACCCGTACACACAGAGCGTATGTGTGCTGAAGGACATGCCCAGCATCAACGATGTGGTCGAGGAGCTCAGACATGAGCTGGACATTGTAGGAGACGCTCTCTGTCGACTCAGCGCACACCCTGGTGTCTGAAACCAATATGACTCTCGCTCATATTAATAGGCTATCTCCAGCTATCTCTTATATCAGAGCACGTTACTAAACATACAGCACTGCCATAGTATTATCTCATTATCTGCCTTCTCTGACTGCAGAGCTGAATCACTCTTAATGTTTCTGTGAGCACCTTTCCTCTGCTCCTGATAATCTGCCAAAGCACTTGAATATCCAAGCACTGCTTTCAGGAGAGTCTTTAAGTGCTCTTTAAATACACCAACAAGCTCAGAGTCCTTCACTGCTATTCAAACACCACCACAGCAAAAACTACAGCCACCACTTTAATTCATGACCACTATATTCATAAAGTCTAACTTCCTCTCCACTATGACTTCATTAAATACACAGGAAAATAGAAGTCTGGAGTCTATCTTCAGAGACAAAGCTCAGATTTGAAAAACATTGTATCTTGAGACTTTTACACGTGTTATAGTCGTAAAATGATCAAACTCTTAGATTACTCTAAATTCGTAATTTGGTGTGTACTCTCAACCAGTTAAAAGGTTTTCCCAACATCACACCTGTATCTTCAAGAAAATGTACCCATTTCTTATCATGAGCTGAATAATTTATTTATTGGAATTTGTGATAAAAATATGCCTTATAACCAAAATGTTTCACCCTTTTCTAATTATCCTGATGTGAAGCTGTGGTGTGTATATTGTGTTTTGTGTTCTGAAGACTGTGTAGCCTATTTGCTGCTTGTCCGTGTCCATTTGTGTTTTACTGAATTCTAATTAAGAATGTTGAACAAGTAAAAAAAATCTAAATGTAATAAATAGATTAATGCACAAATTAAATAATTTATTAGTAAACTTAATCTGAATCACACAAATGATTCAGGTGGAATTATTGAGACAAAGTAGCTCACAAACCCCAGAATTCTGATGTGTTTGTTGGCCTTTAATCATGATCTCCATTCATTTTTTCCATCAAAGATTGTTATTAGTTTCTTCAGACACGAAGTTAAAAATG
Organism: Scardinius erythrophthalmus; assembly: GCF_964197995.2. Lineage (NCBI taxonomy): Eukaryota > Metazoa > Chordata > Actinopteri > Cypriniformes > Leuciscidae > Scardinius > Scardinius erythrophthalmus. Next base: position 41,932,721 of record NC_138222.1, read on the forward strand.
ACCCCTCAAAAATGACATTTACCAGCAGAGGGCAATGTTGTTCTATTACAGTGGATACTTAACGGAATACAATCAATATACCCTGAAATTTAAAGTAACAAATCCCATAGCGATGTTTGCAAAAAAAAAAAAAAAATTTGGTTTGATTTGATTTATTTGTTTAATGTAGTGTTTAAAGTTTTGCGCTTACAGTTATGAGAAAATTACAATTATTGCTGAAATACGTAGGCTATAGGCCTACTCCAGTAAGGCACTGCAAGAACATGTATTGCTGATATGTTAACATTTTAAATGACTGCTAAACATCTTGTGTTTCTATCATATGTTATTTATATCATTATCGTCACACTTATGTGAATCAAATATAGCCTATGATGTTTAACAACATTAATTTAAAGAAAACAAACACGAAAGCAGAGCTTGTTCAATCAGTCTGAACACTTTACCTCAGAGCGTCCGTTAAAGGGTTACAGTAGTTCACCCAAAAATGAAAATTCTGTCATTGATACTCTCTGGCTAACTAACTATGCTTCATCTCGTCAATGCGCGTACTGATACAGAAGAGAAGAAATTACTGAATAAAGTCGATAGGCCTATTTAGTTTTTTTGGTACACAAAAATTCTCGTCGCTTCATAAAATTAAGGTTGAACCACTTTGGACTATTTTAACAATGTCTCACACCTTTTTGGGCCTTTAAAGTGTTAATTAAATAGCTGTTAATCGACCATTCTTTCACAAATGTTTGTAGAAGCAGTCTGCATGCCTAGGTGCTTGATTTTATACAGCTGTGGCCATGGAAGTGATTGGAACACCTGAATTCAATGATTTGCAGGGGTGTCCCAATACTTCTGGCATTATAGTGTATACTCAAGAGAAGATGCGAGTTTGGATGCAGCCACTTATTAAGCAAGATTCTCTTCATAGATATGAATTGGTCACAAATATAAATTTGTCTGTTCTAGACAGACAGTTATTACTGACTGATCAGCTATGGGGTCTAAAAAGAGAAAAGCACAAGCTTACTGCATTTCCAAGCTCACTTTTTATTACAAATATGAAGACGTATAATTAGATTAACAGCTGCAGTATAGTCTACATTTCAAGATTTGATTTCATGCACATTACATAGACCTATTGTGTCAAACGAAGGAGAAGCTTGGTTTGTGTTTAGTGGAGGAGCACTAAAATAACATCACTTATTTAGATTTTGTTGTATACATAGCCTACATTGTGTGTACTGTATTGCCCACAGACTGGGTATGTTAATCCATGCAGTTATAAGTATTTGTTGTTGGATCCAACTCATCTATGATGCTTGACTCAGTCTCTGTCAGTTGCAGCAATAGGCTACATATTTTCACTGATTGTTAGACCACATGGGTTTTCCTATCTGCTTATTATATCTGTGCATAAACTGAGTGTGCATTTCAAGCTTATTCCAGTGGGGCAGTAAAAGATCTGTATACCATAGAGGCCTACGCACACCAGTGCTGCTTTCATAGAAGAGATAGAGGGAGAGTTAAAGGGGGCTTGGCTGCTTTACAGGGTTCCCACCAGAAAAGATTTGAAAGGGCAGACAGCAAAGAGCTGTAGATGAAATGCATGTGTGTCAGTGTTTCATGTGGGCAAGCAGTCAGTATGCAGTCAGAGCTGCTCTGAACTCAGCATTGATATAAAGATCACAGGATGACACTAATAAAAAAAAAGAGAAATATTAAAGGGCATATTGGAGTAGCACATGAGCTGCAACGGTAATGAATTTATTAAATATTATGACATTCATATTAACACAAGGTTAATTTTATCATAATATTCTAAATAATATTACCTGCAGGAGCAGATCATATTTCACTAATTAAAATAAGTATGTCCATAACTTTGAAATAGTTTAAAGTTTTATATATAATCTTTTATAATCGGCTTCTTTTTCTGTTTTCCTCTCCATTCCTTTTCTCCTCTCTCCTTATCTCATCTCATCGCTCCTCGATCTTCACTGCCAGTAGTCCAAACCACTTAAGCGATTGTGAAGGCTTAATTGCTGTTCATTAAACTTTCAAGTCTGGCTGCTCGATGGCAGGCCGTCCTGTGACAGCACAGGAAGATGAAGTAAATGCATGAGCAGCAGAAGGCCCTGAGCAGACTTACTGCACATGCTCAGTGGCCTTCAGCCACATCATCAGCACAGTTACAGTTGATAGTTTAGCTCATTACTCACCTCCAGTGAGCAGCTGAGGAGGGTATGTCCTACAGGAAGAAGTCCCATCATCAAATATGTAACTGTCATTGCCCTGGAATCATTGAATTAAGCTATATAAAAAACTCTTATATCCTGACCTAATGGAATCTCTGTCGCTCTCATACTCTGATTCCCTCTGTGAAATATGACAGTTCCAAAGAGAAGAAAAAGACTCTTCAGGGCTTTCCTGATTTCAGGTCCAAATGAAATTCAACCTGCCAGTGAAACCCTGCCCTATTCCAATACACAGCATTGATCTTTGCATCATCGAAAAGCTGGTTTCTCTTACTTGTAATGTATTATAGTGCAAGAGAAAAAAAGACTTGTTGTTAGCTGATGGGAAACCACGTATGCTACTTTAGTGCAATATCTGTGAATCCATGAACTTAAAGTTACCTCATTTCGCCATTTTTTGCACAGTTAGCAAAACAATACACTTATACCACACTACTTTCCCATAAAACTACACATTAATCAAGAAAAATGCATGGTAAGGAAAATTACCCATATACAGTAAATAACACGCAGTCAGACACACACAAACAGTATAAAGTGATGAAATGTTTTATTCATCCTATAGAACACAATTGTAGAAGAAGTGTTATGAAGCTGTGCTAAATAATTATTACAAAGGTCAGATGCATCTGAGAAAGTCTTGAGCAGTTCACTGAGCAGTTTTTGTAAAGTCAGGGGATTTTCCTCAAATAACAGATGGCTGTGAAAGACCAAAGTAGATTTCAAACCATTATTAAGAGGAGGGAAAGAAATATGTCACTTGGAGGCGTCTTGCCTCTGGGAAAGAGTTGATTGTCCTTGGAAAATGTTACATCTTGCCACTGAGAAAGGGCAGGATTCCAAAATTCGAGAGAAAGGCGCGAGAAGAACTTAATTGTGGGAAACAGCAGGGGTGAATCTTACAAGAAAATAAAGTCACTTGGTTATTGCAAAATAACAGATAAGAAAAATGTATTTGGATGGCGTCCTGGCCAGAGATAAATTCAGATGTCCTGCAGGAAAAGTAAGACTGTTCATAATATGGGGGGGAACTTGTGACATGCACACTTCTAGACCGTCTCATTCTAGCATTTAATGCTGAGGACTCTATAGCTACAAGCCTCCAATGGACACAGCCTCACTAGGATGCAGCCTTCAGTTTGAGAAGCACCCTATGTGATTTTTAAGTGATCCTGAAGTGATACTTTTTTCAGGATTCTTCGATGAATATAAAGTTACAAAGAACATTATATATATATATAAAATTACCATGCTATTCCATTCCACATTTTATTAATCTCTACAGCATGTGTGTCCAATCTTGCTCCTATGTCACTATCCTGCAGAGTTTAGCTCCAACCCATTTAAACACACCTGAAACCAAACTAATCAAGGGCTGTCCGAAATCGCCCCATATACCCATAAATAGGGCACTATTTGAGGGGACAGCCATTTTTAGTGGTGTCCGAAACCATAGTGGACGTAATCGAATACACTCATTCAATCCCGATAACGAGTGTACAACCAATGTACACTCAACGGCTAGAGAATACCCATAATGCACTTTGTGAAAGTTGTGTGCCGGATGAATTCCTGCGTCTGACCAGAAGATAGCGCCCGCAGCTGAATCATTCATCAATCCATTTTCCAAACCTCTGGTCCAATGTGGCTACAGCATAATATCATACAGGTATAAATTCCTTTTTAATTGATTATTAAACTGTTTGGTTAAGGTTTATACATAGTTTCCATGACAGAGTTCAAGATAAATCTTTTCATTACTGGAGCTGCCAGTTTGCTAAGTTTTAAACAAACTATGCAAAAGCGGCAGCCCTTCGGCGCACTCAGAGTCCAAATTCATTCACTCGTTTTCATTCACTCCTTCAAGTGGACTATTAGAGGAGTAATGTATAGGCAATAGTGAATGATTAAATAGGGGGCAATTTCGAACACAGTCAAGGTCTTACTAGGCATAGAAACTTCCAGGCTGGTGTGTTGAGGCAAGTTATAAGCTCTGCAGGACAGTGGCCCTCCACAACCGAGTTTGGACCCCCCTGATCTACAGAATAAACCCAACGCTTTTAGCAAAATTCCTTGTGTCTTACATGCTGTCTTTTGACGACGTGGCACTTGGTGGATAGTGGACACTAGGGCTGTTAGGAGCATAAGGCTGGTTAAAACCCATTGTTACACTGCTAATCATGCTCTGCATTCAGAAGTGTAACTGTTTGTCTCTTTACCTTGACTTGGGCCATCCTACAGAACTTTACAGGTGTTCAGCCTCTTGTGTGTGAGGGTATGTATGGTAATTTATGACAACTGCTGAAGCAGAAGGTGAATAACCAGGGTTTTGATTTCATGCACACACATAAACACAGGTATGTAATTACTGGTGAGGTAATTATCACTGTGAAAATCCCAATTACCACAGGGTCTAGTTTTGTTTATGTACCTCATGAACAGCATTGGATCTATGTATGCAGATGCAGCAGATTGTAATGATACCGTTACTGACATAGAATAGCACCAATGATAATTATGTGAAGAACTTTATTTTCTGATGTGTAAACGTGTCTGATGAATTGTAGACCCAAATTGCACGTACAATTGTAACCAGGCAGCAGGGAGGCATGGGAGAAATGCTGCCCTTGAAAGCAGATCACATACTTGTGTTGCTATGGTTACAGTCCCTATTAGGTAACTAGGTTGCTACAGTGTGTGAAAAGATCAAAGCTCAGCCGCAGAGCAAAGATGGGGGTACATGCACTCAAGCAGAGAAAACACACACCCTTGCACCCATACACACATTCACACAAGGCCACACATGCACTTAGCCTAAGTTACTAAACATGGTATTGAATCATTTGGAAGGTAGCAAGACACGTTAAGCTTTTATTTATTGATTTTTCATCTGCTTTTAATACCATACAACCTCATATTTTAGAAGACAAGTTAATTACGAACTTTGGCCTTGATCTTAATTTAGTTGGTCGGTTGAAAGAACTCAGAGTGTGTTAGTAAATGGCAGTTTATCTGCTTCCTTGACAACATCTACAGGTTCTCCACAAGATTGTGTTCTGTCTCCTTTATTATATATCTTATATACAAATGATTGTACAAATAAGTACAACAACAGGTATTTCTTAAAGTTTGCAGATGACACAGTCATTGTGAGTCTCTTGGAAAATAATTCAATTTGTCATGGTCCAGTTGTTGATGACTTTGTAAAATGGTGTGATGATCCTTGTCTGCAGCTGAATGTATCTAAGACAAGACACTGACTGACATAGAATCAGTATTGTCCTTCTCCATTAGTTGCTGGTTTGGGAATCTTAATGTGAAACATAAGAATACCCTAAACAGGATTGTTACTAACAGTGGGAAGATTATAGGAAACGAATAAAGAAGTCTGTCAGTTTTATTTAGAGTGCCCCTATTATGCTATTTTAAAGGCTCCTAATTTTGTTTTAGAGGTCTCCTACAACAGGTTTACATGCATCAAAAGTCAAAAAACAGTTTCATTTTCTCATTATATACATTGCACATAACCACATTTTTCAATGATTCTCAAGCGACTCGATGGATGAATCAGTCTCTCTAAATCCTATCTTTCTGAGAGCCTGCTCTGCTCTGATTGGCCAGATAGCCCTGTCTGTTGTGATTGGTCTACCGCTTACACCTCATGTCGGAAACTACACGCCCATTACCAAAACTGAACATCAGCTTCGGAGGCTTCCTAAAGCTCAGCGATTGAACTGTAAAGACAGCAACGATGACATTGATTTTACCATATCAATCAGAGCGCGAGTCCGATGATGAAACATTGGAAGAACTTAATCAACCCGAACCTCCATCGCAAGGATGATAGCAGGACGTTTCTCAGTGATACGCTACTCAGTTTGAGCTACATTATGAGATGTTTCAACTGTAATTCCTCACCATCAGCATTACCAAGAGTATGTTCATCAACAAACCGATGTGTATATTTTTTATTTATTGCAGTGCACATGCGGAACTATATCAATAACGGTGCATAGGCTTCACCCAGCACTAACATGAATAAATGTAACAAACGTTTGTAAAACAAATCTTGCTCCATCCTTTATCTTTACTCAAAGTAGTAAGAACAACAGACAATCTGCATTAATAGACACAGTTTTAGGTAATAGTGGCTCACAGCAGAAGTATTTCAGTAAGACAGTAATAACGTGAGTTAGCCGGTTAGCCGGAAACTTACACAATATAAAATACAAAACGAAGTATTTTGAACACCCGGTAGAAAATATATACATCAATAATTATTCATACTTTTTGTTTGGTTGTGATTCTGAGGAGCAAGCTGGTCCAAATAAACTGGGTAGAGAGCAAGAGAAAGCGTTCCGCGTTGACAGCGTTCGTACAACATAGGCGGGCATTATGCAAATGTATCTTCTAGTGATGTAGAACTGTAAAGCAGTAGGATTCGAATGAAAAACGACTCGTATTGGCGGTTCAGAGTCGATTCTTTCTTTTGGGAGACAATATCTTTATTTATCATGCATTTATCTTTCGATTTTACAATTTGTAGAACGTTCACATTCTAAATAGCTATATTACACACTGCATGAAAGGGAATATTCGAAAAATCATAATAGGGGCACTTTAACAGAAATGTCCTCAACTGTGCTCAATCTGTGCTCTTAGATAGTGACCATTTTTTTGCACTCAGAGTTCTCTATTCTGCCCTCGGGCTCTCGCTACAGACTACCAAAGATGAAGAGCAATCAATATAAATATTCATTTGTCCCCTGTGCAATCAGATGTTTAAATATTCTGAATAGTAAACATTAGCATTTTAGGTTTCTGTTGTAAGTTCTTATTTGTTTTATTTTATATTGCGGTGTGTATTTTATGTCTACTTTGCTGCATCCAAATTGCCCGCAAGGGATCTTAATAAAGTTGAATTGAACTGAACTTGACTGAAATCATTAGAGGTTCCCCTAAAAATATTTAGTTAGTTTACTAAATAGTAGATTATCATAATGCAGCCTTTCTGACAAGCAGATAACTAACGGTTAACAACAAAAAGATAATCTGTTAGAAGTGTAAAACAGCCTTTGAAGAATCAACTAAACAGAATTCGGTTATATTTAGCTCATTGTATAAGTAGAATCATGCAGATATTGTTTTTTTTTTTTCATTTTGCATTCATTAATATCAACTCTTTATCCACCTAACAAATGCAGATTGTACAGTATCTACCAATGGGTGGGAGGAAATTTTACCTAATAATAACCTTGCAAAGTTTAGCTACATATTATAACATATATATTACTGCAATTAGTGTAATATTTACAAACATATAAATGCTTGGTGACAGATTTAGGGTCAACCATGGTTCTTAAAATATAAATACATTAATCTGTGGGCTAAAGAGTATAGCTTACAAAAAAAAATATATAAAAAGACAGATGCTATTTCTTTATGAAAATTTGAGATTGTTTTAAATAAAACATTTTAGTAGTGTCTATCTTGGTATCATTATTGAACAACATTTTCTGCAAAGGTTCTGAGGAAGTATTGCTACTTGTCAATCTAGTTTATCCACCTGTAGATTGTAAAAACTCCATAGAAAACGAATTGGCAGTGAGTTCACTTCAAACTAACTGGATATAAATATACTGAATGGTTGGTTAAAATGTCTTGCACATTTTGACACATCAATTTGATAGTTTCTGCTGCATGATTCAATCAGTGCAGAATCTCATTTTGTTTAAATAACCTCTCACTTTCACTGGCGTGTAGGCTACTGATGTCCTTGCTGGGATTGGGAAAAGAAAGTGTTAGAAAGTGATTAAGAACATTATAAATACATACACTGCAAAATTACCAACTTGAGATACAATTGGTCCACTAACATTTATAACCTCAGTGAACACATGACTCAACAGTAAGGACCAAGGCCAGAGTGAAAGAGTTTAGGGTCAGTTGTCAGATTCTAGTAGGGCCAGTGTTGTATTGTCACAGATCATGTGATCATTGATCACCGATAATTTTTTTATGTCTTCCAAACCTTTTCTCTGCCTTTCAGTGATGTACTGAACATTGTTGTTGCAAATTCTCCTAATTAAAAATGTGACCAAAAATCAAGGTTAACATACTGTGAAGTTTCTTTGAAAGCAGCAAATGAACAAACACATTTAAATTCTGTCATAATTTACTCATCCTCATGTCATTCCAAACCTGTATTCCATTAGAAGAAGATATTTTGAAGAATACTGGCAACTCATTTGGTTCTCGTTTGGTTACCAGCATTCTTCAAAATATCTTCTTTCATGTTCCATGGAAGAAAGAAATACATGCAGCTTTAGAACAACATGACAGTGAGTAAATGATGACAGAGATTTAATTTTGGCGTGAAATATCCCTTTAAAGTAACGAGTAAAAACCGAATGTAATTTTCAAATATATGTTTTTCTAACATATTTAATAATGTTACTAAAAATAACATTTATCTGTGACGGGGCCAGCAGGAAAAATTCTTATTGTTGAGTCCCGAAGTGCAAACAGCAAAGAAAGGCAACTGATGACTTACAGCAGCAACACAACAGAGAACAACATCATTAGTTTCAGCCCATTCTAATTTAAAGGCAGCTTTGTGAGTATTTGTTGTGATTCACAAAAACAACAAAAGGTTAATGGATAGGTTTGACTTATAACCCTGTAAAGATAACTAGATACTAGTCTAAATATTCAGTCGCAAGCGTGGGCAACACGAAAAGCATATTTACAGTACAAACACATATTGAACACCCATGCACTCAAATACACATTTTACACCACTACAAGTTGACAATACTATCAGCCACCAACAAACATGTCCCTCTGAAATACATTTAAATGTGTCAAAACGGGTCCTTCACCTATTTGTGAACAACAAACAGACTTATAGAGCGTTATCAGGAAGTGGGAGAGGTGTTCTGGGCCATGCACAAAGTGGTTGGAACACCACGATTCATGACACACACAGATTCTGCAGGCGGTTTGTGCCGGCCCTGCCGGGAAGCCTCTACAGACATGAAAAAGAAGAGAGACAACAGACGAGTTATTACCCAGACACCTAGAAAACAAAGACGGGTGAAGAGGGTGCGTGATGACTTGCGAGCCAGCGCAGAGGAGAGATGGAAAGGGTCAGGAGAAGTAGGAAGAAGGGATGAAAGGAGAGCAGAGGGTGACGTTAATGCGGTCTGCTAGCAGGCACGTTCAGCAGGCGTAAGGCAGGCTTTAGCATCACACCTCATTGAGCAGAGTGTATGTTGACACCACTTGTTCAAAACTTCAGCTTGTTCACAGCATGCAGGTGTTTCACTGTTTCCTTCAAATGTTAATGGTTTAATTCATCAACATGCTCATCAGTGCAGTCTGCCATGCTGCTCCACCTGGAGACACTTCCCCCCCCTTTTCACTTGCATCAAAGACCTTCCAATCCAGCTCTTTGTGCCTGTCAACTTCAGGTCAACGAGAGTATTGGTACATCATCCAATGAAAGAAACATTCCACTGCAATCAATGAAAGAAAAACCCCAAGCACTCTAACAAGTTTCATACAAAATTTATTTCATGCTATGATTGTAGTCATGTTTTCCTGTTTTTCTATGCAGTTATTGTTGCATAACATAGTGCATGCATTTGTTTTCCCCCAAAGTTCTCAATTGCATACAATTCTCTTAAAGTGTAAATATACATCTTTCTTTTTTGCTTTTCTTTGTGTTTCAGTACCTAAAAGTAACGAGAGAAAATGTAAAACATCTCGACAGGATGCCGTTTTTCTTATTTTTGATGTTTTTTCTCCAAAAATAACACTGTCAAAAGTCTGCACTTGATATGTGAAATAAACAGTTGCGCACGACAGTTTTCCACAGGATCTATTCACTGATAATTATGACATGAAACAGAAAAATAACTCATTTTGCTCAGTTTTAGTTTTTTCTCTATAAGATCCAGAATCACAAGCATGCCAGACAGAAACAATGTTGAAAAGTGGAATTTACAATCTATCTCATGGCAGTAACCACTAGCGTCTCATTCAGAACGTGAGGTCAATGTGACCAGAGCTGAGTCATGTGGTTAGCAACAAAGACAGAATAACATGAAAGAAATCTGTTGCTGAAATAAAGAACATGGTCTCTGAAAATCTCATTATCCATGGCTACATGTCAATTCTGCAAAAGTCAAGAACTCTTGAAAGAAAATATTTGTTTTATACAGTTTTTCATAACAGATATAGATTATTTTCCTCTTTTTTTAATGCAACACCATGCAGCTCATGCTAAAATGAACAGGTAAGAGTCCACTACATCTGTCACTGCAGGTACTATCATTAGTATTATGATTATAAACTCATTTTGCTGGCTTTAAAGCCATCCATTCGTGTCACTCTGCAGTTGATGGTCCTTAAGGTCTTCCTTATAAAAGTCCTGGTCCATGAGATCACTCACACTGTCGGAATCTAAATCAAAAACGTTTGCCACTGCGGCGTCGACTGGCAACATCCTCTATTGTGCTCTTTTTCCCTCTACATATACGTCCCTCCTTTGGATTCCAGCCTGAAATCCCTCTGGCCACTGTGGAGTCCAGCAAGGCTGGAGAAGGTTTTGAGATGCTGCTGCCTTCTCAGGTCACTTTAAGCACCTCTGACTGCATATACTTAACTAGGGCAGTGTCCTCTTTGCATGGATCTGCAGTAGAAAATACAGGGGAGGATGGGATTGCTCAGGGTCATCCAGCCATTGGGCCTTGTTTTCATTCAGCTCACAGAATGAGGAAATGGGCTGAGAAAATAAGACTTCCTTTTTTTTCTGTATGGTAAAAACATTCATTTGGGTTGCTTTTGCAATCCAGGGCTAAAAAGTTTGGAGAAAGAGAGATGGACAGAAATGCACAGGGAGAATGAAAGAATTGCAAAGGAAGTAGAGACATTTGCCGTTGACAGAGGAGGAGAGAAAAAGGGAGTCCTGATACCTCCTACCTGGGCTCTCATTAAAGAGGTGATGAAGAAAGAAGGGAGCAAGACTCCAGAGCAAAGGGGAAGTACAGTAAAAATTAAATGGGGAAACTAAACAAAAAAGAAACCGATAGAGGACAGATTGTTTCGTCTTCCAGATGTCAGAAAGGGTTTTGTGCAAGAATATACTCAGATGGGAGAGGATTTAAATATTCATAGTAAATCTAAAACAAATCATGATTTATATCATTTGATTGCAGAAGTTTCCAGTTCTAATGGTCCCTGGAATCATCCCAGTTCTTTTATTATGTCTAATAAACAAGAAATAAACACGTAACTAGGGAATCCTTCAAAATTTCCCTGAGATCTTTTGGAAGTTTTCTTTCTCTGATGAAAGAATTTTCTTTCTTTTCTTTCTCAGAATCTTCTGTGAGTCAAGATTCTGTATATGTAAAGACAAGAAACAAGCAAAGCGGACAGAAAAAGAGAGGAGGAGACAGCTCCAGAAGACAAGGACCAGAGAACAAGACAATCCAGACCAAAGCAAACACAGCAGAGAACAGAAGGCAGCAGATCAGGAAGAAGACCCAGGGAGACTGTAACTGTAACTATACCACTGCTCCATTTCTTAGAGAATGGAGGGGATTGGAGAATGGGACCTCCGCAGGAGAACAGGTGGGCCGCAGGACCGGGTGGACATCGATACTACCTCGGCCAGTGTTCGGGCCTTGCTGGTTATGGTGCCCAGGCTTTGGGACTTTTGATAACCTTGGTTTAGTGGAGAGAAATGTGCACATGGCAGTTGCTGAGACTCAGAGGTTTTGTCTTGACATCTTTCAGTTTGCTCCACACAATGTTTGCTGCTATGGGTCAGGTTTAAAGGGTTTAAGATTGCATGCAATCTCTGCGTGAGGGCATGCACAAAGATCGGCTGGTTAGTCTGGCATTAGAGTGAGCAAAGAAGGCTGTGGATTGCAAGGCAAAAGTTTGAAGTAGAATTTAGCAGTTCGCAGATTTGTTGATCTAGAAATTCAAATTAACTCATAAATTTGAAATTAAGGCAACTGAGAATCCAGTCCATTGATTTGTCAGGGTCAGACCCTCAGTTTCAGGCACTTTTCCATAGTTTAAATTATATCATTTTGAGTCATTTTGACCAAAATCATTTTGAGTACTGTATATGCACAATGAAAAAGGAAAGTCTCTGCTTTCAAATGCTATAATTATAATTATTTAATGGTGGCTGTCATGAAAACTTTGTTTCTTTTCAAACTTGTTTTTCCAGAATTAGGACATTTATTCAAACATAAATTAAACAATTAAGACATCAGTAACATAAAAACATAATGCATTTATAACACATTGAATATATTTAATATATTTATGATAAAATTTTTCTAGCAAGCTACAGACCATGAATGAATTTCCTGAGGAAACTGTATCGTCTGGTGACATGAGTCGTTTTGTTGACATCTTAAAACATTTATTGGGCGATCACTTGAGAGATGATACTGATAAATTGTACTGTATCAAACCCTCTCTGATGTTCATTCATTTTTGCTTATTTTTTGTGCTACAACTAGTAGTAAAAAAGAAATTGTCAGTTTACGTGCATTCTGTAATTGTTTGAATTTTTTAATAAAATGTACATAATTTGAAAGCAGAAGCTTTTTTATTAAAAATAAAGATTTTTTTTGCTTATCACATTTCTCCACTAATGGCTCATTGCGACATTTGACTCAAAATGAAAGAGGGTGTCTCATGTGTCAGTGGTGTATACATCATCTCATCATATTATTTGCCTTTGTGCAAAACCAAGTCTTCACTTTCTCATCCAATACCATACAGGCATCAGGACAGATTGCGGCAAGGACCGTAGGACTGTCCCAACACATGCACAACATATTGCTACAGAAAAAAACGGCACTCCGAAAAAGCACTACATGCACACACACACACACACACATCTCTAAAAACACTCATAAACTTACACAAACATATATAAAACACAAAGACAAAGAAACATATTTGTTGGGAACAGTGTGTGTAGTTTTGCTTGGTGATGATCTTGTGGTGCTTTTGGCTGTAGGTGAGATCTGGAGTCAAACAGAGCATGCTCACACAGAGCAACATGTCATAAGACACAGACAGACAGCGTTACTGGCTAGAAAATGATCACAGGACAAATTGGTGGGCGGTAGCAGGAAATTCTTTTGAATGTGATCAGAAATAGCAGGTTTATGTTGTCGTTGTAAGTGGTGTAATTGTTGTGGAAAGTTCACTCTGTATGCGATCTGAAGTCTATGTATAAACTAGAACAGTGGTGTCAGATGATATGAAAACGTGTTGGTCTTAATATCACTACATTTGGTGATGTTAATTGACAGCCTGTGAAGCTACATAGCATGTAGGGGCCTTTTATTTATCTAAGGCTGCTGTGAGCGATTTTGAACGCTATTGTGTAAGACAGCGAAACATGGATGGATATCAGGTGGTGACCCTGGCATGGCCGTCTTCTGGGCTGTGCGCCCAGCCTAGCTGCAGCAGTGGGTAACCCTGTGTGCCATGCGTCGGGCCGGCCGGCTCCGCCCCTGACCTCCCTGAGAACATTCCGGCTATGAGCCAATCGGGTAGCATAAGGAATACGGGAGAGAAGGAGAGATGGAAGGAGGTACAAACATAGAGACAGACCACAGGCATGTACAGTGGTGGAAGAAACAAGTAAAAAAACAAACAAACAACAAAGAAAAACAGAAAAAAGGGAGTATTAAGGTTGGCCCCAGAAGGCAGCTGTATGTGTGTTAATATGAGTTTGACGTAATGCAGCGTGGTGTGGGAAAAAAACGTATTTACATTATGTTAAAAGAAGATTTGAAGAAATGTGGTTTGTGGAAGGATCTGAACGTGCAGGGAAGGGACTCTATTGGAAACTCCCTGTCTCATCTTATTTACATTTGAAAAATGCTGATAGTAGTATTTGAAATATAATAAAATAACTAATGAAAGTTAAACTTTAAAGGGGACCTATTATGCCCCTTTTACAAGATGTAAAATAAGTCTCTGATGTCCCCAGAATGTGTATGTGAAGTTTTAGCTCAACACACCCCAAAGATAATTTTTTATAGAATGTTAAAATTGCCACTTTTGTGTGTGTTTCTTTAAATGCAAATGAGCTGGTTTCAGACCCTTTTCTAGAAGAGGGCGGAGCTTCAAGAGCTCATGTAACAACAAAACAGGACAATCTCATGCACTAACAATGTCAGAAACTGTAGAACAGGTATAGTTTAGTTTAATTATGGTTATAACTTATGTTGTCATCTTGCTTTTATCCACTATTAGTACAAGCCTGTTGTAGCGGACCTGATCCGAATAATTTTTTTAAAGTTTATTGCACATCACACAAAAGATAAAGCGTCCGTTTTCACTCCAGAAAATGATCGTAAGAGCTGAATAAAACACTGTACAAGAAGTACGCATTAAAGTCTTATCCAAAAACTCTCTCTCTGCCTTGCATTATCATCAACATACACAGCGAATTACACAAAACCACTAGTTACAATTAACAGTAACCAAATATGCCTTTTCGGGGGGGGGCACTCTCCCTTTCATTACTGTTGTGACCAGCATCGCTCCGAGGACTATAAGCTGGATCACGAACAGTTGGTACTGATCCATCCTTGAGTAATTACATTTTTACAAAACCTGTGTTTTGTTTTTTTCCTTTGAATTGAGCCTATACGGCCTGGAGAAAAAAGCAGACAGTGTACAACCCACTTAGGGCGGGTCTATGCTAATACGGCAGAGTCTGTCAACAGTCGTGGGCGTGGCCTGTGCAATGTGACATCTCTTTTCCCAGAATCTGCAAACAGCTTGTTCTGAGACTCTACTTGATTTATAGGGATAAAAAGTGGGTGGATTTTAATCACTATAGGGTGGTTGTGTACACACACTGCCAACACACATTTATGTTTAAACACCATGTAAAAGTGAATGTTGCATACTAGGTCCCCTTTAAACAAAAGATGCGGTTTGTGAGGCCATATACTTTATATAATGTCTTGTTCTGACTAAAATCTGAGATGGCTGAGGAAATTTAAGAATAAATTTGGTCTTTTATTTCATTTGTGATAAAATAGCAGCTTTGCATCATTATAAACTGTCTGTTGTGGGCGCGCTCTGCTTGTCTGTATGCTTGGACTGTCTTTATTTACTGTGTAATGCACCTGGTATATACATTTGTGTATGTGTGTGTTTGTGTGTGTGTGTGTGTGTGTGTGTGTGTGTGTGTGTGTGTGTGTATATATGTACAGTATGTATGTATGTATGTGTGTATGTGTGTGTGTGTGTGTGTGTGTGTGTGTGTCAGACAATAGCCTCACGCAGAGGTTACATACCCTTCCTCACTCGGGTGCCCGTGTTTGTAGATCGTCTGCCGACGTTTAGCAGAAAACAAGGAGTGTCTCCCCGTGGCTCATTTGGGTTAAAGATATGGCCGTCCTCAGGAGAAAGGGTTTGGTCTATGTGGGGACAATCCTCATTGGCCAGCGCTGCTTTAGCTGCATCACCGTTCACTTTGGGATCTTCAAACACACAAGCACATGTAAGAAGAACATAGCAATGGCGATACATCAAGACTGATGCAAGCGAGGACGGGAGAGGGTTATGGGAAGCCCTGCTTGTGACATGGATGTAAATATATGTTATGAATGCTTGCATTTATTAATTTAATTTGTGGTTTAAATAAGGGACTATAAAGCATACTCATTCAACAACAAAAGCAATGTTAACCTGTTCTCCTGATTACAGTGTTTCATGAACTGATAAAATAATAGATGCAGTTGTAAATCATATTGTTTTGTATTGGATAAAAATGGCTGCTAAATCCATAAATTTTAATAATATAATTGTATTCCACGTTTTTACCCATATATTTTTGTATGGGAATAAATTTAGCTGTGAATTAGTTAAAATACAAAAATCTCCTAAATGCTAGAAGCCTACTGCAAAAACCTAACACTGTGTCCTAACCAGACGCGATGTGATAAGATTCCAGCGACAAATAATTTGTCTGTTCACACTAGACGCGACGCGACTGCGAGATGCGTCAAAATCAATCAAATCCCACAGCCAATCAGAACAACGTATGGGCGGAGTCTCGCGGCGAGTGCACAGCACCAGAGAGTAATCTTGACGGCACTCGCAGTCGCAAGAAAATGGGCTACGTAGGCCTAATCAAATTCACAAATATTACACCATTTACAGCTACAAAGCTGGGGGCACTAAATTATATTCAAAGTCACATTACACGCTTTTAACATTAAATAAAGCACATAAACAATACCTGAGATAATCATTGCCACAATATGTGTTTGATGTTCCAGAAAAATAGAAACCATTTCTAAAATAGAATCGTCGCGTGTTGCCGTCGCAGCTGGTTAGGACAAAAACTCCGATTAACATGGAAAAGATCCCTTTTATCGCACGTCGACGCGTCACGTGTAGTTAGGACACGGTGTAAACCTCACTTGTTTTCAGCATTATATTTGACCAAACAGCAGGGTGCAGCTCTGGTTTTGCTCCAAAAAAAGTGAGGTAGATGCATTGAATTATAGCCCCTAGCCACGGTGTAATATAAAGAAACAGCTCATGGCAACCTGCCTTTTCACCTGTGAGCTCTCTGGCAGCCAGAAGCTTCTGCTCAGGCGATTTACGCCTCATCGATCAGACCTGTGAGAAGGCAGAGCACTGCCAAAGCTCCTCAGAGGAAAGAGCGCAGTGAACTATCATTTCTCCCACCTGGATTTTCCATTGTATCTCTAACATTGATTGAAGCAGGCTCTTGCTAACATATTACTGTAAAAAAAAAAGCATTTATCAGCAAGTACGGCAGGCTTCAATTTTACGGTTATTTAAATTGGACAGGAGTACTGTTGGCATATTAGATTGGCTACATTTCATTATGGCCTATTGATAGATAGTACAACATACCCTGTAGACACATACGCACTATGGTGTATATTACCACGGTGACTCAAAATATTATTGATACCTACTTAATATAATTTATTTATCCTAAATATAAAATAAAAATTCTGTCATTTACCCACTGTCTTCCAAAGCCATACAAAAGTTTTGTGATGAACAAACTGAAGCTGAATCAACTGGAAAGATTCAAAAGAATGATTTGTTCAACAATTGGACTCTGTTCCTCCCACAAATCTATCATTAAGCTTCTGACATTAAGCCACTTTCATAATATTTTATGATACAGCCCCAGGTTTTTTTCCATTTTCATTACAATAAAAAGAGCGGTCAGGATATTCTTAAAAACTAACTGAAGAAAGTCATACAGGTTTTGAATGACATAAGGGTGAGTAAACGATGACAGAGTTTTCATTTTAGAGAACTATCCCATTAATTGGTGTTTTAATTTCCTTTAGGTCATAGTCTTAAAATAAAATATGAGGCTAAGCATGATTCAGGTCACATCTTGTCATTTGTAAGTTCAGCTCTGCAACTGTGAATAGAGAATAGAAAATTCGAAGAAATTTCAAAGCAGCATATATGTGTAGGCCTATTGGTATTTTGTTGTGCGTTTATTCATGGTTCATGGTTTGCGCACATTTATGAGCTAACAGCACACAAATACTTAAAAGCATACACAAACACACACACAACACACACACACACACAGGAAAAGTTGTGAAGTGATGCAAGCCTCTGTGATGGAGAAGTTTCTGAAAACAAGGAGGAATGACGAGATGACTCATCTTTATGAATAGTCTGATGAACAGGCATTCCTCTCAGTCTCTCTACTGTTGTTTCTCTTTCACTTTCACACTGCAGGCAAAAAGTTTCTCTATGATGGCCATTTAAAAATTAATCAACAGTTATTGTATTCTAAGAAAAAAAATCACGCAATAATAAAGTCTCTAGTATTTCATTATATTAATAGATATTTTATGGAGTGACTGGTGACATGGCATTTACAGCTCAGGTGATTGTGTTTGTGAAGTTTAGTAATTTGCATATACCTAGTATATTTTTTTCTCATGTAAAATGCATTAGAAGAAATATCAGAAGTATAATTTTTTTTTAAAATTGCTTACACACAATTTCTGAAACTATGGCTCCATTTCTTGAAACTCTACACACAAACCCACAAAACATGCACACAACATGCACAACATAAGACATATCTTGCAAAAGCAAACAAAATTAATTTAACTCTTCCAAAAATGGTGTTTTTGTGTGGTAACTCTACACACAAAAATCAAATTATTAGCCATGTGTACAGGAGTTTGTCACACGTACAGGTATGTGCACAAATACACTGTATATGCAGTATGTAAGCACAATTAATGAATGTTACAGTTATTGAATTGAACTGAATCAACACCGAAGTAACTTGAGATGAATAGACTATTTGTTTGTTAGAGCTGCTTTACAGCAGAATTTGTTTTGAATTCGTTACTATTGTTAAGCTGATGTGAAACAATCTATATTGTAGCTTGTATGCATATTCAGTATATGTGACCCTGAATAACAAAACCAGTCAAAAGTAGCATGTGTATATTTGTGGTAATAGTCAACAATACATTGTAAGGGTCAAAATTATCAATTTTTCTTGTATGCTAAAAATCATTAGGATATTAAGTAAAGATCATGTTCCATGAATATATTTTGTAAATTTTCTACCGTAAATATATAAAAAAAATATTTTTGTGAGTGAATGCAGCAAAATCGCGAACATAAATGGACAACTTTAAAGGCGATTTTCTCAATGTTGCACCCTCAGATTCCAGATTTTCAAATAGTTGTATCTCGGCCAAATATTGTCCTATCCTAATGGAAAGCTTATTTCAATTTTAAAAAATGTACCCATGTGAGTGGTTTTGTGGTCCAGGGTCACATATATATATTATATGTGTGAGCTCACGGTGTGAGGTCGCGCCTTTTCGAGGGGGGGCGTAATGTAACGATTATGTTTGTTCTGTCTGCACCCGTTCTTGTTAGTCCTAATTAGTTTAATCTTCCTCCACCTGTGCCTGTTTAGTTCCCTCATTCACCTTGTGTATTTGAAACTATACTCGCTGTTCTGTTCTATCCTTTGTCGGTTATTGTTGAATGTCATGCTTGTCTGCATGTTTGTCACCAGTAAACTCTTTGTGAACTATTTTCTATATTATTCTATAACTATATTATTTACTCCAACAGAGTGGCAAAGAAGGCACTATCTATTGCAGCTGACCCTAGTCATCCCTTTTCCTGCCAGTTTAAGCTACTTCCCTCAGGCCGTAGGTACTCAATGCCCAGATGCAGGTCAAATAGATTCAGAAACTCTCTTATCCCGTCTTCTATCTCGATTTTAAACAATTTGTCAGAACTGTTTTAAATGTATTTCTTTACTATTGTGCTTTAGAGACTGTGGGTATTCATTGTTATGCTGTCTTGTTGTATTGTTGTGTGTCCTTGTGTTTATCTGTTGGCTGTACAAATAATTGCCCCTCGGGGACAATAAAGTTACCTTGACCTTGATCTTGATTCAGTCTTCTGTATCTTCCTTCATCGGCGACCCGTGTGTGTGTGTCGATATTTTCAGTTTCTACCTACACTGCATGTTTGAATGCTGATTACTGAACCTGTATGGTGTTTGGTGCTGCTATGCCTGACTTTGCTACCTATCGCAGTCACATTTGTGATGTCACAACACATGAATAGTCACAACACATGAATAATTTGTAACTAGTTAAAAATTTATGAAATGTAGGGGAGAGCAGGGCACAAAGTAACGCTTTTTGACTTTCTCAGTTTGTGTAAATCTACTTATGGTTCAGAGTATTTATTTTTTCCCACATTAATTTCCCACATGTCTAGTAAAATTATGTGTTTTTGTTTTATTAATACAGTACATACTTTTTTCTTGATATACCCCGAAAGAATGGAAGTGAAATGTGACAACATGCCCCATAGGTGGGGTACATTGTAACATGTGAGGGGCACATTGTAACATGACCATATGACAGCTTAAAATGTTATCTGATCGGATAAAAAAATATACAAAACAAACTAAAATATTTTCTAAATAAAATACAATTAAAAAACTTTTTCAAATAAAATAATGGCAATTTTTAATAATTAAATATAAACTCATTTTTGAGTTTTGACTACGAACACATGAAAACACAGATATACAACATAGTTCAAAACAAATAAATAATTAGTAATTTCTGAACTTTGACTCTCAGTCTTTATTCACCTTTTTCTCACGTTTTCTCAATAAAATTAATAAAAGTATAGGATATAATAGCATATTTCTAATAGGGGCAGATTGTAACGCAGTGTTACTTACAACATGCCCCCGCCTGCACAACTGGGATTTAAACCCTGCTAGGGTGTCTTCTGCTAGTTAGCGAAGCATTAAAGAACTATCTCAACTGTTAAATAACATATTGGAGATTAAAATAATATCAGATTTGTCTTATTTTAAATAAACACAAAAAATAGAGATGAAAAATTAACTTAAGAAATTTACTTTTGCTATGGTTTAATAAATGTCTATGGATATCTTCCAAAAAAAATAATAATTTTGGCGGAATTTTTTTTATATATAGTGTTGATATGGCAATTACTAAATACACAAAGTTTCGTCATCCAAGCATGTGCGGAAGTATTTAAAACAAGCGTGTTACAACTAACCCCGTGTTAGGTTGTGCCCCGCGGTCCCCATATAAGAATATAACAGTACCAAATGAACCATTAAAAGTAACTAAAATCTCAAAGGCTTTCGAGACATTTTGTTCAGCTGGTTAGTGTAGAAAATTCATCCAATAATGATTCTCAATTCAACATTGTCTCTTCTAAAAAAAAGTCTGTACAGTATGTGTGGTTAAACATAGCATGTGAATACAGGATAAAAAACAAATCCAAAGACTTCTAGCTGCAGACTGCATGTTATCTCCTCAAGCAGGAATCTCCTCAGCTCTAATTCTGTGTGAATGAGAAGGACAGATCTGCTGGGGCCTCGCTGCTAACCATCAAATCCTTCTTTTTCTTCATCAATCTCCTCACTTTCTGAACTTTATCCATTCATAAACCTCTATCATATGAATAACAGACATAACGTTTAAGCATCAGTTCAAATCATTGGCCACACGCATACATACACGCATGTTGTTCTGTACACACAGTTCAGTTGTTTATGGATTTCTGGGAACAACTAAATTCTACAACCAAATTCAGTCTTGAAAGATTCATGTAGTGACAAGCAAATATACATACATAGCATCTTCTTTCCTACGGCTGTGACTGAATCCAATTAATAGCAACTATTCCTTGGAATACACAGGGGTGCTGAAATATACCGAACCCAAACTACAGTATATATTTATGATACATATGACAATATTATTTCAGATCTATGAATGACACAATTTACAGCAGCTCTTAAAATATCATTAGGCTGGATGTTAAGTGTGAGTGGAGCATTTTGAATAAAAAACAGGGCCAAAAGCATAATGATAATTACACAACTCATATTTCTCAGGAGACCTCAGATTTAGAAATAACTATACGACAGGGATGGATATAGGCACTGTCTATAAAGGACAGAGTGTTGACTCATCTCAAACAGTAATTCTCGCTGTGTGAGTGTGTGTGTGTGTGTGTGTGTGTGTGTGTGTGTGTGTGTGTGTGTGTGTGTGTGTGTGTGTGTGTGTGTGTGTCACAGAGCTTAGAGTGTTTGCTGTGTTTCTCTGCAACCGTGGCCAATTCAACAGATGCTTTCGCTCTATGTCCTGGTGATTCTTACGGTTCTCTGCCCAAAGTCAAATGGATGGAGCTGATAATCAAGGCCTTTGTGCCATCTGTAAACTCATTTACAAGAGAGAGAGAGAGAGAGAGAGAGAGAGAGAGAGAGAGAGAGAGAGAGAGAGAGAGAGAGAGAGAGAGAGAGAGAGAGAGAGAGAGAATAAAGGAAAGGAAGAACATCTTAAAATTGTTTTTATGTAGAGATTGTTAGAATATTTTCAATCCAGTTGGCATGAAGACCAAAATTGAATTGGTTTCAATATGTATTATGTGTCTCACTCTCATCTTAAGTCTAAACAATACAAATGATGCAGATGAATCCCTAAAAAAAAAACACCAGAGACATTTTATTTGTAAAATCCAGAGAGCCAATTAACAGTAGGTCATGCATTGATTTATACTGCCTTCATCCTCAGACCATCTTACTGTGTGTGTGTTTTTGCAGTACCGTGTGAACGGCACAGGAGTCGTGCAAGGCGAGTGAATGACTGCAGCTCATTGCAGAGTGCGATTCCTATTGTGTGGTTACTTGGACACTGTTGCCATAGCAACAGGCTCTAGTGCAGTGTAAAAATACAGAGAATGAAATAATAAAGAGATTGTGTGAAAACCCATCCTTTCACTTCATAACAAAGATTTGTCTTAAACTAACAGGACAGAATGATCACGTATGTAAAGACTGGAGGAAGGACTCTCCTAGTATAAATAGCTGACATAGTTGAGCTCTTAATAGTATTATTATTCATTGAGTGAGTTCTCAAAGTTAAGTGTTTTTCACAAACTCTCACAACAAAGATTTTTTTTCCTGAGGCCACTGATCCACCTTAAATGCTAAAGCTAGAATGGCCATTCACTGATACAGGACCAATCCAGTGGTTTTCAAACAGGACTTCTCTCTTTGTTGAGCCCCTCACAAAGGGATTATATATATATATATATATACAGGGTTGGGGAGTAACGGAATACATGTAACGGCGTTATGTAATCAGTAATCAGTAATCAGGATACAAAAATCCAGTAACTGTAATCCGTTACAGTTACGTCAAAAAACGTAGTAATCAGATTATAGTTACATTTTGAAAAAAGGGGGAATACTTTCAGGATTACAATGGGATGTTCGCTGTCTAGGTAACGTAGGGGAACTCCCACTGCCAACGCCCCATGTAGAGATGCCAACCCCACTGCCAACGCATCTTGTAGAGATGCACCGATTGATCGGCTGGTGACCGGAATTGGCCGATTTTCACGTGATCGGCCGTGACCGGCGACCGGCCGGTCAGTCTGACAAATGCCGATTGTGTGCCGGTCAAATGCACTCGGGCGCCGCATGATTAACATCGCACAACATCAGCATCACACATGCACACATGTAGGAAACCTCGTGAATTACGTCCGTTCAGCCCGCAAGCGCGTATTTTTCAGCGTGCATGTTAATCGATGAGTGCTTTCAGAGCGGGAGCAGGAGCAGCGCGTGAGCGTCAAGCAGGAGCGTCGCGAGGCGAGCAGTGAAGCGCGTGTTTCGGCGCCGAGTCTATTTGCTGCACTGCTCGCGCTCAATTAAAGGGAAAGCACACTTTTGATGGATAAAATAGCCTAAATAGGGTTTCACAAAAAAGCGGTTACAGAAAATGTACCCATTTAAACTTGTTTTATTATTCAGTTTGTACAAGTGATTGCAATAGGCCTGTGTGTGAGTGCTTTGAGAAATATCTTTATACTGCAAGGCTATTTATTTTTTATTTATATATTATTTTATTGCCATTCCCTGTTTTCATACAGACGTTTAGTTTGCTAAATACATATATAAAAAATTATTGGATATTGAATGTGAAAAGGAAATGGTTCTTCCATAACACTGCACTTTAGATGTTTGAATCACCCACACCTGGAGTAATTTATAGTTCTATTTTATAGCGTTTATCTGTTCAAAAAAACCGAACTCGGAAGTGGCGTGATACATACAACAAGGAATCCACAACAAACACTGAACCAGCAAGGGTATAAATACACAGAAACTAACAAGGTGAGGGGAAACAGTTGAGCGCAATAATGACGGGGAACACCTGAGTGCAATGATCGTGATAGTCAGACAGGATGATGGGAAACGCAGTTCATGATGTAAGTGACACCGGGGAAGGAGGACATCTACTGGACAACCGGGGAACACAAACCCAACACTGTGACATAACCCAGGCGGGAGGTGGAACGGTGGAGGATCAGGGGGAGGGATGGGGGGCCAGGTCAATGAAGGGAAACAGGAACAGGGGGTGACGGTCTAGCCAGCGGCCAGGGCAAAACAGACAGTCCATCGGGCGGCCGGGGCGAAGACGACAGTCCCTCGGGCGGCCAAGGCTCAGGAACTGGAACAGACACCACCGGCTCAGGAACAGGAACTGGCACCATCGACTCAGGCACTGGAACTGGCACCACCGACTCAGGCACTGGAACTGGCACCACCGACTCAGGCACTGGAACTGGCACCACCGACTCAGGCACTGGAACTGGCACCACCGACTCAGGCACTGGAACTGGCACCACCGACTCAGGCACTGGAACTGGCACCACCGACTCAGGCACTGGAACTGGCACCACCGACTCAGGCACTGGAACTGGCACCACCGACTCAGGCACTGGAACTGGCACCACCGACTCAGGCACTGGAACTGGCACCACCGACTCAGGCACTGGAACTGGCACCACCGGAACTGGCACCACCGGAACTGGCACCACCGGAACTGGCACCACCGGAACTGGCACCACCGGAACTGGCACTGGAACTGGCACCACCGGAACTGGCACTGGAACTGGCACCACCGGCTCAGGCACTGGAACTGGCACCACCGGCTCAGGCACTGGAACTGGCACCACCGAATCAGGCACTGGAACTGGCACCACCGGCTCAGTCACTGGAACTGGCACCACCGGCTCAGGCACTGGAACTGGCACCAACGGCTCAGGCACTGGAACTGGCACCACCGACTCAGGAACAGGAACTTGCACCACCGACTCAGGAACAGGAACAGACACCACCGGCTCAGGCTCAGAAACAGACACCACCGGCTCAGGCTCAGAAACAGACACCACCGGCTCAGGCTCAGGAACAGACACCACCGGCTCAGGCTCAGGAACAGACACCACTGGCTCAGGAACAGACACAGGCTCGACAGCGGCCATCTTGTCAGGGGACACAGGCTCGGCAGGCGTGACGTGAACAGGCTCGGCGGCGGCCATCTTGTCCGAAGACACAGGCTCGGCAGGCATGACGTGAACAGGCTCGGCGGCGGCGGCCATCTTGTCCGAAGACACAGGCTCGGCAGGCATGACGTGAACAGGCTCGGCGGCGGCGGCCATCTTGTCCGAAGACATAGGCTCAGGAACAGTCTCTGGATCGGCAGACGTCCTGTGCTTCCTCCACGCCTGCAGTACCGCCACTGGAGGGGATGGCCTCCGGGACGACAGCGGGCTGCTCGGAGGGGACGGCCTCCGGGCCATTGGGGAGGCAGGAAGTCTTCCTCCTCCTCCTCCGCCTCCGGACCACCGGACTCGAGACCACCGAACCCGAGACCACCGGAACTGGGACCACCGGACTCGGGACCACCGGAACTGGGACCACCAGAACAGGAACCACCGGAACAGGCATGGAGGAAGTCTTCCTTCTCCTCCTCTGTTTCGGGACCACCGGAACAGGGACCACTGGGCTAACCTCTGGCTCAGATCTGGAACCGCTGGACAGTTCGGGCTCGGGGTTGAAAAAAGACCGAAGCGGAGAGTGGTGTTGGGGTCAATATCCACCACCTCCTCCCCTGCGGCCTCCACGGGTCCCAGGAAACCTGGCCAGACGGGTTCCCTCAAAAAATTGTCTATGGACAGGGGTGTTTACCGCCATGGTTTCCTTAGTCCTACCAGCCCACAAGGCAAAACACTCGAACAGCATCATACAAGGCTCCGACTCTCCAGATCGAGAAATCCCACTGCTGGATCTAGACATGGTGGATTCCTTCTGTCACAATCCACACACTGGAAACAGGGGAAAGATCCAATTTGCAGTTTATTTGGGATAATCTATACTCACAATCTAGTCCAGGCAAAAGGTCAAAATCCAATGACGCAATCCATGAACAAGAACAAACAAGACAAAGACAAGAACCGAACTCGGAAGTGGCGTGATACATACAACAAGGAATTCACAACAAACACTGAACCAGCAAGGGTATAAATACACAGAAACTAACAAGGTGAGGGGAAACAGCTGAGTGCAATAATGACGGGGAACACCTGAGTGCAATGATCGTGATAGTAAGACAGGATGATGGGAAACGTAGTTCATGATGTAAGTGACACCGGGGAAGGAGGACATCTACTGGACAACCGGGGAACACAAACCCAACACTGTGACACTGTCACATTCATATGTGAGTGTGTGTGGCGGATAGGCAACATCGAAATCAGTTCTTATTTACTTATCTTATTTACAGTTTTACAACAAAACTGAACTCAAACCAACATTAGGTAACATGGATACCAGTTGTGGACGAAGTACACAAATCAAGTACTTGAGTAAAAGTACAGATACTATTAAAATATTGTTTTTTTTCCGGTTTGAAAACACGAGGCGCACAGCACTGCCCCATCACACAGAACGAGCAGTGCGCTGCGTTTTTTATGTTGCTAGGCAACCACTGAAACAGCTGTCCCGTCAGTCAAGTAAATGTCAAATCAGCCTTTTATTAACTTTATTTACTTTTTGTTAACATTGTGGTTGTAACAGTTCGTGAAGTCGTTAAGCTCCTGGTAACCCGCGAGAGCATCACAAGTTTATCCTCCATCATCGCACTCTCCGGGCGTTCAAGCAACTGTAGCTTTCATCACTAAAACGGAAGGCCCGTCTCCCATAAACAGCGCTCAGAACGCTCACTGCCATAGCAAACCAATTGAAAAAAGGCGCCTCTCACTGCAAAAAACGCGTCAGGTGTGATCGGGCCCTAAAAGTGCAAAAGTACTTGATTTTTTAAAGTAGCCTACTCAAGTATTAAAAGTAAAAAGTACTGATTGATGAACCATATATTTATTCTATCCAGACAAGTCAGCACTGATAAGATGCATTGAAAATGTATTGCTAATAAGAAAATGTTTTATTTTACTGCATACACTTATTATAGACTATCAAAACATTAAGCTCTGTTAGTTACTGATAATTCAAGTGTGCAAACTAGTGAAATAATATACCATATAGGATTTTTAAAATAGGGGGAAAAAATTTTGTGCAAATATGAGGAGACAAATACAAAAAAAATAAAAAATTACAGATGTCACATAGGGCAAAATGTGTTAACATTTAAAGAGGAATGCTATGCAAATAGCGGGGAAGATGTATGGATATTTAATTTGCATTATTTTATCTAAAATCACATTTAAGCATTGCAAAGCTTAAAAAAGCTTTGCCCTTTTACTGAAGACATATAATTTCATTGACAATAATCAATACTAAAATTTATTAGTAACTTACTTTTTGCATATTCAAGCTCCGACGATATCCTTGTTCTTGGCTCATTTTGACCGGATCGTTGAATCAGTGAGCTTAACATTGACTCAAGAACAGCTGCAAATGGATCAGTCCAATTCGATTATTTGTGAACCAATTTAACGTTCATTGGAAAGAATGAACTCGTTCACAAATCGAACATCTCTTTTGCGTCTCAGAGGGGGAGGCGATTTCTTCAGTTCAAAAGGAATGAGACGTTTTTATGTAGTGGAGTAAAAAGTACAATATTAGGCTTTAAATGCAGAGAAGTAAAAGTAAAAGTTTCCCGAAATAAAAAATAGTCTGATAAAGTACAGATACTTGAAAAAAATGTCCTTATAATCAGTATCCATCAGTGGTGAACATCAACAAAGTATTTCTACTTTGTAAGTGTCCACCACTGATGGATACTGATTATAAGGCTATGGTTTATTTTCTGTAAATGCTGAACAAAAAAAAACATGTTACTCCACACCCTGTCGTCCTCTAAAAAGCTACAAACACAAATACAATTGTACAGATAAGAAAATAGCACTCAAATGCTAAAAGGTTATGCACTGGGGAAAACACCTCTCAGGTGGATTGAACAGCACAAGCACCTGACAGGGAGGGCAACCCATGTGAAACTGCTTATGATCAGCTTTGAACCGTTTAATAAAGTTTTGCACAGCTTATGGCAATCACTTTGCATGTAGCAGCTCACTCTGCCACCTTTCAAATGAGTGACACAAACCAAACTGATCGATAATGAAATTCATTATTATGTTTTTACTCTAGATTATTTGTTTTATACTCTTCTGTGGAATTTTCACTTCCTCATAACCATTCAACTGCAGCTACTGAAAGCCATACAATCAAATATGCTTAATGTCACAAAAGGAAACAAAACATACTGCGTGATGACATTTACAGTAAATAGTAATTAGGGCAAGCTGATGGACAAAAAGAAAAGCAAGCTGTTGAATGAGTGTGCTCCTGTTTGTCTGGCTGGATATAATTGACCCTCACAGGAGTCTAATGGAAAAACATATAGATATGCAAAATGTTGCATGGGGTATTGGTCGTTATGCAACCATGGTGAAGACTTGTGTTTGTTTCTATGTGTGTCTTTGTAAAGAGGCTGAATAGAATGCAGTGCGGTGAGATTTTATAATGTCTCCAGATGGTTGATCTGTATTTGAACAATTCCCAAATGAGAGACTGTGATTTCAGGCAGGTCTAGAAACATGGTGAGGTGGAAGGTGAGTTCAATCTCATTTCTGTGCTTAAACGTGTTCTATGATATTAGTTCAGATGGATATTACTGAAACAAGTGTCCTACCTGCTCTGTTCATTTCCAAAATCTCCTCCTGGGCAGCGGGAGCACAATGGTCACTTTGTGGACTGTGGTGGGGTGAGTTCATGGTGGACTTACAGTAGTTAGGGGAGCCCAGCTGGGGGGCACGGGGAATATGCTTGTTCTTTTTCTTTGGTAGCTTCTGCTTAGCCATGGCTAGAGAGTAGTACATCCCAAAGTTATTGACGATAACAGGCACAGGCATGGCGATGGTTAGTACACCCGCCAGAGCACACAATGCACCCACCAACATGCCTGACCAAGTCTGAGGATACATGTCTCCATAGCCCAACGTGGTCATAGTCACAACTGCCCACCAGAAGCCAATTGGGATGTTTTTGAAGTGGGTGTGCTCGCTGGCGCGCGGGTCATTGGGATTGGCACCGATTCGCTCGGCGTAGTAGATCATGGTGGCGAAGATCAGCACTCCAAGCGCAAGAAAGATGATAAGCAGGAGGAACTCGTTGGTGCTGGCGCGGAGAGTGTGTCCCAGTACGCGCAGGCCCACGAAGTGTCGCGTCAGCTTGAAGATTCGGAGGATCCGAACGAATCGCACCACTCTGAGGAAACCCAGAACGTCCTTTGCTTCTGAACCAGAAAGCCCGCTCAGGCCCACTTCCAGGTAAAATGGCAGGATGGCCACAAAGTCTATGATGTTTAGGGTGTTTTTGATGAATTTCATTTTGTCCGGACAGAAGGTGACACGCATGAGGAACTCGAAGGTGAACCACACCACACACACTCCCTCGATGTAGGTTAGGTAGACCACCGTCTCTGTCTCCAGGTGAAACTTGGTGGTGTTGTCAAGAGCGTTAAAAATTGTGCGGTTAACAATGGGGTTGAAGGCCTCGTGTGTCTCCAGGCAGAATGTGGTTATGGACACCAGTATGAAGAAAAGCGAGGCAAATGCCACCCACTGCAGGAGAGAGAGAGAGAGAGAGAAGGGGTAAAAAATTAGAAGGGAAAAAACACAATGTTGATTTAAAAATCCTTTTGTTTGCATCCAAAAACAACTTCCCAAGGATACAGGCATGTAATACCTGTCAGTGATTTGCTAAGTGATTTGAATAGGTGTTTTTATTGTTTAGCCTAGAGCTGATTTAGACATACTAGTAAAATGTGTCAGATAAGGGCTACACTACCGTACAAAACTTTGGGGTTGTTATTTAAAAAAATGTTTTTGAAAGAAGTCTCTCAAGGCTGCATTTATTTGATCAAAAATACAGTCAAAACAGTAACATTGTGAAATATTATTACAATTTAAAATAATTAAAATTTTCTATTTGAATGTGTCACATGATGCTTCAGAAATCATTCTGATTTGGAGCTCAAGAAACATTTCTTATTATGATCAATATTCTTGTGAAAAACTCTTTTATCAGGATTCATTTTGAGAACTGTTTATTTTAAACATATTTCGTAACACTATAAATGTCATTTCTGTCGCTTCTGATCAATTTAATGCATCCTTACCAAAAAATGTCTTAATTTTTTTGCTTTTTTTTATTTAATTTTTTACTTCGATCAAAATATCCAAAAACCACTATAACAATGTTATATATTTTGTTGATTTCTGTACTTACATTATCCCAAATGTTTCTAAGAATGTTTAAATCCTGAGAAATAAGTAAGGGTTAATGCCCGACGAGGTGTCCATTATCAGGTATTAATGGACGACGGCGAGACGTGAGTTGCCTCCGCCGAAGTCCATTAATACCTGACAATGGACACCTCGAAGGGCATTAACCCGCTTATACCATGGTCACTTACGAAATAAAGAAATATTTAATCAATTAATAATACTTTAATGTGTTTTAGAGTAAAAATCGTGAGGGTTTTTATTTATTAAGTCGAGCGCACTATTTAATATCTCCCGTATACAGGCGTTGCCAAGCAACGTGGCCACAGCGACCCGACCGCAGCAGTTGATCAGTGAGTTTGAGCCAGCGCAATCATTTAGAACTGTCATCAGGCAAATTGATGGGACGCCTTTCCTAGGTGTACATTATCACTTTTTAAACGGACACCCTGCAGCCAATCAGAATTGAGTATTCACCCAGACCATGGTATAAGCAGTTTTAACCAGGACACGGGCCATGTCCGTGCATCGCCTAACATACGCCTTTGTTTTGAATAAACAACCTCTAGTGGCCTTTAATGAACCCAAACTTTTAAAATGGTAGTGTAGGTCTGTTTACTGTCAAAAGACTAAAAAGTTCATCCTGACATCTAGAAGAAAGCATTGTGTGTAGAGCAATATGAACAAATACTAAATAAAGTCACAGGCAAACAAACAGTATTGGAAAAAAAACACTCTCAAACACAAGCTAATGAAAAGCAAATGAGTAGAATAGTTATTGAATAAACAAGTCAGACCCAACAGAACAGCACTATTCATATAACAACAAAGATATAAACTCCAATGGGCATTTATAAAAAAAAAAAAAAAAAAAAGGATGCCTTCAAGTTCTGTCATGGCGCAGTTTGAAGGGTCCTTAACTCAATTTGTTAGCGATCACATCATCTACATAGTGCAGCTGATTGGTTGCTATGGCATCAGCGGCCAATGAGCTACATTCAAATACTTGGCACTGTTTGCTGTTAGCAGTCTGCAGCGCGCTTTCAGAAACCCTCCATCTTCCCCAGCTCCACCTGTATAGATCTGCTACGGGGGTATTTCATGTGTTATATGTGCAGCAGCAGCAGCATGTCTTACATGCTCACAGCAGCATGTTTGTGAATGTATTGGCAGTAGCAGGTCTTATTTGCTCTTCAGCAGCAGCAATAGACCAAATACATTAACATTCCCACATCCATTACCATGCCAATCTCTCAGAGAGTTGTCATGACATAAATAACATTTACTCTCCAGTCTGTGTGTTTATTGTTAGAAATGTTAGCCAGAAAGCACATTCCAACACTGTGGCACTGTGATTTTCTATATACAAGTTGGAAACTATGTAAATAACCATCTAAACAAAACCAGTGATGATTAAACTAAGCTAGAAAGATATTAGCTGTGATTTCAGGAGCAAGGCGCTCTCAAAGATGCTTTAGAAGTGTTTTGATGAGCACAATGAAGGAACAATAAAGAAACTCTGTCAGCAACTCATGGGAACTGAATTACTTTTTTCTTTCTCTCACACCCTCTCGGTCATTTCTCTGTTTATTTGTTTTATTTAATCTTTATGCCCTAATAGTCTAGTCCCTTAGCTAAATAAATATGGACTGTTACTCCATTGCCCTTCTCTGAAAGGATGGTGAACTGAGCTTACAAAATGTGTGCTATTATAAACCGTATTGTTTTTTTTATGCCTAAATACATTTCTCAGTCATTAAAGGAAAATTTGACCATGAGCATTTGATTTTTACTGTTAAAAATGACCTGAAAGAATGCATCCTCAAGCTGTCCTCTCAAAAAATGTTTCATTTTCACAGCATATTAATTATATATATATATATATATATATATATATATATATATATATATATATATATATATATATATATATATATTGAAGTACAATGAGTTCTCCGCCTGTTAGCGTGTCCTTAAATTTCTTTACAGGTGAGAAGAATGGTCCGCATAACATGGCCTTGTGCAAACCTCCTACAGCAAGTCCCACGCATATAGTCTTACACCAAGACCACATGCTTGAGCAACACTTCCAATCTCAGAGGTGAAACTCAATGCAGCAATACCACAGCTTAGCTGAAGGATCCCAGTAAGTCAGGTGTAATAGTCCAGTGCACAGCAGCAGACAAAAATCAAAGGAGGCAATATTATAGCCCTAATAATGACCTTTGACCCCTGATTTACCTTAGCCGTGTAACATAAAGCTCTATCTTATGTTGGTCATTAACTTTTCTAAACATTTGAATTCGAATTTGCTTGCATTATAAATTAGTCTATAATGTCATCGGTAATTTCACACATCTGGCTGTAGTTTCCAGGAAATGAACAGAATTTTAATAATTATTATTCATATATATCATTTTATTTAAAGAAAATTATATTTTTATTCGGCATGGAAAAACATCTATCTTAAATAAATGTTGAGAAAGAAATGCTTTTGAACTTTATATTTATCAAAGAATCCTGAAAAAATAGAACTTTCACAGAATCAAATCACAATTTCTGAATTTCTCATTAGAAGTTATAATTCATCAACACAATGCACATTAAAACATTACCAAATAAATGTCTGTAGGACTGACAGGTGGCTGAATCCCAATGACCAGTTCATGTCCATGTTGAATGGCTTTGTCAGCACTATTGTTTACCCGTGATATTGATTATTTTCTCCTTATTCAAACAGATTACCCCTGCTGGACTGTTTAGGTTGAGAATCATGTTACTCAGCTTACTATCATCCAATGATTAAAGACTAGTTACCCAAAACTCTCTCGGTCAGTTGCTCTACTCAACAAAACCCACAATGAATGGATTGTGTCTAATTAAAATGCATGTTGAACACTCAGAGTGCACTTTTTTTTAATAAAATGTGAATTACTTAAGTTTGCTTCATTCAGGCAAATGGCATAGTTGTTTTCTTCAGTGGAAAAACACTCAGCCCACATGTTAATTTATTGCTATAATAAATATGTAAGTTAAAAGCACTTTAATAAACATAAATTGGAGTAATACAATAAAAGTATCACACTCAGCTTTTGCAGACAAAGATAAGATGAAAAGTGCAAAGTGACCCTTTTGCCAAAGTTTTTCTGCAGCACTGCATGGCAAAATGGTGAGGGTGCAAGAGGGAGAGACAGAGTGAAAGAGAAGGAAAGAGGCTCATTCAAGTGTCTCACAAATAGCACAAAATCCTCCCCCTTCTCCCTTACATCACCTCTTACTCTCATTCTCTGGCTATACCTCTCTTCTGAAGATAAAAGCTTGTCACATTCTCTTATGTAACCAAACACTGCCTAACACAGTGCACCCACATTTGGGACTGCGACTGTATTTGTAGATTCATGTGTTTTGCATCTGTGGGGAGGCTATTGGGTTTTTCGTTTATGACTGAGTGTTTCCGCTGCTGTGCTTTCATTTTTGGACAATAATGCCCTACAGGGCCTTGATGGAAAAGACAGTTGGGGATTCCAGATTAATTCCTGCCTGTTTATGGCCATCTGTATTAATTATAAAGGAGCTGCCGGCAAAGCTGGTTTCTTTCTTTACTAAAAAATACCAAAAACACACCGATGTCAATCAATCTCACATATCTGTAGACTGTTTCCATTTGCTGTTCCATCTTGTCTGGCTATTTTTATTATTAAAATACACAATATACAGTATATTCTGAGTAAATGAACAGTGTTCCAAGAGTCATTCAAGAGCACCAACATCTTTGGGACTCTTTTAGTGGATCTTTCTGCAGGTCATACTAGTAGGAAAAAATAAGTATTTAAAAAAGGTATTTGTCCACTGACCTGATATCCAGGGGCATTTTTTAGTTTTATGAGAAAATATTTTTCTACCCATATTGAAACACTATATAAAGTGCTAATGTGCTAAAGTAACACGATTTTTTAAAATTATGTTCAACTTAATCTCATTATGTTCAATCCACCTATA
The DNA here is from genome assembly GCF_964197995.2 of Scardinius erythrophthalmus. Taxonomy (NCBI): domain Eukaryota; kingdom Metazoa; phylum Chordata; class Actinopteri; order Cypriniformes; family Leuciscidae; genus Scardinius; species Scardinius erythrophthalmus. The sequence goes on from NC_138222.1 coordinate 41,967,178, forward strand.
TACTTAAAAAGGAAGTTTACTTATCCATTTGTTTTGGGACTACATGAATCATTTTTGTTGACAACTAACTGGGCAGTGGATCTGTAGTTCCCTGCATGCATTACAAGGGACTACATTAGGAGAGAACATTTAGGTATTAAGTGTTATTTTATGTGTTTTTCCAGTAAAGGGAAAGACATGTTAGTGTTTAACGTTCAGTTATGTTGGATATTTAGAGGAGTTTCTGTAATGTTTTTGAATTTTGTGTGCTGAAGAGTGGAGCTTGTGCTTTGGCTGTGGGCACTTTTTACTATACAATACTCTACTCAATACAATACTATAATCTGTACAAATGTCAATGCTGACACCTTTATTATTTGTTCATTATTGTGTATAATGATGAATGAAACTGCTTGTTTAAACAGAAGAACGTAAATTAAATTTATTTAGCCTAAACCAATTCAATTGTGTTGATCTAACTGATTTATTTTTATTTTCAACAAAATTAATGGTATTTAATAAATTTTTTGAATTGTATTATGTAATTTTGAAGTAATTAGGCCGTCACCTAAAATGTATATATATATATATATATATATATATATTTATTTATTTTTTTTTTTTAAATCATAGAGATGAAGGAAGTCAAGTTATATTGTTTCTTCACCATTTGGGCTGATCACATCCTGAGCAAATGGTCATCATCAATTGTAGAATGGGAATGGGTGTGGGACACAGAGAACCTTCTCAGACAATGAGGTGTCACAACTTCATTAACATACAGACCACAAAAAAAAAAAAAAAAAAAACATACAGACCACAGCTGTTGCAACAAGAGCAACTTAATTTGCATTAAGAACAGGATAAAAGGTTTAAGATTTGGATGTTCTGGGTTCATTCTGATGCCGGTGAACCCAAGGTGCTTCGTGTACCTTGCCACTGCTATGCTGTAATAAACTTAATTTTTGAGATCTTCGACGTCCACATCATTTTTTCTTACACAATCAATCAATCAGCCATACTTTTTTTAATGTTGGGGCATTTTGTCCCAAGCCCCCGTTAATTTCTGAAGCTCATTAAGCTTTAGACAAAACTATAGGGTTCTTATAGGAAAAGGCATTTTTTCATGCACAGTTTACATCCTTAAAAGGATAGTTCACCCAAAAATGAAAATTCTGTCATCATTTACTCTCCCTCAAGTTGTTCCAAACCTGTATGACTTTCTTTCTTCTGCTGAACACAAAAGAAGATATTTTGAAGAAAGTCGGTAACCAAATGACTGATGGACCCCATTGACTTCCATAGTAGGAAAAAAAAAATACTATGGATGTCAATGGGGACCAGCAACTGTTTAATTACCAACCTTCTTTAAAATATCTTCTTTTGTGTTTAGCAGAAGAAAGGAAATCATACAGGTTTGGAACAACTTGAGGGAGAGCAAATGATAACAGAATTTTCATTTTTGGGTGAACTATCCCTTTAACTCCACTTTTGTGTTTATGCCAAATCCAGTCTCAAACTCTTTCATAAGCACCTGTCTATCAGTTAATATTGCATTAGCAAGGACAGCCCTTTCAAGCTTCAAATCACATTTCTCTAAATTATGTATGCTAAATATTTTAACAGAAAATAAAAACACTCAGGCAAGACATAAAAAGGATGTGGGCCACATTAACACAAACTTCCTGTGTATGTGTTTGTAGCAATCTTGACATTGAATCGCAACAAAATTCCATTAGCTTAAAGTAATTCAGTATACAGTATGTTCCACTCAAGCCTCAGATTGTCCAGCTTGCCAGGTCAGTAAAGATGGCATGTACAGATAGGAGGAGGGCTGTTAAATGTACATTACACTGTTATGCCATTAATGTACAATGAAGTTCCTCTCCTCAAAACAGAAATAAGTGGCCCTCTCCACTGATGGGAGATTAATGGGGATGATGGTGCTGGCCATTCCTGAAGGAGCAAGAGGTAGCAATTCCTCTCTTAAAATATTTAGCAATTCATTCAAATATTTAAGAAGGGCTAACCTCTTTAACATTGTCCATTGCACATGTAAGACTTTCCACTAATTTAGTAACCACAATTACTTGACTTCATCTCATAATAAACTTCAAACTAACTGTAGATAAGAAGCCTGAACTGAGTTTATTTAAACATACTCAATCACAAACCTCAACTGTAATTTTATTATGGCCTTAAAGGGATACTCCACTTTTTTTTGGAAATAGGCTCATTTTACAACTCCCCAGAGTTAAACAGTAGAGTTTTAGCGTTTTCGAATCCATTCAGCCGAACTCCGGGTCTGGCGGTACCACTTTTAGCATAGCTTAGTATAGATTATTGAATCGGACAAGACCATTAGCATCTCTCTCAAAAAAATGACCAAAGAGTTTAGATATTTTTCCTATTTAAAACTTGACTCTTCTGTAGTTACATTGTGTACTAAGACCGACGGAAAATTAACAGTTGTGATTTTCTAGGCTGATATGGCTAGGAACTATACTCTCATTCCTGCGTAATAATCAAGAAACTTTGCTGCCGTACCATGGCTCCAGCAGGCGTAATGATATGACGCAGCGCCTGAAAATAGTTAACCCTATAGTCTACCGAGCTGGGGACTATTTTCAGGCGCTGCGTCATATCATTACGCCTGCTGGAGCCATTGTACGGCAGCAAAGTTTTTTGATTATTACGCAGGAATGAGAGATGCTAATGGTCTTGTCCGATTCAATGATCTATGCTAAGCTATGCTAAAAGTGGTACTGCCAGACCCGGAAATTGGCTGAATGGATTCGAAAACGGTAAAACTCACCTGTTTAACTCTGGGGAGTTGTAAAATGAGCCTATTTCCTTTAAATGCCGCCAATAAAGCTCAGCCTCTTCCACACTCTTTTAGTCACAGGTAACACCCAAACCAACACTTTTCTCTCAAAATGTAAACACAGCCTCTCCGTTGACTTCCTCTTAAACATTGGTAAACCTTAAAGGTCCCATATTGTCAAAATTGAAATTTCCTAGCTTTTTCATGATAACAGAGGTCTGGGGGCTATGAAACTACCATAAAAGTTTCAAAACAGTCAATCCACAGACAAATGCACACAGCCTGCATAAAGTAGCTGTGCCTATTCACAAGCCGTTGTGACTTCCGTATAAATGTGATGTCAGAACTACTCAGTCACCGCCTTCAGTCTCCACCCCGAGCGCTGCCCACTGTCATGAAACTACATCATTGCACAGGCTTCCAAACAACATTAATAGTCAGGGGGCCAAAACTGATATTAAAACTTTGTCGGACACTTTTTGGTACAAGTATACAACCTATCCAGTATTAATATTTATCCCCTCAACATGTGTTCTAGCCAGGTTGTCAGCTTAGAAAATGTTTTTTTGTCCATTTTAACACTATATTCTTAAAAGTAGTAAAAGCGGATTTTTTTCCCCAAAGTGCTTCCATTTTCTTCCATGTTACCTATTGTAATTTTGGGCAAATGTGCAATATAATCCAACTTATGTGCAAGCATGATCATTAAAAAATAATAATCAATAAATACCACAAGAGTATCACACCACAAGGGGCACTGTTGTGTCAGCGCAGCTGTGATTTGGCAGCAGATTGAGGCAGCAGATCCAGAGAAGATGATCACAGCAGCAGGTGTCAACAGTACAATCTGAACAAAACTTTATAAAGGAGTGAATCACACAATCACACAACAGATTAACTTGATATATTTGTCTACACAAACATTTACCTCAAGATTCTACCATTCTACCATCAAATGTTGCCAGAAACAGGTAAGCTAAACTGTTTTCCAACTAGCTATATACTTACCAGACATACACTCACCTAAAGGATTATTAGGAACACCATACTAATACTGTGTTTGACCCCCTTTCGCCTAGAGAACTGCCTTAATTCTACGTGGCATTGATTCAACAAGGTGCTGAAAGCATTCTTTAGTAAGGGTGTCACGATTCTCCAAATCCTCGATTCGATTACATTTTCGATTCTAAAGTCACGGTTCGATTTGATTCTCGATTTTAAAAAAATAAATTGAAAGCACAAGCTATGCCATTTTAAGACTTTTATGCAATATAATAATATCTGACCTTTGTTCGCAATACCACACACTACATTGTCAAATTTAAAACATTTATTAACAACATAATGTAACAATAACTTATATCTTCAGTCAATTGGAAACTTAAACAATATAACCTATTACCTGGCTATCATAGTCCCGGGGCTCCCTGGACTCCTCAGAGCAGTCACAGGCGAATAGCACGGTGTTTTAAATTGGGTTCCCACAGCGTTTGCAACGCAGTACGAGAGAACGTTCTCGTAAGGGAACGTAGGCTACTTGGTTACTTGCGTAACCTCGGTTCCCTTAGAGATAAGGGAACGAGTACTGCTTTGCCTTGCCGTGCTATTTCGCTCATATCAGGTACTTCGCTTCAGTCGATTTAAACCTAAAATCCTTTGGCGAGTATTTTTGTAAATTATACTCTCCAGCCACGTCCAAATTGGACTGTACGCCACTGCTAACTCGCCATAGGTTTGTGCAGTTGCCGCAGCACAGACAATCAGCTCGCTCAGACGAGATATGCTCTTGCTGTGCAGCTGCAATGCGTTTTAAAATAAAGGCTTCAATATTCTCGAGAAAAGGAGATTTACCTATTACAGGCAAGCCAAGCTGCCATGACATGGGGGCGTGGCAGCATCGACAATTCCATTTTTTGATTCGATAATCGAGATTGAGCATTAATTTCGATCGATTTCGATTTAAAATCAGAACATGGTGCATTATCCTGCTGGAAGTAGCCATCAGAGGATGGGTACATGGTGGTCATAAAGGGATGGACATGGTCAGAAACAATGCTCAGGTAGGCCATGGCATTTAAACGATGCCCAATTGGCACTAAGGGGCCTAAAGTGTGCCAAGAAAACATCCCCCACACCATTACACCACCACCACCAGCCTGCACAGTGGTAACAAGGCATGATGGATCCATGTTCTCATTCTGTTTACGCCAAATTCTGACTCTACCATCTGAATGTCTCAACAGAAATCGAGACTCATCAGACCAGGCAACATTTTTCCAGTCTTCAACTGTCCAATTTTGGTGAGCTCATGCAAATTGTTGCCTCTTTTTCCTATTTGTAGTGGAGATGAGTGGTACCAGGTGGGGTCTTCTGCTGTTGTAGCCCATCCGCCTCAAGGTTGTGCGTGTTGTGGCTTCACAAGTGCTTTGCTGCATACCTCGGTTGTAACGAGTGGTTATTTCAGTCAAAGTTGCTCTTCTATCAGCTTGAATCAGTCGGCCCATTCTCCTCTGACCTCTAGCATCAACAAGGCATTTTCGCCCACAGGACTGCCGCATACTGGATGTTTTTCCCTTTTCACACCATTCTTTGTAAACCCTAGAAATGGTTGTGCGTGAAAATCCCAGTAACTGAGCAGATTGTGAAATACTGGCCCGTCTGGCACCAACAACCATGCCACGCTCAAGATTGCTTAAATCACCTTTCTTTCCCATTCTGATATTCAGTTTGGAGTTCAGGAGATTGTCTTGACCAGGACCACACCCCTAAATGCATTGAAGCAACTGCCATGTGATTGGTTGATTAGATAATTGCATTAATGAGAAATTGAACAGGTGTTCCTAATAATCCTTTAGGTGAGTGTATAGCTAGGCTAATTTACTTTCATAATTACTAGCTTACTTACTAATAGGTAAATTAAGTTTTGTGCAGATGTGTAATGGAAATATTGTTTTTAATTTATTTGCTGCACAGCAGCCTATTTTACAGTCTGCTATAGCTAAAAGCGTTAATAAGTTTGTTATAGCAAAGCCCTTAGCTTATGTCAGAGGACATTGTAGTGATCCACTCAGAAACCAATCAGACTAGTGTAGTGAAAAATGTAATTTGCCTTCAGATGAGATAAAATGGATCCAGAGGAAGCTGTAAGCCTAGCGTCCAAAGAAAAACAAATAGGAAGAGATATTGATTGGGAAAAATGTTTCATTTGTAAAGACAAATATGGAAAATACAGCCAAGATAAAGCCCTTTGATTGAAGTGATTTTTCAGGAAGTGGTGTCTTTGTGCTCTTTCTGGAGATTATCTTAGTATAATATTGTGCAATATTTTTGCAATATAATTGACACACACCATTATTTGCATTGCCCTTAGCTTGACCTTGCTTATTCAATCCATTCAGTCTCAAAGGGATGAGACTGACAACCTGAGAGCCAACCTCTGCCAACCTGAGAGCCACTGCTTTGATGGGGAAAAACATACCTTTGCCATACGACTATTACATAGTTATTACTAACTAGTTACTAACCCCTAACCCTAAATAAGTGAGAGAGCAGTTTTGTTAGGATGGAATTAATAATTATAGTGATATGTGAATGTAATATAATTTGTGTTACAACCTGGTACACTAAGTCAAATAGCACCATAGACCATCATCTACAGTTCTAAATTTCCGCCTTGACATTAAAGTATTATAACTTGTGCAGCATTGCACTATCTCTCCCTACAAGCTTTAAACTTGGCTTGACTAATTCCCGTAGGTATGGGTACTGATTGATAGAGGTTTTGGGATACTAGGTTATGTTTCCAAGCTGATATTCACTTTGAAAACTGGTTCTCTTTAGGCGGAGATAGTTTTTTTCATGTTCTAGTTCTGTTGTCTCTTACACTGTACAATAAATGTTCATTCTGACACTTCAGCAGACATCCCATGAGTGTTGGCTTTCATTTGATACCATTTTTATGAATATGGTCCTCGTGGTTGTGGAGATATTCAACATTTACTGTTGGCATGTCGTGTTGAGCAGGAAACCAAAAAATTGGCCTGAAATTGCTTGTACAAGTCACACAAAAAAAATTTCAGCTTGACAACCACCCTAATATCTTACCTATGGGTGTCTTCTAACTAAAAAAATAGGGTGACAGCTTGTACCAAAACATGTCCGCAAAAGTCTTAACGGAAGCCCTTTTCAGAATTGGTCCCCTGACTATAATATAAGAGAACAGTGGCTAATAGGGCTGTCACTTTACGTTCGAAAATCGATTGCACAATCTATCGGACCAACCAATGCAAGTTTCGAAAACGAAAATAGGGAATCGATTTTAACGGTCTTTTCTCGGAGCACGTCCAGCTCGTCATGTTATGCCCGCAGCGAACGCGCGTCATTTGCAACTGCAGGCTCTGACAAACACGCATAACAGCAATGATCCTTCTGCATAATGTGTCTCTTTTTACTACAAAACTGTGAATTTTCCCGGTATTCAGACAGTCTCATGCATTCAGATACAGATTCGGGCAACGGTCTATCGCCTACATAGGCGAAATTTGTTTGGCATTTCTAATCGTAAACACAGCCATGTTGAAGAATGAGGTAATGTTTTTCATATGCTGCGTGCTATGGCATTCCACTATGCTTATTGCTTTTCGAGAATGTTGCACTAGTCATTGTGCGCGAAACTTCACGCCAATAAATCATCAGAAATATTGCTGACTTGTGCGCGTCAGGCGCGGCGCGCCCTCTTTACGTTCGTCCTAATGCCTGTTAGTTGTCCGTGGATTTGCCCATATATGGCGTTTTATTTTTCAATTTTCGATTTTACAATCGATTCAATGAACACTTATGTCTCAAAAATCGAACAGGATTTTTTCATAAAAGTGACAGCCCTAGTGGCTAATGTGTATTAATTCAGAAATACCACAGCAATTCAGTTCGACCTTAACCGTCTATTCTGCACATTTCACAAGTGACTGCTTCGTCAATCAATCAATCAATCAATCAGGCACAGTTCAATGCTGGTTTTTCAAAGAAGCTACTCCTCAAAGATGCTGCAGTCCCTACAGTTCATAGTTTTACAAGTTTACCTTGGGTGTCAATTGCAGCATATGTTCTCTCGTTTTGTGGGCATCTTTGCACATTTACCACAAGTACAACTTTTACAGAAAAAAGTAACATTGTAAAAGAAATTGTAGCACGTCAACTTACTGTATCAGTAGGAAAGCAATAGTTGCATAGCTTACTGCATTCGGTGTCTGTCTGCTAACGTTACATATTATAAAGCAGATAAGTGTTTCAGAATCAGTGTATAACTAGCTATTAATGTACATATTTTGGAGATTTAAATGATTTGACAAAAAAAAGTCTGAGTTTGTTTACAAACAGTTTAAATTAGCATTAATGTTAAATCTGTGTGCAGCATTGATGTGATGGTAATTATTATACTCTTACAATAACGCCGAAAGTAAGGTGGTGGCTGTTTGTCTCCTGTCAACGCTGATTCGGGATCTGAGTCCAGCTAGAACATATAAGGCCGGATAACAATTCCCTCAGCAATGTCCATCATTACAGGTGTTTTATTTACCTTGTGAGCATCACCAAGCCACAGCAGGCTACAGCATACATGACCCTAGTTACCTGTGATTGGCCTGGCCGTGCGTCACTCAGAAAACAACAGGCCAATCAGAAGAGAGGCTCATGAATATTAATTAGTCAGGCCAAGCTGTAAAAATATATTGGGATGGTTTTTGGTACTTGTACCGCAAATATATATTCTTAAGGACATCACAACCTAAAATAAAACTTCAGAGAGGTGTACAATATGGGACCTTTAAGTGCTATTGACACTCTTTCATCTGGTTAGTTGGGTTTTCTGTGTTCATGGCTAGCAGCAGAGTGGCTCACGAGACACTTGACAATGAAAGAAGCATTACTGGATGATATGTACATGGTTAAAGGTGACATTTCTATATCAGTCAGTTTAAATCTATTAGTTTGAGTGGCCTGATGGGTGTGACAGAACACTGGCTTAACCAATAGCATTGAGCTGCCTCTGATATAGGGCATGAAGTGAGTCAGATGCTTGGTTTGGTAGACCTACAGATGCAGCATTGCGTCTTTACAGAATTGAATTTGTAAATGTGTAAAGATGCCTGTTCTTGCTCATTGTGTGCAGTACACAGGGACACACCGTCTCTTTAAAAGCTCTGGATATTGATCGAAGAGTGAAATCCACCGCTTCTAAGTGCAAATGTATTTTGTCGTTTAAAAAGCATGCAGACAGAAGCAGGATGCTACAAAAATCACAAAATAATTTGTCTCAGTCTGAGAAAACATGATTTTGACATGATTTATTGTAATTCCTGATTAGCTGGCTGCCTGTTATTTGTTATGTAAAAAATAAAAATGTAGAACACTTTGATTGATGCATTCAATTGCCTTTGCCCAGAAAGGGGCTTCTCAAATCTCTCACATGTGCATGCTTTTTGCATTTGCAGTCGAAGGGTTTGAGACATGTTAATTGCATTTTTTGTTTTGTTATTTATTTTTACATTTTTTTAATGAATATTCTTGCAATTCTGCTCAGTGTCACTAGTGGCACAGGTACACGTCACCTCCAAGCTTACTGACATGGTTTTACTGGTATGGAAGTAATAAAGGCTGTGTAAGTTACTTTAGCACACTGTACAAAATTAACATTCGTAAACAGATTTATGAAGTCGGTCAGTTAATTAACCAGTTAAATAGCTTCATTCATCATGTTTGTGTTTGTTCATGTTATCACCATTAGATCTCAAATGACAACAGCATTGTCCAAATGACTATTCATGGAGCAACTCGTATCAACACAACTGAGCACACATCTCTTTCTAGCCTACCTATATTTATCCATGTGCAAAATCATCAACTCAGTGCATAAAACACAGGTCCATCTCAGCAAACAGTAGGGGTGGAATCGATTCGCATGTGAGACGTGATTATATCTTCTACCGATTCGAAGCAATTCACAAAAAAAAAGAAAACAAAGATTTTCTAAATGTTTGTTATTAACGTGATGTTGTCAGTACAAAGAAAGTGGCAGTCAACTGACTGCGAGAGCAGTGCAGCACCTGGACAGTTTAGAGAATGCAATGCTTACAGGGAAAGCATTAAGGCCAATTTATACTTCTGCGTCGGGTGCGCGCAGTAGGTACGGCGTAGCATACACATAGGCGTGAACCATACGCCGTACCCTGATGCGCACCTCCTCAAAAATGTAACTACACATCGCAACGACGCGGACCGCAAGATCTGTGATTGGTCGGCTTGGTAGCATTGCGTTTCCTCCTAAGCATTTCCGGCCTGTTCTTCTGCACCGCCCGCCATTTTTAAATTCAGAATTTCAGTGAAAGTTCACTGAAGAACATGGAAATGGACCAAGTGACCGAGCGATTGGTTGAAGAGGTGCGGAAATACAGCCATCTGTATGACTCGTCTTCAGCAGAATACAAAGACTGCCAGATGGCAGCGAATTCGTGGAGAGAGATTTCCTCCAACGTTCCCCAAAACAGCTGCGAGGAATCTAAACACAGTGGAACATCAAAGCCCGCCGCCGCCAACTAGCGTTTCGGCGGTGTAACTGCAGAGCAACACAGACATAATGCAGAAGTATAAATGCTCACGACGGCGTCGCCTACGTGTGCTACTACGACGTACACTACGGCGTACACTCGACGCAGAAGTATAAAATGTCCTTTAATGAATGAAGCTTACTTGACAACAACAGTTCCTATATCAATATCTTAATAAAAAGAAAATAGCCTTAAATAATGTAGTTACCTGCACGTCAAGCTTTTCTTCCGATCTTGCCGCTTCTTATGTGTACAGGACGTACTTTTTACACACGAGAAGCGCCTTCTATGTAGATGTGCAAGCAGATGCCGTGTTAACGAACAATAGACCATTTCAAGGACGTGAACAATAACAAATGTGTTGGAATGCTACTGCGCATGTTTCTTAAAAAGTAACTTATGAAATGTAAATTACACACACCCATAGCAGAAACGCAAATTTTTAAGCAGTTATGTTAATTTTTAAAAACATACAATTTTAATAAGTAACTGAAACAGCTTGGGGTGTGTGTGCTTGTTATGTAGAACAAAACGTCAAAGTATTGTCAAGTTATGTTTACCACAGGCTTTATTTGACTCATAAATGGAAAACCCTCATGATAATAACCCATAGAAAAATCTCAAAGGAACCAGTGGCGAATTAGACTTCCGGGTTCTGACGTCATACCAGCATCACTCTTTTATGCTGTACCCACATTGGACCAGTGGTTTGGAAAATGGATGATTCCATTTTTGTTTTCTATGAATCCTCGGGGCCCAGGATTTGATTTAAATCGTGAGATTCTAAAAGATTCCCACCCCTAGCAAACAGTATCACATTTATTTATAATGATTCCCTTCATTAACGCAAGTTTCTTATAAGGAATAAGGACCCCTGCCTGACCTCTTACATTCAATCCTCAAGTGTACACAACGGGAGATTACAACAAGATAAATATTTTCCCAAACAACATTAAAGCATGGCACGTGTCTCCTATTTCATACGATGCCGGATTCTTGAAAGAATCACTTTAGAATCAGTTCTTTACGTGAACAGGTCGAAATGGTCTGAATTGGTTTATGATTCAGTCTGAATCAATTTACACACTGAATTGTTTGGAGCACTTTCTCAAATAATAATGAGACTCTTAAGAAAAATGGAAAGAAGGTCTTCATGAAGTTCAATGTATGCAAATGTGAAAAAGTCTGTGCAGGTAAAGACATTTTCTGTCTAGGAGAATCGTACACTAACACTACATGAAAACACTAAAAGATTAATTTTGGGCCATGTTCCTTGGAGTACCATGCAAGTTCATTTGAATGAGTTGCATATTACATTGTCCAGTTTTCTCCCTGAACGATGATGTGAGTTACTGTGGCAATACATGATGCAGCATGAATGACCTATAATAGCGCAATTTTTCACAATCACAAAAACTACCTAGCAGAAATGTAGAACAATCCTTCTTATATGCATGCCGTCTAAAGAAGATAGTTACCCAGAATTCAACACGGCGTTACATCAGCTTCACATTCTCTATTAATGTCCATGTTCAATGGTTTTGTCAGCATCACTCTTCTCTGTATTCAGATAAAACGCTGTTGCTGGAGTGTTTTGGTTAAAAATATAACCACGCTTATTGACTGTGGAAAACAGACAGCTGGCTCTGCCTCAATAAAGCACACAACATTGTGGTCGACAGTGGTCTGACTAATCTGCAAAGGAAGCATAAAGTCCATTAAAACGAAAGGTATCAGTTATCTTCTCTTGTTTACACAAATACCTTTCTGCTAGATGTATAATAAGCCACCCCCCAATAGCCATTAGAGCATTAGTTTATGTGAGGCTGACAGGTGGTAGATTCTCAATGACCAGTTCATGCACTGTTGAATGGCATTGTCAGCACAAATGTTTACCTGTGATATTGATTCTTTTCATTTTCCATATTCAAACAGATGAATTACCCCTGCTGGACAGGTTGGGTTAAGAATCATGTTAACTCATTGTTTACTGTAGTCACAGAAACAAAGGTAGAAACTCTCTCCGAACAACAAACAGTGGTCTGACTAATAGAGTGCATTTTAAAAAGAAAGGTATATCAGCTATCTTCCTGTTTTCATAGAGAAGCTGCAGTGAACGTCTCTTGCAGTGAAACCGCTTCTCCAGCCCCTCCTGCAAGTAGGCTACTTTATACCCCAAGCTCTCACTGTGTGCTTTGTTTTAAGCACCGATTAATATGTTGTTCTATTCTGGGATCTCCCTTCAGGATAAAACAGGATTTTAAATCTACCATAAATTAAATGGATAAATTCTAAATTAACACTGCTATAGACATACTGTTGTAAAATGAACTTTTTTCTTATTTGAAAATTGAATATTTAAATAGCAGATTTTATGCAAAGTTCAAGTTACCTTAATAAACATATTTGTTTGTTTGTTTGAGTTAACCTTTTGTCAGTTAAAATTATTTCTATGAGATTCTTTAAGGGTATAAAATTCATCCTCCCAAACCTATACAACTTCTGTTGGACACAAACAATAATATTTTTATAATATCATTTCTATATTGAAGATATCTTATATATTATATACACGCTCACCAGACACTTTATTAGGTACACCTGTTCAACTGCTTGTTAATGCTAATATCTAATCAGCCAATCACATGATAGCAACTCAATGCATTTAGTAGATGTGGTTAAGATCAAACTGAGCATCAGAATGGGAAAGAAAGGTGATTTAAGTGACTTTGAATGTGACATGGTTGTTGGTGCTGATCTACTGGGATTTTCACACACATCCATCTCTAGGGTTTACAGATAATGGAACAAAAAATAGAAAATATTTAGTGAGCAGCAGTTTTGTGGGCGAAAATGCCTAATGATACATGTCAGAGGAGAACGGCCAGACTGGGAAGGGCAACAGTAAGTCAAATAACCACTCGTTACAACCAAGGTCTGCAGAAGAGCATCTCTGAACGCATAACACATCGAACCTTGAAGCAGACGCACTACAGCAGCAGAAGATCACACCGGGTGCCACTCCTATCAGCTAAGAACAGGATACTGAGGCTACAATCCACACTGGCTCACCAAAATTGGATAATAGAAGATTGGAAAAACGTTGCCTGGTCTGATGAGTTTTGATTTCTGTTGCAACATTCAGATGGTGGGGTCAGAATTTGGGGTAAACAAAATGAAAGCATGGATCCATCCTGCAACAGTTTAGGCTGGTATAGTGTAATGGTGTGGGGGTATTTTTTGGGACACCTTGGGCCCATTAGTACCAATTGAGCATTGTTTAAACACCACAGCCTGTGTATTGTTGCTGATCATGTCCATCCATTTATGACCACAGTTTACCCATCTTCTGATAGCTACTTCCAGCAGGATAACGTGCTTCGTCACCAAGCTCAAATAATTTAAAACTGGTGTCTTATGGGTTCACCACACTCAAATGACCCCCACAGTCACCAGATCTCAATCCAATAGAGCACCTTTGGGATGTGATTGAACTGGAGATTCGATCATGTGCAGCCAACAAATCTGCTGCAACTGTATGATGCTATCATGTCAATAGGGAACAGAATCTCTGAGGAATGTTTCGACCACCTTATTGAATCTATGACACAAAGAATTAAGGCAGGGCTGAAGGAAAAAGGGGATCCGGTGAGTTTGTTGCCCTATATCGTTGCTCTATATCGGCACGGCTGTGATTTGGCCGTAGACGTTTCATCACAATAATGCTCTGACACTGATTCTCCAAGTCAGCAATATGATATTTGCTGATGCCTCAAAACATGCCATGATTTGATTAGATTCAGGGGCCTGATATATTGATATTATGTATGTATATGCCTATTTTACACAAACAGTTAAAGTTTTATTTACTCACAAATGTAACAACAATATAACACAATCATGAAGATTATAAAATCCTGATGAAGGCTCATTGGCTACAACGCGTTGGTTTGCCGTTGTTTGTCATCTGTTTTTAAAATACCTAAGCCATGAAAGAATAAAGACTTTTTATATTTTTCTAAAAAGAATTTACTCAAGTGCCTTGGATTGTTTTTTTTTTTAATGAGCTGAACCATCCCTACACCCAAAGAGCACAGAGATACTGAATTTACACCCCGTGCTGCACTTTTTGCATTCCTTGTTTTTATAACACAATCATTTATTTGAACTCTCTGAAAATTGCAAATCTTATTATCCAATTTGGGACATCCAGAACAACAACAAAAAAATGTCACTTTAGTATTTTAAATAATATAGAAAAGTAAATAATGATGAAAAAATCAAGTCGCACATGAGATCATCAATCGTCTGATGACGACTCATAATTAGCTTGTGCAATGACATCTGTTAATTTGTGCAAATCTAGCATTCAAATTAAGACATGCACAAAATGAGGTACTCTAGTTGTTGAAAAACAAATATTAAACAAAAGAAATTTCTAAAATAATATTCATCAAATATTTGATGACAGCTCAGTTTGACATCTTTTTATAACAACCAAACAACGCGCGTTCACGAGAGCACCACAACGTATGCATGACCTCGTGTGCGTCTTCCTCGGCTTGTAGGTCATATGTCAGAACGCCAGCTCCTGCGCCATCAACACGCGCATGCATCGTGGTGCTCTCGTGAACGCGATACAGACTGATACAGAAGAGAAGACATGACTGAATAAGTCGATATTTAGTTTTTTTGGCGCTTCATAAAATTAAGGTTGAACCACTGTAGTCACATGGACTATTTTAACAATGTCTTTCCTACATTTTTGGGCATTCAAAGTGTTAATTAAATAGCTGTCAATGGAGCCCCCCCCCCCCCCCTGAGCCAACAGATTTCATCAAAAATATCTTAATTTGTGTTCCGAAGATGAACAAAGGTCTTAAGGGTTTGGAACAACATGAGGGTGAGTAATTAATGACAGAATTTTCATTTTCGTGTGAACTATTCCTTTAATGCATTTCCACCTGCCTTGAGCAAAATCCATCATAAAACCAGGACTCTTCGCATTTGGGTGCCCCAGTTTGAGCATCTATCACCAAATTCTCACGGCCCATGGTATCAAGGCTATTCACAGTTGCTGGGTCTCTAGAGCCACTGCCCTGCAGCTTTTTAAAAGGGTGTCCTGCTCTACTTACTGCTCATAGACAGAACTGGGAGCGATGGGGCGGGGTACCGTAGTCAGAAATAAAGGGTGTCCTAAAAATTAGGGAGAATGGCACAGCAGGGTCTGTATATTACAGTATATGCTCTGCTATTTGTGTGTGTGTGTGTGTGTGTGTGTGTGTGTGTGTGTGTGTGTGTGTGTGTGTGTGTGTGTTTGTGTAATGTGCCTTTTGGCTACAGATAAGGACTACCTTACTCTGTCCCTTTCTCAGCAGATCATTTTCAGTGGAATGAGCCGGAGGTTGCCATGCAAGCTGTGTCAAGGTTCTCCACTCTCTCCGGTAATTAAGGGGGTCTGGGCTCTGCTCTGCTACTGCAGTCTAATTAACGTTAATCACTGTAGGCTTCCTCTGGGGCTGACTTCTGTTCTGCATTTATATAGCAAGAATCTGTGCAAGTCTCACTCCAAGGTTCGGATGAGAGAAGGGTTAGACGTCTCACAACAGGTAGGTCTGTCTTATCACTAGCCTTGACCCCTAATCATTCCATGGCTGCCAGTGCTAATGTCCGATGTCTTTGAATACCATCTCCAAGAGAAAAACTTGAACTGTACCATAATAATGAAAATGAGCATGTAAACAAATGACTCACTAAGGGAGACAGAGAAGGGAATAAATTCTAAGAAAAAAAGAAATAAATGTGCCTGTGGCCACAAGGCAGATAGAAAAGTGTTCTATTAAATAAAAATGAATTCAGGGATTGGGAAACCTCTTTCAGTTTCAATTTTTCATGCTGTCTTATATTACATAAAAAATACATATTACATAAATCCACTTCTGTGTATGTACCAAAATGCACTACCACATGTTCCCAATTTCTTACTCTGTCTCGAAATATTCCAGCACTTACCCACCTTATTTTTCAAAGCAGGAGTAAGCTATTTCCTGTGAATGTGCAAGACTGATTCATTATCCAAAATAGGTAACTAAGAATATCTAAGTTCTGTAAAACTAAATGCGCAACTATGCAGTGTGTTTATGATTACTCTAAAATTACCTTATAACAAATATCAGTTTGCAACATCATGCAGCATAACAGACTTTTTTGTACAGCTAAAATAACTGGAAGTGGCTGACACCGAAAGCCTTGAACATTCAAGTTAAAAATGGCCACACTCATTCTTATTTTAAAAATAAGGTGGGCAGAACTAACACTGACAGTAAACATTACAATCAGAGGCGATCCCAGCATTGCATTTTAAGGAGTTTTTTTTTGTCCTATGAAAGACACTGCTAGCAGAGATATTCCATTGTAGCTTGCATGTTCAGTTTAAAAGCTGGACCAGGCAACAGTCAAAGACTCTTTCCATTTAAATCACAGCCATGCTTAATGGTTCAGCATAAACGAACAACAAATAACACATAGAGGGACCTGTTATACCTGATCACTCTCCAATCTTCTGGAGCCCTGGTACCCACAGTCTGCAAACACCCAGCAAAGCACACACAGCTGGAGTGTGTAACCTGGCCTGAACAAAAACACCCAGTTTATTATAACAGATTGTATACCTGACTTGTAATGTGTGTCCAAACAGCACAGTTCACGATTGTGCACATTATTATGATTACACAAGTACTAGTAGTACTAGTTAGTACTATTGTCACTTGATTTCATGAGTTTAACCTTTTAAGATATAAATTTTTACTTTTGGATTAATATTCTCAAACATATATGGGCAGATTTTGTACAAATATTTCCTCAATTCTTATATTTTTGTAAAAAAAAAATTGTTTTTTAAATGACTAATGAAAGTGTTTGACCCTCTTAAATTTTCATCTGTGGCCCATGCAAGAACATATGAGCCCTGTCTCTTTGATAAATATTATAATTACCGAAAGTCATGATAAATGATTGTATCTGGTCAGCTCTGTCAGTATGTGTTGGGTTTCCTCCCCCAAATGATTATTAATCCCCCTTCTAATGTCACTATATGGCAAACAAGATTTCATAGATTTCATGCTACTCAAGTTTAAAACTTAAGTTTGCCCCAACAATCTATATCCAAACTCCATCACTTTATAAACACTATTATTTTATATATATAAATAGAAATATACATACATATATATATATATATATATACATATAGTTGTCCCTACATTTTAAATCTTTTTAAACATTTCTACTTTAAGAACTGTATCAAACCATTAAAGCCTGTCATTATACAGTACATTCAATGACACTATTAGAAAAAGCAAGGCATCTATGAACTTGTTTTGTTCGTAATTAGGCTGTTTGAGATCTGCCAAGGGGCAGGTAGGACAGTCTTGTTGTGATTTAGTTTGGAGAGGAAAGTGCTTTCTACTCTGTGTTTATGACAGTATCTGAACAGTGGGTGAGCGGGTCGGGCTGGAGGGAGTCGGGGTGTTGAGGTAAAGGTGATAATGTGTGAATCCTCCCTCTCTGCAGGTAAAGAAACAAGAGTCTGACAACAAACTCATAAGAGCCAGGACAAAACAGAGGACTGAAAAAGACACTTGGAGTTGTCTTTGTGCTTCTTTAAATGTAAGATTTTCTGTACATAGCGACAAAAAGAAAACTGACAAGACTTCTCTCTGACATATGCAGGACTTCTCCAATCATTTAGTCCACAAACCAGTTCCCCTCCAGAATTGACTGCAAACTTCCATTTCTATTTCTTTTTGAGTAACACCCACATTGTAAAGTCCAATCAACAACCAATGGATAGAACCAAGTTTTTTTCCAAATAATCCGTTACACTTGGACGTACGCCACAATACAGAAGAATTATTTCTGTTTTATTGCGACTTTATTCCCATATGCACGACACAGTATCAGATTCCAGTTATTTCCATATAGTTATTTCCTATATATATATATATATATATAATTCTGTACAATCAGAAATAAAATATTACTGTTTATCCAAAACAGCTGTTAGTGTCACCTATACTTTCACTTCCCATTATAAGCTTTTAACTGGATCTGTATTTTTACAACCCTTAAGGCCTGGATCTTTTATTAAATGTTAATAGACCTGCAATGCATTAGCTTTTTCCTCATCAAATCACATTTTAAAATTTGCTATTGCAGCACTGTTAATAATTAATTGCTTGTTTTACCTTTAAACGCAAGTTACTTTGGAAAAAGTATCTGCTAAATAAATATTTCATTATTGCTCATGAAAAAAGCTCAAACTCCCTTATTTTTATCTTTGTTTAAAAAGTTGTTGCTAACCACAGGCAGATGTGGCGGAAAGTGAGAATTGCTTTGTTTCTCACAAGACAAGTGTGACAAGATAACTAGATGCTGTAAATCCCAGCATCTATTCTCTATCCCACATTGGTGGGGCGTCCATTGGGAGAGCCTGGAAGGAAGAAGGAAGTCTGGGAGACATGCCAATTCCCTCATCCAGGAATCATTCAGCAGGTGCATTCACATATCGACCAGTGCATTAATTACCAACACTTTTCCTGTTGTTATACAAGGCAAGGTCCACTGGAGCATGTAATGACCTAGATGGCCTCCTGGGAGAATGGGACATTATGGGAATATCGCATAACACAACTGGGAAGACGTCTGAGTATGGGCTGTATTTTAAGCAAATTGCCTTTGTTATTTGTATAATTCATCTGGTGAAGTATGAATAATATGTGGTATAAGTTGTGGTCTGGCAAAGGTTTGTGTTAATTTGTTAATCATTATTAGCCTCCAAACAACTATTAACTACTACAAACTAAACCTTTGGGAACTAATAACAGCTCTCACTTTCTCTAATGTGCTTGAAGATTTTTATTTCATTCCAACGTTTTATTAATATATAAGCTTATATTTCGTCACTGGATAAACAAAACATTCTAAATGATGGATATGAAATACAACACAGAAACATGTGGCAAAAATGTACATAGACAAATCATCATCAAAAAGCCTCCAGAGAAGTTTGCCGCGTTTTCCTGAAATCTCACGAGGAAGACCAGCTTTCATCGGTTTCATCAGAGCTCTGAAACCGTTGCCATGACAACTTATTCCCAAGACATACACTGTAAAATGCAGCATCTTGCCTGCCAAGGACATAAAAATATCAGGTGCCTTTGGGAACCAGCGCAAACATCTGCCAGATGACAACGAGATAACAACAACTCTGTCTCTCTTTCACTCTTTCGCTCTCAATATCATGCTCCCACACACGTGCAGGAACAATAAACATAAAGAATGTCTGAGGCATGTCCATTGTGTGTTGGGTAAAGCCTGCAGTTCATTCAGATGTATGACTCATTTTTTATTATTAATTCAGATGTGCTGAATAGCTGATTCACCGATTGTATGCTATAAGGCTGACTTGCTCAGATCTGATTCAGAGCACTTCACAAACATCAATCATAAAAAACAAACATGAATATACAAATAATGACAGGAAACGACATTAATAATATTCAAATTATTCATATTCAAAATAATGTTATGTGCCACATTATTAAAATATATTGGTGACTGTTTTCATCATCCAAATGAACTAACAAAACATACATTTGCTGCATATTTTGAAAAATTGTGAAGATGGAAACCTGTAATAGCATCAAATAAATGAGCGTTTTGTGAATTATTGTTAACAATTAAAATACAAATAATTTACAAACAAGCGGTATGGTCATACATTTCTTGTTGCAAAAGCATACTCCCTTGTAATAGCACAATTCAAATACCCTTGCCTCTGGCTTTGAGAAGTTCAATGTTGTCTAATCACAGAATAATTTCATCTGATTGACTGATTCCTGGCATAAATCTACTCTACTTCTAACTGTACATCGACATTCCTTAACTCGTTTATCAGCGTTCCGTCGCCTATAGGGCGATATATAATACCCTGATCTTGGCAGTAGTCCTGATACATTTAATCTTAACATCAGGCATAAAACAAACAGGACACTCGGATTATTGTCCAAACCAGACTGGCCATTAATTGCCATGTACAGAATGCATAAAAGTCTGTTGACTGACCACATTTGGCAAACACTTTTATAAAAAATCAACTTTGCATTGAAAGTAGGTATATATTTGATTAGTTTTTGCATTCCCTGCAATTGAAACCATGACCTTGGCTTTGCTAGAGCCCTGCTGTTTGACAGTACACATTACAACAGCTAATGCCCACTATAAAAGTCTGACAGGACCGAACTAATGCTCAACATGTAACACTAAATCATCTAGCATCTCAAGTGCCGTCACTCAGACCTCCTGATCAGAATGATGTTATCGGCCTTGTGTGTCTTATCTCAAAGCAGCATGGGCACATAAATAAAGAAAAGCCTTTGCTTCGTGATGTATTCTCTTTAATGTCCTCCCGGAGTGATCAATTTGTGCACGAGCACGCCCGCGGCTGGGAAGGCAAGGCATCTCACGGCGCGTGGCACAGCAGTGTTGCAGTCAGAGGAGCTGTCGATCAATGGCTACATGCAAGACGCCTGGAATGACTGCACATGTTTTCCCTAGGGTGACTGAATTTAGTCGCTTCGGTTTGATATAGGCCTATCGCTAATAACGCTAAATTAAAACCAAGGAATATAATTCAATCGAAAACACTGTCAGATATAGGCTATAGACAACCAGTTGCCTCTCAGCTTTCAGCCTTTTAGCAGAAGTGACATACAAAAGCATTGCGTGATTCAAATCATGTCAATTATAACAAGGACAAATCCTTTAAAAATCTAGACATGTGCCATGTTATTATCTTTTTAAACATGTTTTATAAATAGGTTTTTTTTTAAATAGTCTTAAAATACTATAGTTTAGCCTATAACATAAATATTCTGAATTCATGAAAAGTGCTGTAACATCAAGTAAAATGTATAGGCTAAACACGGATCTTGTCATCTTGTCACATGGCTACCTCCATGTCGGTTTTTCACTCGGTTAAGCATGACTTGGATTTGGAGGAAAAATGTTTTCAAAAGTTAATAAATATTTATATATTTGCTTCACTGCTTGTTTTCAAGAAATAACAAAAGATTATGTCAAACTATTTATTCAAAAATATTCTTCTGTTCCTTCACCTTTTAGTCTATCACAGTCTCCGGACAGTTGTTCAGTGTGTGTGTGTGTGTGTGTGTATGTGTATATATATATATATATATATATATATATATATATATATATATATATATATATATATATATATATATATATATATATATATAAAATGACCTGTATTTTTAATGTATTTTTTTTTTGACCTAACTCAAAACATCAACTCAAGAACGCTTTAATATGGACAGGCTATTCTTATCCAATGCAACACGTGCTTACGGACAGTGAATATCAGGGCTAAAGACAGAGCTGCCACGTGTGTTCATAACTCACCCTTGCATATTTCGAAGAATACGGATCTTCAAACAGCGCCCAAACACGACGCTGCCAACGTTGCCACAACCCTGCACCTTTGGCATCAGGCGAGTCGCCGAGGGAAAGGCGTTTAGTCATCTCAAGTTCATCGTCTCCATCCCCTGGATCACCCAAAACTTCTGTGTCCATATCATCGTTCCCCATTTCAGGTGGCCCTCCACCAAAACTGTCCAACGCTTCTTCGGCCTCCCGGTGCTGCCGGTACGTCATCCAGCAGCAGGGCTCCACATCTGTCTCATCGATGCCCCAGAAGGCCAACTCTTCCTCATAAAGAGGGCCACAAACATCAGCGGGACAATGCAGCTTGCCAGTCCTATAATAATTGAGAATGTGTGCAAAAACTCCGGGGTGGCGGTCAAAGAAAAACTCGTCGATCTGGGCGTCATAGTCAAAGTGACTGTGGGCATCCGGCTCGGCGAGCCACGCTAAACGAGTGCCGGGGAGAGTGCGCAGGGTGCTGCGGTAGGTCTGGTGTCGAATCCCTCCCACGTTAATCACAACACGGTCTTTCTCGTCGCCCTGGCCCATCTCGTCTTTTAGGCATATCTCGAGCCCGGGCCAGGAATTAAAACGCCGAAAGACCCGGAGGATACATGTGCACAATTGACAGGCAACTGAAAAAGGAGACTGGGATGAATAAACGCAGAAAAGCAGGTGCGCAAAGGCAAGTCATCTGCAGGAAATCGGTGCATGAGCGTTGAATGTTCTTGTCAGGTGAATAAGAGATTGCCTCCAGATGCCAAGAGAAAATTAGAAAATAAGGATGTTAATCAAACAAAATGCATGCAGAGAATGTCATAAATCTGCGCTCCACACCATCAGGTCCAGATGAGGTGCGAGGCTATTGGCTTGTGGTGCACCGCTGGTGGCAG
The DNA here is from genome assembly GCF_964197995.2 of Scardinius erythrophthalmus. Classification (NCBI taxonomy): domain Eukaryota; kingdom Metazoa; phylum Chordata; class Actinopteri; order Cypriniformes; family Leuciscidae; genus Scardinius; species Scardinius erythrophthalmus. Next base: position 41,989,980 of record NC_138222.1, read on the forward strand.
AGTAATGCGTGTTTGTGTGTGTGTGTGTGTGTGTGTGTGTGTGTGTGTGTGTGTGGTTCTGAACGGACAGCTCCAGGGCGCACGCTTTCCCTCCTCTTTCCAAAACGAAACACATGCACTGCCCTGATTCCCAGTAGACTCCTCAAATCCGACAAAGTGGAGGGATCGAGGCTACACAGAAACGGTCACATTTTAAGCGGTTTTTCGATCTGACATCAGTCCTTTTCTTCAAAGCATGTCCAGATGCCCACAACCAGAAGCCGTTTGTTGACAATCACGACAGACATCACATCTAGAAAATGTTTTGCCCCTGGATATGAAGCTATACTTGCACAGGAGACGTCAGGTTTGAAGTGGAAGAGGAGGGGTCCTTTAAAAATCTTTTTTTGACTCCACAATGTCCAGTTTGGCGAGGTCCTCCGGTGTTTGTTCGGGAGTGGTTGGTCGTATCCTCTTTATTTTCACCATATGAATATGTTCAGTCTCCTTTTCCGCGCGTGCCTGTCGATGAGAGTGGAGCGAGACTCGTCATTCCTGCGGAGAGACAAGATGAGCCTTCTCTAGAGCCCACCGACGCGCATGCGCAATTGCTGAGTCGACGCGTGCACGAGATCAGATATTATTGGGATGGTTTCTGACGGTGGAAATCTCGGTTCAGAACGACACACAATATAATTGAGAAGACAACGCTTGCAAAAGCGCTGCGCCATGCTGTGCTTTCCCTCATCATCCTGTGTCTGCAGGTTTCATGAGATGTGTGGCTAGCTGTTGCCTACACACTGCAGCTAACACAAAACATATTTGCTAAACTGAAAATCCAGAAAATAAATAATATGTGATATAGGGTCAGAAATCAAAAAATGATGACACCCCCAGATATTTCAATTTGGGGGTAAATATAGAGAATTGTATTTGTTATAATATTTGACTATTCTAAGATTATTAAGTTTTTGGTTTAGTAGTACTTCTGAAGACATACATAGCTATCAGATACCTGAATTCACTGTTGTTGAGAGTACAGTATATCTATGAAGTGTGTTTTCATGAATAAAAATAAAATAAAATCTGCTCTGAAAACACGGAATGTGAAATAAACAACAATTGCATCCAAATGTACTGTAATATGTGTAAATGTGACTGACAAATTAATAATTTAGAAGTCCATTTTTTATTTTTTATTTGCAGATAGACTGTATTTAAAGTTAATTTGATTTTTGGTTGTATGGAAATGCCCTTGCATAGACTCAATACAAATAAATTAGACCATAAAAAAGTTCATTTCTAACACTAAATTGAATGTTTGGTTGCACTTTATTTACTTACATGTCTTACAGTGTACTTACCTAAAAAAGTATTGGGTAATGTAAACAACATGAGTTTAGGTTTAGGGGTAGGTTGAGGGTTATTACCTAGTTGTTATCCTGTTATTGCAATTACTATAATAAGTATATAGTATGGGGAACAGGACTGCAAAATAAAGTACACATATGTTTATTAATATGTATCAGAACATCAGTCCATCAGATGTCAGATAACCGTTCAGTCCTTGTAATCTTTGAAAAGCATTAAAACATAACTTCAAATCATGAAATATTATTTTTAACAAAGTGCATGATTTGATCTAACTTATTATGACTATAGGCCTGTTTTCAGTTCACATTTTGCTGTTATCTGTTTCTTTTTCTAATCATCATTCCTGACAATTTAAAGGCAGATTACAGTATGCTTCGTTTCAGAAAACACATAATGGGATTTATCCTAAATTATCCTGTTCTGGTGAAGAAGAAAAGCAATTAGGCTTCAAAGGATAGATAATGTCCACTCACACTAGTGGGCTCTTGGTGCGTGGTCCCATGGGCATCACCTCCACTGTCAGAAACCCATTAACCCATTAGTAGCATTCGTCTACTGCTTGTATAGCAATTAAATTAAAAGTATGCCAATGCGTTATATAAAAAGAAATATTTAACAAAATGTTATAATAAAAACCGTATAGCCTATTCTAAGCCTATAGGCTGAAGGCTATATCTTTACTAATTTTGATTTACCAGCTTTTCTACTTGTCACTATGTGAACAGTTAATATATATCGAAATATTAGTGACATCTAGCGGCACAAAGTGGTCTTTATTTTTTTATTTTTTTTATTTGTAAAGTCTCCACAAAGTTTTTCTGCATATGCGTAAAACATGGTGCTGCAGCTGCCTGCTAACTGCTGAAAATGTTCTCACTTATAGCACTTCTACTTTCAATAATAAGTATAGGGTAGGTCTATAACTAATACTAAGTAAATATAGGGTGTAAAATATATGGTTCAAAATGAATTTGAATGATTTATTTAATTTTATCTTATCATTATGTTTATAATAATTGTTATATGAGAGTTACCAATTTTACGTGAGAAAATAACAGTTATCTTTGTCTTGCTCCTTAAAAAAGGTTATCATAAAGTTTCTGTGGTGGTGACGATTAGTGCATCCAAATTTATAATTTTCAGTTTAAAATCTCTGAAGCTCTGTTTCCTTTTCCACCACAAGGTGGAGACATACGCTCATTTTGGATGAGTCAGTGAGACGCAAATATCCTGTAATCTGCCATTTATACCCGTGGCCTGTATGATTTGTATTCAACAAAGGACATCGTTATTTTTAACATCCCAAATCGATTTTAAAATCGGTGTGACTTAAACGCATCAGAGGATAAAAGAGCACTGCGCTTGAGCTGCAATAATAAGAAATCAAAACAAAGAAAAAATCGAAGTGTTCAGAAATGAACCAGATCTGACAGCTTATGTATTTTCAGCGAGTGTCTACTCAGTATATTTATTTATTTATTTAGTACCGAATATTTTTTGTACGGTCTCTATTGTGTTTTTTGGCCGTGTTTTGGGGGACTCTCTAAGGGGGAGGAAACTGGGTGTTGCCCTTTTTACGTCGTCTGAATCCAAGCAGCAGCAAACACACACAGACACGGGCGGAGATTGGAGTCCAGTCTGCGCGAGCACTGCGTAACGGCGGCTTCATCGAGACACTTCTTCGTTAACCGGCTTTTAAAAAATCCGCAGAAACCGACACCATGGGCGTTGAAGGCTGCACGAAATGTATTAAATACATGCTCTTCTTCTTCAATTTCATCTTCTGGGTAAGTGGTCATTCATTCTGTGCGATGTTCCTGTGTCTGGCCTGAGAAACCGCCATTGTTTTGTTTTAATTATTATTATTATTATTAAGAGGACTGTTTATCCTTCATGTTTTACGTTATGAACAGGAATTTAATCCGCAGACTTGCGCCGCTAATTTTGAGTAACTTCAGGTAGGCTGTGACTAAGTTAATTCGATGAACATGAATCTGTGTAAATACAGATGTTTTATGTAGAAGACACAAGATTGTAGAACCGCTGAGACAAAATGATAAAGTCAGTTCGCTGTAAAAAGCTCTTTTTTCGACCTCAGGGCGAATAACGGACATGGGGCGGAGGAGTCCATCAACAAGACTTCATCACAGCTGTCGTCTATTAAAACTCCCCACAAAGACTTGTCTTATGTTTATTATGCCTGTCAAACTTGTTTTTAATTTCTCAAAACTACGCTACTACTAATTAATAGTTTCCAATTCACTTGGCGACACATTGAAGGAATAAAATAGCGCAGTAATAAATTGGCGTTGTCTGGTCCCTCCCTCTCGCTGTAGTTTGGAAAAGAACCTGGAAAAGTGAATGGTACTAAAATATTCCACCAGCCAGATACTGTTGAAAGTGGTTGCTCATCGTGCAGATGTGTAATAGTCACATTACTCATTGCCTGTGTCTTCGTTAATTTCTGAGTAAGAAACTTACTCTTACCAAACAGTCTAAATGGAAATCATTCACACATGTGTAGGCCTACACGTATGTCTCATCTACAGCTCTTTAAGTTGTTAGTCAAGCATTCACATTGTCCTCTCAAAATGGCTGGTAGTTTAATCAGGTCTCAATTTACATTTTACATTTAGTCTCTTGGTTGGTCAGCCTAATTCTAAGCCAAAAAATAAGAACAGTGCGTAACTGCATTAATGATCACGTAAGAAAGTAGGTTTATACGTGCTAAAACTAAATTTTTCTTCTTTTCTTCCCAGAAAGTGGCTTCATGAACAATACAACGGGAATTCAATACAGTTGCAGTGTTTAGGCCCGTTCACACCAAGGACGATAACTATAACTGTAAAGTTGCTTGTAATAATTGTTCTAGTTCAATTCTATATTCTATAACGATAACAACACAGAGGAACAATACTGTTTAAATCGATTTCAGAACGATTTTTCCCCCAGCCGATTAATAATGAAAACATTGAGAGCCAATCAGAATCCAGCTGCCTTTAAAGAGCTTGAACATTTAAAACGGCATACACAAAACTGCAGTGCACACTTGGGATAAAGAAAACGTTATTGTCCGTTGGTGTGGATGCAAATATTGTTATCGTTATAGTTATCTTTAAGGTTATTGCTCTTGGCATGAATGGGCCTTTAGTCACATTGAGAAACTAATCTTGCAGCCACTGAGATGAAACAAGAAACCAACATCAACCATAAAACAGAAGCATATTTTCCTGCTGGTTATGGTTAATGGGTTTAACACCCACACTAATTTCTTTACGGGCCCAACAGGTGGAGAGACCACTCATGTGTGAATGAACATTTCAAAACAGCATAATGGCTTCTTACTAATGAAGAATTTTGCTTTGAGAACTGAGCCATAGGGACGGTGTTGGAAAAATACCTATAAAGAAGGTGTTAGATCTAAGAGTCCATTGCCAAACCCATACAGGATGAGTTTGACAGTAAGTTGTGGTTAATGCAGAATGGGTGTGGGGGTTTGACAGAATGTCTGGGCCTTCTTCTTCTGTGCCTCATGCTTTGACATGCCAAGCATTCTACAAGCACCTCACACTGGGTCATGGGTCAAAAATAGCACCCGCACCGGACTGCTGGCAACAGACGGGAGAGGTTTGAAGGGGGCTCTATTTTTAAGACCCTTACACAGGTTGATAATAGTGTGTGAGAGATAGGGAGAAGTGTGCGTGGGAGGGCAGATGAAAATTCGTCACATTGCAGGAAATATTAACCAACATGATGGTGCAAACGTTTACTCAACCCAGGGCATTGGCTTCTATTTGTGTTCTCTTGACAACCCACTTATAAAAGGTGACAATTCGTTCATGGCTGAGTTAAATAGCTTTATGTATGAAGGCCGTTGTATATGGAAAGCATTTTCTGCCAATTTTGAATAAATCAATTAAATGAGAAAAATGAAAACTAAAACCAGATGCATCATCCCTGTCAAATTGAAAAATAAAATGCAATTGGTGATTTGACATTTCATTTTCACTACAATCTGGAAGCAAGACTCCCAAAAGGCAAACGTGAAAAAGATACTGCTAAAACATTTTTTACAAAGCTTTTTTATTAATGCTCATGCAATAATAGTGACACAATTCAAATTCAAATTTAAAGTTTAGTTTTCATTTTATTTCGTCTTTTATTTCACAGTTATTGTTTTCATTTTTAAAGTCAGCCTGAATGCAAATGCTATGTTAATGAGTGGGCGGGGCTTATTCAAGTAACGGAGAGTGCCTGAAAGTGAATGAGTGAGTGCGGAGTGCGTACAAGTTATTGAAACTACAATGTCTCGATCATATTGTCTTCGAGACGAGTCACGATAGCCAAAACTGTAAGTCAGCCTTTGGAACAACAAGAACAGAACACCACAAACCAGACTGTCCAAGCGTCAAACCTAGCCCCTCGGTCTGGCTTCTTCGGTTGCCAGAGAAACTGTTCAGCGTAAGTAGGCCATGTCACTAAGTTCACAAGGATTGTCCTCCATTATACTTTCCCTCAGGGTCACACTTCCTTCCCTATCAGGAAGGTATTTCTCAAAATATTGATGTGTGCTCTGCATAAATGCAGTAAAACACTTAAAGTAGTAGAAAAACACTGAGAACGGGAGGGAAGACATTCATGTAGATAAAGTCTTGTGTTCTGTTGTTCCACCGAAAGACACTAGTTGGAACTCTTAAAGGTGAACTATGCAGGTTTTTTAGCTTAATTTACCTTAACTGAACAGCTTCGCAGACATTGGAATGGTTATGTGACTTTTTTCAGGTTGAATGGTGGTCTTCTAGCACCCCCATAGCGCCTGAGAGCGGAAAAACCACCCTTGCAATTTTGGGCCGGCAGGCCGCAGGCCTCAGCATCAGGAAGTGTCTCGCGATGTAACGAATTGCTTTACGGCACTGCACACATACACATATACTAAACATTTATACGCTAGCCTTCTGTGTATCATGCATACCTCAGTGGACATGGCTCTGTGCGTTCGCCGGCTTCTTTGAAAACAAATGCACGTGACCAGAGGGAGAAGATGGGAGGGGGGAAATCGCCAACGAGTTTTGACGACATTGTTGTCAAATATCTATTCCGAAGCTGTAGGAGGAGCTCTATAGAGAAACCCGCGAGCAAAAAGCGAATTGCCAAAACTGCATGGTGCTGCTTTAAATAGTATTTTATGTAATCGAGCTTACACCAGCAAAACCTCATAAACCTAGTAGGACACCAGTAGGTTTTTTGTATACGTGTCCGGTGTGTGGCTGGGCAAAAAGGTTGTCCAATAGCAAGACGAGTTTCAATCAGTCCCCTCCAGCAACCTGTCATTCACATGAAACGGTTTTAGGAGTTGTCAACAAATAACAAATTCCTGGTGGACAAAATGGAATCTGCTTTTTTTTCTCATTTGAGAAGCTGTTTCACTTAGATAAATGTCACAACAGGGAAGACGATCACAATTTTCAGTTCATGCCAACTTAGTATTGGCTTTTTGCACCCTGCTAAATAGTTTTTTGCACTTTTAGCAACAGATTAAACCTGAAGCATTTATTCATCAAGCATTTTTTGACTCCCAATTCTGCAATGATTGAGTAGTCACTGTCAATGCTTTTTCTGTGTAAACAGGCCATTTGATGTTTGAAAATTCACAATAAAATGACAAAACAAAAATTGTAATTCAATCAATAAAAGTTTTTATGAGCATACTCAGCTTTTATTTGAAAGCATTGTAGCATGGATTGCAATATTATTGCCTGTAATAGCTTGTAATAGGGCCAAATATCCTGTATGACAAATAGATTATTATTAAATTAATCTGTGTGTTTGGCTCTACAAAATGAATGGCATTTCCTGCCTTTTTCTACATAAATTCAGTTAAAGTATGGAAACTGAGAAGGGAGGATGCCCCCAGATCGCCCCACAAGAATAATGGCTTATCCTGGTTATAACTCCCCCTGACACCTCTGGTCAACTGGAAAATCCTGTGTTTAGGGGAATCTCTGTTTACTGAGATATTCCCAAACTCCTTATGAGTAAATGTAATGTGGAATCCACCGAGAACGGGTTGCTTGAAGTGACAGAGCTTCTCCATGAACATCACTTTAAAACCTCTCCCTTTGGCTGGCCTCTGTTTACTCAGTTGCTAAGCAGCGGGGCTGCCTGAGCTCTGGAATGGGCCTATCTGGCCTTTGGAGGGAGACTGAGAAAGACAGAAAGAGAAATGGAAAGAACTTTTCTTCTCCGTGTTTAGCCGCAGAGAGAATTCCTTATTCAGAATGTGTTTATCATTCAGCATGCTAGTCTGCAAATTTAGGCAAATAATATCCAAGAAAACCATTTGTATTAGATAAAACATATGTTTGAACAAATTACATTTTGAATTTGATTTTAAATTTAATTTTCGTATTTTATTTTAATTTATGTTAGTTTTAGTCATTTTAGTATTTCGATTTCAACAAGTTATTTCAGTTAGTTCCCAAGGCAACATTTAAAATTGAAGTTTTTATCTACTATTTATATTAATTTTATTTTAGATCTATTTCAATTTTTCAAACGTTTTTAGCGTTTTAGTTTCAGTTCACAATACCAACAATGGTTATAAATGCTCAGTTTATTTTGTAGAGGAGAGGCTGTGGTTTCTTTTTACATCAACAGGTGTGAAAACCAGTAATGGTGGGAAAAAAACATTGAGAGAAGAGAAAGTTCCCAGTGTTTCCCTTGTGATGCTTAGTGTGTAAGAACCTCACCAACAAATGCTTTTTGGTTTGACCTTAAGCAAATAACTGTGGCAATGCAGCTGTTCGCATATGTAGAGCTGGTGCGAGAGTTGGATTCTTGATTGGGAAAGGGGTAGCTGAACGAGAGAAAAGAAGGGAAGGAAGTACACATCTATTGTTTTCACAGCCAGAGCTGCGCATTTTGCCCATCCCAGCATTCCTACTAATGGTCTTTGCTCTGTCTCACATTCCCGTTACTCTCCCCTGTGCGGTGTTGCCGGATCACCTTGCTTCTAACGGCACCCACCATGTTCTTGGCGGTCTCCAGTGCTCTTGATCTGCACTCTGCATTCCTCCACAGAGCCTACGCATTCCTGACGAGATCCAGCTGTTCTCACAGGGCCCAGCTCTTGTCGGATTTGACAGTGATTTCGCTGTAAATAAAGTCGTATAAACAAAGCCAAATAAACCACTGCTGCAGTCGCCCCTCCCCCGCCTTAACTTACCGCTTCTTACCCGCTCGCGCATACAATACCACACATTGTAGCGCTACTTTAAATGGACTTCTCGACTGCCTACGCCCTCTTTGCTTTTCCCCCATTTTCTATCTCTCCCTCCCCCTTGCCGCAAGAGTCTCTCTTGTGAATATGCCATGTGTTTATGGGCCTCACTCAACTGAATGCTCATCACTGTGAGCCATGTAAAGAGAAAGCGGGTTGAATCATACTGCTGTGGCGTACAGTGATGTTTTGATATTCTTAACCCTCTGCACTGTGGGCCTCTAGATGGGGTCTGTAACAAGATCCCTCCCTCCCCCTGCCTCAGAGAATGTGTCTCTCTTTCTCTTTGTTGAATGGAAAATAGGCAGACTACAAGAGATAGATCCAAGGAGACTGACAAAATGCGTCAACACACCACTTTAAATGTTGAGATGGAAAAGAATGTTGAGATGAAGATCTAAATATGTAAATGCTTAAAGATAAAAAAAAAGACATGTATAAAGTTCACAAAAAGTCTTGCTGGTTTCTTTTGGGCATTTAATAACAGTGACCAAATGTGTTAAAGTCGCACCATTTCTCTCCCTTAGCTGGCTGGTTGTGTAATCTTGGGGGTTTCACTCTGGCTTCGTCATGACACTAAAACAAGCAGTCTTCTGGATCAGAGGTTTGAGGGCACAGAACCACCCAGCACCTTCTACGTCAGTAAGTACATCACTTTTTCTCTTCATTTCCCTCTTTACTCATTTAGTCTGTTTTTTTTTTCCATCTCTCATTCCTCAGTCTCTCAACCCATCCATAAATCGCATCGCACAAAGTCTTGAGTCTTGAGTGGTGTACACACACACACACACACACACATATATATATATATTATAGGCCTATATATATAATTTTTAATAAGTAGGGATGCACGGAAATGAAAATTCTGGGCGAAACCGAAAATGACTTTTTTTCTTAACAATTATTATTTTCTTATTTAAATTGTTTTTGTATAATTGTATTATTATTTGACTTTTTAATTAAATTCAATCATTTTACTGAATCTGAATTTTAAAAATACAAGCCAATAAATAAAATAACCACACTTTTATTTAAAGGAACTCCAAAATTGGACAGAGAATATATTAAAATAATATTAAATATCAATATATTATTCTTCATTCAGTTCTGTGCAACATTATCAGATTTAATTAGGGCTGCACCCTACTAAAGATTTTTCTAGTCGACTAGCAGTCGTTCATTTAAGCCATTAGTCGACTAATAGCAGAATTGCCATAGGAACTCGCATCATTGTTGAGGGAGGATAATGACCTACAATGGCAACATTTTTCACTATCACGACAGAAAATTGAAATACTGCCCTAAAGTCACTAGCAGAAAGGCAGCACGATGTAAACAAGCCAGACTAGAACTCAACACGGTGTGACGGCAGCTTCACATTCGCTCAATTCAGTACAAAAATTGCTCCTCTTCATAACATAAGGATCACGTCCAACAAATGTTGTGATTTTCTGTTTATAGTTGTGATTAATGTTGTGAAATGTTGTGATTTTCTGTTTACCAGCACAGTATGGTCATTTCTCCATCTTGTTCGTTCTGCTTTTCACTTCCTGTCCTCCATCTGAATTTCACACGTCCTCAGAATCATGTGTCTGCAAACTCTTATTTCTCATGTATGTGAGGCAAGTAGCTAATTACTAAGCAACCACTGCATGGAATAACACAAAATATCAGCTTTTTAATGCATATAACCATTTTGATCAATCATATTTTCAAAACTACTGCCTTGATCAACACAAAATAGGTGTCATTTGAAAGCTTAGAGCCTGAACTTTACAATGAATGTAGCCAATTTGATTAGCTCCTTAGTAGTGCTGAGTTATTTGCTGATAAAAAAAGTTATGAAAATAATTTATGAAATACTTTTTGAAATATGTACTGTAATATGTCAAAAACATCATACATCTCAGATAGTCATGTGTCATATGTCAATTGAAAGGGCTCACTGTAGAATAAAACAAGCATAATTGTTTTGAGCTTTGACTAAACTTAAGCCAGTTTTTGTACGTGAAGCCCCGCAAGACCCATATGTAAATAATATACAGATGTGGCATTTATGTCACGTTTTCGCTTGTAACTTCATGATACATGCTCCAATCATAATATCATTACTTACAGCAGATTCTCATGCTTAAAATGAGTCTAAAATCAACATAAACCATTGCTTCGATCATGAGTTATTCCTCACGGAGTTACGAAACATAAAACTCCACAGGCCCTAAATAAAAACAAATGTAGCTTTTCACGTGGTGTTTTCGCTTTTAACTTCATGAAACATGCACAGATCGTAGAAAGTTGATTACTTACAGTTGATGCTCCCGACTGAAATGAGTCCAAAATCAACATAATCCATTGCGTTGATCACAAGATATTCCTTACGGAGGAACAATTTTAAAAATGTCCATTAGGGGGTGTCAAGGGCTAAACAAAAAGGCTACCTTGGTTCCAAATGCTGTAACTTTTGATTACGGTATGCTATCACCACAAAATTTTATCCAGATTCAGCTCACATGTAAGGGAACTTCACCGAAAGAATTGTCCTTCTATCTTATTTCCTTCCTGGGTTATTGCATGTCAAATAAGAAAGATATTAAAAATGTATATTTTTGTCTTTTATCAGCAGTTTCTCAGCTTGAGAATGCCCAAATGTAATTTTTTTTTCTACAAATTATAAAAGTTTTCTATCAAACAATACTTACCTTTTGACTCTCCTAGCTGTAGTTTTGGAGTTATGAGTCTTTACTTTGTGTATGTCAACGCTAACAATACCATCAGGGCTAAAGGGGTTAATGTTAGAGTGAGCGACCATGTAAAGTTGCTACTACTTACATGTTTCAAACATAGACTGTATAAAACAATGGACGTAGTGTCCGTGACGTCACCCGTAGGTTTCTGAAGAGCATTTTTGAAGCCCAAAAAGGCGGAGCCGGCCGTCGCCATCTTGGCAAGACCTTTTAAAAATCCGTCGCGTCACTCCCGGATAACCGAAAATGGGCAAAGAGGCGGGACGTGGGTGGAGTTGAGGTGCCTGGTTTTAGACAATCTATGGTAATTACAGGCCTATTTCCTACGCATATTTTTGGGGACATGTCAAACAAATACTTCCAATTTAGTCTGTGTTAGTAAATGTTACGCTATTTATGAAATGCAGGCGTAACATTATATGACAATGTTTCAGGCTGTTTTATACAGTCTATGGTTTCAGTCTACCGCTAATCACAGTCTGTCGGATTCTAGAGTGTAGTAAAGTTTTAAATAAAACTATAAATAAAAAATAAAAATGGAGCCAAGACTTCTTGCACTTCTTGTTAGTACAATTAACCGCACAGCAAGCCATATTATTTGATAATTGTATGAAATAATGAATTGCAGTTTAAATCTCTTCCGTGTTGGATTCATGAGAGAGACCGGAAGGTTACCGCTTGGTTTCAAGTGATAAGCCATATCTGAGGTTGATGGATGATAGGTGAACATTTGGATTTCCTGCCTGACATACTGTAATTACCACAAGGACCTTCCGTTAGCGATCTGTGTGTCAAACTGCTTGACCTCACAACTTCCTGTAGTTTTTGGAAGTGGTGCTAGTACTCGCAAAGTTACGGTGACCGAAAATGCACCAATTTGAAAATTTGTGTTTAATTTACTTGTCATTAATCACTGGGACGAAATGCAACCATCTGTACTGTCCACACTGATACGTTTTTGTTTGAAAACGCATCTTTTTCTCTCCGTTTTGGCCTTCCGTCCACACTGAGATGCCGTTTTTATCCTGCAAAAGCTGAGCTTTTTGAAAATGCTTTCCCAAGTGGATAGATTTGAAAACGCCGTTTTTACGTTGTAGTGTGTGGGCTGTGAAAACCGAGGCATTTAAAAACAATGATGCATGTTTGGTCATGTGACGCGTGTTGAACTGATTGGTTGGTTCACATGGATATTTGTGAGGTCAGAGGTTACTGTCAAGGACTCCAACAGATGCACAACTGGGCTGTTTCAGGTGACGAGTGGCGACTGTTAAAAGCCTTTTGTTTATTCAGGAAGTGCCTGTTTAGGCACTGAGGTTAACAACTGGGTAAACAATTCTCCAGTTCCAGTTCATGTCAATGGTATTACAAGACCTAATATTTATTGAGGAATGGATTTCAAGAGAGAAATATCTTATCTATACCTTAAGTGTGAACAAAAATTATTTAAAGTCAACCTAAAATGAAAATTCTGTCATCATTTATTCATCTCTTTTTTTTTACATTGTTATAGATTTCTTTTATTCTAGATGTATTTTAATGCCCTGCAAATGTAAACATTGAGTTTTATTGTAATATTGTTATTGCAAATTGTGCTTATTTAAATGTGAAACCAATGTTGGCTTGACACAGTTGAAGTTTTGTTGAAATAGTAAGAATGACTTGTGATAGTCTTGGATGCATCAGTAAGAAATTATTAGAAATTGTTAGAAATTAGGCCTACATACCAGGCAGTCAAATATGTTTTGACTATTGTTTTCCAGCTGTAGTGTTAATGAATATAGATTTCATAGACATACATTATAGCTTACAGCTATTATTTAAAATTAATATGAAAAGTGAAAAATATAAATACTAAAAAATATTCTAATTTTTTAAAAAATTAGGGCTGTCAAAAGATTAATCGCATCCAAAATAAAGGTTTGTGTTTACATAATATATGTGTGTGTACTCTGTATAATTGTTTTGTATATATAAATACACACACATGCATGTATTTATTTAAGAAATATTTGCATACATATACTGTATATATTTATATATAATTTCTATTATATATAAATATAATTTTTTTTATATATAAATTAGAAAGTTTTCTTAAATATATACAAGCATGTGTGTGTATTTATATACACAAATTTAATTATACACAGTACACACACTTATATTATTTAAACACAAACCTTTATTTTGGATGCGATTAATCGCGATTAATCTTTTGACAGCCCTAAAAAATATATATATTTTTGAGCTCTGCAACTGAAGCAAACCAACTAAATTGATACTAGGATTGATACTAGGGACTAAAGAGCATAGAAAAGAGGAACTAATGAGGAAACACCAACTAATTGAGGAAACACCAACAGAGTGGTGTTAACTCATTCTAATGTTTTGTTGAAAAATGCATACTCTTTAAAAAAAAAAAAAACATCTCTTTGTCATTTTATTTTTAACTCGGCTGTGTATTTAATCTTGTGATACATGGAAACTAACATGTTTGAGTGCAGGTGTCTGCTTTCTCAGGCTGTGGAAAAACCCTCTCGGCCTCTTTTTGTGAAAACAATGTTCTCTCTCCCATTTCCTCTCTCCTATCTGTTGGTCTTAAAGGTATTTGCCAGAGTTTTTCAGCTTGATCAGTTTGCCTGCATTACGGAAAACACGTGGCTCACATTCATCCAAAAGTGAAACCTAGTATTTCCAACATGTTTGTTAATGAGCATATAACTAATGGAAACAGGAAAATCAATTTAAGGAGCCACAGAGGGTTTGTACTGTGTGTTTTCCTTCTCTGTGCAACTTTCCATATCCCCTACCCCCAAACACACATAAACACATACTCAACATTCACTTTCTTTCTTCTGGAATGCAGAATATCTGTTATGCTTAATTGGAGATATTATTGCAACTCTGTGTGCAAAAGGGAGGAGTTTAATACGTGTGGTCCTGCTTAGGGTTTGGAAAATGTGAAATTCCCAGTGAGTCATGTGAAGTATTTCCTGAACATTAAGGGCTGATTACAGATGTGACTAACTGTGTGTGTTTATGTGTGTGTATGTCTTGTGTGTAAACGTGAATATAGCTTAAACAGTAGTACAAAAAACACCCCTGACTGGATTGCCTGAAGCAAAATGTTTGTTTCACACCATTTAGTAGTAGTAGTAGTAGTTTATTTCTTCGGTCATTATGAACATTTAAATCTTAGGTCACATGTAATTCAAAGATCCTGAACATAATACAATAAAAAAAAAAAACAAAGAAAGAAAAAAAAAAATATGTAGAAAGATAAATACAGAATGTGTACATTAGGAATTTAAATTCCTATTTAACATTTGAAACTAATTTTGAACAGCTAGCCTATTTGGCAAATTGGCACAAGTTTCCAAAAGGATTTTTTGTGTCAGTTATGTTAAGCATCACCAGCTTTGTGTCAATTTTATTACTATAATTCATGTATGAATCACAGTTTTTTCAAATATAGTTTCCTTTATCTCGATAAATGATTAGGCTATATTAACATGAGAATATGTGAAATAGTGGTTTAGCCTTAAAGGGCCTAAATATACCTAAATCAAAGAATGAACTAGTGTGATGTCATTTTGAACAAAATCAGGCCAAAATGAAGTTTGTTTCGTGTAGGGATGCACTGGTCATGATTTTTCATGGTTGCTTACGATTGCCAATTTTTTACAAGCAAATGGGCCGATTACAATATTTTTTCTTCAAATGTAGGCTATTTGTTTGTTTATTTGCTCTACTTCAGGCCAAACTGGCCTTAAAATATATGTAGCCATTTGAAATGATCCAAACTACACACATGAAGCATGAGCAGTTGTTTTTTATTTAAATTAGATCGAATTTAAGTATTTAAAGCAAAAACAGAATGATTTGACTTTAGCTTTGTGAAATTACATACCTGCGCGAAACAAACACAGCAGATCACTTTCTGTCACTAGGTGGCATTTATGAAACAGCAGCGACACAACATTTCCTTGGTTCCTTACCACTATAAACAAAGCAGCACTACGCTTATAAACACTTATACAGATAATTAAACAGAGGTAAGAGGGAAAAAAATGCTATTGAAACTTTTCTGAAGACCGTCAGTTCCCTTCTGAGATACATTCATATAAACCCCCACCCCCAATTCAATAATTATATTTTCTTCCAATATTTCAAGCATCGGGAACAGTGAGCTTGCTGTGCTTGGTACATTATTGGCTCTGTTGGTGCTTCTGTGCTCATTTTGGCTAATTATTGCAATTCAATAAAAAAAAAGTTCACTTTGACTGGTAAACACCTTTGAACAACCATTGGTTGCTGACAATATATTACTTTTCAGGTATTTCAAACTTAATTTCACCCCTAAGCAAAAAAACGAAAAAGGCCTTAACCTTTTGACCATCAAGGTCCAGCGCTTCAGTGGTATACAGCCACTATTATAAAAGCTCAGCGGGTGGCCTTCCTGATGTCTGGGAACAGCTGAGGGCTTGACTGGACGATCACACATGGCTCAGGCATGATGGGAGTGGCAGTGGTTGGGGGGTTGGGGGGTTGGGGGGTGGCCATAAAGGCGAGAGGTGAAACTCAGATTTGTGGCATCCAAGCACATGGTAACCTAATAAAGAATACTGTCAGGAAAAAAAAAACAGAGCAGCTTATTTCTGTAAGTTAGCAGATCTGAATGCAAAGCCAGAGAACCAGCAAATATGCATTTGGCAGAATTAGAGATTTAAGGGAATGATGCAATACAAGTAAAGAATGACAGAATGCGTTTTGGATCCCAGGCTGAAACAGAACGAGTATACTGTGATATTCTGTCTGTCTGCAAAGTGCAAAGATGCCATGTAAGGAGCTGCAGATGAAACATTACAGCTCTCAACATCTTAATGTGAGGAAATGGCCTGCAGCCAGAAGCTCTCTACACCCTGCCTTACTCTTTATAGAGTGTAATGTGAGAGAACACAACTAGAGCTCAAGTCCATCAGAGAAAGAGCATTGGACGGCTCCAGGTGGGGAAGCTTTTTGTTCTGAATAGAATAAAGGATTGTGCTTGCTTTAATAGTCTCTTTAAAAGTCATCTTTTAAAGGCTACAATATAGAATGCGATTAAAGAATAAGCACTCATAAATATTAAATAGTAAGTCAATTATTCATTTCCATAAATCATTGTTGTGATATTTACTAATACATTATGTTCTAGAAACGGCGTCAGGATGTGATTTACTGTAGCTGAACACAAACTCAAATGACTAAAAATATCCAAGACTCATCACTGTTTTTGTTGTACACACATTTGCGATGCTTTTGCTTCACTTGTCTTACTTGAGCAATTCCCATCAGACATTGTGTAATCTCATGGTGGTGTGTGGTCAGGTCAGCCATTCCCTGAAAATGCCTGCTGCTGAGTGTGAGGGGAATGGAGCTGGCCCGGGTGACTCAATTATTCCATATTGGCAGGGGAGGGATGTAACCATAGCAACAAAATTAGATGAGTGGCTGCTTCTGTACTTAAACAACACAGTTTGAATAAGACTGGATTCACGACTCAAACCAATATGACTTTAGTGCCCAGTAGTGCATCTTCTTACGGTCTTAGCTCTTGTTCACAAAATTGACAACTAAATCATAGCTCAGCAATAAGAATTTTTCTGCTGTCCCAGGCCTGTTTCAAACTGATCACTCAAGCAGTACATAAGTGAAGTACACTATCATTCAAAAAATTGGGGTCAGTAAGATAAATTTTGTTTTTAACTTTTTATTCATCAGAGAATCCTGAAAATGTTACAGTTTCCACAACAAATATTAAACAGCACAACTGTTTTCAACATTGAAAATAAAAAATGTTTCTTGAGCAACAAATCAGCATATTAGAATAGATTACATTGTAAAATATATTAAAACAATAAAGTAATTTAAGTAATATAGTAAATAAAATCATTTTCATGTATACTAATTTCACAATATTACTGTTTTTACTGTAAACATTTACTGTAAATGTTTCAGATTTAAATTTTTTTAATGAATCGAGATATCAAATTTTCCTTATTTTTCAATATATTCAGGAGTGGATGCACCTTATGCTAGCAAGTCTCCGCTATCCTTCACAAACTTCACTCAATGAGGGCCACCACGCGCATACGTGTCAAACAGATGGAGCGCAATTGAATAAGAGCGCCATAATTCTGACTAAATTTTAAATAAAAAAATCAATATATTCAATTCCGCACGTGTAATGGCGGGGACGTTGAAAATCATTTCAGTATGCAAAACTGTTACCCAATCATAGCACTGGGCGTTTACTTCCAAGTCTTGAATGCAGCACGCCTATCAAAACTGAGTGTTTAAAAGAGAGGGTCAAAAACTGGAGAGAATTACTTCTAAATTAGGATATTGATAACATTATACAATTATTAAATAAAAAAAGTTCATGACTCCTTTAAGAGTAGGTAAAAGTTCCTCATTTGACAAGTGTGTAAATGCAAGATCAGTTTGAAAGCGGCATTGCTGACTTTTTGCAGTATGTTCAGAGGTGTCATTTACGGCTCTTCTCTTTTTTTCAAAACTTTTAAAAAATTTCAGATTGAAAGTCTCATAGCAGAGAATCACTGAACTTCGCTGAATTTATACCACTAATCACTAAACCACTGTGTATGGTAAACCCACACAAAGGTTTGTTACTGTATATAACACAATCTCATGTAAATTACATTTTGTTTGAGTAATTCTTTCCAGAAAGGATGTTTTTTGATTGATTCACCAGAGAAATCCCCACATTTTCCTTTTAGTAAAGAAAACGTAATGAATAGGGTTGGGTTTTATCCGATACCTGTACCTACTCGGTATTTTTCAAACGGTTCCGGTGCTTAAATGGTTCTTGAAACGGTACTTTAGAAAACTAAACCGCACACACTTTATCAAAAAAATAATACCTCTCTCTTTCTCTCTGTGTGTGTGTGTGTGTGTGTGTGTGTGTGTGTGTGTGTGTGTGTGTGTGTGTGTGTGTGTGTGTGTGTGTGTGTGTGAGTGTGTGTGTGTGAGTGTGAGTGTGTGTGTGTGTGTGTGTGTGTGTGTGTTTTCCTGAAAAAGATTTTCTGATTAAATGAAAACTTGTGCCGTTTAAAAGGCTACTGGTGTAGCCGAAAACACTTGAGTTAAGATCAAAATCTTGTCTTCTCATATTATGACTTTTACAAAACAGAGAAATATCTGACACTGAGCAGAAATATTTAACCTACACAGTATAGCCTCATATAAATATACTTGATATTGATATACTTCATACTTGATATGCAAGATTTGCAGTTGGCATTAAAATAGGCCTACTAGACTTACCCGAAGAGGAACACTGGCAGCTTAACTTGAACTTTAGTCAAGCATGTCAGAGGTTTTGGGTTTTAATCCGCATTCGTGTTTTTTTTTTTTTTTTTGTTCAAAACCGATTATGCTCATCCAACGCATTCTATATGCAGCGACACTTTGTGTCCATTATATTTTGTGATTTCACCAGAACGAAAAGATATGAGGCGCCGTCTAGGGCTTAAATCAAACTTCATTCACGCACATATGAAACATTTGCATACACATATACTAAGTAGTCACACATACATGTATACTGCTGAATGCTCAAACTAATACATATAAAATGCACATCTAAAGTCGCTCACGCACACACACGCAAACTCTACACACACGAGACGCGCGGATCTCTCTGCGCACATACTCCTCTGAGACGCGAGCACGCACACACAAACTCTCCGCGCACATAATCATATAGACGGCGCCTCATAAATAGATCGATCTCCGCAACGTATTGAAGCACGCGTCCGAGTGAAGACAGTGCGGTGTGCGCGAGCCGCAAGAGAAAACACTGTATCCGTGCCACTGATCGCAGTGGCAACGAGCACTTTGATCACTTGATTTAAAAAACACATTTCAGCGCTAGATCGTCTCTTATTTAACAAACGAACTAAATGAATGCTCTGCTGGTTTACTGGAGATGTTTTATTATTGGATCATTCGTGCCGCGAGATGTTTTATAGGGGGCGGTAAAAAACGTCAGGCACCAAAATCAGGCACCAAAAGTTTCGTTCTTATTCGGTCTCGTTACTACCGTTTACGTTGGAACCGGTTCCCTATTGGAACCGGGTTTCGGTACCCAACCCTAGTAATGAATGAATGTCTTATTTGTTCCTCCTTTAGTGGCCAACCCCACCCAGTAACCACAAGCCCATTGTGGCTAAAGTGATAATGTATTTTTCGACCAATATCATACACATGACAAACTATAAACTCAATGGCAATCTAATAAAAACATCCCATGGAGATCCCCAGTGGGATCTGTCAGTCTGAAAGAAAAACTCAAGTACTCCTGCATTATAAAAAGAGACCAACACGATACTGAAAGTAAGCTTAACACTTTTTGTTGAATGTTCTCATTTGAAAAGTCCCCACCCTTTGGCATAGCCTACGTGTGATAGCATACCAGTGTCAGCAGGCCTCATGAGACACTAAGCTAAAATGTTTTTTTCAGTCAATACCTAGAATTCATTTATATTTAGTTAGCACAAATGGCTTCCTGTTCCTATGATCGCAATCACTTTGAAAATCCATCAGCACTCAGCATTAGCTTTGCAGCTCATAATCTTGAGTCATTTATACCACAGAACTGATGTGGATTTATGCTCTTCTCCACTGAAAGCCTATTCAAGTGTACAAATTAATTTCAGGAGTTTTACTGGTTGCCAGGTTGAAGCACTTTGTGAAGAGTTGATGAGAAAAATAAACAATCATCAGACCTTATTGAGATACATCTTAGCAATCCTGCTACTGCTAGTAATTGTAATGTAATATTAGCTCATTTAATTTTAGTGTCAATAATGTAACTTGTTTTTTGTTTCGTACAGTGTACAAATATTATTAGCTTAAATCACTGTATCGCATTTGAATAAAAGGAGAAACATAATACATTAATGTTAATTTTTTCTTCCTCTTCAAAAGCAGTCAGTATGTTGTAAACTTCCTTGGAATGCAAAACTAATGCAGTTTGTTCCGGTATGCTCTTGCTTAACAGACGGCTGCAGACATGCATTTGGATACTTATCTGCAGTTCTTTTCTGGCTTACAGGCCAAAAATGTATTTCAAATAAGTATTGTTTTTAAAGTTTTGCTTTTCCATAAGAATGGCTTAATTTGCTGTATTTTAAAGGTCAAACTGTGTTTCTTAGCTGACCAAACATTACACTTCCTTCTGAGGAAGTGACCTTGAAGTATTGTGACATGGCCTTTTGTGTTTGTCATTGTTTTCTGCCTTCGATTTCTTTAGTTTCTTCAAATTTGAATGGCACATCTTAAGAGTCCAGATTGGGCTGTCAATTCCTGACTTGCTAAAACAAAGTTTTTTTTTTCGTCTGTGAAAGAAGAGTACTATCCCAGATTTTACCGACTCTCTCTTTTCTCTACCACTGTACACCTTACTTTCATAGTTCACTTATACCATACTATCAAATATAGAAAATCAGTGTCTTAAAGGGATACTCCACTTTTTTTGGAAATAGGCTCATTTTACAACTCCCCCAGCGTTAAATAGTTGAGTTTTACCGTTTTTGAATCCATTCAGCCGGTTCTGGCGGTACCACTTTTAGCATAGCTTAGCATACATCATTGAAGTGGACAAGACCATTAGCATTTCTCTCAAAAAAATGACCAAAGAGTTTCAATATTTTTCCTATTTTAAACTTGACTTCTGTAGTTACATTGTGCACTAAGACCGACGGAAAATGTAAAGTTGTGATTTTCTAGGCTGATATGGCTAGGAACTATACTCTCATTCCTGCATAATAATCAAGAAACTTTACTGCCATACCATGAGTGCAGCAGGCGTAATGATATGACGCAGCACCTGCAAATAGTCCCCAGCTCGGTAACTTCCAACGCTTCCTGTGCAAGCAGGTTGTCACGTTGGTTATGTTGACGGAAGGTAGCCTATTTTCAGGAACAGCTCCTTATAGGTAACAGTTACAGGTTACCATGTTGCTTTATGCAGACACAAAGCAAATCAAATGTGCATGTTTGGACTTTCAAAAGCAAAGATGTTCTGCATTCAAAGGACACAAGTTACAGAAAACAGTCTCTTGAGAAAAAAAAACGAAAGGAAAAATCTGCTCACACATCCCAGCACCCCTCCTCCACTACAGCTCCGCCTGTTGCCTGAGAACATGCCTCCCTCCCTCCCTCTCTCTCTCTCTCTCTCTCTCTCTCTCTCTCTCTCTCTCTCTCTCTCTCTCTCTCTCTCTCTCTCTCTCTCTCTCTCTCTCTCTCTCTCACTCTCTCTCTCTCTCTCTCTCTCTCTCTCTCTCACTCTCTCTCACTCTCTCTCTCTCTCTCTCTCTCTCTCTCTCTCTCTCTCTCTCTCTCTGCAGCTTTTCCACTCACCATTACTTCCATTGTGGTTCAACTCTGAACTCTAGCATAATCTGTTTGTGCTTAAAGTTTGCAGCGTGTGCACTGACTTTCCCATTCCCTTTTCTCCCTTAAGGTGCAGTCACATTAGTGAAATTTCAGCAAAATTTGTGGGGGGAAAAGTCAATTGTATCTTGTCAATATTGTGCCGATGTATGAAGCACATCTCACACAAAAGTCACTTTCAAACCAAGCAGATATCTGTTCAACGTGGCAAATCTGTCCTACCATCTTTAATCCGTTGCAAAATCTGCATTGAGAAATGTTTTTATGGTTTAGCGATGTATAAATCACAGAAGTCAATTACAAACCAAGCAGCTGGTTAATGCGGTGAATCGGCTTGACAAACTTGAAACCGTTGCAAAATCTGTGTTTTGATCTGTGCAAATCTGTGCAAAATAATAAAAAAAAAATCCGCTCTCACACGAAATTCTGTGGATTCCTGTTGAAATGACTGAATTTCAACTGCACCTTTACCCGTGTCCACTCTTTCACCTCCTTTCCTTACTACCTTTGTCTCATTCTTCTCTTAATTCTTTTGTCCACCATCCTCCTTTTCCTGTTCTTCTCCATCATATTTTCCTGATTTTTTTTTTTGGGGGGGGGGGGGGGGGGTTGCGTGCTCATTTCCTCATGTGACATGCCCAGCTCTCTCTCTCCTTCTCTTTCTTTCTCTTTCACTTCCATGTCTTTCACTGGCCGAGAGCCAGGCGTCTGCTCTTGGAATTAACCAAAATTGCAGCTGCATTTGGCAACTTTCTTTGCACTCACACATGAATTCAGACACTCTTACAGAGACTCACATAGACTCAGACAGAGACGCAGACAGCAGAGTCAGTGCCTCGATCCAGGAGGTTGGGGGTCTCTTCATTGTATTGTGTCATAAGACAGTCCTTCCCTACAGGAAGCACCTGCAACTAAGCAAATGCATAGAAATATCCTTACGTAGAAATTCATCTCAAAGTAATTACACTCTGCACAGTTACTCAGTAGTTCAGTAGTTATGGACTTGGTAATTGGAGATGGACATCCAAAGACATCTGAATCAAAATAGAAAGAGGGTTGTTTAAAGAGAAAGTAAAGGTGCACATAGGGAGAGTTGGAGTGTATTATGCAGCTGTTCAGTATGCTAGTAACATCGTAGCGCTCCACTCAGACCTGTCACGCTGAGAAATGGCCTGATGGCGATTCCTTTAGCCCTGTACCCACTGCAATTAAGTAAATGGAACCGGGACTCAGACAGTCCTCTCCCGCACAGCCCAACATTGCATTGATTTTATTTATTTTTTATTCTCTTGCAACGGAATGGGCACAGTTGCTAAATGACAGCGGGACATTTAGACATTTTAAAAACTTAATTTAATTATGCTCTGGAGATTCAGTTTGTGTTAACAGCAGCATTAGAGCTAGAAGTGCCTGGGCGTGTCTGTATGGCTGGAGGATGAGAGAGAAGGGGCTGGCAGGACAGAATCAACTGAATTTTAATAAGAGATGGGGAAACAAAGAAGGCGGGGTTTGCAATACTCTTCTAGAGAAATTATGTATTTTTAAAATTGTTGAATAGGTGGTTTAGATTAGGGAATCTAAAACAAACCAACTGGTTCCTATTGGAACATTTTGAAGTAATTACAATTTATTAAGATTAAGTTAGTCCAACTTAAAATAAAAAGTTATCACAACACATTTTCTTTTGTTTCAATAACTTTTAAGTGAAAGTGATGTGACATGTGGCCAAGTATGGAGTCCCATACTCGGAATTTGTGCTCTGCATTTCACCCATCCATGTGCACACACATACACACACCATGAACACACACCCAGAGCAGTAGAGCAAAAAGACACCCATTTTTTTGCTGCGGCACCCGGGGAGCGATTAGGGGTTAGGTCAGTTGTGGGTAATGAGAGTGGAAGTTCATTCACTCCCCGCCCTCACCTACATTTCTTGAGACTCAAACTCGCGACCTTCAAGTTACAAGTCCGACTCTCTAACCATTAACCATTAAAGTTTATTTACTTTAAGTTGTCAACTGATCACTTTTTACAGTGTACTGAGGAAGAATGTGTGTGCCGAAGGGATTGACAAGATAGAATCAATCAGTGAATTGATTAAACCTGACAAATTTTCTGATTTTGACCAGATTGCAAGGACATTTTTTTTCCTGTGGATTAACTTGCACTAAGTTACTTTTGATTTCATGCAGACTTTAAGGAGCTATTTCTGCTTAATCTGACTGTTAAAATTGCATTTGCCATTGGAACCCTGATGTATAGGCTGATTCAGTAATATGAAATCATTTTTTTCTGACTTTAAACCAGTCCATTTATGTCATGATTCTGCCCTCTTATCATTATCTTTCTCTAGTCTGAGGCAGGATCATGACAGACCCATGTTTTGTGTACAAACAAATGGCCATGTGCTTGTACACAAAACATGGGTCTGTCATGATCCTGCCTCAGACTAGAGAAAGATAATGACAAGAGGGCAGAATCATGACAATTTAGGTGCTACCATGTAAAGCACATTTGTATTTATTTTTTCCTGACACAAAAATAGCTTTTGTTGAAATAGGCTTATACAGTTTTGATTTTGGGTTGGGAATCTTAAACAAATCTACAAGTTCCTGTAGAAGTAAGAATGTGTGTGCCATATTTCCATATACCTCTGCATGAAGTGACTGACAAGTAGAATCAAACAAAACAGTTTCCAGAACAGTTCACCAAATTGGATTGTTGTTGTTTTATTTATGTATGCATTTATTTATTGTTGGAGAGAAGAAATAATAGCTAACAACAAAATAACAACAAAAATAAACAACAGACTTACATTTTTCAATGTAAACACGCGCTAGATTGACAAGTATGACCGTTGCGAAAACGCGGCACTCAAGTTAAAAAAAGTTCAACTTTTAAAAGATGTGTCTCGAAACACATCCACTACCCGCATCTTGCCTTTTTCAAAGCAAATATGCTTTCTGTGTGAACCTGCCTAAGAAGCCGAAATGGCCAAATAAGTATTTCCATCTTGTGTGGACCTTATGCAAATACAGCTGTACCTTAATTCCAGGTAAGATAACTATCGCATGTGAAACTTCATAATAAACAGGATATCACACATATTAGACGCCATAACACACTGAGGAGAAAACGGAAAAAACAAACAGCGTGTCTAGCCCAGAAATAGACATATACTTTTCAGAGCAGAAGTAAACTAAATGTCAGGTCTGAATAGAACACATGAATATGAGTATATGATATTAAAATATACAATACACAAAAAGCATAAATCGATCAATACGATGATAATATTTGAAAGGATTAATCATAGAAATAACCATAAAAGAATAATCATACACATTATTTTTATTTTTCTTATACACCACATGTTTACCAAGATCTTTAATATGAATGAGTATAAATTAATAATGGTTAATTTTATACTTTTAAGTTGCATTTGTTTGGTTCTTTTTTCAATCTCAAACAATTATTTTATTTTTATTATTTAGAGGTTTACACAAAAGTTAACTGTAAACTGCAAACATTAAACTTGTCTTTAACTCAAAGTGTTAATTACTAAAGCTAAAACAAACAAAAAAATACAGAATCTAACTTGCAGGAGGGAACAGGTGTTACAAAAGAGGAAGATACAGTTGAAAGATCATTCACGCTACCTCATATTCTGCATGCTGGGTCACACACGATTTCAGTTTGTGTGTGGCTGATTGTTTCTTAAGAGAGAGAGTTTTCTGTTCTATTTCTCTCTTTCTCTGTCCCTCTATTTTCTGCCATTTGAACATCCATGCAAACACTGCTGCTGCACTCCATGGCCTACTGGGGTTGCTATGGTTACAGCAGCTATCACTGAGCCTGTGTTACTAACCGATGTAAACACTGGAAAAAAGAGTTCTTTCTTTCTTTCTTTCTTTGCTGTTGAATCTTTAACTCCACAGCTCTCTTTTTATTATTATTTTTTTCCTTCTAGCAGTGCACGTCATGCTACATAAGACCCTGATTTGCTATTAACTGAAGGCGCTTTTTTTTTTTTTTTTATGTGAATGAGGGAATGGAAACAAAGTTAATTTGGGCCTCTTAGTATGACTTCCAAATGTCGTGCAGTTTTTCTTCTGCTTAAAGTAAATTTACCACCCTATCAAAGTGAATACACAGTGCCTCCTGCTGGTCACAATGAAGTAGTGCACCCTCGATATATAAACTATTTTGATCGGGTGACTTTTCAAATCTAGTTTGGTTATTCAGTTTAATTAAGCATCTAAACAACTGAGCTTCATGGCTCCCTCTTTGAGCTCAGTTTTTTTTTGTTTAAGGATCGTAGATATTTCCTTAGTATAACACACATGCTTTTCTTTTGTAGGTGTCTACATCTTGATTGCTGTTGGTGCTGTGATGATGTTTGTTGGATTCCTTGGTTGTTATGGAGCCATACAGGAATCCCAGTGTCTTCTCGGAACAGTGAGTTACAAATCCTGAGACCACTCAGCAAATTCCTCAAATCACATGATGCCTAACAATAACCGGAAGTATATATTAATAGAATGAGTGTAAAACCCTACTGATATTTGCATTGCTTTTTAGTTGAATTTATCGAATTATTCTAAGTAAAGCATTCACTGAACTTGTTATGGTGCCATGACGTTGTCATTATTTTAACAACTGCTGACCGTTTTACACTACTGTTAGTAAGTTTGGCGTCTTGCACTGTACGGCACTGACTCTTGCCCATATGCAGTACACATCCTTTTTTGTTTCTCTCCAACAGTTCTTTGCCTGCCTGGTAATTCTGTTTGCCTGTGAGGTTGCTGCTGGAATCTGGGGATTCATGCACAAAGACCAGGTTGGTTTCATTAATACACCGTGTCAAGCTGACACATACACATCTGTTTACATATTTTTGTAATTAAATCTTCTTCTTTTTCTCTTCAGATCTCCAAAGAGGTGATCACTTTCTATGACTCTGTGTATGACAAAGGCACTTCACTCGCTCAAAGCGATCAACAGCAGGCTGCCGCTGCTGTCTTGAAGGCCTTTCACGAGACTGTAAGTAGTCCTTGTGTACTGAGGAGCACAACAATAATCAAGCTAACACAAACTCCACTCAAACCAGATAATGTTGTAAAGACGCTTCTCTAATCAGTGTCATCTCTGGCTTTCAGCTTAACTGCTGTGGCAAAGGTGGATTGTTAAATTCATTTGGAACGTTGTTCACAGACACCTGTCCTGGAGAATTGAAAATTAACGCTGCAGTAAGTCTACCCCCAGTAAACCCTCGAGATAGAGAATTCTCATTTAAATCATCATCTCTCATAGCATGACGAAAAAAAACGTTTTCTCCGTTTTTCAGAACTGTCACACCAAGATCAAAGAGCTTTTCTCAGAGAAGATCTACCTGATTGGCATCGCTGCCCTGGTTGTTGCTGTGATCATGGTGAGGGATTCTTGAGTGTGTGTCAAGTTACACTCTACTATCATTTGATGTCGCTTGTATCACATTTTACCCCTATTGTGCCCTTTTTCCTTTCTAGATCTTCGAGATGATCTTCAGCATGGTGCTCTGCTGCGGTATCAGGAACAGCCCTGTTTACTAAAACACAGGGGCAAGATATGTCCTTTAAAAACATCAGCCAAAAAAAAAAAAAAATCATTTTGTTTTATATCTACCATCTCCTATTTTGTTTTGTATCTACCATCGTTTTATAATATAGTCACTCTGTCCTGTTCCTAAAGTCTCAGAACAATTTTTGTGCATTTTTGTTCAAATGTGGCGGTGGAACCACCAACAACTAGTCTGCTATTGTTTACGCTGTAGTTGGCGATGACTAGTTGCGATCTGTAGCTTTAGCAGTAGACTTGTACACACACACATATATATATATATATATATATATATATACACACACACACACACACACACACACACACACACACACACACACAAACACACACAGTACATTATCACATGAAGGATGGATACATTTATTTGCTTGTAGTTTTATTTTGTGTGTTAACCGTTAAGTTCTGCTATTGCTATCGGTTACTATCATTCTTTTCGTATGTACATGTATAAACTGTATATATTTGCAGCCCTGTATGGCTGAATAAGCATGAATCTCGTATTGAACACTCCTGTCCATCTTCTTCTCCGAGACTGCTGCTTGTATGTACACGTTTCTTCCTGAGAAACCACTAAATAAACAGTGTTAGCTAAGTGAGAGAGAAAGTCAGAATACAGTGCTTATTGAAGGTGAGAATGCCAAGATTGATAAATGTTTAAAGACCCAGATATACTCCGTTTTCCGTGTTCTGCTCCTTCTAGCGCACAGTTGAGCGAGAAAGTACACTCTATTGACCGTGCGCGTGCACTACCAGGTTGACCTTTATCAAGCGCTCTCAAATCACTCGCGCAGACACAAAAATCGGGCTACACGCATCACCACGCGGACAGGGGAAGTATACTTTCGTCTTAACATTACAGAGTTGTAATGTTAAGTTTGCTGCTTACACTGTATGCCATTCAGTAGAGCTCATTCGGTGCAAACAAAGCTTAAATGTATATTCCGGATTCAGTAGAAATTAATATCAGTAGACAGCACTTTTCCAAATTAACTGTACCTCATTTTCTTCAAAAACAGCTACAATCTGGGTTACAGCAAAGTACTTACACGGGGGTTGAATGGGGCCGATTCGCAAACAAATTATATAGTATATTCAATAGTATAGCCTCAAAATGCAAATAACATGCATGCTTACATGATGTTAATGTGAAAACTTTTTTTTGTGTGTGTGTGTAAAGTTGTATCCAATTTTACAACTTAGTTGCCATGAGAAATTAAATCTAAAACCTTAACATTAGAACTACTTTTTAACAGAAACATTAGCGCTTTTCTAAAAGTACACAAGCTTCACGTTTCTCCAGAAATGTGCCCCATTCACTTCCATTTTAAGTGTCTCGCCGCAGCCACAAATGCTGTCTGTTGAGCTTAACCTGTGAATTGTATTGAACCTGTAATATTCCTTTAATGGCAGAAAGGGCGCTGATCTATGATCATTGTGTTTCTCGTATGTGGAATCACATGGACGAAAGAGCTGATCCTAGATCAGCGTTTTGCTGTAGAAAGCTGTAAACACAGAGCTCCTGATGCAATCTACTATCTTTTTTATGTTCTATAAGACTAATATAGTGCAATGTGTTTTCCCATACAAGGAGATGGACCCATTAAGAATTACTGCCCCAGTCAAGTTCTGCCCCTCTTTACAGTAATCGCAGACATGGAGAGGATCATACATATACCTAACAGCCTTAATGAATAAATGAAACACTATCCCTTAAGCACTAAAATCTTGTCAGATTTTCAAAATGTGAGACCAGAAACATGATGATAAAGTTCCTATAATGTGTGGAGTTCCACGATGTGACCAAGACAGCACACCACACACTAACAGATTCTATTCACTTACAAACGGAGTCCCGACTGTGAGCGTGAACCGGAGAAATCTCGCAAAATCTCACGGTCAAGCGTGACTTTAAAGTAAAAAAAAAAAAAACATGGCGGACGACGGGCAAGATGGAATGGCGAGTGTTTGTACTGCGTTTCGGATGAAGTCGTGTTATGCTTCTGTTTTCCGTCGGCGCGCTTTCTGGCTGTGTATCGTATCGTTTCGTTCCCACCCCCACACAACAGGATTTCATGTTGGATATTTACGATTTGATATCGACGCGGCCCCCGACGTTTTTCTGAGCAGATTCACTCACTTAACACACCTCACACCACTAGAAAGTCTGACAAGATGATCTGTAGACCATCAAGATAGTCAGTTTGTGTGAATGTACATGTATGCTATATGTTGACAGTGAATTCAGATGGACAGGTTTAAATGGTTATAGAATGGACAAGCTCTCTTCACTGCCACCTCTATCACAGATGTAGTTGCTGTAATACCGTGCCACTTTCACTAGGTGGTGCAAAGATGTTTCACTTTTACTGGAGATTACACCCTTACTATGCCTGTGTACATGTCTATCGTGCACTTAATTCTTCTAGACCGCACTAATACGAACCCCCCGAACTAGACCATTATGCAACCTTGTCCTTTTATTAAGACATATTGCCTATGCTGATATGCTTAAAAAGTGTCTTGTACAGCTATATAGTATACTAATGACCATGTAATGACAATGTATGCCTTTAATTGTGATATCTTTTTCCTGGTACTTGTCAAAAAAAGAGAGAGAACCTCAGCAATGATTTCAGTTGAAGCATGTAAGAATTTTAGGGGGTCCTGACAGGTCGAGCATGATCTTCTAACTATTACATATTATGAAGGTGAAACAGTTGTTTATGAAAATAACTGCTGTAGTTAAAACACATCAAGGTATTTGAATACTATCAAATATAACCTTTGTGTTGTAAGGATCTCATACTTATTTGATGCCTAAATTGACAGCTGTCGCTCAAACCTATACCCTGACACACCAATTGTAGATTCTGGTCTGGTTTTGTTGCCCAAATATTCAGGAATTAAATGTATTTTACAAATAACATGTCTTCATTTTTTTCTTGTGTCTTCATTTTTTGCCTCGTCAGTTAGAGATCTAAAAGTTGTCATCATGTACCATTAATACTTGTCACACTCTTTTTCAAAGCATGGAAATTACATTTGGGTCATTCTGTGTCAGATCAACCAAAGGTCCCTAGATACATATTTTCATTTCGATTTAAAAAAATAATAATTCTGGTGAAAGAAATACATAAATGAAGAAGAAAGGCAAAATATTAAATGTTATGGATTGATATTTACTGAGAAATACACTAAAGGGTGGTCAAAATAATAATTTTCTGGAGGGTAAAATGGCTTTTTATTCTTCTATTAGTAAAATATGTTGAGCGATCTTTGTTGCATTGTATGCCAACGGTGACAATTCAAAAATGGTAAAAAGCACTGCTTTTCCCACAAAGTTTTCATGTAATTCAAGAAGTATTAAAGATCATTTTAGATTTTGGTACATAATGAACTTTTCTGGTAGCTTATCTTAATTTTTATGGCCCAATATGGTTAATTTCCAGGGGATTTCAATGTGGCTCCATGAATAAATTGGTAAATTCATTTTCAGTGGTCAAAAACCAAATGTGGGTCATTTTGCATACGACTGATGCTTTTTCTTTTAAAGAGGAATATCTGAAGAACAAAAAATGTTGAAACTTGAAATGTATCTCGTTTTTTTTCTATCAAAACAATTGAATACCTGTCTGAGTGCCATAAATACTGTTTTTACAAAGTTTGCGTGCAACTCAAGAAGTATTAGATATCTTGATATCCTTCTAGATTCACATTCTTCATAAAATTTTCTTTTGTAATCCTCACTTTTAAGGCCCAATGTAGTTCAATCCCATATGAGGATCCCATTGCTGAACTATTTCCAAATTGTTGAATTTCACCCATTTTCAATGGTCGAAAACCAAATGTTTGTTTAAAGAAGAATGTCTCCAGAACAAGTAATACTGAAACTAGAAATGTATCTTGTTTCCTTCTATGAAAACAATTGCATAATAACTGTCTGAGTTGCAAAAATATTTAAATATTTCCAAAGTTTATCTATAACTCAAGAAGTACTAAAATATCTTAATATCCTTTTAGATTCTTGTTAATATGAAATTTACCATATAATTTTAATTCCCTATATGGTCCAATCCCAGAGATATTGGGATGTCAATCCGGAAACGTAGTTACAATATAGCATATTTGACTATAGCATATTTTAACTCTTAGTAGCTTCAGAAGCTGTTAAAATGAACACTTTTTTTTTCTGAAACTAATTCAAATATTCTTATAAATACACTTTTGAGAGTTGAGAGGAAAGTTAATGTGCATCAACTTGACCATTTTTGTGTATTTTTGCCACTCAGAGATGATGGAATGTCATATGTTATTGTTTGATTGAGGGAAACAAGATTCTTCAGACATTCCCCTTTAAACACAATCCCCCGGTTTCACAGACAAGGTTTAAGACTAGTCCCAGACAACAATGCATGTTTGAGCTATTTTAACTGAAAGCAATTTGCACGGACATATCTTACAAATGTCAGTGCCATTGTTTTGTCTCAAGATGCACACCAGTAATGTTTTTTTTTTCTAAGGCATGTTTATAAAAGCCACTTAAATGCCCTAACTGAACTAAAGCCTAATCCTGGCCTTATCTAAGCACTGTCTGTGAAACCGGACCTTTAAGTATTAGCTGCGTGCAAAGTGAACCACATTTTGTTTTCAACCATTTGAACAGTTAAACCATGTAGGGTAAAAAAAAAATGTTAAGAACCAGAATCTAAAATCATGTTGAGATATCTTTAATACTTTATAGGCACTCAAACTTTGTAAAAACAATATTTATGGAAATCAGAGAGGTATGATCAATGCAATTGTGTTGATAGAAAATAACAACATAGCCTACATTTCTAGTTTCAACATAATTTGTTCTTTAGCTGTTCCTCTTTGTAAGAAAAAGTATCAGCCATATGCAAAGTGACCCAGATTTAGTTTTTGACCATTGAAAATGTGTACAATTTACTAATTGAGCCACATTGAAATCCCCATATCGCTGCAAATTAACCATATTGGGCCTTAAAAATAAGATACCAAAAGAAAAGTTCATTATGAACCAGAATCTAAAAAGATATTACGAGATCTTTAATACTTTTTTCAGTTACACAGGCATGAAAACTTGGACAACAGATTTTACTAATATAATTATATTTTTACTAATAATTTAATAGATTTATTAAACATAGATTTTACTAATAGAGCCAACCTCTGTGTAAAAAAATAAATAAAATAAAATAAAATAAAATAAAATAAGCATGCTGCCATCTTTCTAAAGTCATTTTTTACCCCTCTGTTACTTGGCTCCAAATCTCATGTCAACTGTCATTTTGACCCCCCTCTACAAAATAGTGGTTTACTCAATAAATATACATCCATGATATTTAATATTTTGGCTTTCATCACTATTTATGTTTCTTTAGAATAAATATTAACAAAATTAAAAATTTGAGCCGGGTAAGTTTCTGAAATTTGGCTGATTTGTGATTTGACATGGAATGGCCCTATATATATATATATATATATATATATATATATATATATATATATATATATATATATATATAAAGAATTTTGTATATTTCGTCAAGAATGCTTTATACATTGGCTCATACATTGTCAGTCAAATCCAATTAAAAAATATACTTTTATTTATTTATTTATTTATTTATTTAATGTATGTATGTATTTATTTTGTCAATTACCTCCAGACATAGACAGCAAAGGAGTCATTTTAGTAGCAGTTTCTCAGTTTCAGTGTTATGGGATAGTGACCACTCTGGACTGCTGCATTGGGTGTGTCTTACTGAACTATGGGGCTTTCCTTTGTTTACAACAAAAGCCAATGGCCATTACAGTAAGTGGATAAAGCAGTCAGCCAAAATCAGGCATTCTTTACTGTATGAGTCACTTATGATTCTAGTATACACAGAATATAATCACATTTATACCAACTGAACTGAAAAAAACCCTGAAATTTCTCACAGCCTGTTGACTAAACAGTTTTCACATCCTCTCCTCCTTAAAGGGATAGTTCACCCCAAAATTATTTGTAATAACTTACCCTCAAGTTGTTCCAAACCTGTATGAGTTTTAAAAATTATTATTTATTTATTTTTTAAAAGACATTTTTAAAGAATGTTGGTAATCAAACAGTTGAAAGTAGCCATTGACTTCCATAGGAAAAAAATGACTATGGAAGTCAATGGCTACCGTCAACTGTTTGATTACCAACATTCTTTAAAATATCTTCTTTTGTGTTCAGAAGACAGAAACTCATACATGTCTGGAACAACTTGAGGGTTAGTTATTGATTACAAAATCTTCATTTTTGTGCAAACTATCCCTTTAAAGTGGGATTTTTTTTGTAACCCTGCATTTTTCCTCCAATCTTTTTTTTTTTTTTTAAGGATTAACTAAAGTTCCTGGGAGGAGGGATGATGCAAGGTCAGTATTTGGGCGGGTAACACACATTTTAAGATACTCCTCTTTAAACAGAATTGTTAAAAACAAGAGAAGAAAGAGAGAAGAGCAAGAGTTGCTTATATTGTAAGGCTGTGTTCTCTAAAACCAACAAAAGACAAATAAATAAGGAGGAGGAACATCAAACAATGAAACCAGAATCTTCAGTATTGGAGGTGAGTAATCATTTTTGTCATGTTTATATATATATGGTATTAGTTTTAGATTCCTTAGAAAATAATTATTTGTAAGCGATATATTTATTAAAAAAATTATGAAGCTATAAATAACTTAGGCGGTTTTATAGTGTCCTTGTTACATGTGTTATGTAGTTGGTAGTAAATTATGCATAATCACATGTAACTAACCCTAAACCAAACCCTCACCCTAACCCTATAAGTAGGCCTATGTGTAGTTAATTATTATTACTCAGCACTTAAATGTATAATTACACTGTAACATGGACGCCTTAAAATAAAGTGTAACCCAAAAAAGTTCTGTGGATAGTCAGATAGTCCTGAATGTTTAGCACATTCAAGTACCATTGTAATTAGCCTACATGGCATGCCCATGGAACCATGTCAAAAACATGGTAAAACTACTTTTAGTGGGGACAGAATCTACACGGTGGATCTCATATTACCATTGTAACTCTAAACTGTGTGATAAACGCATATCTCAGTGCTGAGAGCATGTTGAATGAGGACGCCCCGCCCCCGTCAGGCTCCTCTCTGCTGGCTGTCTCTATTGGCGACAGTAGCGCACTGCTGCCTACGTAGAGCTGGAGATCAAGTGTACGGAGCGCTGTTCATTTGACCTGCGCTCCGGGCAAATTACTTTTATATCATATTGGAATTCTTTTAGAAGAACATTCGAGGTGGGGGAAAATATACTTTCTCACGAAATTCGGATTTCGAAAAAAAAAAATATTTTTCAACGCGCAAATAAAAACTATTTGGATTGTGTCATTTTTCGAGCGAGTTTTCGGACTTCACGATGAGTGCAGTTGTGGCCACTGAGGGCCTGTTCTTCTCCGCCTTACAGCCCAGCACCTCGGTCACTACATATGCGATTCCGACCGATGACCATCCCAGGAAGGATCACCTATCGAAAGCCAGACGCGTCCAGCAGCAGGTCCAGCAGCGCATGGCGGAGAAATCCTTATCCTCATCCCGAATCAACGCTTCTACAGGTGAGATCCCTTATGGGGTGCTGTGGTCTTCACAACTCGGATAGCGTATGAACTGCCATGCAATGTACACATAGGACATTTTGAAACATTTAGTAAACTGACTACAACATAGTAGCTACACTAACACTGTATAGGAGTTCATCAAAATAGTACATAAAGAATTTTTAATACAAAGTGACCCCCCCCCCCCCCCCAAAAAAAAAAAAAAAACCACCAACAACAACAAATTTAACTTTGAAATACAGTTTAAAAATGTAAAATTGTTATTTTCTCGTTAAATAACTTTTACAAATTTTGGAGTTTTCAAAATTAAATTCGCCAGAATTTTTTTTTTTTGTCTCCTATATTCTTGTTATATCAGAAACACCAAGGCTCAACATACCAGTTATGTAAATATAACATGGATTCTATAATATGAATAATTATATATTGTGTAGTTTAAGAAAACAATCCGAATATAAGTAAAACCTTACAGCATTCCTACAATAGCTGAACTTGTGAACACAATAGCTCTGCATAGACTCTGGGTGAGACGGATAGGATTTGATTTGCATCAACATGCAAATATCTATAGGTCTTCATGTGTTGATCAGAGTCGTTGCATTTGCTGCAGGTGTGCACACTGGTTCTCCAGCATGCTTGTTGTGTTGCTTTGTATCTTGGATAAAAAGAGACAAAACACTGACTTTGGCTGCTGGGAACCCCCTAAAAACAGGAAACAAATACTTTGGAACAACTGATATCCTGACGTTTTCCTGAAAACTAGACGGTCAATTGGCCCTCAGAATGGAGTTAAACTTGTAAACGTTGCATAAGCTTGAGTGAATGGAAAATCGGCCCATTGTTCTACAGTGAAACCTTGACAAGATATATGAGGCATTCAAATGCAAATGTGTAAAATGGATCACTCAGCACTGGTGATTTAGAGATGTAAGCCGTTGTGAGCAGTGCGTATGTGGATGTTTGTGGAGGAGGAGTGTAACCCGTGGGAAAGGTATCACTTTCTTCTCTGGCTTAGAAAGGCAGGTGGAAATTAGGGCAAACCTCAGTCTCCACCTCCCCAACACCCCACCCCCCACTGCCCTGTAGCGTAACTTTCTCTTGCCAAGAAGGTGGCTGAAATATAACTGAACTGAACACTTTGGTCAAACATTATATTAAAAATCACAAATTAACAGGAATAGGTACCTAAGGAATAAGCTATAGTATAGTATATCATTCTTAAAGATGAAGTATACAGCAGATCTCACGCAAATTATAGCAAAGTCCACTTAATATTTCACTGAAATTGTGACGACTGATTAACATGACTAGAAAAGACTGTGCAAACCAGTAGCTAACATTTAAATCTGGAAGAAACTCTTCCCTTTGGGATGCCTGTTAGGAAAAGGAATGTTAGGCATTTAAACTTTGACCCTATTGTTGAGCCTAATCACAGCGAGTGACTTTGAGAGGTCCTATCTGGCTTATGTTAAAAAATGAGCCAGGACGTGACCTTTTGAAAAGAAGACGAAATGACCAAGCTGCTGTTCTTGAGGGACTTTCCCCAAGCACAGAATGAACTACAACAGAAGAAATCATTGGAATATGTGTATTTTTTATCTTGTACATTTTTATATGCAACTTACACAGGTTTTTTTTTTTTTTTTTGTAGTCAGCTTACACATGAGCTCAGTTTGACCTGGTCTGTCGCACACTTGGTCACACTTCCACGTCCTTTGCAGACAAGTTTCCTGCCATTTGATTCAGAGTGTTTTACCAGTGCTATTTTAGCTTATGGAAGACCTGAATGGGAGGATGTGAAGAATAGAGAAGAATAGAGTAACCGTGAAAAAACAGTTGTTAAGGCATGCAACAGACAACATGCTGCTTTGCAATTATCCTAAATATGGTGCACAGTGCTTGCTATTGAAGTATCATCAAGATTTATGCTCTGTTACTCAGATTTTGTAACCAAGATGTCAGGGAAAATTGGGATTGCATGGGTTTTAATCATCCTCAGACTCATTCTAGTGATTTACTGAGCATGTGCAATAAGAATCTCAAACTTTATCAATTCCAGCAGCAACAAGTTCAAGTTTAGTATGTGTTGTTATTGCACTTGGGCTTATAATGGGACATTTTTAGATGGTCCAGCCACATGACATCCCTCGTAAACATTGTGGTCACGGGGCGGATTTATTTTTTTGTAATAGTTCATAGTTATTTATTTATTTTTTATTTAAATTTTTACATTTTGCAAATGTTTTTGTAGAAAACAAAGTAATAAAGTAACGAATTCTGAAGCCTAATAATGTATGTATTTAAGATCAACACCATGGTTGAAGTATATATCAATACAGCCTGCGTATCAGTAACATTAAGGAATTAATTAAGGTTGTGGAATGTACTCTTAATCCACTGAAAAAAAGAAGGAGATGAGCAAAGACATACATATCATGCCAAGGATGTCTAAAACAAAACAGATGTTTCAATTTTAGAAGTAATCTTCCTTAAACACTCTCTTCCACCCAATATGAAGGAATTTATCATTTAATAAACTTCTGTATTTACTGGCTACCTGGGAACCATCTCAATAGAGTGCACTTCAAAGCTCTGAAATAGTGCCAGTTCAAGGAAATGCTGATAAAAAAAAAAAAATGATAGTCACAGTTAATCAGGATAAAGATAGCTTTGGTCAGGTCTTAAACCTTTAGACATTCTTGCCAAGACTTTAATTTGGACGTTTGTGTTTCCTGTCAGACTTCCCACGGACAGAT
The DNA here is from genome assembly GCF_964197995.2 of Scardinius erythrophthalmus. Taxonomy (NCBI): domain Eukaryota; kingdom Metazoa; phylum Chordata; class Actinopteri; order Cypriniformes; family Leuciscidae; genus Scardinius; species Scardinius erythrophthalmus. Next base: position 42,027,831 of record NC_138222.1, read on the forward strand.
TAGAAACTACAGTGGAAACAGGAATTAGCTAGGCATTTGAATGGGAAAATGTTTTACATTATGACAGTTTGAGGAGAAGGGTGTGATAATGAGGCTAATTATGAATCTTTTAAGAAACATTTTAAATGATTATGGAAATGCAGATCTCAGCACTTTCTGCATTCTTATTGTCCAAATATAATAGCTCTTCTTAACGGAGCACTTAAAATAGTCTTATTAGATTGCAGAATTGCATAAAGATATTAAAGGAGAACTCCGGTCAATTTTAACATTGATCTCATTTTTTTGTAAATTTGGAGTGCTGTCAATACAGAGAACAACGACAAAAATCGGTGTCGCCTACACCGTGTTATCCTCTTTTTAAAATTTGCACCCTGTTGACTTCAATGGGGCAAGTTTTAAACCTGCTTTTAGCCTCTTAACATCCTTGATGTGTCATTACAAGTGCACAGGTCATGTGAGTGATTCCTTCAGAGTGAACACAGGTGAATCTGACTGCAGTAGATGTGAAAGATATTAATAAAAATGATGTTATTTCAGCCAGCGCACATACCTGTATTTACATCCTGTTTTCGGTCGAAGTCCATAGTAATCGATTGCCGAGTTCACGCGCGTGATCATAGGTAACTAAACCTATGCGTGTGAACTCGACAATTGATTACTATGGGCTTCGACCGAAAACAGGATGTAAATACAGGTATGTGCGCTGGCTGAAATATGAAATTGAAATTAAAATTGACCGGAGTTCTCCTTTAAGATAGATGCACACACTCTTTAGTCTAATAAGTTCAGTATTTTTATTCTTCAGAAAACATTGTAAAGATGTGCCAAAGTTAATCTGATATTTTCATCTATTGAGCAACATCCTCCGACACATTTATATGGAGCTTCGGCTGAAATTCATCTCTCCTCTGGGAGGAGCAATACATGGTTGACCTCATCTTTCAGTCATCACAGAAACCGAAGCTATTACACTCTTCTGAACCCAGTCTGATGGGTTTGTTTGCTTGTCCTTATATCCAGTGTTACTGGAATGGATATAGCTGACTCACTTTGGTTTGTTGAATGTTTCTGGGCCTGAAACAACAGAACAATTTCTGTTTCTTACTGTCCAACTGCTTTATCACGAGGTTTTCTTTCATACAGGGATCAACCACTCAAGTTGTTTTTTTGTTTTTTGTCTACAAAAGTCAGTGTACAGAGGAAAGAAAGAGAAAAAGAAAAAGACAATAAAGAACATAAAATAACGAGAACAGAGCACTGAAGCACCTCCAAAAAACAGAAAATAAGACAAAGGACCACCCTATGACGTCATCCTCTTTTCCCTCCCTTTCATTCTTCTCCAGTGTGATTGCTATAGCAGACTTCCCCTCTCACCCATGAAATAACTTCCTTTGAGCATGTTTTGGAGACTTAAACCTAATGCATTTTCACAACTAATCAGCACTGTTTGCAACAGACTGGGTTGAGATGCCAAGCACTGATAGAAACCTAATCTCTTCAAATTTGAGAGCTGAATGGCGAACAAAGATCAGGTGACACAACTGGGTTTTGTTGACACTTTTGACCAATATGCTTTGGAAGAAATCCCATCAAAATGAAAGCCACCTGGAAAGTTTTCATGAGTTGTTCTTGTTTCTATGAAAAGAATTATCTGGATTGCAAAATGGCCCAAAAAAAAACTTTTTCTGTGGAACATATGCCTCAATGTTGTATTGAATATCCCACTGAATTTCATTGTATGGAGTTGAGACATTCTTTCAAATATTTTTATTTTCTGTTCCGGAGAAGAAAAATATTTTTTTAAGTCGTTAATGTCGTAGTTAAGTTAATTATGACATGACATCATTTATTTATTTATCTATTTATTTTTGCTAAAGGGAAATAATATATGCAATATACAAACAAGTTAGCCACACATATTTTTATAAACAAATACATTGTTTTAACATTTTACTTAATGGTCCTCTTTTCTAGAATTTAATGGCCACTCATCCACTGTGAGATACCAATCCAAAAGCCCTGGATTCAGTTCCAAGTCTCTTATCTACAATGGCAACAGAACAATGGCGGTAAGTGGGACCACATTCACAAAATTTTCAATTGCATGACAAATCACATTGTCGTTTTATGCTAGCTACTTAGTACAAATCTTTCATTTTACATCATTTTCACTGATAGCACTCTTAAAATCAGATCAGAACTGCCTACTATGAATGTTTTTTTATTGAATTCATTTGCCAAGTCCACAATCCCTTGACAATGACACTCTGTGTGGCTGCACCCTGCACACACAATGATGCGGTATTTTGCGTTCTCCTGTGGGAGCTGTGTTTAGAAAGTGAAGTGCAGTTCTAGCAAGCTGCGGAATTGAGCTCAGAGCCCAAAGTGCATCTGAAACATTCCTAACCCAAGACCTCATGTGCCAAATGGTACATTACCATTACCCCTTCTGTGAGATAGCAGTGAGCCTGCAAGAAGAGTTAGCATGTACTTAATCACTCATATCAGACACAAAATGTTGCTTTTGTGTAATTTTGATATCCATATGACTTGCTTTTACACAGACGCCCCGACCGTCTCAGTATGCAGGGGAATTTTCCTCGCGCTCTGCGGTAGAAATGGGCACACGGAAGAGAATCAGCCATGGCGTGCCCATTCCCGCCGTAGTGGGCCGCCCGTACATGTACCACGATGATTCGCATCCGAGTGGCTCTTACAACCAGATGCAAACATCAGAATCGAGGACACTGAATCGGACTGAGCAGGAGGTGGCAGCAATGGCCGGGCTCACGTTGCAACGACAGCCATCTCCTGTGGCGAATTGGGTGCCGTCCTATGGCCACAGCCCTTCACCCAATGCAGTGCACAGGCAACGCACCCTCAGTGGGACCCTGGCACGGGAGGGTTTCAATACAGGATGGAGGGAGGCAGAGTTGGCTAATCAATATTCATTTAAAGGCCCTTCCCACCGGACCATCAACCGCATAAATAATCGGCAGGTGCAGCAGCAACAGCAGCAACAGCAGCAAAGGCTGAGCGGCAGCTCAATGCAGTGGCAACAGATGTCCACTGGGGGCACCAGTCTGATGGGTGCTGGGCAATACCAGAGCACCATGAAAAGAGCAGGGTCAGTGCATAGTATGAAGAGTGTCGGACGTGGTGTGGACGTTTATGATGGATTTGCAGATGAAACCGCGGATGTGCTTGGCGGGTAATATAAAATTATATTTCAACTACAAAAAAGCTGTAAATCTCCATTTAGCTGTATTCTCATGCTGTTTCTACAAAGTTCTTGATATATTTGGCCATTAAGGACTCAAGGTTAATAGGTATACAACATACATACAATGCAGTGTACATGATAACAACTTTTGTTTAACACTTCATCATCAATAAGTATATCTTAAACACATTCACTGCCGTTCAAAAGTTTGGGACTGTTATGATTTTTTGAAAAAGTCTCTTATGCTCACCAAGGCTGCATTTATTTGAATTAAAATACAGATAAAACAGTAAAATCTATTTAAATGTATTTTTATAAAAACAGACCACGAAAACAGTTAATAATTTTGTGGGAACTGTGATACATTTTTTTCAGGATCCTTTGATGAATAGAAAGTTCACAAGAACAGTATTTATTTAAAATATAAATCTTTTGTAACAATGTAAAAGTCTTTAGCCTACTGTCAATTTTGATCAACTTAATACATCCTTGCTGAATAAGAGTGTTTCTTACTCTTACTTACCCAATCTTTTGAATATTAGTGTATTAGACATATAGATTATATTATGTTTTTGTTTAAACATATTAATGTACGACTTGTTTTAAGTATATTATATTTTTATTACAATCTCCATTTTGTTTGTGTGAATGAGCAGAATCCATAACCTGGACATGACCACAGCAGTCAGTTACCTCTCTTCCACTGACGTTGCAATGCAGATGTTGGGAGCAGCCTACATACAGCATCAGTGTTACCACAGCAATGAAGCCAAGACCATGGTAAAAACAAAAACAAACTTTGTTAGTTTATTAGTTCAGCAATAAACATTTGAAACAATGGACACTATGGAAATAACACATACAATGGAAAATTTTGACTTCAATCAACAACAATGTGAGATCGTATTTTAAATTTAGTCAAAATTTCTGGTACCTTGGCAGAATTTGCTTGTGTTTTACATGACAACCTTTAGTCCAGGGCAGCAACAGAGCTCTGTTTGGACAAGATTAGAGGGCGTACACACAGGATGTGCTCACCCTTTCAAAAACAGCCTGACGAAGTGCATCCGACAGGAACAGAGTCCCGGGGTCTAGTGACGTGTTTTTGAAAGGCGAAATCTTTTGAACTATACTCAGTCTTTAAAAGTGCAAAGTTCATGCTGCGAGACACTGAAGAAACAGACATTATCAGTGACAAAAGACTGATACATAAGTACAACATCACGTCATTTAAAAAATAGCTCAGGTGCAAACTCCCCCCCAAGTAGTTGGATGATTTGTCTGTTGAGTGGTTGTGTAGACAAAATTACCAAAGCTTGTTTCCACCACAGAATAAAAAATTAAAATGTAATTGCGATTTATTATTTTATTTCAAAATTTTACTTTATTTCTCACTATTCCAAGATTATAACTCACAATTCTGAGAATAAAGTCTGATTGTGAGATTGAGAAACTCGCAACTGTGAATTGCTAAATATAAACTAGCAATCTCACAATTCTGACTTTATTTCTTGCAATTCCAAGAATATAACTTGCAATTCTGAGAAAAAAGTAAATATCTCGCAATTATATATATATAAAAAATTCCATACAAAATGACGAAAATCCCTTTTAAAGTCTATACAAATAAACCATGTTCAAGGGGGAAAAAATAAATCAATGAGACAGCTTTACAATAAAAAAAGTAAATTGTGTAAAGTTTGGCTAAAAAAATGTCAAATCTTAGATGTCAGCAAAATATTTATTTGTATAGCCCATTGAGCATGGTCAAGCTCTAGGCTAAGCTGCTTTTTCTTCACTATTGTTATATTTTATACTCAAGCCAGATGGAGAGAATACCTTCACCCTGTCCTTAATCTTTATCCTGAACCTCAGGGAGCAGAACATTCCGCCTGAGAGCACATCATGGCAAAACATAGACAGATGTCCGAGCAGGTTGCCATGTTGGGCTGAAAAAGTGTTGTTAAATAGATTAGCTATTTTTGTCTGCTAAGTGTAAAGCACAGAAATGGGATTCAGAGACCTGGGATTATTTAGGAATCAATATAAGTAATGAACTGATTCAAAAATTATTTTTCTTTCTCGCCGAACTGATCTAGATGTTTTTATTCTCGCCACAGTTGCGCAGTTTGAAGGGCATTTCAGCATTAGTACAGCTGTTCAGCAGTGAGAACCAGGAGGTACAGCGCTATGCGACAGGTGCTACACGCAATCTCATCTATGAGAATATGGACAACAAGACAGCACTTATCGAAGCTGGTGGCATTAGCAAACTAGTTGGAGCTTTAAGAGAACCAGATGATGAACTACGCAAAAATATCACAGGTGCGTATGTTTGAGTGAGTTTTTTTTTTTGTTTGTTTGTTTTTTCAGAGCAGGGTAAAAGTTTTGGACTATGAACTTCACTTTGGAAATAAACAGTGGCACTCATATCTTAGCTAGAAGTCCGGTGTATTTAGAAGTATATCAATATTGATTGAGTACATAAGTCCTCCACATCAGTAAGGTCTGGTGATTTTTAGATGACAACTTGGAGCAGATTTGTCAGTGCAGACAGGTGGAGCGTTAAGTTAAGCAGTGAGCATGTTCAAAGAAACAGAGAGAGAGAGAGAGAGAGAGAGAGAGAGCAGAAAAGAAAAGAAAAGTTGTCTGGCTGTTACCTGAAATCACTCCAAGTCTCAGAGGCAGTGGGAAGTAGACTCCCAGAGGCCTTTGTGCTTTGTGAGCTCTGCTATCACCCCCACCCCTCACACACTCGCACTCACTTAGTAAACAATCCTTGACATTCTTTCCTGCTGGACTCGGGGTTGCCAGGTCTCTTAGTGGCATTTTATGACTTGTACTCTTATCTGTGATGAGTTTAAAACCTCACAAGACAATAGCAGCTTAGTGATCTGTGTACTAAACATCTCCCAATGGGCAGTTTTATACATTTGAGAATTTAGACTCTTTGAAAAAAAAGTGTTTTTTTCGTTTTGTTTTTCAAAATTAATTTTAGGTCACACTTTAGATTAGGGTCCAATTCTCACTATGAACTAACTATTAACTATGACTTTTGCCCCAATAAACTCCTAATTATTGCTTATTAAAGGAGAACTCCGGTCAATTTTAACATTGAGCAAATTTTTTTTGTAAATTTGGAGTGCTGTCAATACAGAGAACAACGACAAAAATCGGTGTCGCCTACACCGTGTTATCCTCTTTTTAAAATTTGCACCCTGTTGACTTCAATGGGGCAAGTTTTAAACCTGCTTTTAACCTCTTAACATCCTTGATGTGTCATTACAAGTGCACAGCCAATGTGAGTGATTCCTTCAGAGTGATCACGGGTGAATCTGACTGCAGTAGATGTGAAAGATATTAATAAAAATTATGTTATTTCAGCCAGCGCACATACCTGTATTTACATCCTGTTTTCGGCCCCATTGAAGTCAACAGGGTGCACATTTTAAAAAGAGGATAACACGGTGTAGGCAACACCGATTTTTGTCGTTGTTCTCTGTATTGACAGCACTCCAAATTTACAAATAAATTAGCTCAATGTTAAAATTGAACGGAGTTCTCCTTTTATAGTTAGTAAGGTAGTTGTTAAGTTTAGGTATTATTGGGTAGGATTAAGGGATGTAGAATATGGTCATGCAGAATAAGGCATTCATATAAGTACTAATAAACAGCCAATATCCTAGTAATATGCATGCTAATAAGCAACTAGTTAATAGTGAGAATTAAGCCCTAAACTAATTTTATTACTATAACTATTACTTATAATATGTGTAGTAGTGTCAATTATGCAGTTTTTTCTAAAAATAAATAAAAATAAATGTAATGGTTGATAACCATGACTAGGCAGTCATGTGTTTATATATTCATCCCTACATGTCAGTTAACTTGTTTTTTCATAATGAACTTAATAAAATATATGATAACGTAGCTCATTTGATCATTTAATTCAGATCAACAAAACATTGTTTTATGATATTATCCCTTTAAGGAAATTTCTGCTCCTATTAAACAAGCTTCTTGTTTTGCTGAACAAACTTTGCCATTTAGTTTTATGTAGTCTGAATGATAAAAATCCACATAAATGGCATAGGTGAAAACATTTTATTTAAATGATATTTTTGGGATGCAACACATATATGAGTTCATACAAAGTATACTGTAGTGAAAGATGAGATAAAAAAAAATGTGATATAACTTAAATATAATATATTAGTTGTTATACTCCTTCAGGATCTGCGAATGTATGTTATATTTATAAGTAAAAAGGTAAAGAGGACTAAATTGTGAGTATCTCTTCTGTAGGCATTTTGTGGAACCTGTCTTCTAAAGACAGTCTGAAGGAGAGACTGGCCAGAGAGAGTTTGTCTGAGCTGACGGAGAGAGTGCTGGTGCCTCTGTCTGGAGGAGGAGATGCTGGTGTCATTCAACAGAGCGCGTCTGAGTCTGATATATTCTACAACACCACAGGCTGCCTCAGGTACAGCCATCAGATATACATGCCTGCATTTAAAAGCATTTATGTTCTATTACCTGCATTATGCACCAATGCACAGCATGGTCAAAAAATAACCAGAGCATGGGGCAAAAAATGTCAACCAATGTTGTAACAAGTCCACGATATTTAAAACCTGGGGTTGTAAAATGTATCCATAATGAATGCCTCTTTTTTAACAGAAAAATAATATTACATGAAATTATATATTGTATATTTCATAATATCATATTATAGGGCTAGACCTGATATTGTCTGTTATGTCAGGTACTATTTGCATTATTTCTTGTACTTTTTACTTAAAAATAAAAAGAGTTCATTTCTGACACTGATGGATCATATGATCACTCATATGCTTTCACTGGGTGACAATCACAAATATGAGTGTTTATGGCTGGTTGCTACTGTGTAGTTTGCAAGTTTGTAAAAAAACACCAGACAAAGAGTATACAACGTATCAGATTTCCAGCTGGAAAGATTTATAGACCTGTTTTAAATATTTAAAGACAAATTCATGAAAAAAACAAACATCTTGGCATGTTAAAGTCCACATGAAATCAAAATTGACCATATTTACTTTGTTTGCCTAAATTGATCGGTTTGTGGTGAACAATTCATCCATGCAAGTCAATCCACACAAAAAAATGTTTTGGCTTCGTAATCTTTAATCAAAATCTGAAAATGCCCCTCCCCTCTGCTTTGGAGGACCTTCCCTGATGACGCAGGTTTGAGGACTTGGGTTGGGAAACGCTTAACCACTCCCCTCAAACCGTTAGTCTGTTATGAGCGAGAGATGGAGAGGAGGAGCGCTAGAGTAAAACCCTGCCCTCTGTTCAATATTCCTTTTCACTGGGAAATACGTCACAACACTGGAGAAAAGTCGTTTGCAACTTCCGGTTCACGCGGATTTTAACATCACCCATTTATATGTATTGAAAGGAACCTGAGCTCAGTGAATGAAAGAACCAGGCAGCAGATGCGGGAATCCCGGGGGCTGGTAGACTCTTTGGTCGGATACATCGAAAACTCCATACAGGAGGGGAAAGGAGAGGACAAGGTCAGACCCGAGAATCAACATTCAAGTTTTGTGCTTGCTAATATACTAGCCTTGAGCCTGTGTGAGTGTGGCATTACTTACAAAGTGAAAACCATTTTCAGGTGGCAATTAGAAAACTATTGTTATTAAATCAAGAACATCAGTTGCTGTAATCTACAACATTACTTCCAAAACCATTTGAAATCCTAATTCTGCACCTCTGTGTCTCTAGGGTGTTGAAAACTGTGTATGTGTCCTGCGCAACCTGTCGTACCAGCTGTACTCTGAGATCCCTGCTTCAGTTCAGATGCGTTTGGAAGGACCCACTCGAGCACAGGACGTGCGACACAATGACCCCATCGGCTGCTTCACACCACAGAGCAAGAAGGCAAAAGATGTCAGTCACTCTTCCACTCTGGCTTTTATATGTATAAGCAATATTATTCTCCTCACAAATGACCTATTTTATATTATTCATTTATGATTATTTCTTTGAAAATACAGTATAGTGATAATAATAAATACTATTGTTCAAAGTTTAGGGTCAGAAGAAGTCTCATTTATTTGATCAGAAATACTGTAAAAAAATTGTAATATTGTGAAATATTATAACAATTTAAAATAACCTTTTCTAATTTTAAATAGCTGCATTTTCAGCATCATTACTCCAGTCCTCAGTGTCACATGATCCTTCAGAAATGAAATCATTCTAATATGCTGATTTGGTGAAACATTTCAAGATTCTTTGATCAACAGAAAGTTCAAAAGAACAGCATTTATTTGAAATAGAAATCTTTTTAAACATTATTTATAAATGTCCTTACTGTCACATTTGTTTAATTTAATTATTTACTTGATGAATAAAAGTTTTTTTTTTTTTTTTTCAGGATTAGAAAGTTCAGATACATTTCTTTTTTATCTCTTCGATCAATTTAATGCATCCTTCCTGAATAAAAGTATTAAGTTCTTTCAAAAAGAAAACAAAAGTCTCACTGACCCCAAACTTTTGAACATCAGTGTGGTTCTGTGCTCTCAGCAGTGTGTTGAAAGAGTTGTTATAGTTCATCTAGTAGACTCCCTGCTGTCTGTCTTTAATGAGTTTATAATGTGTCTCTTTAGAGGAATCAAGAGCTGTCCACCTTCTCTGAAGTGGCCAGAGTCCCTAAAGGAGCAGAGTGGCTGTGGCACCCTCAGATAGTCGGTCTGTACAACCGCATCCTGCAGAACTGCGAGTCAAGCACAGCCACACGTGAGGCAGCAGCGGGAGCCCTGCAGAACATCACAGCGGGCGACAGCAGGGTGAGATACCAGACCTGACGTAATCATATTCCGTATCATAATCTCTTTTGTAGCTGCATCTGTCACTTTTTATCACTTTTAGTGTAAATTGTAAAGTTCAGTGTGTTCTTCAACTCTCCTACTTATTCCATCTGTATGTTCCCATATCTTTGTTTTTCCACTGCTCTAATTACTCACCATCCCCCTATGTTTTTTTGTGTTTTATCCGGCTGGACGTCTAACTAATTGTTATCATTCTCTCTTGTTTTCCTTCACTCGCTATTTCCCTTTGTTCTCTCTTAGTGGGCCTATGTGTTGAGTCGTGTGGCGCTGGAGCAGGAGCGGATGTTGCCGGTGATTCTTGACCTGTTGCGAAGTCCCACAGATGCTGAGCTCCGTTCTCTCACGGGTCTGCTGAGGAACCTCTCCCGACACTGCAGAAACAAAGCTGACATGGGTTAGGGAATGACTTTATGTCCCAGCTCTCTGTCTTTACATTTCAATGAGTAAAACACCCCTGCCAAGATTTCAACATTCTGGCAAAGAAAATGTCTAGATTAGTAAAAACCTACATAAAGTTATTGCCCAAGCGATAACTATAAAAAAAAAAAACTCTCTGATTACTACTGCCCATTGTTCACCCCCACTGTAGACAGATTTCTCACACATTTTACTCCCACACATTCTTTTCAGTTCCCATCAGACTCATACTTCTACCGCCCATTCTTCCCCACCCTGACCTCAGCTCTCTGCTTCACTATAATCCACCCCCGCTGGGCCACAGGGCGCCTCCTTCATCAAACTACACATACATCAATCACTCTTTCACTCTTTTTGTTTGTGTAATTACAGCTAAATTTGTTTTTGCTTCCTATCCATAGCTACCAAAGTGGTGAATATTCTGGTGAACAAACTCCCTTGTGATGGGCATCAGAAGGAACCTTCCAGTGACGTGGTGGTCAACATCTGTGGGGTTCTCAACAATCTGGTGACAGCAAGCTCTGTAGCTGCAAGAGATATCACTTACTTTGATGGACTACCCAAGCTGGTCAGCATTAAGACATCTCATGACAACAGGTAAAACAGTTGCAATGCTATTTACGAAAGCTTTACTTCATTCTTTAATATTGTCAATGTTTCAGATGAAAACCAAAAACATTATGATTTCTCAAGCCTGGTCTTGATGCTGAACTGAAAAAAGTGAAAGTTTTATTCAGGAAGGATGCATTAAATTGATCAAATGTGACAATAAATACATTTATAATAATAGAGAAGATTTCTTTTTATCTTTCTATTGATCAAAGAAATGTATTACATTTTCCAGAATAATATTAAGCAACATTGATACTAATAATACATGTTTCTTGAGCAGCAAATCAGCATTTCAGAATGATTTCTTAAGGATCATGTGACACTGACGCTGAAAATGCCATGACACGAATAAATTACATTTTTAAATATATTCAAATAGAAAAATATTTATTTTAAATTGTAATCATTTTTTATTCAGTACATAAATGCAGTCTTGGTGAGCATAAGATACTTTTTTTCATAAACATTAAAAAACTCTTACCAACCCCACTTAAATACTTTAAATAGACAGTGTAAAAACATTAAGAGCTTGTCACAAATATAAATGCTTTAGTTTTTGGGCAAAAGACTGAAAAAAGCCTTACACTTTTGGGTTATTCTCAGGAATATTGATATTTTGATTGATATCTTTGATGGATTTACTGTAACTTTGTTTAATTTGTAATAGAATAAAATCGAATTGTCTTCCAGCTAACATGTGCCATAAAATATAAGCTATACTGTTTATGATTTGTGAATGTACTGGGATGGGTTGAATAATTGTGGCATTTTAGGATTAAGCTTAAGGTTAGCAACGATAAACTTTGTAATTAGTTATCACATATTGAGTATTGCGGGTGCTAGTGTCAGAATTGGCCTTAGAAAAAAAAGTGGTGGTCCCCAATGTTTATGGTGCTTACAGTTTTGTTACTTTAGAGCTAAGGTGAGAAAGCATAATTTCTTTAAATTTCAGCTGTGACCCAACTGATATGACAAGAAATAATTTTGACCCATTTATATTGGACCTCACCTACCAGCTCTCACAGCACTACTGTTGTAATATAGCCTACATGCTGTTTCATTATTTAGCTGTTTAATTAAGAGCACAATGTCCCAGCATTGCTTCTCATGTTTCTCCCTTCTTATTCTATCTCAGTCCCGGGAAGCTGAAAGCAGCTAGGGCCGCCTCCACGGTTCTGTCCAACATGTTTCAGTACAGCAAACTTCACAGAGACTACAAACAGGTGAGTCTCAGTATCAAACCCAGCTAAAAGCACAAATGAATGTGTTACTGTTCAGAGTTGCCAGTAGTAGGCGTGCGACAAAAGGCCTGTTCTCTGTAATCTGATATGAAAATGGATACCTTACTGTATACAGACTTTGCACTGATGGGTATTGTGTGCATTTGCTTACCGAGTATCAGCCTGCTTGGCCAATGGTCAGTTATTTTATTATGTCAAGTCAATAAATATGGGCGGTTACAGTGTGTGAACAGCTCCTTAAGGATACTGTAAAGCTGTCTAATTGCTTGTTACTGTGCTCTCCTATGTGATATCAGCTGTGTTAGTCAGTTCTATAACTGAACTGGAATAATATTTACCCACAACCGTTACTGATTTCCAGACTAGAAAACATATAGTCTTTTCTGTTTTTACTGTTGAAATGACTTTTCGTTTCTCATGTCTTAAATTATATTGCTGCATATTTACAACAAAATGAATTTTCTCATGAAGGATGGCAAGCACACTACCAAAAACTGCTGACAAAAGCAACTATTTAACACTCGAGCTAAAGGCCGTATCAGTCAGGTTATATCTCTGGCAACAACACAAGATACAGTTAAACTTACTTTGAACTCACTTAAGGCTTTTCCCCCCAAAGTGGTTGTATTGTTTTAAATAGTTAAAGCCTTGTAGACAATGGCCAATTACACAGGAAGAGACCGTCTGACTTATATGTGACTGACCAACCCTACGTTCTTGTAAAAATACAGCATGGTATCCAAATCTAAAATGAATATAACAATAATAAGTCGGTGAATTAATGTACAGACAACAATGATTCAAATTTGTGTCAATTGTGATCAGAATACAAGTACAGATTTTTTTAAACATGTGGGCTAATGCAGACAACTAAGTGATTTATCTAGTAGTGGCCCAAACTAAACTTTTGAATGCCAAGTACCTCACAAAGTGTGCAATCCAGTGGTTTCTTCTTCTTCAGAAGCGCTCATTGTTAGAGGCCAGTACTTTCTTTCTAAAGAGGTCATATTTCACCAGCTCTTGCCATTTTTATGGGCAGTGTGCATCAAATGGTCAGTAAATGGACTGTGGGCGGTCCATGGACTTACCGTCCGAGGCTGAGGCTTGTTAAAGTCTGTTGTCTGTGGTGTTCAAAATGGCGTTGGTCAGATCAGTGGTCCATGTGGAATGCGTCAGTGGAATGCAAGAAGTTCCTTTTTGATCAAAGTTTGGGGCAACTTCTTTCCTTTCCATCATCTAGATATAATATACCAATATATTTCTTCACATGACAATTACCTTTTACATTTAGACTATTATATACTACTAATTAAGAATTAATTTCTCTTTTTCTGTTTTCAATTTTGCAGAAAGGGTTCACAAGACGAGATTTCACTGATGCGGCCATGTAATCTGTGTCCATGACTCGATGCTAAACTCAGTGGACAAGATGGCATTTAACATCCATGGGATTTTACTTTATCACCAAAGTGAATGCAGCCTGTTGTGGCGGAGAGATTAAATTCGGAAGTTTTCTCTAATGACTAGAGTATACATTTTAGTTAACAGCACCCTTAAAGTATTACAACATGCCAGAGATGTTGAGGAATGCTTGCGGAGCACTTAGTCTAACAGACAGGCTGAGATGCTTGTGTGTGTGTGTGTGTGTGTGTGTCATAAACCTCAAGCCTGTTTGAGAGAAGACATTAACAACCATTAGTTCCATTAAATACTGCGGAAACAAGTCAAGTCAAAGTCTAATTCATCTTCATCAGACCTGTTTTTTTAACATAGATTTGAAGTTGAATTTATATATATTCACACAGATTCATAGTTCACAGACTAAAATCATGACATTTAGAGAAAGAGAGACTGAAGTGGACTGTGAACTAAAATGTTGTAGTTGTTTACAACTAATGAAACAGATTTGCTGGCTTTGCAATAAATATTTGCAATTTTTGCTTTTCATGTAACATTGCTGCAGGCTTTTGTGGTAACCTGTTACAGATATAATAGCCTTGGATTTTGAGTGCAAATGAGCTAACAAATGACATCGCACCTGAAATAAACCTTTGAAGCAAAGTATCTCGTTAAAGCCTTACTCTGAAAGCACAAATATTACACACCCATTGCCTTTGGAAACAAATAGAAAAGCATCTTTAAACATTTGTATTACCATTTCCAGAAGATTAAGGCAAAAGAATTTGTGTGCCACTTGTAAAGATTAAACAGGAAACAAACAATCTTGATATTACATATTGTCACGAACTGCTCTGAGACATGAAGGTTGAGCATCCAAATGCAGTATTTATTTAAAGGGTTATCCACAATCATAATCCAAATCCAGACAAGGATCATACACAAACAAACAATCCAAACAATAACAGATAAGGGCTGAGGCAAAGAGAGAAAGCCGAGGGGACAGGCAGAGAATCAAGAAAACCAGGAGACGGGAAAAATGCTCAGAAATGCAGTGAGACATACAAACACTAAAGAAGACTTGGCAGGGAATGAGTGTGAAAACCAGGCTTATATGGGGTGAACTTAACAAGGTAATGACATACAGGTGAATGTGATCATGGCAAAGGATTATGGGTAATGTAGTTTGTGGATGTGTGGTGATTGTCCAGGTTGGAGTACCCTCTGATTGTTATCCCGGGCACTCTCACTGGTGATCATTACACTTATCTTGAAAAAAAATATATATATATATCTTTTTTTTTTTTTTTTTTAATTTGATGTACAGTCAATCCAAATTATTATTATTATCACCCAAATTTAACACATGAACTGATTGGCTTTTAGTTTTGTGTGATTTAATGTACTTCATCTCCCAAAGCACAATCAAAATGGTTCTGATGGTTATTATGAATAAAGAGGTTCATGAATGTTGAACAGTATACACTCTTCCAGAAAATTAACTGACACAAAAAGCCTTGTGAAATACATGCTCAACTCTTTTTCTTTCTTTTTTGGGGTAGGTTTCTTGAGGCTAATGACTGATAGGTTAGAATACATTGTGGGTCAGTGTACTAGAAGTTGTGGCCTTTAGTTGAGTGCATGGGAACATGCTGAGCAACCACTGACCAAAAACAGCTCTCTCTTCAATATAAAGACGGAACTGTAAAATGCTGAAAAAGAGCCTTGTCCTAACTGGACGACGAAGAGAGGGAGATGAACAGAGGGTTTGTTTGTTTTAAAAAAATCTTCTGCCCAGAGAAATGATTCTAACTGTTTACTCTCTAAACACTAGAGACAAAGCAAATATGTTTTTTTTTTTTTTTTTTTTTTCAAAAATAGAAGTCAAATCCAAGACAGTGTATCCACAAGAGAGAGAAAAAAAAAAAAGATAATTAAAAAGGAAGATTAAGACCTTTAATGTTAGCAAATTAAAAAGGCACTCCACATTTTATACATATCTGGTTTACGTGGTATGAGCCAAGTATGTTTGGCTAAAAGAAAAGTCCAACGCAGCCACAGAAATATGCACACATGAAATTACTCAAGTTCCCCATATGTGGCCCATCAACACTTAGGGAGTACAAGACTATCATTTCTTAAGAAAAAGTTGCTGTTCCATAGAAAAAAATGTGCACGCACACACTCTAACACAAGATTCACAGCTGCCTCGCCTCAAACAGCTAATCTTCCTTATAGTGAAAAATAAATATACCAAAATGTATTTGAAATAATTGTATTTTATGCAGTACAAGTCTGCTAAATTGGAACAACTAATTCTGTACTTAATGCACTTTAGTTATCCGGAAATAGTGCTGAGGTCCAACTAAAGATATACTTAAGTATATCTGATTGTGCTAAAGTGGAACTATTACAAGTATCTTGCATTTAAAGACTGATATTATACAGTGATCATTTCCTTACTAATAGTGAGTAAAACATATTTTATGCATAATATTACAAAATGTGCAATAAAGAAGTACTAATATAATATTTACATCAGTAAGTCTCAAGCAATATGTCAGAAAAAAATGTTAACGGATTTAATAATGTATTTTGAGAACGTAATAAATGTATTTTAAATACATTTTGGTACAGATATTTTCACTAGGGTTCAAGGACTATTATTAGAAGATACATAAAAAGGGAAGATAAAACAATGCAGCTTTGTGCCAACAGGCTGGGGATGACTTCAGATGTTGCGTTCTGATTCCAGCAAAATAACAAAACCTTTCTTCACATTGTATTTAGGCTACTATAAAAAGCGAATTATTATTAAAATATAAATATTAGCTTATTAATAACCCATCAATAACAACACAACAGAAATCTTAAGCAACTGACAGAATAAGACAAAACGCATTTAGCAAAAGTAACTGTGTGGAACCCAAGTATTCATTCTTTGTCTGAAGCAACTCAGCATTGTAGACATGCATTTCTACTGACATCTTGTGGAGGACTAAAGGGGCAACGGTTTAATTTCAACTTCAATATTTATTTCACCCTTTCATTCCTGGAACACAATCCCCGGTTTCACAGACAAGGCTTTAACCTAGTCCTAGACTAAAATGCAAGTTTCAGCTGTTTTAACTGAAAGAAACTTGCACTGACATACGAAATATGTCACTGCCATTGTTTTGTCTCAAGATGCACAGCAGAAATGTTTTTTTTTTCTAAGGCAAGTTTATAAAAGCTACTTAAATGCCTAATCCTGGCTTAATCTAAACCATGTCTGTGAAACCAGACCAATAGGACAATATCAAAAATACAATAGGCTATCAAAATATAATTTTATGTACTGAGAAACACAGTTGTTTAGAATTGCTATGGACAGCATTGTAAAGATAATAACACACATTGGCACAATTCCTGATATTTTTTGTTTGTCACATTCAGGTCTTCACATTTAAAGGAGAACTCCGGTCAATTTTAACATTGAGCTCATTTTTTTCAATACAGAGAACAACGACAAAAATCGGTGTTGCCTACACTGTGTTATCCTCTTTTTAAAATTTGCACCCTGTTGACTTCAATGGGGCAAGTTTTAAACCTGCTTTTAGCCTCTTAACATCCTTGATGTGTCATTACAAGTGCACAGGTCATGTGAGTGATTCCTTCGGAGTGAACGCGGGTGAGTCTGACTGCAGTAGATGTGAAAGATATGGATAAAAATGATATTTATTTAGCCAGCGCTCATAGCTGTATTTACATCCTGTTTTCGGTCAAAGTCCATAGTAATCGATTGTCGAGTTCACGCGCATGATCATAGGTACTGAACCTATGCGCGTGAACTCGACAATCGATTACTATGGCCTTCGGCCGAAAACAGGAAGAAAATACAGGTATGTGCGCTGGCTGAAATAACATCATTTTTATTAATATCTTTCACATCTACTGCAGTCAGATTCACCCGTGATCACTCTGAAGGAATCACTCACATGACCTGTGCACTTAATGACACATCAAGGATGTTAAGAGGCTAAAAGCAGGTTTAAAACTTGCCCCATTGAAGTCAACAGGGTGCAAATTTTAAAAAGATAACACGGTGTAGGCAACACCGATTTTTGTCGTTGTTCTCTGTATTGACAGCACTCCAAATGTACAAAAAAATAAGCTCAATGTTAAAATTGACCGGAGTTCTCCTTTAAGTAAAAGTCCTCATGAAACTAGGTTTTCATTGTGAAGCTAAATACAGCTTTTTTACTTTTAATAAGAGTAAACATTAAAACACAATATATTCTGTTAAAATGGAATTGCCATAAAATGTTTTTGGCAACAAAATGAATGGATTATTTTAGGCTTGTTGGATTTTCTCTTAGAAGCGCACACACACTAAATAAAATAATTTGACATTTTCACATTTTTTTCATTGCTCAGAAATATAGTTAATTTATGACGCAACCAAAAACATGTATGGTGTATCCCTCTGAAGCAGACCAAATATGACTCATCTTGAGGCGAAACTGTAAACTGCAACGAGAGCTTTCCACTAAGTTCCAGTAAGATGCTGAAGGCTCTGGAAGTAGTGAAGTGAAGAGATCTGTCCCATGTACTGATGCAAGTGAGATAATGATCTCAGTCAAATACAGAAATCTTCCTTGTGTCACGTCTTGTTTGCACACAGAAGTCAGAAGGTTTTCAGATCTCTCAAATGAAAGAACACGGTTTGAACCTTCACCGTTCACACCTCAGTAGATCTGCTGTCATACGTTCCCTTTGCTTCACTGTTAAAATCAGAGAATCAACAACTGGAAATAAGCATCACAGTGAGGCTTGAAATTATAATTTTTATATAAATCAACACAAGAAAATACTTACTTGAGTTCCTTTTTCAGTCTTCTCAGTTTGTCGTTTAGCCTTTCATTCTTCACTCTGATGGGATTGTCAGGTATAAACCAGGCAGCAATAAATTTGCACATCACCACTACATGCTGTGTATGAGGAGTGGAGAGAAGAACAAATCTCAGACGATATTTAACAAAATATATTAATGTTTGTTAAAAACTAAATCAAATTAAATAGAAAAACAAGTTAAATAGCTCTAACATTTGTACCTCGAACAGAACAACAAAGGCAAAGCGGAGTGCCAGAATGAGCCAAAACTGAGAGGTGAGACTCTGGTCTTCATCACTGCGGTAGTCTCTGTAACTGTAGTACACACAATACACATTCAATGCAATGACGCTGTATCACATGAAACATTTCCTCGTTAGTCCAGTATGAACTAACCAATCAAATGAATCCGTATTAATATAAGTAGAAGTAAAAACCAACAAAGTTGTCACCTGCACTGCGTAACATTATACCCGTTGTTTTCGGTCAATTGCTTGAAGTCGTCTTTCACTCTCTCATTGGACATGAACGCTGTTGCCAGAGTGTTGTTGATATACCCTGTCATACAGCTATCAGACAAAATAAATGCACTCATTACAGCAGTAATCTACTATCATATATGCTTGAAAACAAATAAGCAAACTTTTTTTTCCAATATTGTTGTGGTGAGAGAAAAAGGTGGACAAAAACAGCTTATATTGTCTGATGGTTTGTAGCTCAGATACTCACTCCAGGTCTGTACTATTGCTGACAGCACAAGGTCCATAATGATATCGATACACCAGACGAGGTATGAAGTCAGAGGTAATCCCAATCACTAGTCCATTAGCAATGACAGCCATCACACCAATAGCTTCTAATATTCCAGTCCACACACCTGCCACAGGAGAACACACAACACATCATGGTTTACTCCATGATGATAGCTAAACTCACACATCACCACTGCACAAATACATGCACAAAAAAGCCAATACAGTAGCTATTCACCAATGTCATTTGTCTTTTTGGGCACTAGGCGGCGCTCAAGGCTGACCATCTTGATGGCATCCAGCCTGATCTCAAAGATGTTATTGATGAGAGCCAATAAAGGAGCCAGAGGAAACGCAGCCACAAAGATGGTGGTGAAACTGAACTGAAGAACTAATGACACAGGGAAGAACAGCATGTGTTAGTGTACAATATTGTAGCATAGCAACATTACAGTCACATCTTTACAATTCAAAAATGATATTCCAATAAAAAAAAATAGATGTTATACAAGTCAGCAATACTGTAAAAATAGTTTGTGCTGAACATAGGTAACAAAGAAAGATACACACCCATTTCCAAAAACTCATTAAACAAGCTGAAAGAATTAACATCATTCAGGTCGTAGTTTTCCAGCCAATTACGAAGGTTGCAGAGGTCACATGGGAAGAAGTTAGTATCATCCTCTCGACATGCCTTCCGGTAACAGTTACCACACTTTCTGCGCATCGTCTTAGCTTTTGTGTGCCTGAAACACACCTTTAACCAGCTGCAGAGAAACGGCATAGTCAGAGATAGAAAGTGAGAGAAAAATTTTAAATAATAATAATAATAATAATAATGAAAAGAGCAATCAGCGAAAGAAGTTTTCATTGGGTTTTAGTGTATATTTTTGTAAACACTTACGGCACTGTGAACTCAAATATGTTGTTGATTGTTTGTTTGAGCACTAGGATTACAGCCATCTGGATGAAGAGATCCGTAAGGCAGCCGCTTGGATGACACTAAATCAGAGAGAGAGATAGAAAAAAAATGACTTTTACCTCTTATTTTTGTTTACAATTACATTTGAAGATTTGATTCAGCTTTGGATAAAAGCGTCTGCCAAATGCATACATGTAAATATGCATTTGTAAATATAAATGTAATGTACAATGATTACTGCATGAATCGTACCTCTTCTAGCCTCCATTTCCCTGCAATTCGAACATAGTTTCCTGGATAGCCATTGATCCTAAGCACAGCACAAAGAGACTTTGAATAGACTGTTAGAGTAAATAACTAGATAAGCACACACTCACTCACACAGACAAACACACACACACACACACACACACACACACACACACACACACACACACACACACACACACACACACACACACACACACACACACACACACACACACACACACACACACACACACACACACACACACACACACACACACAATTACCTTCCCAGAAAGAACGCCACATAAAATAGTGATGAGAAGAGAGTAAAGAATTGAAATGTGAACATCTTCACAGTGAAGCGCTTCTCTGTGGCTGCAAAGGAGCGAGTCTTCTCTACAAATAAACAACAGAGACATTTTAAGTACTTAGCCTGTTTACTGACATGCAAACAAATATTATAATTTAGATTTATTACCCACCAAACTCACACAGTTTGAACGCCACAATTTTGTTGACCTGAAAAGAATTATAGCAATTAGACAGGTGCTATGTTTTTTTAACAAGCAGATGCTTTATGCCCATTAGACAGTTTATCTGTCAGTTCTTACCCGAGTCATAACCTGAATAGTAATGTAGTGTAGCACTGCTCCGGACAACATAGCTATTGTGGAAGCACGCTCACGCAGAAAGTGCAAGCTGCTTTCGGACAACAATATTGCAGTTAAAACACGGAAGATCACCAGAGCATGGGTCAGACCAATGATCACCACCAGCTGAAAAACATGAAGATACAGTTGTTATTATGTTTATAAGTGCATATCAGTAGCCGGGCTAACGTCAGACCTCGTCTCATTGAGACGTGGTCTGGGAACCACACGTTCATTTTCTCGTATTTGAGGCGTGGTTTACGAATGCCCAGAGCCGTTTATTGGGCGCTACGAATATCTATCACATGCACCTGTACGTAGCTCATAGCCAATCGTTTCAATTATACCAGATGATGTATGTAGAGCGACAGAAATTCGACAAGGAAGAAGACGATGGGTCAGAGATTTATGTGTACACGATGGCGTTCAGCGACTATTGCCGTTTGTGCTGCATCGAAAAGGTAACTTTGCGTCTGCTGCCATGTTGGATCCATCCATAGATATAAACAAAGTGCTTGTGTGTTGCATAGACGTCATCATCGTCTTGCTGCTCCCTCCCCGTTCTGTGATTGGTTCCCTTTTTGAGGGGAAAATCTGGTCCATGGTGTCCAGACTGCCTAGCAGCGTGAATAAAATCGCGCTGCGCGCAAGGCAGCATGGGGAAACCCAGGCTAGCATATCAGTCCTTTTAAACAATAACAACTTTTGAAGTAATAGTAATGCTAATGCATATATATATATATATATACATAGTAAAAATGAATGTGTTTCTCACCACTAATGTGACCAACAGAAGCACCACGATGCTGCGCAGGTAGGAATGTCTGAACTCTTTGGGTTTACACTGAGGGTTATTTACAATCTCCAAAATCAGTTCTTCCTGTGGACAAATAGTCATTCGGCTCCATCAGCAGATGCACATTAAATATGCCAAAATAATGATCAGAAAAATATTAATGAGTCTACCTCCTCCTCGCACCAGTTGAACACTTTCCACTTTGACACATACAGAGCTCGATGTCTCTTCCACAACTCCAAGAACAGGGTTGCTAGTCAAACAACATAACAGTACCTTAGCATTTGTCAAATGACACTGAAATATGTCATTTCCATTAGCTAAAGGGCAAAACTCACCCCAAATCGCCATGAACATGGCAAAAGCCACCGTCCCTTCATTGTCAAAAAGTTGGCTCACCTGTTTGTAAGCATTTACTGTTAACACAACTAGTCAAGATGAAACAGATAAGCACAGGTAGAAAATAGTGTGGCATTCAGCTCTCATTTATTTTGAATCAAGTTTCTTTTTGGAAGAAAGTACTTTCGTTCAAAAAGGATATATTACATTAATCAAAAGTAAAAGAAAAGACATTTATAATGTTGAAATAAATAATGTTCTTTTCCTTTTCAACATTCTATTCATCAAAATCTCCTGAAAAAAAAGCATGGCGGTTTCCACGTAATATATTTTAAATGTTTTATTTTATTGTAATAATAGTTCACAAAATCATAAGAGACTTCTTTCAAAAACATCAAAAAAATCTTACCAACCCCAAACTTTTGAACAGTAGTGTATCAAATACAACAATTAATGGTGTCAAGAAATGCAAGAAAAAGAGTGACATGTTTATTCACTGACCTTGGCATATGTACAGGTCTCAGACAGGTTCCACACATTGCATCTTGTGTCACATCTTGGACACATGATGGTGTTGGAGTCACAGACTTCATGACTGTAAGAACACCCAGACACCACGACTTAGAGATAATTGGGAGTCAATTAAAATCAGATTATTCTGTCTGCATACGATCTGTAATCTGCCTCTACACCTCAACACTCAGCATTTGTTTGCTGTAAATATACTCACATGAGTGGACTGGTATTGAAGAAGGCAAGGCCGTACAAGAACACAATGACACCAATAATAGCTGCAGGGATAAGCATCCGTGTGTACCAGCCCAGCCACAGGTAATACAGTGCCACTTTCTCCCCAAAATAGTCCCTAAAAATGACATATGTGAACATAGAGTGGTAAAAAAAGGATTTTCAAGGAACAGAGAACAATATAAAACCAGTAGAACTTACTTGACATCAGTGACAGGCTGTTTAAAAAGCTTCAATACTGAAAGCCAGCTTGCCCACTTCTTCTTTAGTTTTTTCTGCTCTTGTTTCTGAAGAGACAAGTCAAAAAAGTTTAATGTGACCTTTTACAATGACAAACCTCAGATATTTATTTAATGATTTCCTTAGCTACAGTCTATAATAAATAAAAACTCAAACAAATAAGGGCTTTTACCTCATGCAGACAGAAGATGGACTCAAAAGCACCTTCACTCAGCAACTCGTCAAGGCTCTCTTATAGAGTAAAATAGTGAATAAAGACATTGATAATATTACAGAGGCTCAGTCCTGGTCCCTTTCATTATTTCTTTAAAAACATCGAACATGAATGGGTGTCTCTGTTATTGACTTCTGAGCCCTTTTAATACATGCATAGGAAAATTCAAACACTTTTAGATTCAATGCAGTTTCATATTACATACATTTTATGTAAAGCTTTTTTGTAGACAAAGTGTTTGAAAGACTTAAAGATAACAAACTCAAGTTACACTACCGTTAAAAGTTTTGGGGCAAGTAAGATATATATATATATATATATATATATATATATATATATATATATATCTTACTTGCCCCAAAACTTTTAACGGTAGTGTAACTAAAATATATATATATATATATTTTTTTAATTCAGATAGGATGCACTAAAATTGGTCAAAAGTGACAGACATTTATAAAACAAAAAAAAATCTATTTCCAATAAATGCTGTTCTTTTAAAATGTATTCAATTTATCAAAGAAACCCGAAACCAATGTATCA
Organism: Scardinius erythrophthalmus; assembly: GCF_964197995.2. Lineage (NCBI taxonomy): Eukaryota > Metazoa > Chordata > Actinopteri > Cypriniformes > Leuciscidae > Scardinius > Scardinius erythrophthalmus. The sequence continues at coordinate 42,051,921 of NC_138222.1, forward strand.
GTTTCCACAAAAATATTAAGCAGCACATTACTGTTCAGCATTGATTATAAGAATAAATGTTTCTTGAGCACCAGACCAGCATATTCGAATGATTTCTGAAGGATCATGTGACACTGAACACTGGAGTAATGATGCTGAAAATGCAGCTTTGCCATTACAGGAATAAATTACATTTTTAAAATATATTCAAACAGAAAACAGAAAAATCTTTTTAAATTGTAATAATATTTCATTTTAAGGTATTTTTTATTCAATCATTTCAGCCTTGGAGAGCAGAAGAGACTTCTTTCAAAACATAAAAAATTCATTCCGACTCCAAACTTTTGAACTTTTGAAAGTTTTTAGTTTTTAAGGTTTAGAATGAGTCAAGACAACAATGGGAAATAAGACGAAGTGAAAGTGAAAAGGAAAGAAAGTGTACCTCCTGTTCCTATAAATGTATTGTACAAGACGAAGTGGACAATCCTGATTCTATGAAACAAAGGAATAGAAACCCATTACAAAAGCTATGAAAAGAACGTCTTATGTGGCAGATTTCAAATTCAATTTTAAGCAGTGTAGAGGTGCTATCTGTGACCCTCACCTGGTGCAGAACGACACAGACGATTCACACTTTTGCTCCGCGCTCCAGTTACAGGCATCAGACACCTTTAGCAAGTACTTGTACTTTGCAAACATCTCCTCAGGTGCACAGATACCGAAGAACACCTTTCCAGCATGTTCAATTCTCTGTTCAAAAGTAATGAGAGCCTTGAGTAAGACAGTCAAATTGAACTGAAAGACACAATACTATGTGTGTGACGGTGACAACATACAGTCACTTTAATGTTCTTCTGTTTCAGTTCGCCAATAAAGGCATCCTGCTTCTTGAAGGTTTGGTCCTCCATGTCCTCCACTTTATCAGCCACCAGGACATAGTCAAATAATCGAGGGACGTATGAGTTATGCTGAATGAAACAAATGCAGAAATAACCAAGACAGAAAGAAACATGCTTGCAGAGCAGACATACCATTTTTCTCTGAATATCAATTAATGATCAGACTGTATTTCTGCTGACTCTAGGTTTTGTGGGTTTGGTTTAGTTGAGTGTTTGGGTCTGTGACTGTCAGCTGTTTTTTCCAAAAGTTTAGGTCAAAAAAGTGATGTGAATGTGACATTATGACCATAGTTTGGTAAGATATAACATCATCATGTGCTTTGCATGTGAAGTCATCACAACTGAACATGTGCTCGGGTAGAAATGTGACTGTGGTGACTGTGGTATTTAAATCCTATTGGTCAACAAATGCACAAAAACACATGTCTGGTCTCTTTTCTTACCTGTGGTGTAAGTAAAGTCTCATTTGCATTGTCCAACTCATACATAGCCATTTCATCCTGCAATACATAGAAATAACGGTTACACTTTATTCTGAGGTGTCAGTGTTACAGTGTAATTATATATTTAAGTACTGAGTAATATTAAGCAACTACAGTACATGTACTTGCTATAGGGTTAGGGCAGGATTAGGATTTTGTTGAGGGTTAGTTGCATGTAATTATGCATAATTTACTGTTATTACTATCGTAAGTACATAACAAGGACAAAAGTGTTACCCAGAGAACTATAAATAGGTTTAAATAGTTTACTGACCAATGCACAATTTCTGAATAGCAAGTGCATATACTGTAAAAAATTCACCTACTGCCACTGTGATTAATGTATTGAGGACAGCATAAGACTTATCTATGTACTTACAATAAACCAACCCGGTATCACCCTGAGACAGAGGAAAATGTGCATTATGCAAACTGACATTTGTTTGTGATGCCAAACCTTATCTCAAGTGAAACGCAAATTTCTAACCTGTCTTCATGCAAGCTACTACAGTAATACTTAATGACTAACCAGCTCTATATAAAGCAAACTGATCAAATACAGCAGGATCCAAATATCTTTTTAAAGTTTTTCGCTCACATTGTTATGATGATAGTCTAGTTTGTAATTATACTTTTTAAAGATTAAATAAAAAATAAAAGACTTTTCACCAGTTTTGTCAAGTAAAACCGGACTTCAACGGAGCTCGAAAACATGTGCCCATATGAAACCATGTGTTTTGTAGAAATTAAAGCCAGTTGGATGGGAAATGTTTAGGCTATTATTAATATTCTAGGATGAATTCAGATTGATTGGGACAAAAAAAAACCTGAATTTGTTTGATAATTTCTTGTAGCGTAAAAGCTTTCTTTCCCTTTTTTTTTCCTACGTCTGATGTTCACTTTGACAGCAGTTACTCCTGCTGGTATGATGGCAGGTCAAGACATGCCTGTGGGTAACAAGTGTTTGATAAGAGTGTGTGTTTGTGGGTGTCAGAAAGACTGAGGAATCACTAAGAACGTGGATTATTATTCCTCACCTCTGCCTTACAAAATCATTAACTGAAGTCACAGTAATTAAAATATGTTCTTGCTCTAGTCAATGACATATTAAAAAGCAGCACATGACAAATAACCTGTTTAACCATAACATAACCATCATTCGTTCAGTTTTTGCATACATTTACGTAATATGAACACGTACCTGAACACTTTACTCAACCAAAACAGATTAATCAATAATGAGTCTAAAAAAAATCTAATCCCTAATCAAGTTTTTGTATTACCGTATGCGAGATTAAGGAGGTCATAAGCAAATTACTGAGTTGTCTGTGTAAAACACGAGTTATACATTAAGTTTACGCTCACAACAGAGTCTTTCTTCTGAAACATTCACATGAAAGATCTCAACAAGATGTTCAGGTCAGGTGAGTGTTCTTCAGAATAGTTTCTGATTGCATTAATCCCTCCTAAATAATGCAGTTTAACCTGTCTGAAACGATACATTTGAATAATCCAAACGAGACAGTTATTTATAAATCCCAAGACAAAGTCATTCACTAAGGAAAAATAAAATTGTAAATAAAATAGGATGCACCTCCCTATTTTAAACAGTGTTATGGGATAAACTATTACTGTAACTTCCCTCTCTAGGCTATGTTGGATATATTGTTACAGTAATATTGTTGGTGGTGAAAGCGACTGATGTATATGACAGGATGAGTGCAACACAGAGACTACAGTAGTCTACCAATTATTATATATTAAAAGGGTATAAACTGCACATTTAATATTACTAAACAGCATAGTTATATAACGAAACATCTGTAACTAAATACTCAGAAAACAAAATAGTATTTTCTCTTCACATGAGCTATGTCTCACATCGACCAGATAAATTAATAAACACCTCAAAACCAATCAGACAGGCATTGACCTATGCACACACACACACACACACACACACACACACACACTGTAGCCTACCTCTCGATCAGTGAAGAACATTCTCAAATCAAAGTTTTCAAAGCAGCTCAGTTCAGTTTAGGCAGACCGATGTCAGTCTCTCTTCTCTAATCCTCACATAGCCGAAGACCAGCTTTAACTAATGAGAGAAATTCAAACTGACTAGAGTAGAGACCGATCGAAAGCAGTGTAACCTACACTTCCGCATTTCCCATCTCATATTTAAGACATCCGCGAGCTCGACGGTATGATCGTGACTTCTACCTTTACAGGTGAGACAACAGACGTCATCGCTCTCTGTTGAAGGGCGGGTCCGAGGTTTTACTCTCAATATCAGAGAGACCAATACTGATAACTTGAGATCGAAACTCGGACGTTACTGCAGTGGCAACAGTCATTCGGCTCTGAATATGCTAAACTCAAAAAAATGAGTTAGGAGAGTTGGGCACAGTTGTCACTGCACTGCTATTTTTTTTTTACATGCAAATACTTGCTGCTTTAACCTCCTAGAATCCAGAAGAAAAATAAAAACCTTTGGAATCTTTGGAACATTATTTCATTAAAGAAAAAAATGGGTACAATAAATGATTGCATCTCAGTCAAGAAAATGAAGGCAACACATTAAGACTGTTTTCCTGCTCAGACAGAACATGAGATAAACACCCTGCGATAAAACCATTAGCCATTAGGACATTAGTGGCTTTTATAAACTTGCCTTAGAAAAAAACATGACTGGTGTTGCATCTTGAGACAAAACAGTGGCAGTGATGGATATGTCAGTGCAAGTTGCTTTCAGTTAACAGCTCAAACATGCATTTTAGTCTGGGACTGTCCGTCTGTGGAACCGGGTGTAAAACTCTCATCTGGAGAAAAGATGAGCATAGGACAACGCCCAGACTTCTCTCCTCTTCCATGAGCACCCCTCTCCTTACTCCCCTCCTTTCACATGGCTCAAGTCACTGTAGGTTCACTAATACTGATGATATAAAACATGATGTATCTTGTGAATCTATTCCTATTAGGAAAACGGGCAGAATAGTCTTTGGGGATTCTGTTACCAGAAAACCTCCACACACTGCTGTGTGTGTCTCTCCACTGTCAGGTATATTTCTTACTCTTAGATTCTTTCTTTGAGCAATTGATGTTATTATTTATGAATTGGCTTCTAATTGCTTCATTGTGTAATTGGCATGATACATTTTTACCTGACGAATAAAATGTTATGTTTGATTTATTCTGTATTCTTCTGAAAACATTGAGTATATTATGGAGTCTGGTGTAGGTCAAACTAAAGGCTCATGAATAAATGTAACATTAGGCACGTCATCTTAGACTTTTTGATTTCTATCGATCACTGACTTAGAAAGTTGTATGGAAACGGATAAATAAACTACTCTTTTTGTATGAGTAAGCAGTATGCAACCATCTAAAGGTAATAGCTAACCCTGCACCATCTGACTAAGATCAGACTGGTGAGTTTGTGTTCGTAAAGTTCCACGTAACCAGGCCGGCGTGCGACTCCATGTGACATCGGGTTCCTAATGAATGAATAATTGAAAGTATGGGATTCCCAGAATAAGATCTAAATGAATAAATAACCAATATTTATGATTTGTTCCTAATTAGAAACATTCTAAATTTAATAATCATTTGAAATTGGAGTCAGATTAAGCAAGGATCTTAAGTCAATTTTATATTAAATTCTAATAATTAAGTGAACTTCACAGAAGCACTAAAAAGACCAACAAACATTATAACTTCGCCCACGCCGGTCGATTCTGTCGTTGGGCCGGCAAAATTGTTTGCATGAAAATGCAAAATAACTACAAAACACAGGGATTGCATTCACAAAAAGTATTTTTAATCCAATTAAATACTTTTTAACCAAGTATAACTACTAAGAATTATTCAGACTATATAAATTTCAATTACTTTTCTAGACCCGCAAATTATACTTTTGCAATACCTTGATTTCTCCAGGTTTACCAGGACCATAAGGTCATTAAAAAACACTAAGGAGAAAGTTGGTGAAGTTGGTGAAACCACCCAACATTTAGTTTCTCTGAAAATACCTGGATATCATTCTTAAGACTTTAAACTGTAATTATTTCCTAAAACACACATGCTCTACAGAGGAGGGCAAAAGCAAGAATGGTGTACAGTGGGATTCGGCTGAAAGCAGATGTCCTGAAAGTCCATGGATCGTCTAGCCTTGTGCTGCATTACCAGAAGTGGGATTAATCTCCTCATTTGCATTGTTCATCATCAATCACATGACCATGCAAAACATTGAGCAAACAATTCCACCAACACTAAGACAAAGCACACTTATTTAATGTGATCTCAAAGTACACAACAGAGTCCAATTTATTCATGAAAAGTGATCATAAATATGACCACAGAATAATTATATACACACTAAACCACTGATACCACTGCATAAAGAGTATTAATCTATAGATGTGGGTTATTTTTTAGGCTATCCTTTGAGAAATAGCCTGTACAGTATGACAGCAAGAGCTTTTCATGGATTATACAGCCTAAACCAAGATATTTGGATAGTCAAACCACTTTATACAAAACAACGTTAAGTTTGAAGTACATAAACATTAAAACAGTAGTTTTAAATATTTAGGTTCAAAGTGCTCACTCTGCGCCACCTTCATCATCTTCCAGGGTTTTACGGAAGTGTTTGCGATTTACTTTCTTGGCACTGTTGAAGACAGCGCTGGACACCATTTTGTTTTCTTCCTCTTTCTCAGACCCCCACTTCCTTTTTTTCTCTTTATTGCCCCAAGAAATGTGATGATCATCCAAGTGTTGAAGGCCAACTACTTCCTTCTTAGCATGGTCAAGTTTGCTCCCACTTTGATCTTTGCTTTTGGGTTTAGTGAACACGATCTTATTATCACTGCTGCTGCTGTGATCCTGGTTGAAAGTTGGAGTGAAAGTCTCCAGTGTGGCTTTTTGAGACCTCCGGCTGTCTTGAAGCTCCTGAATGTACTCATGAGCGACCTGACTATTCTTTCTATCACTGGTTTCAGCAATATCTTCGAGACTGTATCGGGTCCAGCGCTCAGGGTTTGCTAGGTAGTCTGGGAGTTTTTTTCCTGGAGGTTGTTTTTTGGTTGCCTCTTGGTCAACACCACACTTCCTTTGAGCTGCCTGTGGAGGTGAGGGTGGAGCAGGACGGGCAAACATGCCATCAAGAATGTTGTCTTCACCTAGATCCTTAGATGTGAGCTTTGCTGCACTATCCAACTGTGCAAAGATGTCCTTGCTCCGATCACAGAAACCAGAGCTCCCACCTATCAGTCTGAAGGTGGGATTTTCTTGAGGAACAGACTTCACATGCTGCTGAGTCTCACCTTCATCCTCTGAGGATGATGACAAGTCCTCAACCTTTCTGCCGAAATGCTCTGTGGGTTCATCAGAGTCAGAGTCGCTCAGGGAGAGATCATCTGGAAGTTCAATCATATCTCTATTAGAAAGACTGTTGGGAGCATCCTTTTCTTTGCAGTTTGGGTCACTCATTGTGCTACTACTACTCCGAGGTTAGGTCAAGAGATACGATTAGAAGCTGGATATTTACGCGGAGATGCTGTGTGAAAGATCTAAAGAAGAAAGAAATTAAGAAATACTTGTATTAGTAATGCACAAACACAGACATTTTATTCAAAGAGTAGCATATAAAGTAAAAAGGTAAGGCACTGACTGCACATAACACTAGTGCTAATTAACTTCATAGAATGGTGATCTTGACAAACTCATAACAAACCAACTGACATGAACTATAGAGAGAAAAGAAAAGATGAGGAACTACTCGCTCACCAAAAGGCTCTTGAGACACCTATAGGAACCAGAATGAGAAACAAGCAGTGAGATCTTCACTCAGTAAACATACAATTACATAGCAGCATTATACAGTGATCTAATAATACTTAAGGACAAGTATTTAAATACATTATTTATATTAAAATCCATATTTATTCATTTATTTTACAGATCTTGTAATGTTGTTCTTTATGCGCTTGTTACATAATCCCACTAATATGAAGAAAGTAAAAAAATATATACAGCTGGAACAATGCTTGGGTGCATGGAGGTATCTTACTGCGGTTGAAGACTCACAGGTACTGCGAGCTGGTCAGTTCAGCTAAAATTGTTGATTCCAGAGTATTGATCAAAGTTATGGCCATAGCGTTTAGTCTGAAGGTTGTCCTCTTCTTACGGTGTAAACTTGAATTAAACAAAATCAGCATCAGCATATCTGTATGTATACTTATTAAATCAAGAAGAAGAAATTTGCACAACTACAGACATTTAAACCAAATCATGACGTTAATGTAATGCCAGTGAGCATTATGTTCTGTTGACACGTTAAGCCAGCTAACGCAGCTATCCCGCCTAGCTGTGATGATAAACGTGATCAAAATATCTCAAATGCCCTCAGAACCTACGACATTTACGGTAACATGCTGGTTGAAATATAACAACCATAATTTGAAAGTTACTTAGTTATTTGACACGTATCTAGTTGTCCACATAAGCAGTAGCATACCTTTAGCTGCAGTGAGTGCCCATAATCAACGAAGAGATGCTTTGTGGGTAATGTAGTTTATCTGTTAGAATGAAAAAAAACAGCTGCGTTCTAGTTCTCACATGGTCAGTGTTCACAGCTCCCTTCATGCATAGCAAGCGGTGTATGAATATAATATAATATAATATAAAATAATATAATATAATATAATATAATATAAAAATGTTTAAGTTCATAGTGTTACATTCAAATATCTGTGAGTTTATATAAGATTTTATATTTATATATATTTTAATTAATAACTTAATAATAATTAGTCATACTTGAAACCACTAAATTTAGTGATAAATTAATTTTGTAATGTTTAATTTCACACTATGTCTCAGATGTACAAAAAATGGCTACTTCGTTTGCCCTGCTCGCTTCCTAAGATGTAGGTGCGCCACGCCATTGTCGTATTTACCGTAACTATTCTGATTTGTAAAAAGCAGACTTGTACCACGTGACCGTGCTACCATGCGACCAGTCCACTGCAGATTTAGTGCAAGAGAAAGTATCCGAATCCGAGGACGTGAACAGCTCCAAGTACACAGTCATCTCTTATTTACGGTAATTACGACATAGCGTGAACGCAAATACCTTTGAATGGCTGAATACCTTTGAAGTCCACTTCAGGGCACTATGCGAAGGATTGGGACACTCATGTCTGTCTGTCCAATAACCAGCAGAGGGCGCAAATGCTGTAAGATAGAAGCACGTGCGATCTGACCCAGTGTACTTTAATTAAAAAATTATTGAGGTAATGGATATACAGAATAGCATATAAGACGCATAATGCCCTTAACAGTGCAGGACAGAAATGCTAAATAGAGATGTATACTTTTACAGATTAATCTTGTATTCAATAAAAAAAAAAAATTAGAAACATGACTGAACACATGTAATAAATAACACAGTAATAAAGAACGTGACATTATAAAGACCCCGTAAATAATACTTTTCAGTATTTTTATGTCAGTATGCCGACGGAAAGCCACTCCCCTTTAAGACATCATCATCATCATCATCATCACATCTCCAGTCCTCAGCTCGCCGCTGCTTGCTGTAATGTTAGTTATTGATGTTATGGAGAAGAAAGCGAGCGAGGGATTCACTGCTTAGCCACTACATTCTCCCAACTAACATCTTAAAGCTTGAAAGCAGAAATCTCCTTCGGCACCTTTAGGCCAGAAAGCCAGACTGAACTGACGGATTTTTCTTTTCTTTTCATTGTCCCGTGGGAGAAAAGAAACGCACGAACTTAACATGAAGAGAATAACGGGGAAGACGAAAGAAGCTACTTTAATAGAAATGTCCAACACTCTGGATTCTCAGATTGAAGGTAAGAACTGCTACAACAGCTATGTAAACCTTATATGCAGTGTTCAAAATCGTAATGTGAAGGTCTGGGAGTTGTCATCCTAAATGAAAATATAAATGAATGTGACGCTGCATTTAATCAGCTGACATGATCACTTCAAAGACAAAGAACAATGAAAAAAAAAAAAAGAAAGAAAATGCAACATGTTCACCAGGTCAGGTCCTTTTAACAAAATAAAAACGTATAACAGTACATGTATTCAAATAAGCGGCGTTGAACTGAAATTAAAATAGGCTTAAGTTCCTGAAATGGCAAAGGTATGGAAAAGTTGCGGTCTACACCCAAATACGGGTATTACTACCTGGTACCGTGCTGTATCCTGCATTACAAAAGCGTGTTTGTGACATGGTTTAAATCCACAAAAAATAGCCCTGGTGTGAGCATATGTAGGCTACGTGACCTAAGTTACGGATTTTGAAAAACAACATAGAAACGTGATATTTATTTCTACGCATCATTGTATGAATGGTAGTTTTAAAAGCAGCTTGAACCAGCTCTTTCATTAGCTTTCACGTTACTCCGTCTTGCCACATGGCTTGGCCTCAGTCCCATAACTTGAAATTGAATCAAACAGTCCTTATGTTGAATCAGTTAAATGTCTGCTGTCATTGTGACTCATCCAGAGTTCATTCAGTTCCCCTGCACACAGGACATTTTTAGATTAAAAAACATCAGGCTGCTCCTCTAAGAATGTGGTATACAGAGAGAAGTGGAGTGAATGGTCTTTGTATTCGTGGAGTATTGAATAGTGAAGTGCATAGTTCCTCGATTTTGTAGTATCCAAATGAGAAAAATCATAATAGGATGATACCCAATGAATAGGCTTTACCGACCCTAGGGGCCCCCTTTGACACAGGACCTAGGTAGGAAAATGTTCCTGGTTTTCCCCCTCTGACAAATAAATATGTGGTATTATCTAAACAGAATATCCTGCGCTGATGTTTTAGCTCAGGGATGTGACAGATGTGTCATGCAGCAGTGTTGTTTGATCCCACATTTGATATTACTCGGCTTGTTTTTTAATAATGTAAAATGAATAATTGAGCCGAGCTGAAATGAATCAGTGCTGTGGCTCTTGCCGTCCTGAGGCTTTTTGTTGCACAGGTTGAGTAAAAGCTGCTAATGCATTAAGGCTTAGAGACTTAATAAGTGTGAGGTGTGTAGGTGTATGTTTATGTCCACGGCTCGTGTTCACATTGGTGTGTGGGTTTGTTTGCCAAAGTGACTTATTATTATTAATATTATTTATTACTCTGTGTCATGAGTGTATGTTTTGTAAGAGGGAGTGGTTGAGAGGAATGAGAAAATGTAGAATATAAGGGAAATGTATAGGCTATATTTCAGGGGAACCCCAGCCTAATCTCTCTGTTCCCTCCTGCTTTGGATTTCACTGCAACTATTTAATCCATGTACTGATCATAGGTGATTCACTGGATAGTAATATGATTATGCTTCTCGACCAGGACTGTGGCAGTGTCATGGCTCACATTGCTAAGTCTGCAATGTGTGATTAAAAAACAGAGGGATTTACAGTGACTCTGAATTTTGTATCTATATATATCTTACTTGCACTGTATTTCATTAACAAATGCATTGAATCTCAAAGTTAATTATTTTTATATATTTAATTAGTTTTATATTGGCCAGATGCTTGGCGACAACAAGTGCACTACAAGATGTACGAGTTTAATATACTTTTCATTCATAGGTGCCTAATAAACAGCAAAATTAAGAAGTGCAGCAGAGTTTGAGAGGATTCATTGCTTAAGCAGCTCTAAAACAGAGAATCAACCCAGGGCCAGAACCCACAGCTAATGGCCAACTCATTAAATCTGCATAGCATAGCTTTAATATCACATAGTTTTTCATTTTAGCTATAAAACTTCCTGTTGCTGCAGTAATTGAAGCCTGGTAATATATTGCTTCTTATCATCATCATCGTAATTGCTGCAATAGCAATATAGTTCCATCATGACTGGGCATCAGTTTAATTGTGTTTAGTGTTAGATAGCTTGTTTAAAATTGTCTTTTAAATAAACTTCTTAGATATGCTAAAATATTTAAATCCAATTACTTTTTTGTAAACATTGAGTTGGACTAGGTCAATCAATCGCAAGTGGTCCAAATAGAGGTTAGGCTAGTTGATCATTTTTTTATTTTTCTAATTTTGTTTGCATGACTATCTCTGTTTTTTTTTTTTTTAGTATTGCAATTTCGTTTTACTTGGTTTAATTACAGCAGCCTTCTTTATGTCATGGCCCACAACAAATTTTGATTATACAGATGTTTACGGAAACCTTGGTATCTCAACTCAGGATGTTCTGAGCTCCTTGGAACAGAATCTCTATAGAGCAGTGTTTCCCAACCAAATGCCAAAATAAATAAATAAAAATAAATGCTACTAATATAAAAATGTATTGTCGCTCTCAGGTGGAAACCATGTATCTTTATATTTTGTCATTTTTGTTTTATTTTAAGTTCTACCAAAGACTTTATATACAGAAAGACGGTGCACTCGTATTACTGAGATGGAGAAAGTGTAACGCGCAATATGGTGGAATAAGAGGCGTTTCAAAGATGGCCGCCGAGTGAAATTACTTCATAGTCTTAAAGGGACTTACAAAGATTTAACCAATGAAAGGGTTTAAAATAGCTTGTGACTAAATCTCGTAACATTATCGTATCCTCAAACTGTCGGTCAAATCTCATAACTTCACCTGCCTCTATTGTAAATTATTCACACACAGTTTGGATATCTTTGCTTGTTTGCAATGCAAAGGTAAATAAAGAACTGATGTTTGATTAAGTACAACGTTTTCTTTACTCAAGAAACACTATGTCTATAAAGGCTTTTTTTTTGTATTTGAAAAGAGTCTTAGTATTGTATTTGCCGTCTAGTTGTAGCCAATTAATATAGCTTTACTGTTTTAAATATCCTGTGCATAGTGCTTCATCTTTTATATAATGAGATTTTGTCCAAACGTCCAAATCTTCAACAACAAGAAAAACTGAGCGCCCATATAACTGCAATAAACTTTATAACCTGTAAGTTGATGAAAACGTAATGCAATGCAATTACTGCCTCAGATGCGTTCCAGTGACGGACAAAAGACATAGGCATATCTCTGTCATTCGCTGGTAAAAAAAAAAAATCGTAACTCCGTTTGAGCTTGATCTTCATAAAATGTTAATATTATAATAATGTCATATGCTCTTGTCTGACTATATATAAAGCCACAATACCATCCAAAAAATGTGAAGTTTCCATCCGACAGCGTCAATTTTTAAACTGTTGTTTTGTCATCATCACCAACAACATCATAGCTACCCATATGACCTTATTTGGGTTCATACCTGACTTAAGCTAAAGTTTGACATGCGAGTACTGCTTTTAATATAATTGCCTATCCAGTTATGCCATTTGAAGCCATGCATGTTTGTGCAATTTTGTTATTTTAGTGCTTAGAGGTGTGCCATGGGATTTCTTTTTCTTATCAAACGTTTGGGAAACACTGCTCTAGAGCAAAATTAATTTAGCATACTCTTAATAAACCGCACGCGATTTGGCAAAGGCTGCGATTATTTTATGCGCATCTTGTCAGTGTAGTGTGGCTGGTCTGTAGTAAATGCTGCTCCATCTGAACGCCAGAGGGCGTCTCACGCAGACACGCTAAATATGCCCCGCGCAGAAGTAGATGACGCGCATCATTCCAAGAAATCCCTATCGGGCATCATCGCTGTAGCTAAATATACAGAAGATTGAAACGCTTTGATTGATTAAACATGACTAATAAACACACGACTGCCTTATTCTGAGTAAGAAGGCACATCATCTCATAGAAGGATGAGCTCAGCTGTCTTTATGAAGTTAGTTTGGAGTAAAAGCATGTTATTGAATGTTGTCTTTTGTTGGACAAGAGGTTCATAAATGCTTCTCATGTTTGGAAAGATGTTTGACGCGTGTTGCTTTTTCAAATGCACATTTTAAGTGAATCAAACTCACAGTGCTTTCCGGTAATAATCACAGTAAAAAATAATCGCAGACTTTGCGATTTCAAAATCGCGATAAGCCAACTCTATTTAAGTGCGATTTCATGTAAATTGCGATTAATCGTGCAGCCCTACTCATCATTTTTACAGCAGAATGCACACATTACAATTGTTAATAATCCAGTTACTGGATCATAGAAATGCCATTATTAAAAGATTATTTTGAAGTTAACCATCTGAGCTCTCATCATTAGAAAGTACTTTAGTCAATGCAAAGTGTTGTTATTTCTGTCCTGTGGAAAAACTTTTATTTACTCTTTTGCTTTTTCAAGGGATTGTATAATAAACTGTATATTGTCTGACAGTGTGAATGGTCCTGCCGTCTCTTCAGAGTTTATCAGTGCATTGTCACGCTGGACTGTCACACAGAAGAATGAGTCTCTTATCAGGGCAGACCTCATGGTATCCTCTTTAGAGAATGCGACATAGACACCCGGCGTGGACCCTGAATAGATTTCCGCGCCCTCCCTGCCACACCGTGCCTGCTGTGTTTGTATGTGTGTGCATGAATGTGTTCTCTTGATCTGTCATGTAAAGTAATAAAGATATTAACTTAGTTACAGATTTACTCTACTAAAATGTTTTATTATTCAAATAGCATAAATACAATTACTTGATTTTGTTTTGTTTCAAAAGAGCACAACTGAATTAGATTGTTTAATTGTCACACCACTTGTAGACAACAGCCAACAAGTGAGGCTGCGCTTGTTGGTAACCAGGCGAAAGAAAGTGAGAGTTGTTGCTATAGCAACAGGCAGTTTAATTTATTTTTCTCTTTGATAGCCATACTGTATGAACAAGTAGTTGACCCAGTAAAAGTCATAAATAAACTCTAAAAGGATCACTCTATTTTTAGTATATATATATATATATATATATATATATGTATATGTATATGTATGATCATGGCCCTTGAGCATCAACAGAGTGATAAGAAACATTTAATTATTTTTTTTAAAGCGAGATAATGGGCTATTCTTCATCAATTCGGAGAACTGTATGAAGATTTATGCATTTGTTTTGTGTACGTGACTCAAAAGTTGTTTGTATACATCTAATTTCAATTATGAATATTATCTGTATCTATAAACAGTCCTTCTCCTGACCTCACAGTATAGTCATTGTCTCCTTCGCTATTTAAGAGTAAGACTTTGCTGGAGATCCCCAATTATTTACTGAGACACCATTGCATCCTGTTGATAAAGATTCAGTTTCTGTGTTATTGTGCAGCTTTTTCAAAGACTTTGTCATGGACACAAATTGTGGTTGGGAATTGTGGTTTAGTTGCTGCCAATGTGAAATTGCTATTCCGTGAATGTTCTCTGACCTGAATCTATGGCGTTTCCTGACACACTTTTCCTGTTGGGAGTTATGGTTTGCCATGCATTAAGAGTGCAATGGTGTAAGCTTGATTCATTCAGCCGATAAATTCAGTTCACTTTATATTCCTTTTACAGCTAGTCATGTGACACGTGAGGCTGAATCGGAATTGTGAATATATTTTCAGCCCATCTGCTGAACAAGCTGAGCCCATCCCTGCTGAACAGTAAATGTATGCTTTAGCACACAGATTCAGTTAAACTGTTGATTTGTTTACTAGGAAATTACTGTGGGGGCCATGGGTTTGTATTCAGACTGGTTTTATCAACACTACTGCTGCTTTTTCCCTCTCTGCTTCAAAGTATTACACAAAGGTGCCATTATCAAAGCCTTTTTTTCCCAGTAGGCCTAATCATCACTCATAATAACACGATCAGAGGAAGCCTGCGAGACCATACCTGTTGGCTCTGCTCAGAGCAAATATTGGCCTTCTCATAGAATGGAAACGATAGAGACCAGACATTTATACAGGGATGCACATCACTTTTTTTGGTCTGGTTCTCAAGGGAGCACCTGGAGAGGATGCTTGGTACTCACACTTTAAGTTGTCGTCATCACTTTCCTCCTGACTGCTTTCCTCACTGTCTTCTTTTCTCTCAAACATGGTAGATGATGATGATGATGTTTTTATTTTATTTTTATTAACATTAATGACACAGACAACAGCTGGAATATTAGGCTGCTGTCACTTTAAGACCGAATGCATGGACCGAATATACTGCCACACATCTGGTTTCTTTCTCAACTGTTCACTTATGACAAAACCGAGAGAATACTTGCAGAGACGGCTAGTTTGACATAATAAGCGCAAGTAAACATGAAAGAGGAATCAATTCGGTACTCAAAACATGTCCAAATGATAAACTTTTGCTCTATGATGGTTAAACTTAGCTGTTAATCTATGAATCATATGGGTGCTGAACCATGGGGCCTAGTCCATATGGATCACGGACAATTGCGATCCGTTGCATCCGATTCCCTCCCTGTTTTCTGCTGCGCTTCGTTTCTTTTTACCACGCATGTGCACCTGAGCACCAGTTATGTGCACCCCTGCCTTTATACCCATTTACAAATGCAGTTTTTTGTGATTTTATCAATGGTTTTAAATGTTAGCCCACACATGTATTAATTTCCCCCTAAAAGAAATGCATATAGAAAGAGTTGCTTGTGTGGATTTAAAATTTAATTTCCATCTTTACACCCCTAACTGTCTCTTGGGTTAAGATGGCTGTGCCGTTCTGACGGGCTACCGGAGGACCTTTCAGGCAGGTACGGACAGAGCTACGTGTGCCGCTTGTCTGTCCGTCCCCCGCTCTGCCATCTTCTCATCCTCTGATACTTTTGCTTCATATTCATTTCCTGTCATTATCATTTTATTACGCTTCATCAGCATCTCAGAAACCATATTGTTATTGTGACCATATTGTGACAAGTGTGCTTGTCTGTGGTACCACATATTTGGAGATGTAAACTTTGCTCCAAATGCTAAAGATGTTTTAAAAAATGTTGACGTCTTTGTCTGTTCTTTCATTCCGTTGGCCTTGTCAACTTGTTAAGGTTCATGCCACTGCTTTAAGGCTGGATATGAGTGTGTGTTTAAAGCTTTTTTTGTCAGAATTGCATGGAAGTTTTAGCTTGAATTTGTGAGAGACGTGTTTGATGACTGAAGTGTTGTGTTTTTGTTGTTGATAGCAGTGTTGTTCCGAAAGAATGAAGGCAGCACAACTGAAAATCCAAAATTTAATAAGGCAGAATCAAATTAACAGAACAACCAGTCTGAGACTGTAATCTAATCTGTCCATGGTGGAACATATTTACTTGCATATTTAACTAGGCCTATCTGTAATTTGATTGAGTGGTGATTTAGTGCTCATTGATTTAGTGATTGATTTAGTGATATCATGCACTAGCCAGGAATTATGTGTTGTGTGTATCCTGTTACAAAACACTACGTGTTACACTATGCCTGACTGTTCACCACAGGAAGTGCTTCTATCCCACAAAGTTGGCAGCTCAGCATTAAGTCATTGGCTGACTAGCCAATGGAATTTCTGCCAAAGTATGTGGGGGAGAGTGAGCAAAAGGGCTGCAAAGACAAAAAACACATACGACTGTAAACCTTTTTGTTAAAATGATGTGCTATGTGACATTCACTTTAGCAGCTATGAACTCTAATACGCTGCATAACACTGAATTTGTTTAAGTTGGAGCTGCTCTTCTGCAAAGTAAAACGAAATAAAATATTGTGAAAATGTAATGTCTCTTAAAACATAGTGGAATGATTGTCATTTAAATACCACTAGTATGTAGTTTACATTAAAGGTGCAGTAAGCGATTTCTGAACACTGTTGATATTTGAAATTAGCCCAAACAAACAGCAAAAAAGCAAAAATGATGAACGAACGACTGACAAGGAAACAAAATATGAACATACAGTACACAAGAGTTAAAGGGATAGTTCACTTTGAAATAAAATTTTGGTATGTTTTAGCTTACCTCAAGGGCATCCAAGATGTAGGTGTCTTTGTTTCCGCAGTAGTTTCAATTTTGATATTTTTAGGTCAAACCGTTCTTGTCTGTCAGTCATTTAATGCAGGTCTGTGGTCACTGTCTCAAAGAGCATGCACAGAGAAGTCCAAATTAAACAATTCCCCATCGTAAGTACACATTGATGGCCTAAGACACGAAACAAGCGGTTTGTGTGAGAAAATGAACAGTATTTCTATTGTTTTTACCTCTTATAACAGCCACGTCCAAGTGATCTGAGGGCGCGCGCGCATCCTGGTGTGTGACGTGTTCGCAGACTGGTGCATAGATATATACACTAGATGTCGCCTTGTCTACGGCAGTTCATTGGAACGAATGTCTTTAAGGTGACATCTAGTGTATATATATCTATGCACCAGTCTGCGCACATGTCACACAGCAGGAAGCGCGCGCGCCCTCAGATCACTTGGACGTGGCTGTGTATAAGAGGTAAAAACGATATAAATACTGTTTGTTTTCTCACACAAACCGGAAGAATTGTTTTAATTTGGACTCTGTGCATGCTCTTTGAGACAGTGACCACAGACCTGCATGATATGACTGACAGACAAAAACGGTTTGACCTAAAAATATCAAAATTGAAACTACTGCTGAAAAAAAGACACCTACATTTTCGATGCCCTTGAGGTAAGCTAAAACATACCAACATTTTATTTCAAAGTGAACTATCCCTTTAATATTAGAAAAGCGTTCCAGTGCTGGAGAGACTTAAGCAGAAAGGCCTGAAACAGATGTACTGCTGGCGACAAACAATGACACTCAAAACCAGTGTTACTCACGTATGGAGCAGAAACAACATCTGTTTTCAGGCCTTCCCGCTTAAGTCTCTGCTGCACTGGAATGCTGTTCTAATATTAACTTCCTAAAACTCTAACCCTTCTTTTTCCAGTGATATTCCTTTGACATTTTTTCTTTTGTAATGTCTCTCAGCCATCTCTCTTTCAACAGTCTTCAAATCTCACTCTCTCTCCTTCTCTCATCATGAGTGGACACGCCCCCTACTGCTGATTGGCTACAAGCTTCTTATGGTGCTCGTTCCGATCCACTTTCGACAGCGTTTTTCAGAAATCGCTTACTGCACCTTTAATACTGCCCACCTTTGGTCTGTGATCTACTGTGCTGAAAAAGCCCTGTTTTAATGTAACCAAATATTTCCTGTTTTTATATGCAATCTTAAAAACATGCTAAAATTTTACCCTTTAACAGTACAACAGCTTGTCACTGAGCAGTACCCTTAAGTTTGCCTTAGAGAAAACTTTGTACTTTATCTACCACTAAAAGGTGCAAAGTTTAGAACGGCAAGAGCATCTTGGTTGGCATATGATGTTTCCAGTTAGACTATATAGCATTTGTGGTTCTGAGATATATATTAATATTGATATATATATATTAATGTAATTTCCCCTGTGTCATTTGCAGGTAATAATGGCAGCATTAACTCCATCTCTGACCGAGGGACACAGCTGCCTGGTCACCGGGAGGTAAGATATCAGATATTTTCATCTCAGTCAGATATCTACTACTGTGCTATTTTGTAATGTGGTAAATAGGTCACATTTTGAGGTTGTGGTAGTTTAAATGTGTGTGAATGTACTCACAACAAGAGGTCTCCCAACTGCCCTAAACATCTCTGTTTTAAACATTTATGTTGGGCCAATTTGAACTTGTAAATAAGTACAGCTCTTGAAGACAGGTCAAAGGGATTTGGGGGTTCTCCCATTAATACACTTATAATGTCCACCAAACGCAATATACAACGATTCACACTCTTTGAATTTGTGAACAAAAAATGACATTTGTGATTTAAAGATTTTTAAAAACCATTTTGATTTAGACTGTTTTGAAAAGAACCAACTCTAAAGAACAATTCGCCCACAAATCAAACTATTATGGCATGCAAAATGGGTTTTACTCTATATAAGGAATATTTAGACTAGAAAAAACTATTCCATTGACGTTTCCATGATTTTAAAGATTGCATTCATTAATTTAATTGCAATTATGACTTTTCTTGGCCTGGAAACACATTTTTAAAATGTCCTGGTATTTTGATGTCTTAAGCAACCCTGAAGATATACAAATTCTCACACGTTTAGAAAATTCTTATGTTTATTATACAGAAGGAGATTCTGGTTGTTCCTGAGATGGACATTGGACCTTTTAGTATATTTTTCCACTACATTAATAATATAAAAGTACTCACTTTCCTTAGTCTTAAGCATTGATTTTAGCAATAATAAGCTATGTAAGCAGCAAGCATCAATAGATTATGCATTTGCTTTCTTTCTCTTGCTGGTGAACTTTGCTAATGATAATTTCCACATCTTAGTGGAGTCAGCAATAAAGGAGTGGTTTGGCAAGCCAAGTGGGTGTTCATATCAAGGCCCAAGTAGATGAGAAAGCACTAGTCCCATTAGTCCAACAGAGCTGTTGAAGTGTTAAAACGGTGACAAATCTTGTGCTTGTGTTCAAGACAGATACTGAATTACTCACCCTTGTGTTACCAGTTTAGTGAGGGGGCATCTAGAACTGAAACTGTAGCTCTGCTTTTTAGTGAATAATGAAGTATTGCAATGAGCATGTGATTGTGATCTCAGTCCCAGAACAGTGTAAACCAGTTCATCACAGTAGAGTCTCCAGGCCAAGGCATGTTTCCCCCAGTTCTCTGCAGTGAGGGGGAGTGACCTACTCTTATCAGAGGTCTCTGTGTGAGAGAGTGTGCAGCTTGATGTTTACATTTGCTAGCACTACTTTGGACATTCTCTCTCTATGAGGCATACCACCATTGGAGCACATTATGAAAATGATGAAAGCTCGAACTGAGGTATGGATGCGATGGAAACAACAATTAAATTACACTTCAAGTAATTTTTTTTCCAAAGATGTTTTCTGTCATTTTAGGTCATTTTTATCACGCTGATGTAAGTTTAAGTGTTTTTTTTTTGTTTGTTTTTTTCTTTTAAATAAGTCTGGTCTTAGTTGGTCTTGATGCTATAGAGCTGGTAAGTGCCGCCCATCCGTAAAACCCCAAGTGGACCTCTAGGTTGAAAAATCGTCAATGCAAGTGAATGGGAGAAAATAATTATTTTCTGGTCCCGTTTGAATTGTGCCATGAATGTGAACATATGTTGTCTGTGAATTTTTTATATAATCTTTCATGTTACGAGTTTGACAGTATATTGTATGATTCTTCGGCTAGCAGTTGTGGAAAAGACATAACGAGAAAGACTACATGTCGCCTATGTGACGTCACCCCATAAAGTTGACTTACCCGTGGTTTTCGCCAACCTCAACGATTTTGTCCTCTCCCTGAAAGAAGGCGGTGAAGTGCACCAAAGACACAGCCATGTTTAGCGGCATCTGTGAGCTAGTGTCCGTGTGCTAGTGTTGGTGACGTTTCAAACGCATCGAAAGCAGCGAAGAGTTGTAGTCCACAAAGTGCTCTCACACAAAGTCTAACCGTATCAAACTTCTACCCGGTAAATTGTAGCATTCTTTACACGAAAGATTATATAAAAAATTCACAGACAACATATGTTCACATTCATGGCACAATTCAAACGGGACCAGAAAATAATTATTTTCTCCCATTCACTTGCAATGACGATTTTTCAACCTAGAGGTCCAGCGGGATTAGCGGAAGGGGCGGGACTTACCAGCTCTATAAAAATGGGAATGTGACGTCATGATTGACAGCTTCTCTAAACGAAGTAGTGCACTGAGGCACCAACAGACTTTTTGGGGGATTTTCGGGAGGAGATTGGAGCTTCAACTTTAATTTCTACATGTCCATAACTGTTTATTTCACACTGACATAATGAGTTGTTCTGAAGTAAGCTGTACTAACTAGGGCTGCACGATACTGGGAAAATATGCGATATGAGATATTGTTGTTGAGTATTGCGATAACGATATTTCTTGCGATATAACATTTCCCTATAGAAATGCTATTTTTTTTAAAGTCTTTTTTTTATAATTTATATACTAAAATAAACAGGTAGGCTAATAGATATTCTTCTGAGTTTGTTCATAAGGAGTTAACGTTAGACATGCAACACTTTGATTAATGGTTGTCTGTGAGACTCTGTTATTGTTACTTGGCATTTCGTTAGCAGTTTTGGTAGATTTGGGCTTACACTTTTTGAAGTCTTCATATAGCTCCCTGAGATAGCGTTCCAGATGACTGTGGAGATTAGTTTCCTCTCGACGTGGCCAAAATTTTTTCGGCACGACTTAATGACACCGCGTCACTTATGTTCACATATCGCGTTTTTTGCACGTGCAAATTCGTTATTTCAAAATGGAAGCACATTTTTACAGGCCCGCCTATGCCGTGACTAAATGAGAACATCTCAACTTTTCAGAATTCCACAAGCTCACGTAGGTCATGGTTGCATAGCAACGACAGACGCAAGCGCTTGAGGAAAGAAGGAGATAGTGGCGCGGCCGCGCTTTCCATGCGTTTTTAGATGCGATATGTGAACGGCCCCTTTCACAGTACCTGCATTTATGACACGTCTTCTCTATTGAAGCCAAAATATTGCCATATTTCAGACGTACAATTCTTTTTAGGCACAGGTTCTTCGCTGTTGTCATTTTCCTCGCTTGTCTCTACTCCCACCATTAGTTTTTATTTTCCACTCTCTGCTCTGAGCCACTAGGTTCCCCTTTGGGCCCGATCTAGCCAATAGCATAATAGTACCTACTGGGGAGGCAGGTATAAAGATAGTAAGGCCACATTTGATTGGTCGAATTTGGATAAACAACCTATGCATGCATGCATCACACAAATGCTTGGCACATAAAATAAATGCAATTTATCGCACCTCTCTGCGAATTTTTCGATATATTGTGTAGCCCTAGTACTAACGGTTTCTGCAAGAGTGAGGGCGGGACCTTGATATCGCGGCTCCACTTCGCGTTCACTACTGCGCAGAAGCAGGTCCCAAATCAGCGTAAGATGTCAGCGCCATATTAGAAATTTGGCAGCTTCACTTTTCACCAATGGAAGAGAGTGAAGGGGCGTCGTCCATCTTTTTTTACAATCTATGCTTACTTCGTTAGAGCTTTTTTTTAAATGACTCTTTAACCTCTTGACGCCTGAATTTATTTACAATTAAATAAAAAAAATGTATTATGTGTGTTTCTGGCTCCAAGCTGATGCTAAATTAAGTTGAGATTGTTAATTTGTCTATACCATATAGAATAGATATAAATTTAGGTATGTTGCAAATTAGCGACAACAGGCATTTAGGGTAATTTTTTTTACAAAATGGTAAAATTAATAAAACACATTTCCCCATCTCAGGTATGTAGATTTTATTCATGGCACAAAGTTGTTAGAACTTATAAACTTTAATTGACAAATTAATGAATCTTGACAACAGCAAGAAACAAAACACTCTCCTACTCCCTAACATTGACAGTAGTTTTTATACATTCCATGTTACACTCTGTTTAACTCTTTCCTTGTTTCTCCAGTGCATACATTATATATTCTTATAGTGTTATATCCTAACATGCTATTTTTTGTGAAAAAAAATATTTTTTTTTGGCTGAAACCATCTAAATACAGCATTATTATATGTAGCCATTATAGCCCAATCCAGCCGTTATGGACCTATGTCACGAATTTGCTACAAACAGAAATCTACAAAGTACGTAAAAAATATTCGTCACATGAAGTCTATATGAATAACATAGCTATAGAAGCAATCAATAAGCTGGTACATATTTTTATCTTAGCATAACCTAACTCATTTTGGGCAATTTCTCCACATTTGCGCCCTTGATATGCGCATTTTGCAAACCAAAATATTAGCTTCCGTGAACCGGATGTAGTTCCCACTCCGACCGCTACGAGAAACCAGTGCGTGCAAAAGGTTCCTATGTATGTATTGAATGTGCACAAACAGGCATTGGGGGAAAACACACGCTATCTCGCCTGCAGTCTGAATGGAAGGGGTTTGTTGCGAATTCAATGAAACCTTTTTAGGGTTGAACATTAAATTTCTTGAATAGTGCATTGTTATTCACAACAAATCTTAAATTACAAGTAGCCTATTATATATGAAATATGCAGAATGTGTAATGTTTAAATGTATATAGTTTGTATTCAGTGTACTGTATATTAATAGCATATTATTATTTTTCTTTGATGATAGTCTTCCTGAACACATTGAGACTGGACAATCGACATATTTTATTTTGATTGTTTCACTTTGTGAAAGTTTTTTTTTTTGAGAGAGAGAGAGAGAGAGAGAGAGAGAGAGAGAGAGAGAGAGAGAGAGAGAGAGAGAGAGAGAGAGAGAGAGAGAGAGAGAGAGAGAGAGAGAGAGAGAGAGAGAGAGAGAGGTGAGTCATAAGAGGAGGAAGGATAGACCTTCAGTATCTGTCTTGAACACAAGCAATGATTTGTCACTGTTCAACAGCTCTGTTGGACTAATGGGACTAGTGCTTTCTCATCTACTTGGCCTTGATATGAACATCCAATGTCTAGTGCTTAAATGCAGACATTAAATAATAAAGTGCAGATATTTCAGATATAATTTGAAACTCATGCATGGAGTTTCACATTATGCTCCTAGATGTCCTTGAGAATTCCTGGTGCTTAAATGATTTTGTTGATTTGTTGTTGCTTTATAGATTGCTTGGAAGTATTCGATTGTCATTTTGTCATCAATAGTGATCCATAACCCTCCATGTCCTTTCCTAAAGGAGCAGCGTACAAAGGTCCCATCTGACCAGTAATGCTGATTAACAAAGTACCTGTTTGAAAATAAGTGCTCCTGTCAGCTCTCTCACATTTAATTAGTGGTCCGCAAAAAAAAGCCTTCACATATGGCACATTGCCTTGACTTTTTTAGTTTAATGACTTTCCCTGGTTCGGTCACTGACTGGCCTTTTTTAGACGGACGCGCCAAGCAGGCAAATTTTTTGTGACTGATCTGTTTTGGCTTGTTTTACTGTCTGGAGCAGCATATTTGTAGGGACAGCTGCTATTTCCTCCTCCTCTGTGCCTGTGGGATTTGTATGCATGATGTAGAAGATAGAGTATACAGTATGTTTCTCAATTGTAAAACAGGACTTGCAGACATACCTCAAAGGCATTTTTGTACAAGTATGATGTATTGTGAATCTCCTGAGGTTTTATTATACCCCATTTGCATATTAATGTCAGTGGTTTTGGTATTGGTATTTTGGTTTTGTGTCTGGGATGGCTGGGGTGTTTTTTTTTTTGGTTGTTTTTGTCTTTTTTGCATTTGCATTTTTTGCTTAAAATATTTACAACAAGGTACCATAATATTAGCATATTTTTTTATTGACTTGTGTCTGGATTAAAACCTTGGCATTGTTTGAAATGTCTTGGTATATGAGATAAATACTAGGACATCAATAAAGTAATTATTCAATAATCATCAATAGCTAAAAAATACCAAAGGAATTATCATCTGATACAATCACTGTATCATGGCATCATCACAATTTTATAAAAGATGGACTACAAATTTGTCACTTGATGTGTTCTTTTAAATTCATATTTTTACATAATTGTCTTTTTACATATTGTCTTTTTGTACAAAAAATTTTACCCAGAAGTGACTTAAACCTGGAAAAAAACAATTTTGTTGACATCCTCATCTGAAAAATGGTACAAAATTAAAATATATTATTATTATTATTATTATTATTTAAATGTTTTATATATTATATATATATTCATATATATATATATATATATATATATATATATATATAGTGCCCTCCTCAATTAATGGCACCCCTGGTAAATATGATCAAAACTGGCTGTAAAAAATAAATCTGCATCGTTTATCCTTTTGATCTTTCATTCAAAAAATGTGCAAAATTCTAACCTTTCATTGAAGTAAAAGAATTGAAAGTGGGGGGAAATCACATTATGAAATAAATGTTTTTCTCCAAAACACATTGGCCACAATTATTGGCACCCCCCTAGAATTTTTTCCGAGTAAAATATCTCTGAAGTATATTCCCATTAATATTTAGGCTACCTTTTTTAGTACACCAGGGTGACTAGGAACATGAAACTGTCCAGCTATGACTTCTTGTTTCACAGGAGTTTAAATATGAGGAAACACAAAGGCCAAATCCCCTTAATCATCCATCACAATGAGTAAAACCACAGAATATAGTTCTGATGCGTAGCAAAAGATTGTTGACCATCACAAAATATAAAGTGGCTGTAAGACAATAGCTAAAGAATTGAAAATCCCCATTTTGACCATCTGGGCAATAATTAAGAAGTTCCAATCAACTAAAGATGTTACGAATCTGCCAGGAAGAGGACGTGTGTCTATACTGTCTTAATGCACGGCGAGGATGTAAGTTTGAGTGGCCAAAGACTCTTCAAGGATCACAGATGGAGAATTGCAGAGATTAGTTGAGTCTTGGGGTCAGAAAGCCAAAAAAAAAAAAAACTACAAAAAACCCTACAGTACATCCCCACATGTTGTTTGGGAGGGTTTCAAGAAAAATCCTCCTCGCTCCTCCAGAAACAAACTCCAGCAAATTCAGTTGTCAGACACGACTGGAACTTCAAACGGCACAGGGTTCTGTGGTCAGATGAGACTAAAAAAATAGCTTTTTGGCAGCAAACACACTAGATGGGTTTTGTGAACACAAGGATAAAAAGTACCCCATGTGTACAATTTAATATACCTTTGGATCTTTAATGTTGTGGGCATATTTTTCTGCTGGAGGTCCTGGACTTCTTCAGATACATGGCATCGTGGATTCTATCAAATATCAACAGCTAAAAAATCAAAACCTGATGCCTTCTGCTAGAAATCTTATAATGGGCCGTGGTTGGATCTTCCATCAGGACAACGATCCAAAACAAACATCAAAATCAACACAAAAATTTGTTGCGGAGCACAAAATGAAGCTTCTGCCATGACCGTCCCAGTCCCCTGACCTGATGAGTGGAGTGAACTGAAGAGAAGAAGCACCAACATGGATCTGGGAATCTGAAGGATCTGGAGAGATTCTGTATGGAGGAATGGTCTCTGATCTCTTGTCAGGTGTTCTCCAAACTCATCAGGCATTATAGGAGAAGACTCAGAGCTGGTATCTTGTCAAAAGGAGGTTGCAAAAAGTATTTAATAAAAGGGTGCCAATAATTGTGGCCAACGTGTTTTTCATATTTACGTATTTCATAATGTGATTTCCCCCCCACATTCAATTCTTTTACTTCAATGAAAGGTTAGAATTTTACACATTTTTTGAACGAAAGATCAAAAGGATAAACGATGCAGATTTATTTTTTACAGCCAGTTTTGATCATATTTACCAGGGATGCCATTAATTGTGGAGGGCACTGTATATATATATAATAGAGGTCTATGGAACGTCACCATTTATATAGCTAAGCCAGTGGGTGTGGGTGTGTGTATTGATCTTACACTCTACATGTCTGCAGAAGTAACAACTCTCTTCATACGGTACCTGTGGTTTTCTCAGCACATCTTGCTGCAGCTCTTCCTGGAGCCTCTCATGTTGTCATGATACTATTTCTGCTGTGTTAGTGGGATGATGTTTTACTCGGCAGTAAATTTCTGCTCTCACTACCCTGAGCACTAGTGATTTATGCGGTATGTTGAGCATCACCTCTACTGATGTAACGGGTCTGTTGGGGTTTTGTCAACTAAAAAAATAAGCACAGTTAATAGACACATTTGTTTATTGTGACAGGAGGCAACTCTGAAAGGCTGTATGGTCATGTAGTTGTGTATAAGTGGGAATGATGTTGATATGAATCTTCTGAATGTTTCTTTTTTAGATAGACAAGTTTGAGGAGAACAGGGACTCTGTGTACTTCAAGGATGGTGTACGGCGCATCGACTTCGTCCTGTCCTACGTTGACGACAAGGATGGAGACAAAAAAGCGGTATGACACTAATATACATGACTTTCATAGTTATATTATTAACAACACACTTCAAAGACAAGACAGTCACTTATTAGTCCTTTCTGTTGATTCGTTCAAAGATGCATTTAAAATGCAATTCACACATACTATTACTTGAATATACTTCCTATATGATTGTTTTTAAAGCAGAAATAAGATTGCAAAATGTTCCGCAAATCCCCAAAAACGTATATTAAAGGTGCTCTAAGCGATGTCACGCGTTTTTTAGGCCAAAACATTTTTTGTCACATACAGCAAACATCTCCTCTGTAACACACTGTAAAAAAACGCGGTCTCTGTAGACACCCCCAGGCTCCACAAACGGCAAGAAAAACAAACTGGGCTCACCTGCACCACGAAACATAACAAACTGTTACAGCCAATAACCGACAAGAAGGATTTGGGGGTGGGGTTTGGAGGGTTAGTGCTTAAAAAAAATTAATGTTTTTTTTTTTTAATTATATATATATCTATCTATCTATCTAATCTATCTATCTAATCTATCTATCTATCTATCTATCTATCTATCTATCTATCTATCTATCTATCTATCTATCTATCTATCCATCTATCCATCTATCCATCTATCCATCTATCCATCTATCCATCTATCCATCTATCCATCTATCCATCTATCCATCTATCCATCCATCCATCCATCCATCCATCCATCCATCCATCCATCCATCCATCCATCCATCCATCCATCCATCCATCCATCCATCCATCCATCCATCCATCCATCCATCCATCCATCCATCCATCCATCCATCCATCCATCCATCCATCCATCCATCCATCCATCCATCCATCCATCCATCCATCCTAACGAACATTATTGAAAATAATGATGTTTACACTCACATATTCGAGGTGTTAGAAAATCATGCACAGATTTGCTCATGCACAGATTTTCTGCACCCCTCATTAATTGTTTGTTTTCCACAGTCCTGATCTCTGTCATGCATAAAATTCTGGTATTGCTCCATCATCTGTAATTACTATTGATGCAGGAATTCTAATTAGTGTGCGTTCACTCCAAAATGTTCTGTACTTGGCCTTGTTAAGCAATCAAACAATGGCTGAAGCTTAATATTGCTCACTATGTACAAAAATAGTGTGATGGGGACCTGTACGTAGGCGTGCAGTGGTGGTGAGATGGGGTGAGATGTCTGCTGGGTCATAAGGCACAGTGAGAAACAGTGAGTCAGAGTCAGATAGAAGCTGTTGCACAATAAACTGAAAGACAAACAGTGATTGCATAAAATGAGAGCAGGGGGTCAACCACTTCTCTTTAGTCAGACCCTTCATTCAGTTCAATCGCTGAGAACACTGAAGGGTCTGCTGGTGAACCGGTTTGATCCTCTGTTTTCTCCTGTATGCAGAGGTTGATGCGCGGTCAGGCTCTCTGCTTAATGAAGGTCGTATCCCTTGAGTCACCCATTTGAGGTGGTGTTCCATAAGATAAGATATGGTAACTATAGGTCACCGGTGCTCATGGGAAATACGAGTTTTCTCTAAAGACGTAGTCCAAAGCTTGTTTACAACCCTCAGGACGTTAAATATCACATATAAAATAGCCTCATATACAACGCTGAATCAATCAATGACTTAAAACTAATGATAAAAAAAGAGAAAGAGACCACGAATGATATAGTACAATGATAAAGTTGAAAGTTTTGTGTGGCCTTTCTTCCAGGAGAGAAGAAGAGAGTTTGAAGCCAACCTGGAGAAGTCTGGTCTTGAGCTGGAGACTGAAGATAAATCGGTGAGGTTCTGAGCCTCAGATGCCCCCTCATGGTTGCACTTCTATTATGGATCTTTTATTTTATTATTTAAAAAATATATATTTTATGCATTTATTTTATTTATAAATATGAGCAATATCACACGAGTAGCCGTGCGATATGGCTGTAGGCTATATCAGCACGGTTGTGATTCGGCCGTAGGTAATCACAGCGTGCTGATATACAGCCATACCTCTCGGCTACTCATGTGATATTGCGTTTATACAACAGTTCGACGGCACACGTGAGTAAACAAATAAGTAACAACAATGGAGTGTCTTTAAGTGTCTTCCTCTTTTGTGCAAAACTACTTCCTTCCGCCACGGATTCAAATCTCAGTTTGACAGTTGAGCTTGAGGTATTATGTAGAGTACAGTATGGTATTTTATAGCATTCATTCTTCAGGTCGATGTCCATAATATTATATCCAAAAATGACCGCTGAGGAAAGCGATATGTTCGTCATTGTCCTTCCCATGACAGCGCTAAAACAACTTCCTTGTTCTGGCTCACTCATAAAGACTGTCCAATGGCGTAATAATGTAACTTTCATTGAAGTCCATATCACGATCCTTTCTCAATACCAAATACGGCATATTATTTATATAAAATGATTTATTATCAAATGTACAAGCAGCACTCTAGTACAGGATTTAAGTGAAATATAGCCTAAATTTTCCCCTTAACCAAAAACGATTTGCTCTGGAACAAGTAATAGATTAATAAGACCAAAGATTGCCCGTTTGATATACCCCAAATTAATTATATCTTTTTTTATATATATATATATATTAAATTCCCGAAGGACTGGCCGATATTACGTTGTTCTCTGCGGGAACATGAGCACTGATCGGCCGCTGACGGCCTGGAGCTCACATCTGTGAAAGCGTCTCGACAGATTGTAAAATAGGCACTATGATTATATACTGTATTTGTAACATATTTGAGGTCTAAATAACCACATTCTTGCCTAAAAATTATTATTATTATTATTTTTTTTTTATATGGTGGATTTGCTCGACCGCCATGACAGTCGCCGCAAGCGGAGTGATACAAATGGTTAAACGGCCAGAGTGCTGTTACTGTGTGAAAATAGCACTGCTGGAAAAGGCTCTCAGCCAATCAGATTCGAGAACCAGAAAGAACTGTTATATAATAATTTATCTCCTATATCAAAGCACAGACCTTTATCTTGCTTTTACTGCTTTATATATAAATTTTTTTTCTCAGATTTAATTTTATTGTATTTTTTGTGTTATTTTATTATATTTATTATTTAAGGTCTGTAAGCTTAGACCTTTCTCTTGTTTTTTAAAGCTTTATTTAAACTATTAAAATTGCAATTAATGCATTACTTCAAGGTGTCTTTTGATGTGATTTTGTACAAATGCTTTTTTGTTATGCATACAGATACCTTGTTACGCATTTTCCAATATAACACTTCCCCTCTCAAAAAAATCTCCCCCTGCAGGAGTCAGATGATCGTAAAACATATTATCTGAAGATCCACGCTCCATGGGAGGTGTTGGCCACCTATGCGGATGTGCTAAAGATCAAAGTGCCCTTTAAAGAGAGCGATATTCCCAAAGCTCGAGAAGTTCCTCTGGAGTGGCTCACTCACCCTTTCCGGCTTCCAGAAGGCATCATGAGGCCAGAGCCGGACTACTTCACTGCACCTTTTGACAAGAGCAAGGTTGACTTCTTCCTCATTGATGATAAGGACACGTTTTTTCCTCCCTCCACACGCAACAGGATCGTGTACTACATCCTGACCCGCTGCCCTTACTACAAGGAAGACCGTAAAGAGAAAGATAAGACGGGAATCAAACGACTGCTAAACAACGGCACCTACACCTCAGCTTATCCCCTTCATGACGTGAGTGTGAGATTTATGCACTTTTGCATTTTTGCGCTGTTACTTGTTTCCAATTTAGTATAGCTCCATTTAGAACTCCATTCATTTTAATGTTATCTAGCAGAAGTTGTTTGTACATTCCAGTGGATTTTTAATACATATTCCATAATAATAAAAATAGAATATTATTATTATTATTATTATTATTAGTAGTAGGAGTAGTAGTGGTAGTAGTAGTAACAACAATGATGCTATATTATGTTAAACCAAAGAAAACTACAAAGTTAAAGGGATCATGAATTGAGAAATTTTCCTCGATCTTTTGACATATAAGAGGTATTACTATAAAAATATCCTGTCAATTTCTGAACTTCCTCATAATTCCAAAAACAGCTTTTAAAACAGCTTTTTTGAAACCAAGCTGGCAAAACAACTCGTTGAGTTTTGTCACATTATGACAATGCAATGAAAGACCGCCTCTGCAGAAGAATAATGACTACTTCTACTGTACATCATTGCCTCTTTAGCCCCGCCCACTGATTCACGCATGTCATGTTGTCATGTCAAGTAAATACGAAACAGACGCAAACACAGGATTACTGCTCCAGCGGCAAAACGATGCCTCTGAGGATTTTGAAGTGTCAAGTTTTGGAAACTTGAATGAATTTTAATTTTAACGAAGTTCCCATTAGATTGCGTCAGTAAGACACAGTTCGTTTGTTCACTTAATTTTTACTACGGATTCATTTTTAAACAAGGCACAGTTCGACACAGGCTTTTCAGTAGGGCTGGAACGACGCGTCGACGTAATCGATTACTTTAATTAGTCGATTTGCGTCGAATGCGTCGTGCTGTTTATGTTCCCCAATGATGGCGGCTCCTGGGCATTCTGAAAATTAGCCATCATTACAAAAAAATCAAGCCTATTCTAAAGTGTGGAAAGTCTGGAAACGTTTTAAACGGGCGAAGCTGCGAGACGTGCGGCTCAAAAGTACTCTATGCAACCGGTTACAAAGCATTGAACACTGTTGTTGGTTATTTAAAATATCTAATGGATGAACTTGCGCCTCGATTGGACTCATTACATGCTGTCGATCATGGTAAAATTTCACGGTTTTATGGACACCGCCATGTTTGACAATGTCGCTACGGTTAGTTAGAATGCGGTTGTGAACAATGAACAATGAATGAACAAAACATTTCAGGATTCACATTTGTAAGCAGTTGCTGTTGTAAATCCCAAAAAGTGACTGTGAACTCAGCCATAGTAAAACACCTTTCCTAATTAGGCCTACACTGCATAAACCTTAACTTTTGTGATAAATAATATCATTAGGTAAAAATTCATACATAGATTAGTTGCGGTTATTATTTATTTGTAAATTATTGGTTATTATTTATCAGTAAATTAATCAATGGATTAATCAACTAGGCTATTCAGAAAAAAAGCAAAAGATCGTTAAATTATTCGATTAATCGAGAAAAATAATCAATAGAAAAATAATCGTTTGTTCCAGCCCTACTTTTCAGAGAGACTGAAAATAAAAGATGATGCAGTGATGACTAAATTGGATCCGACAGTAATGTCGCAACACACAAATGTGAGTAACAGTGTTTTTACCATGTGTCACTATTTCTTTGTCTGATACAGATAGTATGTACCAAGTATTTATACTGTAGCATTGCAGTCAAACTAAATAGTTGCCTCCGAGGATGCAAGGGAGACAGTGCCTCCACAAAAAAATAGGATGAGAAAATAATCCATATTACAAAAATAAAACAACACAAATATTACAAAATGTGACATTAAAAAGTGACTCGTTTTTCTAAAGTAACACTGTCCAACAGCGACACCCCCAGGTGAAGATACAGCGGGACGCAGCATCTCTCTTGCCTCCCCTGAGCCCATTGAGTTTTAACAGATCCCGTCAAGTATGCGGTGGGTTTAGTGCAGGGTAATTGAGAATGAATAAGGGAAAGTCATGTGAGAGGAGGCAATGACCCATCGCGCTATGATTGGGTTATGCGATAAATCCCCCCCTCTGTGCGTCAGTCTGAATGAACAAAATGATGGCGTTCATCAGAAGACTAATTAAGTAAAGGGTTAGTAAACAAAAGTAAGTAAACAACACAGATATCAGATATTAGATTTCACTGCTTTGTCACATCAAAATCAATCTTGAAATGGCCTGAAAACATGACGAAAGGATTTTTAATGAGCAATCAGCTTGTGGAAATTAAAGATACAGCATCGTGTCTGTGACAGGCAGTGTTTAATGAGCATCACTGATGATCTGAAAATAAGTTGAGTTAAAAAGAACAGCTGAACATTCAATACACAAATAAAATAAATTGTTTAAATACTACCTTTAGTTATTATTTTGGAATAAATGTGACGTCATCTGTTTTGTCATCAGTAAGTAATTACAACACGTTTCATTTTATTTAAAAAATGTATACGTTTTTCACTTTATCGAAAGGGATGAACTATGAATGGCCTGTAAGAACGATATGGTACATTCATTCATAATTCCATTCACATGAAATACCATAAGTCATACTTTGTCAACAATAACTGTGGTAACTCCAAGTACTTAAAGGGGTCATATAATGTCATTTTTGTACAAGCTAATATGATTCTTTAGGGTCTAAATTAAAAGTTTGTAATATACTTTAATTAAAAATTCTCATTAGTATTGTAAGAAAACACAAATTTTACCTGCTGAAAACCAGCTCTGTTTTCAGCACGCCGTTTGAGTGCATGTGTCTTTAAATGATAATGAGCTTTGCTCACCCCGCCCCTCTGTTCTGTGCGTACACCGTTTGTAACACAATTTAACACAATAACCATAACGCGTTGTTTATTATTATAAACATGGAATTATGAATTATATTGAGAACGTCATACATAGAAAACATGCCATAATGTACTGTAGGCTACCTGAGTGTAAAAATAGCCGCATTCATCATGAAGCGTGCAGCAAGCGATTTGCAAAGATTAATATAAAGATTAATATAAAGGTTAATAAAACGTTACACTCACTCACTTCTTCTGGAGGTGCAGCAGGAACACGAATAGTTGGTACCGATCCTTTTTTCAGGAGCAGCTTCTTAGCAAAACCAGCTTTATACTGACCCTCGTTTGTAAAGCAGTCTGGTGAAATGATTCGCGCAAACACGAAAGCATTGCTGTTGATCGTGGGGAATATCCCCTTCGAAAACAAACTCAGCCACTGTGTCTTCAGCGGTTCGGATTTAGGAACATCAATATGACTGCTGTGTTCGTTATTACACCCAAGAACACCACCATCGCTTAGACGCCATTTGGTTGGCGCGGGCTATGATTGACAGCTCGCTCAAGAGGGCGCTAGGGCGGGTCTGTGTTGAAACGCTCAAACGCTCAGCTTGATTCAGGAGAGGGGGAAACATATAAGAAGATTTAAAAAAAACACTGGATGGATTTTTATCATTTTATGATGGTTGTGTGCAGGCACTGCCAACACACATTTCAGTACAATCAACTTGTAAAAGTGCATGTACCATTATGTGACCCCTTTAAGATTTATTTGCCACAACCAAGACTTATAAAGCATGCGTAATATGCATACATTTTTCACATTGAAACAATTTTCGAAACAATTCCAGATGTAATGGCGGGACGTTGAAAATTATTTTAATATGCAAAACTGTTACCCAATCATAGCAGTGGGCGTTTACTTCCAAGTCTTGAATTTTGAATTTTGTACTGTTTTAAAGAGAGTCAAAAACAAGAGAGTAAATAACGTATTACTTCTAACTCAGGATGTTTTTTTTTTTTTTTATGTAAAAATCTTGATAACATTATAAGTGGACCTCAGAGAACATTTGTAAAAAAAACAAACAAAAAAAAAACACCAGTTCATGAACCCTTTAAAAGTTTGTGTATATCTTTGGTTAACATCTATCTGCTGTTTGTTCCTCAGTGTCGGTATTGGAAGAAAGCACAAGACATGCAGTGTGAGAGTGAAAGGTATCACCTGTACAGACACTGGGCTGGATTCCTCTGCTTCTACAAGGAGCAGCCACTCAATCTGATCAAGTGAGGACACTGCAGACATAACATCTGAAAAAGAATGCAATAACCATATCTGGAGCAGACAGTTAGATGCTTCATCATTAGACTGCTGCAAGAGTACAACTTAGTGAGGCAAAACTTCTCACTTTTTTGCTGCAGCAGCAGCAGCAGCAGCATATCAAAGCAGCATTACATTTCCTGTTTGTATTTTGTCATAGGAAATATTATGGTGAGAAGATTGGTATCTACTTTGCCTGGTTGGGCTTTTACACAGAAATGCTGTTTTTTGCTGCAGTCATGGGTGTGATCTGTTTTGTGTATGGTGTGCTCAGTTACGACGACAACATCACAAGGTTAGTGGCACTGGCAGGATATATAGGTCATATTATGAACACACATCTTTACCTCAGCATCCTGAGTCCCATACTGTGTGGTTACATGCATTTTTTGTTGCCCTTTTAACTGTTAAAACTAAGCCTTCAGGAGCTTGTTTTGTTTATTAATTATTGTGTACAGTCAGTGTGTTTTTGCAGTTGCACACTAAATGTTGTTATATTGAATAAGATGCAATATCTGTATTCTTTTGAAGACCATAACCTCTGATAGTAGGTAAATACTTTGTCAAATGAAATGTTTCTCATTGTCTAAAGAACGTTTTATCAAATAGCATCAAAACTTGAAAATGAAAAAGATTGAGTCGGTGTGTTAAGACTTGCCATACAATCTGTAATGTAATGTGAGGGCAGAGGGACTCTAGAGGCTCGATACATTTGTTTTTCTTGTTTTCAGAACTATAGGTGTTTATGGAACATGCTCACTGAATGTGAAATTTGTTGTTATCCTGGTTTATTTGTGTCCAAGTTTTCCATGTTGTGGTAATTGCATTACGTCAAGAATAGGGGTAGTAGAAAATACTGTCACAGAGATTTTGGACATGTTCGCTTCTGCATATTTCACCCCGTCTCTCTCTCTCTCCCCCTCCGTCTTTTCAGCAAGGAGATCTGTGACCCAGAAATTGGAGGGATGATTGTCATGTGTCCGCTCTGCGATAAAAAGTGTAGCTACTGGAAACTCAACTCAACATGCCTGTCCTCCTGGGTGAGTAAGGAAGTTTTAAATGCACTGTCCCTTCATCATAGACAGATTTTCCTCATATGTGATCCTTTTTTTTTTTTTTTTTTTTCTCAGCAATCCCATCTATTTGATAACGAGGGAACTGTGTTCTTCGCCATGTTCATGGGCATTTGGGGTGAGTGCACTTCTATTGTTCAAAATACTAGCTTAACAGCTCCATCTAGAGGTTAGCAGGATATCTCTAGGTAGACTCAGTATCTAATGAGAGATTAGTAGTAAGTGTTCAAATTGTCACAGAATTTGTTCACTAAATAAATCTACAATGAAGGAGCATAATTTGTGTATGCTTTTTGATAATGTGTCTGTAATCACTTTAGGGTAGTGGTGCATGCTGATTATCCATTACTGAACACTGAATACATTTCACACAGGGCTCAAAATGAGCTCTGCTTATGCAGTGATTTGATTAATCAGCACTGTGTAAATATTCCTGCACCCAGTGCACTGTGTATTCATACATTTTAAAAATGTTTATTTAGTTTCTTCTAAACTTTTGTAAGATTAACTTGAAGTACAATTATTTTCATAAGGAGGGAAAACACTGTGTGACACTATGTGTGAAGCTGGTTAGATTTAAATTGAATTGATAGTAAGTGTGAGCATATACTCCTAAAATGTATTTTCTCTTTCTTCTGCTCTGTTTGTCTCTTTCTTTCTCTGGATGATTTGCAGTGACCCTGTTCCTAGAGTTCTGGAAACGGCGGCAGGCCCGTCTGGAATATGAGTGGGACCTTGTGGACTTTGAAGAGGAACAGCAGCAGCTACAGATCAGGCCAGAGTATGAGTTGAAGTGCACAGGCCGCAGACTCAACCGCTTCACTCAGGTACCTGCAAACACTACAGCGTGATTTAAAGGGTTAGTTCAACCAAAAATGAAAATTCTGTCAGTAATTACTCACCCTAATGTTGTTCCAACCCCGTAAGACTTTGGTTCATCTTCAAACACAAAATAAGATATTTTTGATGAAATCACTTCTTCATAGGCTTCTAGGCAATTTCATTCTGCCGGTCCAGAAAAGTTAGTAAAGACATTGTTAAAATAGTCCAAGTGAGTACAGTGGCTCAAACTTAAGTTTATCAAGCGATGAGAATACTTTTTGTGTGCAAAACCCCCCCAAAATAACTACTTTATTCAACTATTCATTTTGTTGAATGAGAATATAACAGGAGACAAAAAAAAAATCAAAAGCAGGGTGAAGAATGAGAACTGAACACTTCAAAGAGCTTCTGTTTCAGATTTCAAATGCATGCTGATAACACTATCTTAATAGCCTTTGTCACGTGTTGATTTGTGACTGAGAATCTGCCTGATATGTTTCAAATAATTTGCATGATCCGAGTCAATATTTGCATTTGTCTTCTGCCCAAACTGGTTTTTGCCACATCATTTAACACATTATTATAAACATGGCAAAGGCAAGTCTTCCATTTTAGTTATTGTTCCATGTGACAAATACTCCATTTAAATTCAAATTTATGTCAGAGATTTTGTTTCTCAAGCATTCAAAACTCTACATTGTTGTCTTGGTGATGATGAAAAAAATTGTTTTATTCAGCAATGATGCTTCAAAGTCATCAACCGTGAAAGTAAAGACTTTTACATTGCATTACTTTACATTGAAAAAAAAATTCAAAAAACTTCCTATTAATCAAAGAATCCTGGAGAAATTAACAGAAAAAAAACAGAAAAGAATTCAAAGACACCAAACTTTTGAATGTTAGTGTAAATGTACTAAAAAAACGTTGAATATACTTTGCTTTGGGCTTTTCAAATCCAGTCCAGTGTTTTGCTGAATTTAGCAAACTCCCCAAACAAGCCAACCACTGTGTTCAGAATAACTTTTAAATCACAGACTAGTGTGTTTAATTAGGGTTTGAACTGAAGTCTGCAGTAGAAGAGTCCTGTTATACAGAACACCAGCCTAGAAACGTTTAGTAAGAACGTAAATGGGGTCATTTTGAATTCCATGTTAACTTTGAGAATTCTAAAGTTTGATTAAAATTCATTTATTCATCATCTCATATATTTTTTTTAAATGTTGTTTAACATAGTCATTTAAAATACATTTACATATTGTACCATGACTGCAGTTGCACTTAAACACTTGTAGTACTAATTGGCTTGCTGACACTCTCTTTATTCTAACAGGAAATGGAGCCTTATCTTTCTTTCCCCAGCAAGTGTGCTCTATTCTGCCTGTCTGGTGCAACTGTTCTCTTCTGGGTGAGTTTTCTACTAATTTCCTACACTGTTCTAGCAAGCTGATTTAAAGAAAGTTCAATCTGTTTAAAAGTCCCTTCTTTTCTTTGTTTTGTCAGACGTTTCTGATAGTGGCCTGTATAATGGGGGTGATCGCTTACAGATTAGCGGTTTATGCAGCATTCGCCAGCGTCATGAAGGACAGCCCCACCAGTAAGATCCAGCTTGTGGGTTCTCTCATCACTCCTCAACTTGCCACCTCTGTCACTGCTTCATGCATCAACTTTGTCATTATCCTCATCCTCAACTTCCTCTATGAGCAAGTGGCCATCTGGATCACAGATATGGGTGAGCAAAAACCGCATCCTCACTTCACACGAGAAAAGCAGTTTCGAGATATATTTATTGAGTGTGTTTGACATGTTCAATGCATCTCAAGCTCCGGAAAATCACAAGTTTACAGTTTGTATAATTAATGAATTACATTAATTAATTCATAACAGTTTGTAATGAATTAATGTGTCCACTTTGTTTCTTTGGTGAGTAGCTGTGTACTAAGCTGGATAATGTACAGTCGGACTGTAGCCACGTTTCCATTACCCTTCAAATTGCGCAAATTGAAATTGCGAATTGAAATGCGTCAATTTCGCAAAAACTCCCATTTATCACAAAAATGTTTTTACGCTCGCATGAGGTGGTTTTTCAAGCTGTTCGAAAAAGGAATATTTCGCAAAACTGCAATGGAAACAGTTTTTTCCGCATTTACAGGTCACCTGACGTAGATGACACGGTATGTTTGGACAGAAGATGAGACAGAGTTCTTTATTAAACTCACAAAATACAAAAGAATTACGAGAATACTTGATTCTAAACAACAAAGAAATGCCACAATTTATCAAGACCTTGAAGCAGATATGAGGGAGAAACACCCAGAAACACCTTATGTGCCTCCTCAGTATAAGGGTCTTTCCTTGCCAGTAATGCTTGGATAACATGCCTATGTCTCCTCGATTAAAAATAATGGCTTTGATATATGTAAACCTACCAACATCCATTGCCATGATTTTTGGAATGACTTATCGCGAGAGGAAAAAGTTACATTTTATTTTGCATAACATCAGTTAATGGAAACAATATTTTTTTATCGACATTTAGAAAATATCGCAATTACAAAATATTACAAAATAACAATACGGTGTGTGTTTATTTTCCGATAATGGCCATTTGACTGTACATTATCCTTCACGTATTTGCTCATCTGTACAGCTGAGCTGTATGAAAAAAATATTTGATGAACTTCCTCTATTTTTAACTTCCTCTCAGAGATCCCCAAGACCCATCTGGAGTATGAGAACAAGCTGACCATGAAGATGTTTAT
This sequence comes from Scardinius erythrophthalmus, assembly GCF_964197995.2. NCBI lineage: Eukaryota > Metazoa > Chordata > Actinopteri > Cypriniformes > Leuciscidae > Scardinius > Scardinius erythrophthalmus. Next base: position 42,091,533 of record NC_138222.1, read on the forward strand.
GTTCCAGTTTGTGAACTACTACTCTTCCTGTTTCTATGTGGCCTTCTTTAAAGGGAAGTTTGTGGGTCATCCGGGAAACTACAGTTATATGTTTGGAAAGTGGACCCGTCTGAGAAATGAAGAGGTGAGGCAGTCTGAAATATCAGTTCTCCAGAGGACCTAATGTTCTTCAGGTGAAGCTCAAAATAAGTAGATCTAACATGAAACATGCATTTTAATATTTAGTGTGCCCCCGGGGGCTGTCTGATTGAGCTGACCACACAGCTGCTCATCGTCATGGCTGGAAAACAGATGGTTGGGAACGTCCAGGAGGCTCTGCTTCCGTAAGCATTATGAACTTTGACCTCTAACACTGACTTTTTTTCAATAGTTTTTGCTTTATACTTGCATATTTATGGCGCATATGTATTTTTAGAGGGTCAGAATGTAGTTGTCCTCTAGGCAATTTTCAAATCCAAGAAAACACATAATGGTCCCTTGTGTCTGTGTCTCAGACTTCTCAGAAACTGGTGGGGCAGCAGGAAAGGGCGGAGTCATCCAGAAAGTACATACAGTAGATGGGAGCAGGACCACGATCTGCAGAACTTCAGCCAGTTTGGACTCTTCTATGAGTATCTGGAGATGGGTACGATTTAAAACACGTATACATGTTGGAATTATTTGGTGTTGATATACCAAAACACTAGCGAATTAGAATTAGTGTTCTAGAATTACTATTATTATAATTTATTTGTATTGTTTATGTAGTTGTGCTAAATTAAATAATATTGTATAATACACTTTTTAAAATATATTACTTTTACTCAGCAAGGATGCATTACATTGATCGAAAGTGACAGTAAAGACTTACATTGTTATTAATCTTTCTATTTCAAATAAATGCGGTTATTTTGGACTTTCTTTTAATATGTAAAAAATATTAAGTAGCACAAATGTTTCACCATTGATAATAATAAGAAATGTTTCTTGAGCAGAAAATCAGCATTTTAGAATGATTTCTGTAGGATCATGTGACACTGAAGACTGGAGTAATGATGCTGAAAATCCAGCTTTGCTATCAAAGAAATAATATACATTTTAAAATGGAAAACAGTTGTAACAATATTTCACATTATTGCTGTTTTCCTGTATTTCTAATCAAATAAATGCAGCCTTGGTGAGCATAAGAGACTTCTTTCCAAAGCATTAAAAAATCTTACTGACCCCAAATTTTTGAACAGTAGTATATATTAAATATAGACTATATATAGTAAATTGTTAATATAAATGAAAAAAATATTAATTTCTTTATCATTATTATACATGCAAGTATACATAAAAAGATATTTGTTATCTTTATGTTCCTATAAAAGAAGTCCCAAGTAAGGATCTGGATCTTAAAATCTGCTAGGGGTTTCTGTCAGCATTTTCATTCCTTCATCAATTAATCCAGTTGTTTCCTGTGTGTTTTAAACAGTGATCCAGTTTGGCTTCATAACACTTTTCGTAGCCTCTTTTCCACTGGCCCCTCTTCTTGCCCTCTTCAACAACATCCTGGAGGTGCGAGTCGATGCTTGGAAGTTTACCACACAGTTCAGAAGGCCAGTGGCAGCAAAGGCACGCAACATAGGAGCGTGGGAAGAGATCCTCAATGTGGTGGCCATCTTGTCCGTAGTCACAAATGTAAATGCAAACTGTTTTGTTCTGCTTTCTATTTAATTGACTCATCCCATAATTTTACTGTCTTGTGTAAAATTGGATGTGGCTTGCTTAACTTGCTCGTTCTAAATATAGTTTACTGATTTTAGTGAAATCAAGCATTATTTCCACCATACTTAAAATCTATTGTGGTTTCTTTTCTCCTCTCATTTGCACTTGAGGCCTTCATCATGGCATTCACCTCAGATATGATTCCTCGTCTGGTCTATCTGTACGCCTACCACGGCAGGGAGGCCACTATGAGTGGTTACATCATCAACAGTCTCTCCTTATACAACATCTCTCAGATCCCTGAAGATAACCTACCCGAACCTGGAGAAAACCCATCCTGGTTTAACAGCTCTACCATCACGAAATGCAGGTTTGCGATTGCCTAGTGGGAACTATAATTTGAATTAGATCTACACTTCTATATACTAAATTAACAGCATCATGATTTTTTTTTTTTTTTTTAGTTATCGGGACTACAGATACCCACCTGGCCATGAAAAGCAATACACACACACAATGCAGTTCTGGCACATCCTGGCTGCTAAGCTAGCCTTCATCATCATCATGGAAGTAAGCAACTGCATGATCCAAAGGACTCTTCATTTATTTTTAGGAAACCTAGAGTTAATATGGTGGAATACGCAGGAGAATTTAAAATAACTTTTATTTTTTTATTGGGATGTAAAGTCTGTGATCAGGAAAGTGAAGTAGAGAATTGAAAAGCAAGTAAGAGAAAGTAAGCAATCGTTAAGTTCAGTAGCTTACTCTACTATTCAAAAGTTTCAGTAAGTAAGAGAAAGTAAGTACGATTTTTATTAATTAAATTCATTCTCCAAGAACATGTTAAAACTGACAGGAAAAACTTTTACATTGTTACAAATATGTTCTATTTCAAATAAATGCTGTTATTTTGAACTTTATATTCATCAAATAATCCTGAAAAAAAATGCATCATGGTTTCCAGAAGAAGGAAGCAGCACAATTGTTATTAACATTAATAAAAAATAAGAAATGTTTCCTAAACACTCTAAATCAGCAAATTAGACTGATTTCTGGATCAAGTGACACTGAAGACCGGAGAGTGTTTATAGAAATGTTATTTGAGTTTTTGTTAGCTTTAGTTTTTATTTATTACCAGTTCATAATTTTGAAATAAACTGAAATTTCTCATTTTTGTTGAGTTTGAGGTTTTCAACTAATATTTATATTTTATTTTAGCTTTATTTCATTTAACAGAAATGTTTTTAATATTTTAATTTTAGATAATAATAATCCTGGTATATAATAAATAATAGGTCTGTCTGTTAGTTTAAAATATTGATTGCTTGAAACTTAAAAAAAAAAAAATAGGATTGGAACTGTACGTGATGATTTCTGACCGTAAGAATTAGCACAGCAGTACTCTGATCTTGCTTTAACAGGAACATTGTTTTTACCATCTGAATTTTTATAAAGAGAATGAAGTGAGCTCAATACAGTGATGGAAAGACATGTACTGTATGAACATTAATATTTGCTAAGCATTTAGTTACCATTTGACACAAGCGTACCCTGGTTTCACAGACAAGGCTTAAGACTAAAAATGTTAGTGCCATCTCAAGATGCAACACCAGTAGTGTTTTTTTTTTCTAAGGCACATTTATAAAAGCCACTTTAATGTCCTGATTGAACTAAGGCCTAATCCTGGCTTGATCTAAACCCTGTCTGTGAAACCAGGCCTTAGCTGTCTAAACCTGGTTGTACAGTATGTGCACATGATAACTGTTCCTCTGTTTCCCCTCGTTTCTCAGCACGTCGTATTTGTGGTGAAATTCTTCGTGGCGTGGCTGATTCCAGATGTGCCGTCAGACGTGAAAGCGCGTATAAAGCGTGAGCGCTTTCTGGTTCAGGAATATCTGCACAACTACGAAGTGGAGAAACTCAAGATGCAGCTGAGCCAGAGTTTCTGCCTGTCCACAGAAACGGCCTCACTGCTGCCCTCTAGTCCTAGTAAACAACAGGTGCTTTCTGAATGTATTTGAACATCCATGAGCCCTCGGGTCTAATCAAAATGTACTGTACACTGCAAACCATGGAGGAATCGAATCTTCGGTACGCCCTCCAAATATTTATTGCAAAAAAACTGCCTGCCCTCATCCAGACAATTGCCAGAACTTTTACAAAGAACGACACCCCTAACAATGATACAAACCTGCAGCTTTTTTTTCTGCTTGCGGTTTATGGGAGAACAATACAGTTTCCTCCGGGTTTTTTTAATTTTTTTTTATACATGTCCAGAGTGCACTTGTATAACTGCACTCTTTCAATGGAGAAAGGCTTGGAGACACATCACAGTGATTTAAACCACAAACCCTCTGGAACGCAGCCTGGTGCACCTCATGTTGCCTCGAGAGCAAGTTGCTGTGAAGACAACTTAGGAGTAATCATATATGACCATTAAAAGACTTATGAAAATGTTTTTCGAAGGCAATAAAGCTTTTTACGTCTGTCCAGCTTGTTGCCATAACCTTTTTCTTCTGAAGATGTGATCTGCATGTTTTTCCCTGTATGTCTGACTGTGAAAGAGGTACTTGTAGTCTTGTTTGCTTGGGTTTTTCTGAACTGTCAGGTTTTTTATTTTATTTTCCCCTTTTGAAACACAGAATAGCATCATAATTTCTGTAGTGCTTGCATTATCATGTTTCTCAGAGTATTTATATTTTATTGATGATATTCTTTTAATTAATACCTTTTGCTACCCACATTCTGTTCAGTGTAATATTAAAATGTAATGATATTTTGTTATTATTAGCTTTCTTCAAGGATGTATTTATTGCTTCAGAATAATCATATAACTGCTTTATTATCCGGTTGGAAGGAAGGATTGTGGAATGATTGTGTTTTAAGCTCTATAATGACTTGCTATGTATTTTCTGATGCTTCAGAAATCAGAAACTCAAGCCATTATACATAACCTCATTCTGTCAATGTTTGCACATATCGTACATCTGAGGCTAATGAACATTAGCTCTTGTCTTTAATCATGACTAGGAGAACACTAGTCTTTTTTTTTTTGATTATTATATTTCATTGTAACTGAGTTCTGCACATTTGCACTTAACAGGATCAGTTCAGATGTTTGCCATCAGTTCTCCGTGCATCAGTGACTTTGATGTTCACCCTGATAACTGCATTTGATATTACAGCAGTGATGGGGTAAATTATTTCAGGGAAACAGGCTTTCAGAGATTCCTCCTGTAAGACCAAGTTAAACATCTCTGTTGGTCTATACATGCAAAAGGACAAAAAATGAATTGAGTGAATTGAAGAAATGTATTACTGACCTGGTGCAAAGAGATTTGGTTAAAAAATTTTGAGCTGTGCCATCCACATTTCAGATGTTTGGTTACTACATTCTGTAGTACTGTTGATGAACACTATATTCACTCAGCGCCAACCATCCTCTACAGCAGGATCGTCAAACTCGGTCCTGGAGGGCCGCTGTCCTGCAGAGTTTAGCTCCAACCCTGATCAAACACACCTGAGCAAGCTAATCAATGTCTTCAGGATCACTAGAAACTCACAGCTAGGTGTGTTTGATCAGGGTTGGAGCTAAGCTCTGCAGGACAGTGGCCCTCCAGGACCGAGTTTGAGAAACCCTGCTCTACAGAGACTGGTTTGAAAACAAACACGCATGTTAATATTATAATATTATTATTAAAGTGTCTTATCAATTCAACTACACATGACTTCCATGTACACAACATTTTGTGAGCCATACATGTTCATTTCACACAAATGTGTTATAAATTCTATATTTTTTTTAGACTGTCGAGTGATTTATGCTGTCTTTCATAGATCTTTTATGGATAATACAATTACTGTTTACAGAATTATTCTGGTTGTTGTGTGTTGCTATACTTGTGTAAACAATTTGATTCTAAACAAAACATAATCTCTGTGCCCAATGTGACAATATTTAATGTTACAGGGACATTTTAAAAATAATATCGAAAAAAAAAATAATAAAAAATGCATTTAGTTTAGGATTTTTGTGTGTTTTCAGATGAGACCATGTCACCCATGCCTTTGCCTTAATTATTTTCTTTGGCAATGATACTTATGAATGTGTATTTTTTTTTTGCCCTACAAATGTTTACAGAATGAGTTGCATGAAAGCCGTGTGAAAAAAAAGAAGTGTGAATATTCATGAATCAAGGTTTTAAAAGAAATTATTGTTTGCATTCCAATGACGAGAATGTGCCAAACATAAAATAAATGAAGTATAACACACGTGTTAGCACTTGTTGTTGGGCGTCCTCTGCACTGTCTGCAATGGTAGGCTAAATGAACACAAGATGGCGCCTGCGCTTCACTAAGCGCGCTATCGTCAACCTGTTGTGTCTCTTTCAAGGACGCGCACAGCGTCGCAACAGCGCAGTTACTTTCCCATGAAGAGCTCTTTGATTTATCAAGATATCAAAATAATAAATTACTACTAACTTATGAAAATGCCCCGCCAGCATATTCCGCATTATTCCCAGCCATTAGAAACAGACTTAAATTCAAAATGATCTGTATTGGCCTCGAATTTGACATACGCGTACACACAATAGCTATTTTTATTTATTTATTTATTTTTTTAGCTGTGGAGGACAGTGAAACAGAGAGAGGGAGGGGGACTGCGAGATATGTATATGAATTATTAATACGCTTTTCCTTCACACCAGCACACGCACTTGGAGGGGGGAAACACCCCTCATTCGGTTTCCATAGCACCGCCCCCAGGAGGCTTGCACGGCCTTTGATGGAAAACAAGCAATAGGCATAAAAGCACAAATGTAGAAACTTTGAATGTCACGTCATGTGCCTTTCATATAGCCTACGCATCGAAAAACTATCATTTTCCCGAACGTGGAACATAATCAGATAATCTGAGGACAAAATCAAAGAAAATGTGAATGGAATGTGAACACTGTCCGCCCTCTCTAACCCCTCCCAAAGCAGTGAACCGCTGCTGGCACTGGAGGGAGTGATCCGCCTCGCGCGCAGCACACACTGCTAGTTGGCAAAGGAGTGGCGGCGGGAGCTCGCGCCGCTCTGATCGCGAGACTGTCGCTGACCTTGGTGCTGAACGCTTTCACCTCCCTTAACTGTCACTTTGCACCTAAAAAAGTGACAGTACGAGACAACGAACTGGACCAGTTCTTATTTGATCATACCTCGTTTTTTATTTGTAGCTATCCGATTTTATTTCCAACTCAATTTGAAGCCAACAATAATTTCTTGACTCAAATCTGAGATGGCATCGCGTGCCCTTATCGCGCGCAGGGCAGTTTATGAGTTTATAACTGTGAGTAGACAGAGCCATACCACTTCTGATATAGTATCTCTTGTGTAGGCGGATATTTTTTTTTTTTTCTTCGCTCGTGAATTTTCCTCATCTGTCTCACTGAATCATTGATCCGCTGGGTATCGGTCCGGTATGCTCTGTCATCTCACACAGTGACATGGTACTTTAACATTACCGGGGGAAAAACGAGGGATTATCACATTTGGACATGGAGACTCCGAGGGAGCCTGGTTTTGTGCCCAGCAAAGAGGGGCTGAAGCAACTAGCGGGGAAGACGCTGGGGCGCATGTACAAGTAAGATATTTGAACATTTTCCAACTGATTCAGTCATTTTAAAATAATAGGCCTAGATATGTGCATATTGTGGCTCTCAATACATATGAACTCTAACTATATAACGGAACAGAAAATTCACGAATGTGTTGCTAGTTTGATTTGCTCAATAACGAGTTTCCCGGTCGGTTTTGGCGTCACGCCTCATGGAGACGTGCAGAAAATTATGTAATTCTGCATAATCTTGGGAGGAGGGGATGGAAGCATGCAAGTTTTCCTATCTTGAAAGGTTGTCATTGTAACCCGGCGATTAAAATGCATTTACGACTGAATAGTAATCGTTCAATTAGAGGATCCCCTTGAGTGTCTCTTCTTTTTTTTTAGAGATCATTCACATATACCAGTCCTGTAAAGAAAAAGAAAAAGACCACGATTGAAATAAGAGAAAATCGGTTTATCCATAATCATTTATCGTTGCTCCTTGAAATTTTGTCATTTTTGTGCGTGTCTTTCAAAAAACCTTTTTTGCAATTTATGAAAAGGGGGGAAAAGAACGTGGCGACCATAGGAACGAATTGTTCTTACGCAACTGAAAATACCCTTTCACCCCATAGCGCTACATTTAATACATGTGTCTCATCATCTTTCATTTTTTTCGTTTACTTATAAAAATGTTGTAATCACTGAGTATTTTCCAAAATAATAGGATATTGTATTTTATTTGTCTCCTGTAATTAAACAACTGAATTGACATTCATAATGCAGTTCATGTGCATTTTATGCAGTTTACACGTGCAAAATATTACAAAATAAAATGCATTTAACTCCGTCACATCTGCTAATTAAATCATATGAATGAATCGAAATTTATGACTGATTTATGACATTTCTTTAAACAAATATATTCCTACGTGTTTGCACATGAATTTATTGAATCTATCTGCGCATGCCATGTTTTCATTAAATAATACTAAATTACTGTGAGTAAATGACTCTTTTTGGATACCCATGGCACTGGTATAATGCTATTAATATCGTGTTAGTGAATATGAGTGAACCTATAAGCCCGTGTGAATGTAAATAAGGTGAAGGTGAAGGGAATGCTGCAATGCGGTATACAGTGCGCTTTACAGCCGCACACGAAGCCTATGTGGAGTTTACATAAAAATATCTGTAGGAAAAAATATATAAATATGCACACTATTCCTGCAGGCCATTTCAATAACCATTGTCTAAATCTGCCCGTGCAGTTTAGAGTAGGCCTACTTGTAAAAATATATATTTCAATTAAATTCAATGCCAAAAGGATATTTTGATGCGTTTGTAATTGTAACGATGATTGTTGCTTCAATAATAAAAGTGATGAGATTCCTATGAATTGGTTCATTCGGACCACAGTCGTTATAGTGTCCTTCAAGGAGTCTGACAACTCTCTTCTGACATATGCAGAGTGCTAGAAAAGAGGCAAAAACCTGGCGACAACATTGAATTGACCGAGGATGGACGGCCTTCCCAGACCAGCGAGAAAAAGCCACCTCTGTGCGACTGCACGTGCTTCGGACTTCCGCGCCGCTACATCATCGCCGTCATGAGCGGCCTCGGGTTCTGCATCTCCTTCGGGATTCGGTGCAACTTAGGCGTGGCAATAGTGAGCATGGTGAACAACAGCACCATTCACCTGAACGGAAAGATCGTCATCAAAGAGGTTAGTGCGCGTGGCACACTTGGATTTTATATGTTCACGTCAGCCTCGTGACACCCCCACTCACAGCTTACACACACACACACACACACACACAGAGAGAGAGAGAGAGAGAGAGAGAGAGAGAGAGAGAGAGAGAGAGAGAGAGAGAGAGAGAGAGAGAGAGAGAGAGAGAGTCTGAAATCAATTAATGGAAATACAATAAATAATAAAGGGAATAATTCAAAAGCACAATGGTTTGTGTTTGTTGGAAAGAGGCTTAGTGAATGCCCCACTACTAGCTTGGAAAATATTGAAAACAAGTAGGCTACTCATGCAAAAAAATTGACCTTGGTTATATCAGCCTCAAATTGATTAATTCTTCAGCTGGAAACTAATCCTTCGCTCTTGTCATTTCATTTATTGTGCAAAATAATCAATACGTATTTTGTGCTAGCCTATGTGTTTAAAAAAATAAAAGTTCATCGTTTATTATATAGGCTTGTATTATATATTTAACCTGTTATTAGAGGTGTGTAGAAACGTGTGCATATTAGTTTATTTTCGGTTGTCTCTCGCCTTTTACAGACAGGATTGGGTATCTGATTTTTTTCTGGTATTTCTCTTCCATAGAAGGCAAAGTTCAACTGGGACCCGGAAACAGTTGGAATGATCCATGGCTCGTTTTTCTGGGGTTATATTGTGACACAAATTCCCGGAGGATATATTTGTTCTAGACTGGCGGCAAACAGGTAAAGCTTTAGCTTTGATATGCATTTGTTAATTAATTCAGATTATTATTATTATTATCATTATTCATATTAGTATTATTTCAGTAATTAATTGCTTTTAACGTTGCATTTGGTTTATATATTTTCCACATTGCAAATAGGCTACCTTAGGAAAAAGCCTAATGGTAACAAAAGAACGTTAATATGCTAATGAATTATTAACAATTTTACTAACCATAAATATTCTATAACAATACTTTATTTATTGATAAATTATATAATTTAGTTTTAAACGGATCAAAGATTATGCAAACCAAGCCATTAAAAGTAATGCATCTTACGCCCGTTATCCTACTAAAAGATGGTGTCGCCCACGTTTTCCAAACCAGCGGGATCGCGCACAGAGCTCCTGCACATAACAGGAGCTGGCAAGTTCAGATGCAGCCAGTGACGCATCTCCAGGTGTTTGTCAACCCAACACGAAAGCAGTGCGAAAATAATGCCTAACAAGGAATTTCGTTAAATGTATTAAACATTATTGAATGTAATAGTATAAATAATTATTACATGGCTTCAGTCATAAGACTTTAAAAATAGGCTAGCCTATTTGAAACGAATAGGCCTATTTGAAATAAGCAATAAAATCGAGCCGCAAAAATTGGCTATAGGCCTATACATCCCTGGTGCGTCCTTCGTTTTATTCATTAGCTAGCTAATAAGCCTGCTAGTGATGACTGCATACTGTATTATTTAAGACACTTTGATTATTCATAGCGCCTACTGGATCTACCTGTCATTGGAAGAAGAAGAGGATGATGATGATGGGAGGAGCTGATTTAACACAAGTGCAACCCAACCTCCAATTTGTTTTATTAACTGGATGACTGTGTAAGGAGGACACGCATTTTGAGTGAAATTAATTTCGTTATAGCCATCTTACTTAACTTTATGCATTATTATAGTTTATATTGATTCAATTTTGTTACAGAAAACGAAGAAAGATCTCTAACTTACGAAATGTTTATTACAATAGGCCCTACCGATGTTTTTGAAAACGTCTCAAGTGCTTCAAACGTTTCCATTTGAAGGTCATGGTCCGTATTAAAGAAGGCATAGGCTAATAGCCCACATCACTGTTCTAATTGTATTATTATAATATAAACCTTATCAATACAATTTTTTATTCAAGTTTCCAAGGGGAACGGAAATCAAATAAACAAACAAACGAATAAATCAAGGCTTCAGACAGGCAGAGGGGGAGTTCATTGATGGTTGACGAGTCTGCTCGTGTTTCGGTGTTGCGTGAGTGGCAGACTGAAGGCTGACCCGTCGTGTGAGTTGTAGGATTAGACCCTGTCTGTGGGGCATTCTCCACCTGTTAATGAGGTCCCGGGGGGGAACCGTGTCTAATCTGCTCAATGAGGGGGGCATGGCAACCAGCCCCGGACATGCTGCCAGAGGGTTTGGCCGTGCCTCATATATCACACAACAAATTTATCAAAAATAAAACTGCCATGTCGTTAGCTGGAAATATTTGGAACATTGGACACAATTGGTTCTCGCTAAAACATCTGTTTTGATAGTTGGCCAACAATGTCAACATAGTCGACATAGCCTATTGAAATGTTGTGTAATCGTGTAGTTCTATTAACTCAGTACGTCAAATCTTTGACATAATTGACGTCGCAGAAATTATACATCAGTTCTTAGTTCATATTTCGGCTATTGGCTGACGTGATTGAGATCTAATAGAATCAGCGAGTCTCGTGCCGGAGAACTCCCTCAATCCGATTAGCGAGTGCCGGTGGGAGAGAGGTGAGAGAAAGGGTCTTGAGCTCTAGGACGTCAGGAAAATTGGAAATAAATGGAAACCCGTATTTCTTCTGTGGCAGTAGGAGCTGGGGCTTCACCCCGCGCGACCATTATGCCTGTTTTTTTGTTGATGTTTTTTCACAGAAAGATTTGAATTGTATATTATAGGCCTATTTTGGGGGGTTTAAATGGGTTTAAAGTAAAGTAAATGGGGTTTAAAGTCGAGTTTAAAGAAACCAAAATATCACATAGCTGAAATAGAACAGCCTTAAACACTAGAAATAATACATAGCCTATGTAAAAATGATTTTTTTTTTTTTTGCATTCTATAATCCAATGGTAGGCTATATAATTAAACTATGTTTCCATCTGTTATTCAGGGTATTCGGCGCAGCCATTTTCCTCACGTCCACACTGAATATGTTCATCCCCTCAGCTGCACGTGCTCACTACGGCTGCGTCATATTCGTCAGGATATTACAAGGGCTTGTAGAGGTAAGTACGATTTTCTCTCATTTCATTCGAATTGCTTATTTGCTAATAACGATATAATATCATAACCTTCTATGTATTCATATCTAAAATTTGGGCACTTGCCTTTGGCGGATATTTTCTCAAAAAGCCATTTGTGGGAATTCTTCCTAGGGAAAGCCCATGGTCCTGTAAACAGTCAGTTATGGCCTGAGGATATTCTGAGAGAATAATAACTCAGGGTTTGTCTTTAGTACAGCCTATATTGATCTGTAGACAACATGACAACACTGTATATATTATTATTATTCTTTTATTTGTAACAAATGGAATATTCATTTGCATTTAAATTGATTTATGTGATGTAACTTTCTATCGTTTTGTTTTTATCATTTGTTTATAATTTGAAAATCTGTCTAAGCACATTTCTTTGTAATATAAAACTGATGTGTAGTGTTATTGTTAGGGTGTGACCTACCCAGCCTGTCATGGGATCTGGAGTAAATGGGCTCCTCCACTGGAAAGAAGCCGTCTAGCCACAACCTCTTTCTGTGGTAATTTACATCTTTATTCTCTTCCAAGCAAATATAGATTAGTGGATAGTAAAGAAAATCATGTGTCATTACATTTTAAGTTACCTCATTATTGTGTGCATGTCAAAATTTAAAGATACATTTGTTGTTTAGCAAGAATTCTAGGAAACATGATTTATGCATGGACTGTATTTTCCTGTGTTGTTTTAATGCATGTATTCAGCAATTTTGATTTGAAGCTGCCAGAGTTGAAGCTGTTTTTGGTTCCGTTTGAGTTCTTACATGGCCCTCATCCTCTCCCGTTCTGTAGGTTCCTATGCTGGAGCTGTCATTGCCATGCCTCTAGCTGGGATCCTGGTGCAGTACACTGGCTGGTCATCTGTTTTCTATGTCTATGGTACGAGGTTTGTGTGTGCACCACTGTATGAGCCATGGTTATAGTGTAAAGCATAATTGTATGAGTGAGCTTAACGGTCTTGATGGGTGTATTTTAGTAAGTGTAGTATGGATCAACTCACTGATGCTGAGTATTGATTTTTCCTCTGATGCTGCCATGTGTCTATCCTCTGCACTGACACTGAATCTGCCCGACCCTGTGCCAAGAATTAGCACGTTCTGTCAGGAAAGCAATGAACTGTAATCCATTTAGTTATACGAGGAGTTTTCAGTCAGCTGATCTTCCTGTCTGCTTCTTATCTGACATCATTTTATGATGTTTTTGTTTTCTTTTAAGGTCAACATCTAAGAATCCTTTGTTTCTCTTTAGGATGTTTTGGGATGTTCTGGTATATGTTCTGGATCTTGGTGTCATATGAGAGCCCAGCTGTACATCCCACCATCACTGCTGAAGAACGCTGCTTCATTGAGGAGAGTATCGGAGAGAGCGCTAAGCTGCTAGGACCTGCAGAAGTGAGTGACCCCAAACATAATCATACTCCAAACTTCTAGCTGGATATGGCACAGAAGAAAATATCACAGCACAAAATGCTTGACTGAAGGACTCAAGTCCTAAAAAGAGATGGTTTGACTAATGGAATAACATCCACTCTCTTATAATTACAATCTGATCTGTAATTACAATGCTCAGTTGTTGCTTGACACCAATCAAATTCATATGGTTGTGCTTTGAAAGATTGTAGAGATTAACAGCATAATGTGCCATTGTCTACTTATTTTGACATCAGGTTAATAATAGATATTTTTTGCTTTAAGATTTTGAACTTAAGATCGGGAGCTTTGATGGAGAGAGAAACCCCTGTTTGCAGTTGCTGTTAACAAAATTATGACATTGCTGTAGTTTAAAACTTGTTTTGAGCGATTTGCAATTTGATAGAGGGTAAATGAAACCATATAATTATTTAAATTTCCCCTATTATGCTATTTTAAAGGTTCCTAATTTTATTCTGAAGGTCTCCTACAATAGGTTTACATGCATCCGTGGTCAAAAAACACTTTAGTTTTCTCATACATTGCACGTCACCGCTTTTTTCACAGTGTTTGAAACGTCTCAATAAAGGATTCACTCACTCATAGCCCCTCCTTTCCGAGAGCTTCTGCTCTGATTGGTCAGATGGCCCAGTCTGTTGTGATTGGTCTACTGCTTACAGCAGGTGTCGGAAATGAAGCGTCCATGACCATATCTGAATTTTAGCTCCAGAGGCTTCCTCAGCTCTTGCATACATTTACAGTAACAATGGCATTGGTTTTAAGTCCTCATCCTTTGTAAGAGCATGCAAAGTAGATTTACCTATCGACATGTCGACATTCTCAGCTACAACTACATTGTTTGAGGGTGGGCCAAAGTACTAAGTAGACATTGTTCGTGGCAATGAAGACCATAGGGTGGCATTATGCAAATTTGTTACAAACTTACGTAGATATGTTACCCTGGAATTGCTGACGACTCATTTCGGCAGTTCAGAATCAACTCTTTCTTTTAGGAGACAATCATTTAATTTGTCGTGCACTTTGATCTTTAAAAATTCGCAAACCTTTTACATGAAACCTTTTTACATGAAAGGTAATATTTGAAAAAGCATATTAGGGGATCTTTAAGTCAGGATGTGTTGAAAAACATGAGGAGATAAATGTGTGGCCACCAAAAAATGTTGCCTTTAAAGTATAAAACTTCTTATGTTAATCTATCGTGGTCTTATAGATTTTGAGGTAGAGGTTGATATATTTAGTGTCACCATATGAGGATTTCTAATTAAATCTGTAACATATCAAAGACATATCAGAGAAGTCTTGCACATCAGTTGTTTTGATGCTATAAAATGTCAGTCAGCTACTTTGATTTCTTTGGTGTAAATGCCATGCACTCCTAGAGAACATCAGTACTGACAAAGAATCAAAAATGTTCAAGACATGACAGATAAAATCATTATCAGTATGGGTATTATTGTAACTCTTCACTAAATAAGCTGCAATACTATTTTCTCCCACAGAAATTCAAGACACCTTGGAAGAAATTTTTCACGTCCATGCCTGTCTATGCAATCATTGTGGCCAACTTCTGCAGGAGTTGGACCTTCTACTTGCTGCTCATCAGCCAGCCTGCATACTTTGAGGAGGTGTTTGGCTTTGAGATTAGCAAGGTAATTTCAGTTTACCTTTTAAATTGCATGTATTTAAATTGGTATTTGTATTATAAAAAATGCATGATTGATTAAAAAATTAACAATGACTTAATCAGCGATTGGATCAAAATGGCTAGCCTTTGTATCTAAGTTGCATATGATTTTTGACTATAATTCCATTGTATATCAGTAAATGGGTGACCTTTGTCATCCCCTAAGGTCTGAAATAGGTTGATGAATTATTCATTGTGAATAGTTCATGATGAATTATTCATTAATCATTTATTGGTGATTTAAGTCTGTGCTTGCATCTCATTTTGCTTGTTTTCTCACTTCCTACGGTTAAACCTGCAATCATGTCTTTGCATCTAGTTGTAGAATTAACATACTAATTAATAGTGCATATTACAGTAATGTTGCATGTCAATTTATTGTTTTGTTTTTTTATCCAGTGTGTGTAATTGTGTAATTTGCTCAATTTTATTGTAGATTAGACTTAGGACTTTTCTCTCTTTTCTGTGGTGGAACCACATCTTTGGTCAATTGGTCAATGGCTAATGCTTTCATTCTGCAGTGTGTTTTCAATAAGATGCTTCTGAGCCTGACGGCTGCTGTCTTATTCAGGTTGGCATGCTGTCGGCCCTGCCCCATCTGGTGATGACCATTATCGTACCCATTGGAGGACAGTTAGCTGATTACCTTCGCGCCAAAAACATCCTGTCAACTACAACAGTTCGGAAGATCATGAACTGCGGAGGTGAGTGGAGCCTATTGCCGAATTCGCATCGTTCCTATTGCAGCCATATGGCTGAATTTTGGTTAAATCCATGTGAACTAGGAATGTTAAATGAGAATTTTTCATCAACCTAAATATTTCACACTTTTACCCTTTCTTTCTTTTATTGTCATTTATTTGTCTATTTTAGCTTAGTGAATTGTTTATCCATATGTTTTTATCTTTCACAGGCTTTGGGATGGAGGCCACTCTATTATTGGTTGTTGGTTACTCGCACAGTAAAGGGGTGGCCATTTCATTCCTTGTGTTGGCTGTCGGCTTCAGTGGATTTGCAATATCAGGCAAGTCTTTGGGGAAACAATATGTCTGATTTAATAATTTCCCATGCAAACCTGCCGTTTATACACAACAATGACAAGAAAAAGCAGCAATAAAAAGCAACCATACGCAGCCAGGGAAGACTGCAAATAATGCCTTATTTTTTAACAAAATACCATTGTTCTCCTTTTATCACTCAAACACTCAGCTTGGAAGGAATAAGTGGTTTTGCTGGACTTTTTAAATAATTCATACACACTGTCCCCTGAGAGCAGCCTCACAGGCAGCACATCCAGACAGAGCACTCAATGAGGGAGGGCCTCCGCTCTACAAGATGGCGTATCTTTCTATTTTTAGTCTGTATCTCCAACATCATGTCAGAGATACTGAGAAAATGTGCACTCGTCTTGATACAGAACAGTATAGAACAGAAACGGAGTGTTTGAAAATATCTTTCTGTAATGTTGTTTGTTGCAGTGTTATTTTAGTATCACTGATATACTAACCTATTATGGTTTTTGTTCATATTTTAAAGTAGATTTTTTTAAATGTCTAAATAGCTTTATTTAATTGTATTTGTTTTAGTACTTCAAAGAAATATTGGAAACTAGCTGAAATAAAGCTAATGTTTTTCTTTTAATTTAATTTGGTTTCAGTTAATGTTTATTTTAATGTAATGAAAATATTTTTTAATGGTTTTAGTTTTAATGATAATATACCTTGTTTGTTGATATTAACGCAGTGCCAAATATAGAAAAAAAAGATAATTATTTACAGTTATTTCACTTTTCATAAGATGGTAATAAAATGTAAACCTCTATTGTCCATCAGGTTTCAATGTCAATCATTTAGACATCGCTCCTCGCTATGCCAGTATCCTCATGGGAATCTCTAATGGAGTGGGAACTCTGTCAGGAATGGTGTGTCCTCTTATAGTGGGTGCCATGACCAAACACAAGGTAAGACCACTTTGAATTGTCAGGACTTTCCTTTGAATTCTAGATGTTTAGTACTGTGTTTGGATATAGTACTGTGAAATGTACAAAAGATTTTTTAGATCTTTCTCCATATTCATTGTCAAAAATACTCAGATATAACTGCATGTTTATTTCATGTGTTATTCTTGCAGCTCCCAGGATGAGTTTCTTAATGTCAATGAATACTTGACAACTCTTTTATCCTTTCAGACCCGAGAAGAGTGGCAGTATGTGTTCCTTATCGCTTCCATGGTGCATTATGGAGGTGTAATCTTCTATGGCATCTTCGCCTCGGGGGAGAAGCAGTCGTGGGCAGATCCGGAGCAGACCAGTGAAGAGAAGTGTGGTTTCATTGATGAAGATGAGCTGGCTGAGGAAACAGGGGACATCACCCAGAGCTACAGTGCCCTGGGAGGTCCAGCCAAGACCTACGGGGCCACCACGCAGTTGAACGGAGGATGGGCAGAAGGATGGGATAAGCGAGAGGTGTTTGTACAGGATGGTGTGGAAGAAGAGGGTTACGGATACAGGCAGGGTGGGGATTACTCCTAGACCTTGCAAATACACACTATGACACACACACACAGACATACAGTGGCGCAAAAAAGTATTCAAAAAAACGACGCAAGTCACAGTTGAAAACGTGTAAATTCCATTGCATTAAATTACAAGATATCGAACCAAGTGCAATCTGCAACAAATCAGCTTTTCTTTAGTGGATGTATGAAGTGTCTTCATAAATATATAGATATATGTAGTTATATGATATATCGTTATATCTTCAAACCTAACAAACTTGTTTTTGTAAGATGTTTAGCTTTAAAAAAGGAGCTAATGTAATGACATTTATACATTTTAACTATGACTTAAACATCCAGATACTTTTTGAGCCACTCTACATACAGCACAGTATAAAAATATATGATAGATTTTATAGTGTCTGTGAGCCCTGAAAAAAGATTATCGAGTAACATACACAAAACTCTTAAGAATTGTTATGTTTGCACAAATTGAAATGATCAAATCCTACATTTAAATATGGATTTAAATGTATCAGTTATACAAAGGGGAAATTACATATCAAAATTGGCTGACTGTAAATGTTCTGTGTATTAAAAAGTAGAGTAACTTCATTTCGAGTGCAGTCGTGCGTCACAAGTTTTTCACCCCATTATTCTGAGCCTTTGCAACATAGAGAAGCCTTTAGAGTTAGTCAGGCAGTTGGTTTCCAGAACTAAGGCTCAGATAATGAATCTCATCCATGGAGAAAAACTGCTATAGAGAATTCCAACCAAGCAACAGGTTTACACTGTCTTTTTTCTGATTGCACTAAGGGAGCTGTACAATGTCATTTAACAGCACACAAAGTGAGTGTTTATATCTCATGATGTGTTACTTGTCCATCGTATAATTCATGTTTCTGAGAGATTAAAGAGGACTTTGGTCTTTGACACTGCAGAGAAAAAAAAGCACAGTTGTTTAGATGACATAAAAGCAACAAAAAATGTTTCTCAAGCTCAGCAGGTTGTTTCAATTGGATGGTGCTGTTCTATTTGGTGTAATAGATGAAACTTGGGAAGGGGTTCGATTTTAGATCATTGGAAACGCCTGGGAACATTATCGCAAAAGCTACAAAAAGCGAAAGCACAGGGTGTCAAAACTACGGACTCTTTAAATTCCATTCCATTCTTTTAACTCCATGCCATTTTGACATCTGTGAATGTTAGTTATGCATGGGTTAAATTGTTTTTGTAAATGTTGTTTTTTATTTCACTTTTACTTTACAAAACTGTTACTGACGTGTCAATTTCTTTGCACAATTAATCAAAGGTAACCTGTAGTGTGGGATTTTAGCTGGGATGGGGGAAACGTGTCCATTGGGAAAACAAGGGAGAACCTGTCTAAGGGCTGACACAGTCCTAGCAGCAGGTAATAACCATATTCAATGTACAAAGCAATAAAGCCATGGTAACAGTTACTTAGCAGTCAATTCACCCAAAAATATGTAACAAGTTAGCACTGTAATCATTTTGGTTTAAATGTTTTGTGATGACAATTAAAAAAAAAAAAGATTAAACAAATACTTACTGTTAAAGTATATAAATATATATATATGAAAATATATTTAGATTTAGTAAGAGTCCAGTGCAACTCTCTTTGAGAGTTTGTGTGCTGGACCCACTCACCAGAAGAGAATGATTCTTAAGTGTCACCTGCAGCTGCTTCCCGGCCGGACGAAAGTCTTACCGGGGTCCTCAGCTCCGCAGGTGGCCGCACCTCTGTAGTCGTCCTGTATGGTTGCCAGTGGTTGCTTTTTGAGAGTATGTTGTTGTCGGGTATCTTTTACGTTAATCCTCTCTTTTTGTCCTTCCCCATTGTTTCTGGTCTGTGTTTTGTCTGTGGCTAGAGAAGCGCTCCCTTGCTCCCCTCTTCCCTCTTTCTCCTTGCATTTTCCCAATACTGTTGCAATATTCAGTGACACAAGGATTGTGTGTAAAGGTATTCAAATATCTTCAAAAATGACAGTAATTTGCCTGATGATTTTGAGGTACCTTATTCTTGTTTCCTGCCTATGAGTAAAGTGTGGATATATGGCTTCCTTTTGCTGTGTTACTGTAAATGGAGAGGTTTGTTGATGTGAAATTGAAATGCTCTATATAGCCTTTTTTATATAAAATTATAACAAAACTGTACTCGCCTGTGTTGTTTTACTGGGATTCCAATAAGCTTTGGAGGCCAAAGACTCCCCGTTTAAAATTGGGGACAATTTACTGCCAGTATGTTATTGTCTGATTGCAGTCGTCAAGCACAATGTACTTTGTCCACCTGTTGTGTGTCTGCATGTTGGTAAATCATATCAAAGTTTTTAGCCCCAGCATTGGTTATGTGTCACCCATATAGCATCTGTGTCCTTTCCCTGCTCTAGTAAAATCAATGTAAGGGCCCCTCGAGATCAGCAAAACCTATTGAGCACACAAACCTCCTAATGGAGGCTGGAAGGAGGGGCTGCACTTAGAAGCTGTTTAGAGGATGTGTTCAGAAAACCTACTGCCCTCCGAAATACAATGTTGTGTATCATTAGCAAACAAATAAAAAAGCATTTGTAAAAAAAAAAAAATAATGAATATTTTTAATAGTATTAATTCATTAAATCTAGAATTTCATAATTTGGAGCATGCAGTGCCAAGTTCAAACATTTGAACTTTAACAAAAGTGTGGTCTAAGATTAGGCTGCAGAGCATATAGATACGGTCAGTTTAAGTCTGTTTGAGCCTATGCCAGTACTTTCAGCCTCAGTCCTCTGATTCAGACACATCCGCATCCCTGCAGGACACCACACAGTAAGAGAGGTGCAAATGAGACACTTGCCTGCCAGACACGCGCAGACCATGTCCTTCACACTAGCTTTGGAGGTAGTGACCTTAGCAGTATTTTTTGTCTTGGTGTAGGATATTCATTCTATCTATCTATCTATCTATCTATCTATCTATCTATCTATCTATCTATCTATCTATCTATCTATCTATCTATCTATCTATCTATCTATCTATCTATCTATCTATCTATCTATCTATCTATCTATCTATCTATCTATCTATCTATCTATCTATCCAGCTATCTAGCTAGTATATTGAAGTATGCAGCAAAGAAAAAAGGATATTTGTAGACTTACGAGCTTCACATGCTCAGATGTCACAGATATCCTCCACAACCTGGAACACAGCCGAGTGGCCCTGTGCATTCACTATAGCAGTCAAAGGCAAGCTACAGTCCCGCTGGAGGAAACCCTCACAGTCTGGACTATGTCCAGCTTTGCCCTTTCTGGTATACATTGTGTAAATCAGTTACTAACTGGATAACCTTTCTTTCAGCAGCTGATTTACAATATCAGATTGACTGAAGAAACACGTTCACACTCTGGTGAACGTAATTGAAAGCTTTTCAATTGAGTGTGGACGTGTAATTGCTCCGAGTGAGGTTTTGTCCAAATGCCACCAAACAAAGATGCAGAGGTTACTATTTTCACTGAAATATTGATTTAAAGCCCGCATTCCAAGGTGAAGACTTTAATAATAGCACAATAGTAATATTTAGTAACTTTTATAATAATATACTGTTATAATATGTAATAATACTATTTTAAAATGGTTTAATGAATAATAATAATAATACGTTTTTAAAATAGGAATGAAAAATCATACCCAAGAATAAAGTAACTAGTCTTCCTTTTGACAACTCATTTGTAAGCAGGTTTCATGTCAAGCTATTGCTTTTGCTAATTTGACAACCACAATGAGACATCAATTGTGACCCTATTACATGTGTTTACTCTGGTTCTCTCAGCCGTAACCGTCATGGATGTCCAGCACAGATCGCAGTCCACGCCCTCCTCACTTAGTGTTCATTCAAGCTTCTCTGTTCTAATGTCACACTGAGAATAAATACAAGAACGTGCACAGACTGGCATAATATCTTAATATTAGCATTTGTAAATGCTTATTTAGAAGTAAACATGAGCCCATGTGTGTTTTTGCTTGTGTGTTTGTTTTTGTTGGTGGGTGGGGGCGGGCGGGCGTGCATCCACAATTGGGGGGCAGGTGTTACAGTGGTCTCTTGGGATGTGGAGGGGTGGTGTAGTGAGACTGGAATCACTCTTTGATGACAGGGGCCTGTATGAGGACCCTGAAGACTCGCCTCAACCCATAAATATCCCCTGATCCCCTCATGGACCCGGGGCAGGCGACTGGTTGGCGCATACAGTGTTTCGTTCTCCACTGGGAGAAGGAGGGAGAGGTGAGGGTAGATGTCTATGTAATCCATCTCATGTGTGAGGGGGAAAAACAGTGAATGAATGAGCTCTCATTTTAAAACCGAATAAGTCCCTTCCCCCACTGGCCCAGCTCTCAGTATCCTCATCAATTATTCCACAGTCATTAAAATCTCGTCTATCCCAGCAGAGGAACATATAAGCGAATGGAAAGGAATTTTTATGTAGTTGTTGTTTCAGTGGCAAGTGATATGTGGTGATGTCAAGACAAGTAGTATAGACAAGTGTAGCTGTTCAATTCAACATATATTTTAAAAAGCGGAGGGAGAATCTGGGCTCCCCCTTTAGAAACCACCTGACTGCAGGTGTGTGTGTGTGTGTGTGTGTGTGTGTGTGTGTGTTTGTCTATAGCCTTGGGTGGGTCTTTGCGTCAGTACTGCATACTGACACCTCATATTCATTTCCTGTGATCAAGATTCACATCATGTTCAGGTGCTGGAAGAGGAAATCTCGTGGGCGTTGGAAGTCTTGATATAGAAAGGGGAAGCCATTACAGTTGCTGAAGGAATTCTGCAGATCGTGGACATGAAGATCTGCTGCTGTGCATAATTCAACAGATACATCTGTTGAATCCTGTTACAGAATTATCAACAATTTTTAAATCATTTTAATGCATCGCATGAGGAATCTTGTAGCATTAGCAAGACTAAAAGATCATGAATGATCCTGTTTCTATAACTCTATTCTGCAAAGTACATAATCAGGAAATTAGGGATAGTAAGTAATAAAAAATAAAAAAATAGAGTTTTTCTGGGCAATAATGATAAGATGCTAAATATTTTTATATTGTGGCTGAAACTGATAGGCAGTAATTTTTTTAATACTATTGTCTAATTAAATCAAAAATAAAGCACTAAAATCAATTGCGATGAGCGAATTTAGGCATTGTGACAACGTACAGTTTAAAAAAAGAATATTAATTTTGACAATAATTATTGTTAAAGATTGCACTTAACACTAGTGTTTTTAAAGATTAATTGTAGTGAGTATTAGGTGACTGCAAATGTACAGTAATATAAATGTACATGCACAATTAAATATCAAATTTCAATCGTTACCAAAACACTCCCCCTCTGACTCGATCAGCCATTAACTGATGTGGTACATTGTGCATCTCTATACGCAGCGGCGCTCCTCACCAGCATCTGAATGACAGAGAGGAGAGAGAGCGACTGAGGGACTCAGGGGAGAAGCCTGACCTTTAAACAGAGCTGGCTACCAGTCCACAATGAGACGTGCGTCCCACAGAGGTGCAAGGCACAGTGGCGACAGCGCATAAGAAATGGGCATTGTGTTGTGTATATCAGTTAACTATATTTAATGCAATACTAACACCTTATGTATGTTTTTAAACATTTTGTGGAATTCTTTATTGTTTTGAAGCGCTGTAAAACTGCAAAATGCTCAACAAATGTTTTCCCCATTAAAGCAAATCTAAATTTTTATAGTTAAAGGCCTATTCAAAGCATGAGAACTTTTCCTCATACAAATGACAGAATTACAAAAAATGAACGACAGAGGGAGAGAATTAGCAATCAATTAGTGGAGTCATTCTTTGTGTGTGGTGGTGGGTATGAATGTGTGTGTGTGTGTGTGTGTGTGTCAATGCTGCCAGACTGGGCTTTATTTACTCAGCTCTCACAATACCCCTTCACCAGATGGGAACCAACAGAGTGAGGGGGGAAAGAGAGAGGAAAAGAGACAGAGAGAGAGAGAGAGAGAGAAACAGAGGGAAAGAGAGAAGTGGGAGGTGTGTGCCCCATACTCAGAGCCATGAGGACTCCTTTGTTCCTCATCAGACCCCTATTGCAGCATGGCAGGGTGACACGGGCTGGCTGTAAAATCTCATTAAAAGAAAGAGAGAGAGAGACAGGCCTCAAGAGGGCTTGAGATCCCATTAAGACGTCGACACACAGACTTCAGTCATAAAGCGCCGTGGACTCCTGTCAACATGCATGTGCAAAAACATCAGAGAAAAGAGAGTGATTTTTATTAAGAACAAAACACAGAAAACTGAAAATGATCTCCAAGAGAGAGCAGAGCATTATGAAAGAATGAATAAAGCATGAAATAAATACCTAAATTAATCAAAGAAAAAACAGAAGATTTGTACAGTATATGTTGTAGTTGTGCTACAGATCTATATACGTATATATAATCGAAATATTTTGAAATAAATAGTTATATTACTTAGATTATAGAAATACAAATATTATACCAATCATGTTTCGTTTCGTTTTTTTATATACACTGTATACCCACACGAAAACACACACACATGCACACATGGTGGCCTGACTCCCCAATGCACCTCATGGGCCTGATTATTGATTTCACTCCTGTTGTGTAGACACCTCCTCTGTAGATTTGATTAGTCACACAGAGGTGACAGAGGGGAAGTAAAGCTCTTAGGTTAGAGAGAGTGATGACAGAGAGAAAGAGAGAAGATGAGAAGACAGCTTAAAAATGGTGGAGAAACAGGAAAAAAGGTGCAAACTTTCCTCTGATGGGTGATTTTTGAAATAATGATGATCTGAGATTATTTTTGGGCTTAAATTAATCTTCATTTGAATATGCTGTCGTAATACATTCAAAGCTTTAATATGTTTTGTGGGAAGTGAGAGATCACATTATGATACCTGCTGGTTTTTCAGGTTTGATGTCATCATTAACTTCTTCATGGCACCTTGCTGTCTAATGCACTGATGAACTGACTAACTGCTTTCTTACTAATGTGTCTTTTAACTGCTGTGATAAAAACACACACTAAAATATATTTCTTTACATCACATTTTCCCGTGTGTTTGTGCTTATGCAGGTTTCACAGTGAAAGAGTGTTAAATCGCACGCGCTGTAAAAAGCTAAAAGTGAAAATAAAATCGATTCCATGTGTGAACACAAATCTTAGAAGGCTCTCGGGAGAGTGCTTGTCCTTAACACTCCTCTTTTAGTTAACAGTCACATGGAATAAAGAAAATTCTGCAGAGACCATCCAGCGATGTTTAGACATTACAATTAAAGGTATAGCGGAGGATTTTCCCGAATTTTAGAAAAGAACCGCCCTCTCCACTTTTTGAAAAAATGCACATGCGCAACACTCTACCTGCTCCCGAGAGGGAACGCCTATTAAACGTGTGCACGAGAGAGCATGCACAAGCTAATCATAGCTTACATTAACTTTTACTAGCAGTGATTTTAAATGGATTTCTCCAAATAGCATGCCAAACTTTACCTGTCAAGTAGAAACTTCACGACTGAGGCATCAGTGGGAAGCCCAACCTGTGTTTTGAGCGCACGCCATCGTGTGAATCGTGTGCACGAGCACGTACGACGGGCTTACGTAAACATATCACCAGAATGATTGACACTTAGGAGGACCAATAGTCTTCATGATCCACCCGGAAAAAGAAAATCCTCCGCTATACCTTTAAGTAAACTAATTCTACTGTACGATCTGGAGTAAGTGCAGAGGTGTGGGTTGTGTTTGTTTTGCCTTGCACTCTAAGGACAGATATTTAGTCTAAGCAGATTTTAAATAGGTTTAATTGGAAATTACTGTTTTGGACTGTCTTTATTTTCAAAGGCCCATCATTTCCGAATTAATTTCTGGCTTCATTGATGCTTTAAAATTAAACCATGAAAGTTAACTACTGGTCCAGCCAACTAATCAGACCACATTACGCTTTTCGGAAGGAAGGGCTTTATAGAGGCTTAATAAGACTGGGAAGGGAGGTGATGCCACAATGTAAAATATTTGAAAAATAATGTTGTTGGTTTTTTTTTTTCCTTCAAGCATGAAGACCCAAAAAACAAAATCCAAACTTTCAAAAAAGGGCATAATATAGGTCCCTTTTATAAAAAGGTTTGTCTGTCCTAAATGAATAGAGAAAACTGTACCCCTGATGTCCTTTTTGACATACACTTATCACATACGCATTTATCCATTCGTCATTTTACCTATAGGTGACTCACACACCGCAGCTTGGTCTGATCGAGGTGATGCGGCTGGTGACTCATTAGCACACACATGCTCTCACTCAGAACCCAGCGTTTAATATACTGCTCTACACCTGCGTTACCGTTTCTACATTCTGTTGTTTTGATCACTGGATAATCATCTTTCCATTCCAATATTGTGTGCACAAATGTTCACAGCACTCTGCCACTCATTCCTTTGGTCTAAACAGCGCTTTCTAGCCAATTATTTCAGTATACAGCAGTCTGGATGAACCAGCTAACTGTCACTCAAGTGGGCAGATTAACATAAGAGGTGAGACTATATGAGACAGAATGAGTGATGCAGAAAGACTGGAAGAGAGATGAGAAGAAGAGCTGCTTAACTGATCAGTAGCTGTCCATGTTCCACTTATATATTTTTAACACAACACACAGGCCCGGATACACACTATTGAGACTTAGACTGACAGACAGGATATGTCTATAAGGTCTACCTGTATATGCAGGAGCAGCACGCTTGTGTCTTTGTGTGCGTCCTAGATCCTGATGGTCTTGTGATTCCCAGGACAGAACAGACAGACACACTTCTGAAACAGATACGAAGTATTCAACTGATTGTTGGAATTATTTTAACATCCTTTAAGCCTATTTAAGAAGATTAAAGGTTTGAATGAACAAGATCATGTATTTGAATGTTTCAAAAAAGGAATAGTTGTCTCTGTATGTCCATGTGATGAGTCATCCTGAACCTGGAGACACTTACACCTGTTTCCTCAGCTACAGCACCCAAGAGATGTAGCCGTCCCCTGCAGATTCAGTGAACAAATCAAGGTCAGACAGTCAGAGAGCTGTAGTAGAACTCACGCACTTGCTTGCATGGACTGGAAGAGAAGTATACAGCTGCTACAATAATGACAGTTTGTGTGTTAAAGTTTGAGTAGTGTTATAACAAATTCATGCAGGAGAGAAATAGTTCCTCCATTTACCCCCTCCCTCAAGGTTACTATTCTGAAATGTGAGATTTTGACGCACATTGTGACGCAGTCGTCACTGGGGCATTCTAGCCCCACCCACCAACTCTACCTGAACCAATGAAAATTCCATATGCTCTCTCTTCCTAAATGCGGTCCCGTCAACACCACGGAATGGCTGCAGCAACACTGAGCACTATATCGTACCACACAAACATCTATTCCAAAAACCTGCATCGATAGAGAGAGAGAGAGAGAGAGAGAGAGAGAGAGAGAGAGAGAGAGAGAGAGAGAGAGAGAGACAGACAGACAGACAGACAGACAGACAGACAGACAGATAGATAGATAGATAGATAGATAGATAGATAGATAGATAGATAGATAGATAGATAGATAGATAGAACTGAAAAAGTGTGAATATGAAAGAGATGGAGAGAGAATTTCCATTTGTCATTGTTTGAGATGCTTTATGCTATTTCCAAACAGAACATCCGTCTGGCCTTGGCTCTCTCCTCCTTATTCTTTTCTCTCTGAATCTTTAGAGAGGAGAGAAGGTTGCCATAGTGACAGAGATGCTTATAGTAAAGAAGGAATGTGGTTGTCATGGAATATTTTGTAAAATAGGAGAAAATCAATGAATTATTGAAACTGTGCAAGAACACAAACGCGAGGCGATGAAAAGAGAGAAAGAAAGTAGGCAGAGAGAACATTCTGTTCAAATCAATAATAACAAAATGCAAGCATTTGTTTTGTTTAGCTTGTGTTTGTTATATTAAAACATTAACCAGCTCCAGTGTTTGGACATTGTTACAGACCTGATGATGTAGATGAGTGAAAGCTGATAACGCACTGATAGATAGTTCTCCATCATGTGTTAATTACATTACAGCAGCTACACTTGATCCCATCACCGCTCACAAGTAATCTTATTATTGTACACTACACATACAGAGCGAGAGCGTGAGCGAAAGTCGAGGGATCATAAGAATATGTTCTCGTGTTTCTGTCTTGTAGTTTCCAATGCAGATCTGTCTAGCACAAACTAAACTAAAATTAGATCTATCAGATATCATTAGAATTACCATTCACGCTACTGAAATATAAATCTGATAAAAGAGATATGGATTCGCCTCTCAATGATCTTGAAACCCACAGCCACAGGAATACTACAGCACCACCTAGTGACGACTTTATGAATAAATCGCGTGAGGCTTCTCTTCTGTACAACTGCTTGATATAGCCCCACGTCTACTGTATTTATTTCAGAGTATGTCCTAAGAAAAAAAAAAAAAAAAAACCTTTATAGCCTATAAAATTTCATGATTTGTATTCTCAGAATTATAAAGCAGTAGCTATTAGCCTACTAAACGCGAAACAAAAACTCAAGTGACAAATATGTGGAAGAAACTGTAAACTACAGTTTCAAGATGTGATGTGAACCAAATAAGTGAACTAATGGAACATTTTACAGCAGTCACTCTATTAACTTCACGTCCTCTGCAGCAGTGTACAATATGACAGCTGCAGTACCTACAGTAATTACTGCAGTCTCACCCTGAGGCCATTGACCCGGATGTTGAGTTGACACTTTATGAACAGTGACTGCAAGGAAGCAATAGGCCTACTATAATTAAATCTGTACCTTTTTTGAGTAAATTAAGACATAGCACTTACCTGCGCGACTGTCTGTGTGTTGTGTAATTAACTATTTTCTTCTCTTCGTTCTGTTTTCATCCTTGTTTTTAAGGCAGTTTTTGTTCTCCAAAGCACAAATGGAGGAAATGACTGAATTATGGAATAACTGAATTATTCATATGTAGATATGTTGAGAGCATGACACATCATGAATCTTTATCGAGCAAAAAGACTAATGCTGTGGGACAAAGAAAGAACTCCAATTAGTGATGGGCCCATCTGATGCTGAACGGGCCCCACAGACCCCAGGGACCAATTTGGACAGGCACGTGCCTGGTGGTGTTCGCTGGGTTCCCGCGTGTCTATCCAAACACCAGACGCGTTCCTTGGTTGTCCAGGAAACACACAATCCCGCCATCTGTCACGGTCTTGCGCAGTGATCCCTGTCGTGTAACTGCGACGCTCTAACTAGGGAGAACACACATTTATTTATTACCCGCCATTAACAACAGAGTGGGCGGAAAACACAATCTTTGACACGCCCTTTCAGATCTAAAACACACCTTTCAAAACCTGGGTTAATGGTTTAATTTCAAAACAACAACACAGAAATTAATTCGGAATTTATGGGCCTTTCAAAATAAAGGCCTCGCAATTTCGCAGTATCAGCATTTCCACAACAGACATTTCAAATGAAACATTATTTTAAATCTGCAAAACAAGCGCTCTAGAGACATGCAGTTTTGTTAACAGACAGATCGTGCACATGACACATTTAAACCAGCAGCTAACAGTAGCAAGTCACACTGTGACAGCCAGATTATTTTCTGACAGTCAGCGTTATTTGAATCTAGTTTGAATATGAAAAAGTTTAAATGCACTTAACATAAAAGCAAAAAGTTAAAAACTGCTGGGAAAAAAATATCTAAAACTTGTCTTGCTAGATAAGTAGCAAGGTGAAGTAGGCCTAATTTATAAAACTTAATTTATATTATGTATTTTATGTATATTATCATTATCATTTTTAAGCCTACTATTGTTAAAAGTTAATGTAACGTCTCTCCTGTTGGCTGTTGCTAGCACAATCACGGTTGCGGGTAGTTAATGAAAAGATTAGGAAGTTATGGCAGATCAGATATGATTAGGCCTAGCCTACCTAAGCCCGACCCTTCGGCCCGACTTCACTGGTTTAGCCAACGTAAATGGGAGAGAATAATTCAGTTCACTTGTCACTGTTTATAATATTAAATCAGTAAAGGACCTGTTGCTCGCCATGTTACAAGTTCGCTCGCTCTTCTCTCAGACACACACTGCACGGCAGCAGCGGGGAAACGTAGAGGGCGTGGTCAACTTGTCACTTCGATCCAGGGTGACCAATAGAAAAGGGCCTCCCATCCTTGTTGGTAGAGACCGCCCACTGAGGCACAGCTTCATTCGCAAGCAAAACGTTTCAAGTGTGTGTAGGCTATCTGAACGAAATGGAACGGGATTGGAATTTTCTATTGGTACAAGTTCAAACTAACCCGTTAGACGTTAGTGAATAAACTGATCAGAGACGTATTGTATACATGCAAATATAATCACACGTGGGTAAACAAACAATAGAGGAAGTTAATCTTCTCATCGGACAGAAATGAGCCCATATGCAAAATCATTCCACTGAAAAGTATAGGCTATATTTCCCCTAAAAATACATCCTGTTTCCTGTAATTCTGTAAACCACCGAAAATGATGTAGATTAAGCTCAAATATTAGGCTATTATTATTTTATTTTTTTGCTAATAATGAAGAACATCAACTGAATATGACGTTTATAAAACTACAGTATATTATCAGCAAAGACTCGTGACTGCTCCCTAAACGCTGTTTTCATAAACTTGAACCGCATGTGTAAACTTGAAATTTACAAAACCTACGGTTTACGTTAGCCTAATTGTTGGCGAAACATAGGCTAAATATTTAAGTTTAGATGGCACTAAATGCAAATTAATATAGCCTATTCGTTCTTTATGTTTCGTCTCTGAGAAAAAAAAAAAAAAAACTTTCTGCCCAAAACAATTGTTTGTGGGAGCTATAGTGTTAGTGTAATATGGCTACACAATTATGAATGATCACAGGCGTGCTGTTAAACACGTCAGTGATACTCCGTGAATTTGCACTGCCAGTGATAAATGCAACTTGACACCAAGAGTGTGTATGGAGAGAGTGAAAGTTTTGACAGTGACTTTGTTGGCTGATCTGCTGAGAACACAGAGGTAGGCACTGTTTCATGCTTTTTATTTCTTAATATACACCTATAACGCGATAACATAAAACAGAATTTCAATATGTTATACTAAAATTGTACATCCGTAAGTTAACAAATTAATCGTTTGTTAGCCTATATTTTAAGGGCGGTCTCGAAACTTCGCTAGCGGTCATTATAAGTAGTGTAATGTAGGGTATTGGAGTGCTTTTCTCAGATCTGAGGCCAGATATTTATCGTACAACTCTTTTAGTGAGGTCAGATATAACAAATCTGTAAATAAATGTATAAAGAAGCTGCTGAAATAATCTTCATCATGAAGTCAAGTAATAGTTTCATTAAGTCCTACAATATTATATTGCTGCATAATTTTACATCATACATCAATGATGTAAAATTATATGATGTAAAATTATGCAGCAATATAATATTGTAGCCAGGGGTGGACTGGCCATCTGGAAATATAATATCTGAAATAAAAGATATCATGTGTTTATCTCTTTCAAGTATAGAAATTAGTACAAAACTAATCATGAAAGTTTCTTTTTCAGTGCATTTGTTTTACAATATATGGCTATTACTGTCATGGGATTAATATTATAACTGATTATGTAGTAGTGTAATGTCGTCGACAGACACTACAGTATATCACAAGTTTTGCGTTTTTCTTTTTTCAATTTGCACACTGAATATGAGTTGGAGCTCTTAATTTTGAACTCTCAAAGTGCACCAGATTGATGAATTTAACATTAAAAAGCACAAAAAATTCCCTAACCTCCCAGAGGGACAGATACACTCACCAGAGATTTACCAAAAATCCTGTGGGAAACACTGTTATTGCTATACCAATGCAGCTTATACAGTAGCTTGTTTTAGGATTTGTCACTGTGGAGTATTAGTTCATTTGTATTTTACAATTAGTTATTTCATCTG
Organism: Scardinius erythrophthalmus; assembly: GCF_964197995.2. NCBI lineage: Eukaryota > Metazoa > Chordata > Actinopteri > Cypriniformes > Leuciscidae > Scardinius > Scardinius erythrophthalmus. The sequence goes on from NC_138222.1 coordinate 42,123,234, forward strand.
TTAACTTTCACTCATTCCTCACTCATTACATGGCATTAGTGGTTTTAAGGAATAGGAGTTGGTATACATATTCAAGGTTGTACAAAGACCGGTTGCGTTTATGATCATATGTAGTGGGCCGTTCTGGGCCAAAATGCCAGGGCCGTTTTTTTGTCCCAGTCCAGCCCTGATTTTATGCACCCCAACAAATTATTGCCATACATTCTAGGGCCACATTTTCATCTGTATAACAAATCTTAACTCTGCACTTATAGAAAGTTCATTAAGGCTGTATTTTCTAAGAGTGTGAGAAGATGTTTGTTGAAGAGCTTAACCTGGCCCAGATCTCTATTACTCTGGTGCTGCCCAGTAATCTGGACTTAAACTAGGCAAGAATGAGGAAGGATGAGACAACATTTTGCTTAACTATAGATAGTTCACCCAAAAATTCAATGTAATAATTTATTTGCCCTCATGTCATTCCAAACATGTTTGACTTTCTTTCTTCCGTGGAACACAAGAGAAGTTTTGAAGAATGTTTGTGCTGCTCTCTACCATATACTATTCAACTGAAAGGTGTCCATGGACAAAAATCACCATAGAAGTCCATACTGCATTATATTCCAAGTATGTCTATATTCTATTCTACACAATCTTACACAAGTGTTGTGTAGTCATATGATAGCTTTTTGTGAGCAACAGATTGAAATTGATGCTGTCATTCCTTGAAAGTCTTCCCTTGAAAATCTTGCTTCATGCACAGCAGTGTTCACCATTCACCTTCATTACAGTGAAAAGATCCGTAGTCTGTTGTAAATAACTGCTTATGGGTTCAATGGAAGAAAGAAAGACATGAAAGGGTGAATATGATGATCTCACATTTGAATTCATGAATACATATAAAAAATTTTTGGGGTGAACTGTTCCTCTACGCAATTGCCGAACTTTCCCTCTGGTTCAGATATGTTGACCTTTACCATGAGGTAAGGTGAGACATATGGGGTAAGACAAATCTGAACATAATTATAAAAGAAATGATTAAAAAAGGAAAAACGTTTAATATTAATCTAATATGTTAATATATTTTGGCAGATTTTCAGAAACAAGACAACAGTTAACGCAAAAACAACCTATTAACGTGTCCATCACATTCACAGAGAGCTATATCCTTACTAAATATTTGATCACCTAACAAAAATTGTACACAGTTTGCTAAATACAGAGGGTGCTCATCTTTCACTCCAAATCATTTTACCCCACATTCGCAATGGCTTGAATGAATTGCAAGTTTCACTTACACTGTTTGTGGTTGTGATCCACTCACTATAAGCAATGTCACTTTTGCTAATGCGGTTTCTCAAGTTTCATTGAAATGTAGACCTTTGTAGTAGAAAAATATGTTGAGTGTGCTAACATTCTCACTGATATTGTTCAGCTTTACATGTCATTAAAATAAACACAGAGTCTGTGTTGTTTTCATACATGGATTTACTCCAGAAGTAAATTAGTTGCCGTGGGTGTTGCCCTGTCATGCTTTGAAGCAGAGATCTTTTCTTTACACTCAAATTCCTTGATAGAACAAGTACTCTACATTTTGCCTGTCAACCCAGTATTAGGTATGATAAATGTCAAGCCCTTTCTCTACAGTAACTCATGGCTGTAATTTAACAGAGGCAAGAGAAGCCAGACTACCAGGCCAGCAGAAATGTGATTTATTGCGTTGGACATACCCTGAACCTGACACTTAGATTGGTATGGCAGTTCAAAATCATATTTTGTATCTGTTTTAGCTTGTATTCCCAGACGAGAGCTTTCAGCATTCTTTAAGTTATTAACCAGAACATGAGTGGATGACACAATTACAGCCTGTAAAATTAGACCGATTTCTCTGTTTGATGAGGAGCTTGCACGGAAAATATCATTGGATGAGTGCAGTTGATCCTCTGTATCTCATGTGTAGCCTTGTGTCAGTGTGTATCAATGAATGTTCACACCTATCTGTGAGCGGTGAACTGGAGCGTAAGTCTGTGTGTGTGTGTTTTACTGTTACGTGCATCTTGGTGTGTGTGTATGTGTGAACAAGCCTCTTTTTGTCTGTGGGTTTGGATGAAGACCTCTTCCTCTCCTCCTGTCTGAGTATGGTCAGGTTGCAGTGTAAGTGTGAATGTGGCACCTGTGTGCTGTAATCCTGTTGTGTGGGCTTCCCATGCTCCATCGGTCAAAGAGGCTCAGCCTTGATCACTGACACACATGAGGCCCTGGAGTTTAAGCCATCTTCAGTTCTTGCTTTTCTTTAACCATCCATTCTACCAGTGCATGTCTATTACAGCTGTACATTTCTGCATCGCACAAACAGTATGTTAAAAGAATATGTCCAAATTCGCAGTATTCATAAAACCGCAAGCAAATAAGGTACTCGGATGACCTTCCGGTGAGATTCTAAAGTGTACATTCAATGGACACTTTACTATCCCATGAGGCCACAGGAGAGGATTTGTGATTACATCCATACTACACACATTCATGCTATATAGAACTTCCTTTTTTTTAACAGTTGCAGAGTACCTACTCAGACAGTATGCAATTTGGGACACAGCCAGTGATTCATTTGTGAATTTGACTGATTTGGCTGCAGCAGTAATAATTCATATGTCAGACAGACATATGACAGACCTATCTGTTTGACAATCTCTCTATTAAATCCTAGTGGGACACAAGGCATCAAAGATTTGCTTCCATTTAGCTCGATTATTTGTGGTGTGCTGCATCTCTTCCCATGTTGTTTTAGGTCGACCTTGTTTTCTTCTGCCAGGTGGTGTCCTCATCATGGCAGTCTTTGCGATTCGATCCTGGTCCATTCTGAGAACGTGTCCAAGCCATCGGCTTTGACGACGCTTGATCTCAGGGACCACACTTTGAATCTTTGTCCTCCTGTACAGTTCTTCTTTGATGATTTTCATAGGCCAGGTATATACAACATATCCTCCTGAGGCATCCATTGTGAAAGGCACTGATCGCCAGCACTCTGAGCCATATAGCAGGACTTTGTGGTGGTGCTGTATTGACTAGATTTCCAGACCGTCTTTAGTCTGGCGAATGCACCTAGCTTTTCCGAGCCTTGCTTGCATATCTTTTTGTGCTGCATTATCCTTTCTGATGAGGCTTCCTAGGTGTGTAAAGTTGTTGACATATTCCAGTGGTTCATTATTGACAGTGATTGTTGCATTAGGGATGGAATACATGCATACAGTATAACTTTTGCCTTTGATGGGTTGATGTTCAGGCCCACCTGCATGGCAAAGCTATTCAGCCTGTCAGTAGATGAAGTACTGTATGTCAAATATCCACAAAAAACATTGTTTCTTTTGGCACTTTCATGCAAATAAGTAATATATATTCTCAGGATATGTGTAGATTAACTCAACTACAGGATTTGTGTACTCTGTCTACCTGGATATATCAGTTTGTCATAGTCCTGGTCATCTTTGTATCCTCTTTTCACTCTCGTGTGTGGTTTCAATGTTTCACCATCTTCTGTTGTGTCACCAAAAACATTGATACAAAAAACTTTAAGCTTGAGCACTTCTGGGAGATAGACTTTCTTCTTTGCCTCCGATTTCTCCCTGCTCTCATGAAACCACTCTTAACATACCATCTCATCACCCCTCACTTTATGCTGTGGAGGACAACATCTAACTGTGTCAGAGTTTATGTGTCTTAATCTCCTCTTCCTCACCATCTCACTCAAGAGCTTCAGGTCATCCAGCTTTAATAAAATAAATGGGGGTTGGGGTGGACTTACATTTACCACTATTTCTCTCTGCGCCTGTTTCAATTGCACACATCTGCCCTGCAGGTGTCTACACTCCTTCCTCTGCCTTACAAGACTGTGGCAGTTATGGGAAACAGGGGCATGTTTCTACACGTGAAAGGCCCCTCTGATGAATAGTTGCCTGGGTAGGGGAGAAATTACAGGACAGATCATTCTTCAGTTGCTAAGGATTGAAGTAAGACTTGAACATTAAATCCTCCCCTGAGAGAGAGTGTGTCTGAGCTGGTATTTGTCTGTTTGTGTTTGCCCTTTTCTCCATCCAGTCTAGCATGACAAATCTTAATTCCATCATTCTAATTCTGTACCTAAAATTGATAAATTGTGAAATACCTGGCGGCAGTCAGACATGGAAATAGCTGACTTTGAAACAGTATTAAACTGATTCCCATCACTATTTATTATTCCTGTTTGCCTGTTAGCAATGTTAATATTTCCCTTTCATTGTTTCGGTCAGTTTTAAAAAACAGTTGGAATGAGGTAGATGTGCATCATTAGGTACAGTGTAAATCCAGCGGTGGTTGAGGTAAATTCAGACAGTGGCCCATATAAAGAAGCATTGAGAGAACAGATGTTCTGCAATAATTCATATGTACAGCACATTTAATAGTCCATTCAGGGCCATTCAGCCTGACCATTGCTGCAGAAGGTATATGCTAGATTATTTAAAGAGGTCCTGGATTTTTGATCCAATTTATAGTGTATGATTTGTTTTAAATTATTTGTTTTCTCTATCCTGCAGTCCACTACTTGAGTCAGTATGAATGGTCCCTTAAGTCCCAGGCGGGAACCAGGACCTGACCTCTCCTGTCTGCACCTGTACAATGAGTGGTTGGCATGTAGGCATGAGTCCAGTCTCCTGCCCATGAAAGAAGATCTGGCCATCTGGCTAAACAGGATCCTTGGTAAGAAAATATAAGTATATTCATATTTGCATAAGAATTAGCAATTGCTGATTTGCGAACAGATAACCTTTAAGAGATACTAGTTCATCCAGACATGACAATTCTGTCATTATTTACTCACCCTCATGTCATTTTAAAACTATATGACTTTATTTCTTCTGTGGATCACTAAAAATATATATTTTGAAGAGTGCTTGTAACCAAACCGATTTGGTCACCATTGACTTCCAGTGTATGGAGAAAAAAACGCTGAGACATTTCTCAAAAATACGCTGGCTGGGCTTAATCTTTAGGGCAACATTGAGTCTTTTACAACAACCATGAATTGCTTTTGGCAGTTCAACACATGGAAACTTCTAACTAGATCTCAAGTGTCAAGGAAAGTTGTAAAAGTAAAATTATAGCCATCCCTGGTCACCAATATAGGCCCACTTGTTTTATTATTAGTCACAACTCCAGGAGAAGATGGTACTGTACCTTGTGCTTCCCAAATGCAATTTTATGTACATGTTTTGCATTTCAGCTTTACAGCAGTGTCAGTAATTGAAGTTAGTTTTTCTAATTTGAGTAAAATCTTCTGACTAACAAGGATTCAAGGTTACCCTTTCTCCCATTCCCATTGCTTGGTGTCAGTTCAAAGGATAAAACCTTATTTACACAGTCGGATAAAATCTTGATTAAATCCTGCACAAGCCAACAGATATGGATTATTCTGTATGTGCCCATCAGATCAGGAATATCATGGTGTTTACAGACAGCCATTTTAAATAGAATTCCTTAAATTCCTCTGCATCTTGGATCAATGGGACATGCCCTGATGGGACCCTAAAAGAGGAATTGCCTTTCTCAAACAGAACAGGATATGAGCGTCTTATACGAGTCCCTGCGTGTCTTGACCTTTGTTGTCAGAACCTCATAAGACAACTGAGGGCTGAAGAGGCTTGATAAAAACAAAACACAACATGTAAAGAGATATATATATATATATATATATATATATATATATATATATATATATATATATATATATATATATATATATAAAAAGCTTTAGCCAACAGGATGGCGGTACTGAAATATAAGTCAAGACACAACAACCTGAGAAATGAGATTAGAAGGGAGACAACATCCGAGTTGTTGTTTTCACCAAAGAAGCTGATGATGGATTTCTCTGATTAACACACACTTTTCTCCCTCAACTCTTCCTGTTCCTGTTGATCTTAGGGCAAGCATTATGGCTCTGTGGTTGACAGACAGCAGGGGATCTCTTTGTTTCCCTACACACTTCTCTCTCACTAATGATCTAATGATCATCCCCAGTCATTCTGCACGTCAGGATTTCTGTTTTTGTTGTGGTTTCCCTCCGCCGTCACTTCCTGTATTCCCCCTCCCCAGGCCCCCCAGGCCCCCCACTCCCCCTTCACCGTGATGGTTGAGCTCCGGTACCACTGCTGTGTCTGAATCTGTATGTACTTAACACCCAGGCCTCAGGAATGTGTCTGCACAGCCGTGAGAATCTCAGAGCAAGTGTACTTAGAGGATTTTTGGGGCGTCTTCGAGTTGCCTAAGGTACTGAAAACTGATAAACAAAAGATGGAGAAGAGGATATGTAAGGAAGGTAAAACAACAACCATAAAACTTGTATTGTACTGTGTGTACGCCAGTAGCAACTGTGACTATTGAACCTTGGCCCTCTCACCCCTGTCCCTCGTAGGGAAAAAATTAAACTCAGCCTTAAGTCAGCCTAGCTGTTGTTTACACGGAGACCGTTTTCAAAAGTGTGTGTTTTCAGGCCACCAAAACGCCGTTGTCGCATAAATAGTCTTTCGTTTTTAGTTGAAAGCTAAGTTGGCCCCTAAAGCTTGCAATCAGTCTGTAATATCACAGCTGGACCAACAATCACAGAGTTGAAAGCAGATTTGAGATGTTTATGGTCAAGTTATAAATTCCTAAAATAACATTAGAACGGATGACTTTTTATTAAAAATGTTTTTACTTTTTAAGTTATTTAAAAGTTTGTAAATATTATTTTTACAATAGTTTAGGCCCTCTCTGAGGGCCTAGAGGGGCCTGACGGTTCCCCTTGTACTAAGTGTCACTACGCATTTTACAGCTACCAGTTCATCCACTACAATTTAATCAGTGCTTTTATAACCTCACTCTTTATTACTATAAGCCTATTGATCATTCTTTATATCTCTCCTAATGTTCATTTGTCTCTCTGAATGCGTCCTGTACAGGTTTGGACATAACAGTGGATAACTTCATGGACAGACTAGACACTGGTGTCGTCTTGTGTCAGCTTGCAGAAGCGCTACAGGAGAAAATGATTATGGCCAGCATTGGCAAGGTGCTCATATTATGGGTAGTTTGATCCTAAACTTTTTTTTCTCTTCCCCCCCCATATTTTTTAACTAAATATAGTTTTTTGAATATAGTGTCACCTAACAGAGGGGAAACTATCTGTTGTGCTATTTTAAACTATAAAATATTCAAATGAGCACATAATAAGCTAACCAGAGTTACAATTCAGTTGGTTTCTGTTGTGTTCATAGCCCTTTATTCGGCGCGTGGTTCGCTGGCGGCCTGATGCAGCCTCTGGATCGTTCTTTGCTCGGGACAATACAGCTAACTTTCTGTTCTGGTGCCGTAAAATTGGAGTGGAGCCATCACATCTGTTTGAGTCTGAAGATCTTGGTGAGTATTTCAAAGCAGCAGCAGATTTCTCTTATCCTAGGAAGGATAGGCTTTTTGTTTCTTTGTTTATGTTTCAGATATTAGCTTGTGAATACTCTTTCTTTGTGATTAAAGGTGGAGTAAGTCGTTTTTGAAATATGCTGTTGGCCAATGTTGACATTTGAAATTTGACAAACACACCCCTTCTTCATTGCTCCACCTCCAAAACACGCACTCAAGTGCGCGAGTCAAGTGCACTAAACAATGACGCCAAACCCCGCATTCACCTGCAGTCGTCAGAGCGACTCTGACTAACTGGCCTCCGTTACATACGCAATCCAAGAGTGGATGTCTTTACAGAAGCGCAACAGAATAATGCTTCATGAAAAATAAAGCGCAGATGATGAACGAATGACAAGTAAGCACAAAAAATGAACGTACAGTACACAATAGTAATTACAAACAAGAGTTGGTTGTTAGTTGCCAACAGCACAGCAGCTCAAGACACACGATGACACTCAAACCCAGTGTTACTCACGTGTGGAGCGAATAAAAAAGCAACCTCCGCTCTCTCCAGCGCTGGACAGCGTTTCTTATATTAATGCGGGTCCAAAAGCTCTTGCCCAGACATAACCCTTAATTTTCCAGTGATTTCTTCTGAGCTTTTCTCTTTTGTATTGTGTTTCATCTCTTTCGGCAGTCTTTCTTCAGTTCAAATCTCCCTCTTGCTCGTTCTCTCTCCTCCACCATCATGCGCCCCCCTAATGCTGATTGGCTGACACGTTTGTTGTTGTGTCGGACCGACTAAAATCCAAACAGCATTTTTCAAAAACTACTGATCCCACCTTTAAGCTGACTAGGTTCTTTGGTTTCAACACAAGTGGCAATGTGCTTGTACGTCTGAGACTATTCATCAACAATCCTGAGAACTATGGACACATTTTCAGCACAGAAAGATGCTGTTTGGATTTTAGTCGGTCCGACACAACATCAAACGTGTCAGCCAATTAGGGGGGCGCATGATGCTACAAAAGAGAAAATCTCAGAGGAAATCCCTGGAAAATTAAGGGTTATGTTTTACCATGACTGTTCCCTGCTGGTGGAATGATCTGCCTAACTCAACCAGAGCTGCAGTCCATAGCCACTTTCAAGAAACGGCTGAAGACGCTTCTTTTTCGACAGCACTTGATCCAGTAATACTAACACTTTCTCTTCTATTCTATTCTATTATTAAAAATAAATAAATAATCATTTTAACATGTACTGCGTTAGATTAAACTGAGAAGGGTCATAGCACTTACATATTGTTGTCCTACTGTTAGTTTAACTGCTTCTATTGTTCTCATTTGTTAGTCGCTTTTGATAAAAGCGTCTGCTAAATGAATAAATGTAAATGTAAATGTAGAAAAATCTGTGATGTCCTTGCCCACTTTTACACTTTTACTAAAATTCTGTCATCATTTACTCACCCTCATGTCGTTCAAAACCTGCAAGACTTATAACATTTTATTATGATTTACATTTATTTATAATTTATTTTATTCATTTTTTTTTTTTTATTAATTTTGGTTGGACTAACCCTTTAAGTGAGATGTCCAGTTAGAACAGGCCTCAATTCCTCTGTCTCTGTGTCGATGCAGGCTGTCGTTCTGTGGGGCTGTGGCCCTAAAGAACTGCTGAATAGCCAAGCAGTATCAATATCTGTGTCACTCTGTTCACAGCGTCACACCCTTGGCCCCTGCTGTCCATCACTGTGTGATGAATAATGGAGAGAAAGAGAAGGAAATAGAAATGAAAGGACAGTATGTCAGGGGGAAAAAAGGGGAATGAAAAAATAGGGTCAAAGATAGATAGAGAATACAATACAATAATTGTGAAAATGAAAAAGAGTGCACATTGAAAGGTTTTGAGAGGATAGATAAAATAATGCAGCATGAGCTAGTGTTCAATAACTGCTATAAACGCAACAAAACCCTTTTCTCAGTCTATAAGCTCTGGTTGTTTTACAGGTTTATAGGTCATATTACATGAAGAGAGGGCTGATAAAAACTTAAAACCCGAGGGACATTTGCAGTGACAGAAGTTGAACCAGTGTGTCGATCTAACTTTGTGTCTGTGCTTTTCAAAGAGTCACGCAGTTGACTTTTGTATGTGCACATGCCTGTCTGTTTAAATGCATTTCACTTTTTAAAACTAAAATTAATGTGCATTTTCCAAATTCAGAAAAATTAAATTCTGTTTATTTTATACCTCAAATTAGTGTATATTGATACCCAATTATTAGGACTGTAAATCTAGCCGACATTTATCATAGTAAACGTATAAACGAGGCTATTTTGGATTTAGCTATTGTTACTTTGTTTTCATAAGGATTCACACATTGATCAAACCTTGTCAGAATGTAAGGGAGACATATTTCTAATTTCGTTCTTGTTGATACAAGTTTCAACACCCTTTTACTACAAAATTAGCATCTAGTTTTTTTCCACTGTACAACAAAGATAACACTAATGTCACTGCAAACACTACAAAGTTTGTTTTGTGTCTGCATGGCAAAGGCTCAAAAATGGGTTGGGAAGCTCATGCAAACATCTTTTAATGACTTACTTAGAGGATGAAAATGCTCTGCAGTGTTTAGTATGGATATTGTCTCATTAAGACATGACAAAGTCTTGCAAAAAAAATGCAAAATGCAAAATGCCACAAGATATAAAGGCTTTTTTCAGAGAAATCAAACTCAAATTTAGTGAGATGAAGAGAAAATTATTTGCCAATGGGGTAAGAAATAATCATTTAGAAATAATAAAGGTGTTTTTTATTACAGTTTAATTGGAAAATATATATTTTTTGTTTTCTTAAACCTCATTATTATTATTATTTTAGATGTTATACATTTATCTTGTTTTAAGGGTGTATAGATATTTTTAAATAAAATATTGAATAAGATATCTTTATTTTACTCTAAAATACTGAGTAAACAAAAGATTGTTCTCAGTGAGATTCTAGATACAAAACTGAGGCTTCTTTCAGTCATAGTCATTCTCTTTGCAGGGATATGATAATGTTATTTGAGAGTGTATAATGTTATTTAGCTGAATAGACGTATCAAATTTATTTTCGCTTCGAGAATCTTTGTATGTGACTATCAAAGCTTGGTCTTGTCCATTGTTACACCCAGGGTAGAGTATATGTTTGTTTTAAACATGCTGATATCATTAGTCTCTGAGGATTTTGCTGTGTGCATAAGATAATGTATGTGTTTCACCAGTTCTTCAGAGGCATCCGAGGGATGTGTGCTTGTGTCTCATGCAACTTGGCAGAATTGCTTCAAGGTGAGCTCCTCTGATCCTTTACAGTCGTTTACTTTCACATGTCATCATCATATTTTCATCTCTCAGTCACAGCTGAATAAACGTTCTCCCTCAGGTATGGCGTTGAGCCGCCTGCGTTGGTCAAGCTTGAGAGAGAGATTGAGAAAGAGGAAGATGAGTCTCTGTCACCATCCATGTTCTTTGCCTCACCTCTGCCGTCTCCCTCCACCCCACCTGTTTTTTTCACTCCTGATCCAGAACCCCCTGCAATCTCAACCCCCTCATCCATCTCTCCTCCTTCCCCTCCTCTGGCCCCTACCCCTCCCCCAGAGTCCACGTCCATCTTCTCTGACTCAAACCCCCAGTCAGAACCTGAGCAAACTTCACCAACTACACCATCACCCATCGGAACACCCGTCAAATCAAAGCCACCCTCTCTGACAAACGGCCTTGCAAAGGCTAATGGGAAAAAGAGCAGCGGTAACCTGCTGGATGAGATTGTGAGTACTTTTAGGGTCATATACTGTATGCGGTTTCCCAATCCTGAGACTTCGTACTCATTATCAAAAGCATGTTTTCATTGTTGCTTTGTTTCAGGTGAGGGAGATATCAGAGGATCCACCATGCAAATGTCCAGTCAAATTCTGCATTGAGAAGCAGCCAAAAGGCCATTATCGTGTCGGAGACAAAGTTCTCTATGTCAGGGTATGTACCATGCACTGCTCTTTCCACCACAGTTGTTACTCGATATTTTATTTTTGCAGGTTTCCATTTATTTCTGTGGAAGTGTATGAAGCGATATGAAAACTCATGTCTCATTATTTGTTATAAGCATGGACTTGTCAACAAGCTTTGCTGTGCTTTCACTGTTTCTTTAGAAGCACAAATATTAGTTTTGAACCTGAAAGAACACAGGACTCAGTCAAGGCAAAGCCTCATGGGAGCTGGTGTTGCCTGGCAACATGAAGAAAAGGTTCACACCTTTGAATAGGGAAAAAGGAGGTTCAGACTAACAAATATCTAGGATCAGGGCTGGAAAGTCGGTTCATATATACCAGAAAATAACACAAATATTGCACAAGAAACAATAATAAAATGCTCAGTCAAACTGAAAATACACAGAATTTAGATTATGTTAAAACTCAAAATGCCTAAAAGGTCATGTATGTTTATTTGAGTCTGTAAATGAGACAATGCATCTAAACCCTTCAGGGAATAGTTGAATTCTTAACAGAATTGTCACTTTGTTCATTTGGGGTCATATACAAACTCATTTCATGCTTAATTAAACATATTGGAATACACTTATGTAACACTGTCACATTAATAGCCATCAATACATCAAGCTGTTTGTGAATGTTAATGAGAACTTCCCTTGCTTTTGTCATTTTGAAATGTATCTAGCAATATAGAGTTCTGTCATGAAACTCTGGATGGCGCAGGCTAATAGGTCCTTAACTCAATCTGCTTGCAATCACATCATTCTCTATAGGGCACAACTGATTGGTTCCTGCTTTAGAAGTAGCTAATGTGCTGCTGCTCAACCTTCAAATACTTGGTCAATTGCTGTAGCATTTGCAGCGCGCTTTCAGAATACCTCCACCTTCCCCAGCTCCACCTGTATAGATCTGCTACAGGTAATTCATGTATTCTATATATACAACAGCTGTATGTCTTACTTGCTTACAGCAGCAGCGTGTCGTGTATGTATTGGCAGTAGCAAGTCCCGTACTTGCTGTCACAGCAGCAGCAGCAGCAATAAGAGCTGCAGCAGTGGAGCAGATCTATTCCGCCAAGACCAAACATATCATATCCATTGTCATATCCATTACCACCATGCCAAATACTCAGATAGTTGTCATGACAGATCTTACTTTCTTCCTAGAAACACAAACCAGACACTGAAATCTACTTTTATATATCAAGTATAAGTCAAAAACTTGTGTATAGTCTCTCAACTGGAGGGGAGAATTGAAATAAATCTTTTTTTCATTTTCTCCAATGATACTATTCAACAACCAATGATTGACACTCTGGGGTCATTTGAAGAAACAAGAGACAAGTTACTTAGAAGGCACTGTTGTTAGACTATAGATCTGCACCTTTTTGATTGCAAAAGTCGCCATAAAAGTAGAATTAATTTATACGTTGGTTACTGATCGAATGATTAGTAGTGTGATTGTATTCAGACTTAAAGCCTTCGCTCCACCACTCCCTTTTATGATTTTTCAATCAGGCAAATCCTTCAGGGCAACAGAATGTGGCGGAGGAAGAAAAGCAGCTGCTTTCTGTCAGAGATCCAATTAGAGAGAAAGGCTTACTGTAGCACTCAAAGAGAAAGGGAGCTTTTAATATCATTTCTCAACCTTCTTTTCAGTGGAAGGGAGTGGGACAAGGTTTTTTTTTTTTTGTGACATCCTGGGCTAAAATGAAAGAGAAGGAAGATCCATTAGATCACCACAATGGCTGAGCTGTATAAAAGAAGGGGTGAAGAATCGGTGAATCATTAAGAAATACGATTCCTGCCATGTCTGTCATTACCAGGGATGTTAATGGGTTCATGAATACTTCTCTCTTTAGATCTGACTGGAAAGCATAATGCCATTTAAACACAGACTGTTGAAAACTGTTTACCTTTATCTGGCAAAACTCTCCTTTCACGGACACCTCATTTACATGAACATGGCTAACACATCTTCTCAGCCTTTTAGCACTTTTTGTACATTTGTGTATTTTTGCTATGTTACACTAAGTTTATCTTGCTTTGTGATCTGTTCAGTAATTAAGGACATATTCATTATTCATTCTTTTTACACAAAAGGCAGATTAAGGGTCAGATATGAATCTCATCCAGGTGCGTCGAGGTCAGAGGTAGACATCAAAACAGCCCAGGCCCTGGTGGTCTTGTTTTTGTCTCTATAGCAGCTTGATGTGCTTTAAAGTGCTTTTCCTCTGTGTACAAACTACAGTGAATCTGTTTTTTTGTTTTGTTTTTAAAGTGGGTTACTACTGTTTGCCATCTCAGCCGTTTCTTCTACTATTGGCTACAATACATCCTTCGGATGAGACGTAAAACCGAGGTCCTGACACTCTGTGGTCATTAAAAATCCCAGGCCAATTTCCTGGCCAAATTTGCCCCTTGGCCTCTGTCCATCATGGCCTCCTAATCATCCCCATATATACACTGATTGGCTTCATCACTGTCTCCTCTCCAACAGTAAGCTGGTGTGTGGTGGGCGTTCTGGCGCAATATGGCTGCCGTCGCATCATCCAGGTGGATGCTGCACATTGGTGGTGGTTGAGGAGATTCCCCCTTCCATGTAAAGTGCTTTGAGTACCTAGAAAAGGGCTATATAAATGTAACAAATTATTATTATTATTATTATTATTACAAGCTGCACTTCACTAATATAAATGTGTGTATAATATACAGCCCCTTTTTAGAACACATAAAAAGGCTATTGAACTCTATCCTGGATGTGTACTCAATCAGGTCCTGTTCAAACAAGGATATAAAAGCTACAATCTGCCATCTAGTGGTCAGTGTATTAACAACAGCGCGGTTGCTCTCGTCTCTTTCCCATTTATTTTTCAGTGGAGAAAAAAAGACGAGCGAAAAAGACTAAAAATCAATTTCGCTGTCATTTTATATAATAGAGAATGAGATGAGAGGCTAAAGGAGGGTTGTAAATGCGAATAATATGGAATGAGGTTGGAGTTTGACTTTGACCAGACACACAAGCTTTCAGAATAGCATGTAAATTATTTGTAATGGAACACATTGTTCATTCCACTCTGCATGCCCATTCCATTTTTGCATCCCTGAATTAATGCGTAGGGCCTAACATTATTCTTCCATTCTACACTGTCGTCGACTGTTTTTATTTACGTAAGCCTACAGGTCAGAAGCGCTAAAGGTTTGACAGACACGGGGTTTCCTTAAAGGTCCCATATTGCACACCTTTCTGAAGTTTTATTTTAGGTTTTGAATATATATTTGCAGTAAAAGTACCAAAAACCATCCCAATATATTTGTACAGCTACAGCTCCTTTTTCAGGAGCTGTGCCAAGAACAGGTCGATTTTGGCCTTACCTTAATATTCATGAGCCTATCTTCTGACTGGCCTGTTGTTTTCTGACTGACGCACGGCCAGTCCAATCACAGGTAACTAGGGTCATGTATGCTGTAGCCTGCTGTGGCTGGTTGGTGATGCTCACAAGGTTAATAAAACACCTGTAATTATGGTGATAAATTATTTGTTATTAAAGCATAAACATTCACAAACCACTGTTAATTTAACATAAAATCAAGCATAGGCTATAGGCTACTTAACACTAAGTACACTAAGCATACTACGTGCATGGTTTGGGATGACAGAAATAGCGCAAAGTGTGCTTCCTTAATAATTCCTAAAAAGCTGATATCTCAGTTCATCGCGATCTCAAAAAGCTCCGTCATTATAATGAAGCTGACTGCACAATACATCTTTCATAATGTCAACACTTCGTTTGTTATAATCGGAGGATTTGCCAGCATGCAGAATTCAGCACTGAACAAAAACTCAAGTTTTGAGCGGTGAGTGGATTCCCTCTTAAATGCATCTCATTGGTCATTGTGTTCAAGAAATCAACACATGTCTGTGATTGGCTACATTGCTCAATGCTGCAAAATAGAAACTCGTTCTGGCCTGTAAATCGTTTTATTTTGTTTTAGTTATTCTTGTTGCTTTTGTGCAACATATTTAACAATTTATTTGTTTTTAGATGTTTTATTTTTAGATATTTCAACTTTGCGGAGTCCCGCGAATCGTTTTATTCTCCCGCAACCTGCACACACACGAGTAGGCCTACCTTACGCCGCCTTCACACTGGCAGTTGAAATCAGCTCCGTAATACGCAATACGCCCCCAGCGGACGTCATACTAAACCGTTGAAAAGCGTCGGAAGCGAGTAAAACAAAAATGGCGGAGAGATTAGAACGGTTGATTTTGTCAGTGTCAGAATGTACAATTCTGTATGATCTCTCTGATGAGGGTTATAGGCATTAATCATTGACCAGCCGACGATTTGCCATCATGGAATTTTCTGGCTGAATGTGAATGAGCGGGGGCCACAATATTTAATTATACATTTTAATTGTATTAACTGCCCTAATAACATTATAAAATCATGAAAATAAACAAGTAATAAAAACTCAGTGAGTGTTTTAGCGCAATTTTCTGACGTCATGGGATCACAACACTAAGAGATAGTAAATCTTTTCCTGGATTTTTTTTGTGCGTTCCCGAGATTAGACCTTCCTTAACATAATGCCGAAAACCTGAAGTCTCTAGGTGGTCTGGTTGAGGAGTAGAAAGAAGTGCAAGATTGGTGCGCACAGACAGAACAGAAATCATGAGTTAACAATCGCAATTTTGTCCGGTGGAAAATTGCGCTAAAAAGTGACATGACAACTTATCATTATAAAATCATTATTTTATTAAAAGTTAAGAATTCAGGTTTGTTTATCACTACCATAGCAACGCTAACTTCCGCTGGAATTGTCGGATAGGAACCGTCGCCTTTCGCAAGAGTTAAATTTTTTGAATGCATCCGGATGACCAACTGAATCTCCATAGGAAATGAATGACTTCCGGTCGTTTCGAAGCCGTATAGGAGCTGATTTCAACTACCAGTGTGAAGGCGGCGTTAGGCCCGCACTCGCCATCAAATCTAGTCCCGCGTCGCACTCTGCTGCGTTGGGTCCCGCTGGAGTGCAGCAGGTCTCTACATCCATCGACTGAACAGCATTTTCTTGACATGTTTCCGTGTTGTTGTTGCTCAGCAACGATGTTGTCTGGGGGTTGGGCAAAAGGAGGGAGGGACGGTGGGCAGGGGTGGTGACTGAAGGCGGTGACTGAGTAGTTCTGACATCACATTTATACGGAAGTCACAACGGCTCGTTAAAAGGCACAGTTACTTTATGCAGGCTGTGTGCATTTGTCTGTGGATTGACTGTTTTGAAACTTATATGGTAGTTTTCATAGTCCTTAGACCTCTGCTATCATGAAAAAAAGCTATAATTTTTGACAATATGGGACCTTTAAACAGACTCCCCCTCCTCCCTCGCAGCTTTCTGTGTGTTTGTTAATTCTCGCTTGCCCTTACCTCTTCTGTCAACCCTGACATTTTAATCTGCTTGGGAACAGCTGAGACTGATCAAACCGCATGGTAATTAGAATTATCCTGCTTGGCAAACGTGCGCGCGCTTGAATAGGCTATAGCCTATCCCTCTATTAGGAGGCATCAAGCTTAAAGGGTTTGGAGGGGTGGGAGGTGCAAAACATATAAATCTGGTTGTATTACCAACAGCTTAACAGCTTTGTAATGAGAGGGTCAAGACTGATAAGGTGGAGGGGAGGAAGAAAATAGATGACTGTCGTGCCTCAAGGGACAGAGACACATTTCTCAGGAGACATGACCCTTACTAGTTTCAGAGCATTTCTATTTCGTGTGTCTTGTTCATGCTCGGGAGCGGTTGCCGTGGCAGCGAGTGAGCTTCACGCCACGCGCCGTAGGTGTATGTCGGAAATGCCCGTGTGTGTGTGTGTGTGTGTGTGTGTTTCCTGCGATGGTGCTCAGCTGGTGCTGTGAGAGGTGGTGTTTCATTAGGCTTAATGATATTTTAACTGCACAGCCTCTCTCTCTCTCTCTCTCTCTCTCTCTCTCACACACACACACACACACACACACACACACACACACACACTCTCTCTCTCTCTCTGGGATCATTTGCCTTTCATTGGATCTGTTGCATATTAGATGTAGACTTTGAATATTTTATGAAGGAGGAGGGGGTATTAGGGAGATCATTAGAAAGACACACACACACATTTATTTGTTCACATAAATGCCATTAATGTGTAGATTTTTGTTTATTTCCCCACCAATTTTCAATCTTAAACTAAAATTCATAAAGTATTAATTATTATTTAATTTCAGTATTTGTTTTGTGGAAATTATTTATATAAATTAAAATAATAGGCTTCAAAAAACATTTCTGTCCCACAACCATGGCATCATTGTAATCACAATGAACAATCTTGCCCCTAATAAAGTTTTTTAGAAGTTATAGCGTAATTGTTAGCCACCAACAGTATCGGCGAGTATCATGTTTCAGATGTAGTATGTGATGTGTGAAGAAACCAATAAAAAATGTTTTTGTGTGTGTCATTGCCAATAATTGTTAAGATATATAAATGCTAGCATTAAACAGAAAGACAACAGAGTTGGATATCGATAGAGTTCTATCACCACAATTAATTTCCACATTAGGAATGCTAAACACAACACATGCTTTGAGATGTGTTGGAAATAACAGTGTGGTGAGAAAAAAGACTGTATACCAACTAACTCTACTGGACATTGTTAGATGAGAATTTTAAGAGATCTTATTTTCAAAAAATGCCAATAGTTAAAGAAACATCAGTGAAATGGTTTTATTGAACAAATCATGTTTTCTCACTTTTACAGATGTTGAATGATAAACATGCCATGGTGCGTGTTGGTGGTGGATGGGAGACCTTTGGTACTTACTTATTAAAGCATGACCCGTGCAGGATGACCATGATCGCCCGCCCTGGAACCAAAACATGCAAGCCTAGCGGCAGGTCCCCAGTCAAGAGAGAGCTGTCCCGGGACAGTTATATGGTCGTGGGTACACACTCCCGCTTTAAGAAGTGATGTGACCTCTGTTAAATCAACAGCAGGCTGATTTTGTTTTTCTAGGAGGGAAGCAGCCCAGGTGGCTTGATCTTTTCATTTTGTAATTCATCTTTTTGTAGGACAGTGGTCCTGAGCCTTTTGGGTCATCATGACTCACAAATTTGTCACAGGTATGTTCTGATAGAATCGCAGACAGCTTATCAACTTATTCAGAGGATGCAGTATATTCAGCCCAAGGTATGCCAATGTTGCTTATTGATCAAGCTACACTTAATGATTATATTAATGAATTTCTGAGTTTTTGGAACATTTTGTTTGCTTTTGTATGATACACAATTTTGGTACTGGGCTTGGGTCACCATTTGAAGTCCAATGTAAAATCTGGCATGATGCAAAGGAATATTGTTTGTTGTCTTATATAGAGTATACATCTTATAAACATCTGTTCTTTTTGTTCACAGATATTAAGAAATTGTAAGACTTTTTTCCTTTAAATATTAAAAGCATAAAGGGCGGGATCTCTAATATTAAATCATTTTCTGGGAAGCAATAATGATTTACTTTATTTTTTATTTTATTGTAACTTTTCATTTTGAATCGATATATGGCTGTTATGCTGTATTCTGAAGTTTAAGTTTACAAAGACACTTCTGTAATTTCTTTTGAATGGGGGTTTAAAATGAACTTGTTCCACAAAGATCCTCTAGGTGGTGCCCTATATCAAGTGATGAGCTGTATTTAAAGGGATAGTTCGGCCAAAAATGATATTAAACCCATGATTTACTCACCCTCAAGCCGTTCGAGATGCATATGTCAATCTTTTTTTCAGACGAACACATTTTCAGTTATTTTAGAAAATGTCTTAGATCTTTCAGTGGTTATAATGTGAAGCTATGGGGTCCACCTCCTTCAAGTCCCAAAAATGTGCATGCATCCTTCACAAAAGTAATCCATCCGGCTCCAGGGGGATAAACGAAGGCCTTCTGAGGGTAATCCGTGCGGTTTTGTCGTAAAAATATACATATTTAAAACTTTATAAATGAAAATAACTGGCTTCCGGCAACGGTCGACGCGCGTTCACGGAGATAGATGCTGGCGTATGACGTAGGACGTAGCGAAGGAAGCGTCGTGACATAGAACGAACGTAGAGTTTTGTTTTGCTCTGCTCTCTGGCTGCGCTGTCACGTTCGTTCTACGTCACGACTTGAAGGAGGTGGACCCCATAGCTTCACATTATAACCACTGAAAGATCTAAGACATTTTCTAAAATAACTGAAAATGTGTTCGTCTGAAAAAAGATTGACATAAACATCTCGAACGGCTTGAGGGTGAGTAAATCATGGGTTAAATATCATTTTTGGCCGAACTATCCCTTTAAGTACTATATAGAATTACGGCAACATTAACTTTTTGTGTAGAAATTTGTTGGACTGTGAAGAGATAACTATGCAACATGGTAACACTTTACAATGAGGACCGGTTAGTTAACGTTAGCAAATATTAACTAATGAGCAATACATTTGTTACAGTATTTATAGATCTAACGTTAGTTAAAAAAAAATACAAAAATACAACTGTTTATCGTTAGTTCGTGTTAGTTCAGGTCATTTCATATTAACAGTTACAACTTTTGATTTTAATAATGTATTAGTAAATGTTGAAATTAACATTAACTATGACTAACAAATGCTTTAGAAATATTTTTTAAAAGTTAGTTCATGTCAACTAATGTATTTAACTAGTTAACAAACGAAACCTTATTGTAAAGTGTTACCGAATATATTAAACCAGACTCACCTGCCCCATATACTTCCCTTCATGTACTCAGGATTATTATTATTATTATAATTAATTGTTTTACACAAGCATGTACTCTTGTATATAGAAAGCCAAACTGAAGCCCAGGGGGGACTATTACATTAAAAAGTATTTTAATTAAAAAAGAATGAAATATAAATGAAAAGTACCTCTTGATGAAATGCTACTAACATTTTATTTCATAAAATAAAAGTCATTTAAAAAAAATGACACAATCTAAATACACTGAAATGAATCAATATGACGGCATGCGAGACAATGACACCTGTTTTCTCCTTATGAAATGAACCAGTAAAACAGTTCATTCCCCAAAACAAATAAAAAAGTGGTGCTACTTCCGCTGCCAAAGAAAATGGCAGCATTTGTACAAATGTCTCTCACATCTCCCCAAAAGTGACAAAACACCTGAAGCTGCTTTTACTTGAGAAGCAAATTTTTTTTTACACATTGTTCTTGTGCTCTTTTTATCCTCTCCAAAACATTCACATTTTCATCTTTTCTAAGTGCCATTTATTACTTCTTTGCCACTTTGTTTCCAGTCAATACATGATCGGCAGTTCATCAGAAAGCTCACACTCAATAAAACACTTTCCTACCTACCTAAAGGGATTTGTTCTTTTGGCTTTGTTCATTTTATGTCTGTGACACAAATGTTTGTGCCAATCAGCTGTATAGGGGACTACCATAAAGGGGACTGGACTCCCGTTTCCCTCAAATGTTGTAATTTACAAACACATTCCAATTTCCCAAAATACACACTCAGAATACTTCCACAGTATTTACCGTCTTACGGTAACTATTGCATTTACCTATCCCCACATCAGTACGTTACTCTCAAGAATTGATCTGGATTTTGTGGAGGTCTATGAGACTATGAATGTATTTTGACAGGGACATGTGCGGCATTGTTAAATGATTTATGGTAACTGTGCTTTTCACAGTAGCGTCCGCAATAAATAATATCCATTGGTGAGAGAAGAATCAATATGAATTATTCATGATATTATGGAGACACACTCACTCTTAAAAAAAGACATTACTATATTATTACTATATTAAAGCCTCCAGACCTGTTGGGGTTGTTTAAAATATTGTTTGGTTGGAGTTGGTCGTACAAACATTACATGATGTAAACATTAATAGCTTGTTGCGTGTCATGTAGCTATTGCAGCAAACTAAACACCCCACTCCTGCAATCCATCATCTTGATTTCAATTCTGTGCATTATGTTTTCTGAATTTAGACCTCATATATCACTTTTTGTGACTAAACATAACACTGAAATCCCTTAGAAATCCTCAACTTGCATGTGCATCAAGAGCTTTAATTGCATCTTGACTATTCAACAACATTCAGGTTGGAAGGTGCCGAGCTCTCGTGTAACTCTGATTCTAAGCATGTTGTGCTTATAACAGCAATAAGGCTTCATGAGAAATGACGTTCAGAAATAACCTCCACAAACATTTTTGAAAACAAATTAGTTTCACATGCCATTAAGTAGTAAATTTGGTCAGATTCCTCAAAACAGCTATACCACAGACCAAGCCAGGTCACCGATCGTTACAATCATTTAACAAAGAGAGAAAAGTCTCCATTTGTCTCCGTAAGCGTAATTTCATACAAATGTAGACTTGAAATCTAGACAAAATGAAGTATCTTTACACGTACGGACTCTTTGAGGCCTTAGGAAATGTGCTTTTCAAAGCTTGAATGACAGAAATACTTTTCTCTCTCCTTCATTTGGGCTTAAACTCCTCCACGCCATCAGTCAGCTATAAGAAAACCTGTGGATTTATTTGTTCTCTTGATGTCTTTGAAAAGATTTCTGTGCAGTTGTGAAATTTTGAACAGAGAGCACCATTTTATTATGAATCCTCTTGGAGAGAAGACAGTCGCAGTCTTTCATGAAACAGAGCAGTGAAAAATTTCATTGTTTTGTGTGTGTGTGTGTGTGTTTGTGTGTGTCACAAAAGTGAGACATGTGAGGGGGTGGAAGATGCTCGGTGGTCTGTGCATGTGTCTCCATCTTGACTCTCAGCAGTGTCCAGACCATTTACAGATATGAATCTTTTATCAAATTGTACGGTGTATACAAGTTGTGTTGACATCGGTGATCAACAAGAGCCCGAAAGTCATTTGAAAATGATCCAGTCAGTATAACGCATGATGATGAATAGGCCAGATGCTTTGTCCTTACGTAGACGCTGTATACATGTTGTGAAAATGTTGCTGCAACGTTGCTCCAGAAGTCTCTGCTCACACAGTCCCATTTTCGTGCCTGGACTTGTGGACTGTGGTGCGGGCCAAGGGGCTGCTTAAAGAAGGGGCCAGCGTACATAAGAAACCGGCCAGCAGGGTGAGACCCAGTCCGCCCCAGGCACAGAACATGGACCAGCCGTAGCCATGACTGATGTCCTCTGGAAGGCCGTAAAGGTAACGTGGGTAACGGGACAGCTCAAAGTTAATGCCCGCCACACACGTACACAGGGAGATAATACAGCAGGTTCCTGTCAGAGAGAGGAAATTACTCAAGATGTATCATCAGACATTCATAAAACACACTTTCCTCACAAGATCACAAATATAGGATGCAAAGAGTTCATGCTTTTGATCTATTTTCAAAGCACTTCTATGTATTTACATAATGTTGTATGAGAAACGAGCCACTAGATGGCGATATAATTGAGCAGTCAAGTTACATTCCGTCACTTTCTCTCTCTCTCTCTCTCTCGCCTGCACGCACACAAACACACTCTCTGTCTCTTACCGCCCATGAGGAAGAGTAGTCCAGCTACATACTGCATGAGATCATGTTGTTGACAGCATCCAAGAACTCCGATGATCCAGCCAAAAAGAATGATAGAGACAGCCATGCCCACAAAACCTGCTGTCATCCTCCGCAGATCTGCAGCACAAAACACAATCATCAAGACCCTTTTGTTGCTATTCAGGGCTTTATAAGCATCTAGTGATGACTTATATACTGCATGTTAAATATTTACGTTTTGCTTTTATTTTATTCATCAAGGACTTTTTATTATATATATATACACATTCATATACTATATACTACAAAGGTAACAACTAGTACCATTGCATCAAGAAAGCAACCAATTCCTACGATGCTATTATTATCCCCATAAAAAATAAAATAAAAATATGGCCATACAAGGCCAGTTAAATTATTGATTCGAAATACGAAGAGGGAAATATTATAATCCATGATAAAAGATCAGTTAACTGTGCATATTATTTCATATTATTATAACATATCTTGAGCAAACAATTTTGTCTATTCACTCACTTAAAAATAACATTTCTTATTAATATCACAGCTGAAAACAGTTGCTGATGCTTAATATTTTTGTAAAAACTGATACTTTTTTTCAGGATTCTTTTATGAATCGGAAGTTCAAAATAACAGCGTTTGTTTGAAATATATATGTATATATATTAGAAATGTCTTTACTGTCACTTTGATGGATCCTTGCTGAATAAAGGTATTTATTTAAAAAAAGGGTAACACTTTAGTTTAGAGTTCTCACTATTAACTAGTTATTACTAGGATATTGGCTGTACTTATAAACCACATATTTAAACCACGCCTTATTCTGCACGACCATATTCTACATCCCTTAATCCTAACCAATAATACCTAAACTCAACAGCTACCTTACTAACTATTAATAAGCAATAATTAGGAGTTTATTGGGGCAAAGTTGGAGGTAATAGTGAGAACTGGACACTAGTCTATAGCGTGACCAAAAAAAAAGGTAGAGGCAAATCAGTAAATCTAATTAAGAGGAGGGAAATATTCACATCAGTGAATATTCTGTATTTGTCAGTACAGGCTGGCAGGCAGTATAAAATGTTTGACCTTTTTGGTGAAATAATGAATCTTTTTTTAGTGCTTTAATGTGCTTTCATTTAAATTAAACAATATAAGATGTCTTGGAGCATTACAAAGTATCATCCATGCATTCATTCTCCAAACCATTAATCCTCTATAGTGTCAGAAAAAAAGTATCATATTTTACAAACATATTGCTACAACTGGGGATTGAAGAAGGATCAGTTACAATCCATTTAAAAGTAAAAAGTGTGTATACACAGACTCACAAATATTGTCTTTAAATATGCACATCACAGACAGAATTGTTTATGAATGAATGAACTGATCAACCCCACAGGCATGAATTTTGTATATCTGACACAAGTAAAAGAGCGTCTGTCAGACTCACGCAGAGCATGCCACTCATCTTGTCGGATGGTCTTGGTGATATTGACGGGAAGGTTTCGAGGCAGGATTGAAGAGGTGTAATGATACTTTACAGGGGTGCATCTCTGAATCAAACCTATTTGAACAAAACAGTGAATCAAGAAGTATACTCTTTCATGACATTCACAGCATTTACTGTTTAGGAAAAGCAAATCAGTCCGAGGCTTTAATCTCCTGAGGAACAGCAGGTCTGTTGTGATCATGAAATGCAACAAAGCGGCCCATGCTTGTATTCACTTTAATTAAAGCATTTCCTGGAGAGCAATTAGGCACAGGGTCATAAATGTCATAGTAACATATTGATTTTATTTTCATGTAAAATTAGAGAAACAGGCTTTAAAAACAAACCCACTTCATTCAGTTGTAGAATTTTAATACTATAAACCCATCAGTATTTAAGAATACCTAAACTGCAATGACAATCACTAATGTCTGTGAAATTTAGCAAAGCAAAACTGCTATTTTTGAAGGGAAGAGTTATGTTATATGGATAGTCATTCCTAAACAGTAGCATTTATACCATTACAAATAATTTTTATTCAAAAAAATGTTTGGCACTTTAAGGTCTTGAATGACGTAAGTGTTGTGTATCAGACAAGATGTGTATAGCGCTGATTGCCTTCCTCCCTGATGAGAACCTTATGAATCCTGAACAGGCGAGTGTGTGAACCTTAGAATAATTAACTTGCACTTTATGAAGCCGATT
The DNA here is from genome assembly GCF_964197995.2 of Scardinius erythrophthalmus. Classification (NCBI taxonomy): domain Eukaryota; kingdom Metazoa; phylum Chordata; class Actinopteri; order Cypriniformes; family Leuciscidae; genus Scardinius; species Scardinius erythrophthalmus. Next base: position 42,148,441 of record NC_138222.1, read on the forward strand.
TTCATTCATGAGGTTTCCTTTGTCTGGACATAAAACAGACTTAATCTGGTGGAAATTCAAATCTTTATCAGAGAAACCTCAAATGTAAATCAGATAACATGAAATGTTGTGATTTTCACAGTTTGCTGTGTTGTATCAATACATTTCAGTCCCCACAGGCTATGCAGGCTTTTTCAAGGTACAGTTTCTGTTCTTTTCACCCACATCAGCATTATTTTTAGCATTTCTCAAGCTGATGATTTGGTCTGGGATTGATTTGCATAAATCAGAGCAGGCTTTCATGTTCTATTCATAAGTGTTGCAAAGTGCGTGGTATGGTTTGACACTCTTCCAGTTGTTAGACTAGGTGACGGTGATGCAAGATCTGGGGCCTCGTTTATAAAATGTTGCGTAGAAATCATCCTACATTTGATCTTACGATTATTTCACAAATGTACGTATACATTGTGATTCAAAGAACGAACGCACGCACGCACAAAATAAAAACCTGTGTACGCCTCTCATGCAAATGGGAAATTGATCTAGAAATAGTTTTAGATCTCTGGCTGCCTAATTAATGTCATTCGCATCTAAAAGAGCACCAGTCAACGTCCGAATCCTTTACCTGAGAAGTGCTTCGATTTCCAAACACCTGCAGTACTCTGACTCTCTGGCACAAGGAAAAGTGTGTACTTCTGCTTAGACACTCACGTGGCACTAAGCACTTTTCCACGTCAAAGACCGTTTTGTTTAAATATAAACGTTGGTGTAGATTTTAGCGTACGCTAAAGCACATCATCTGTGCATAAGCACGTTTTATAAATGAGGGCCACAGAGTGGTTTTCTGTTTGGATGCCTCAATATCTCTTGGTGTTTTAGCTGTGTTACAGTATATAGCTATATGATTGCATCGTATCTTTTTCTGCCTGCATGCAACATCTATTTCATACCCAATATTAAAGTTTTGCTCTTATTTTCAATATTTTCACATTTTCTATACATTGACACGTATGTAAAACCTTAACTTAACTTAATATTGGAAGTTAAAGGGGTAGTTCACTGAAAAATGAAAATTATGTAATCATTTACTCACCCTCAAGTTGTTCCAAACCTGTATAAATGTCTTTGTTCTGCTGAACACAAAGATTGTTTGTAACCAAACAGTTTTGGGGCACCATTGACTTCCATAGTATTTTTTCTCCATACTATGGATGGAAGTCAGTGATGCCCCACAATGTTTTGGTTACCCATATTCTTCAAAATATCTTCCTTTGTGTTCAGCAGAAGAATGAAACTCATACAGCTTACTTTAAGTACGTCTTAGAGCACATAGTCAACAAAACCAGAAAATGTCAAATGAATGTCAACAATAAAACCAAAACGTACCTCTAAGCAATAATGACATTTCTCATATTATGTGTAACCTGAAAAATATTGAAAAACTTCTGTTGGAAGCTAACCTAGGATGATATTAAGCACAATAACAAATACTTTCATACAGCAGTGATTTTCTTCAGAGAGATTTCCTGATGCAGATACAGTCAACTGTATTACTAAAACACACACATCAAATTGGTTCTCAATAGCCCATCGAAATATGACCACATCTTGCTGCATCAAAAAGCCTAGTTTAAATGTTCCTTTTCTACCACAGAATGTGATTTTGTTCTGTCATAAACAACAATATAAAACACAAATGCTGCACAACTGGTTCACTGGATTCTCAGATGATTCTCAGTCATCAGAAACATGTTGGGTCAAAGGGTGAGAGACATATTTTGGATTAGACAAAACGAGATGAGAGGTGAAGTCAAGGATAGAGAGGACGTGCTGCCATTTAATTAGTCTTTACAGAAATTAGACTGTTAAATTCATTAATCAAAGTGTTTTCTAGGGCACAATACACATTGAGTTTGCTGCTATACAGATCTGTCATGAAACGACGAGTACAGACCTCATGCGTGAGCTGAGCAGATTGTGTCATGTTTATCATATCTATGTGTCAAATATATTGTGACAGCTTGTTCTATGTCACAATCCCAAACTGACACATCAAAGGAACCAGGAATCTCTTACAAAGACACTTTGCACATTCTGTTCAATTCTCTGCTGAAGAAAATGCATTCTTGTACTCTTATTTGTGTAAACAAGGAAAAACATGTCTGTGAAATCTGATGGAAACTCTACAAAGAGACTTCAATTTAATTGGTGAACCAAAGTTATAACAAAAGAAACGAAAATCAATACCCTGCGCAGATCAGATTTTTAGGATAATATTCAAATTTGCATAGCACATTTTATTATCTTTTTAAATGTATTGCTACTGAGAATTACAGTATTACGCATGACATGTGATCTTGTCTTATTCAGTTTTTATTTTGTTTTAATATTGTTCATTTGGAGACCACATGGTGTACTATAATGATTCGATTTAGTCTGAACTGTTCCAGTTCTCTAAACATTGCTTTGTTTGTTTTGGTAGATTAACAGTGCTCAGATATTTTTTAACCATTAGGACAAGTAAACATCTATAGTATGTTTTACTGTTTGTATATTTAGAACCAATTATGTTAATTCTGCTAAGGAGAGTATCACTGACAACCAGGAACAATGTTTTGCCTGCTTTATCTGAACACAAAGATTACTGGGCTGGCACGGGTTGGTGAATAAACTGGACTATAAATCTGGAAGAAATATTTTCCTGGGTGTTGGCTCACAGTCTAACTGGAGTGGTTGCACACCATCACTACTTCATCATTCATGACATCTACAGAGCCACTTAGGCTGACCTGGGAAAATCAATGAACAAATTATTGATGAAGATATGGCCAAGTGAGCAGCGTTCCTTCTCTTTGCAACCCAGCAAGAGAATTGGCTGCTGTAAGAGCTCACACTTAATATTTAAGGCCTGAACATAACGTGGAATGAGATCTTTATCAAAAAAGAGGAGGGTGCTCTAAGCCTCTTATGAGCTTGATCATCTTATGGATATTGTTATCTGATATAGTCTAGGCATTCTTTAACAGTGTTATTAGAGAAGGTAATTTGTTTTACAAAACAAATACTTATGTTCACTAGTAGGCTACTACATGTATATGCCACAGCACAGCGTATATAGATTTAGAACAAATAAAGTTCACAACATACACCTTAGCCAACATTGTCACAGGATGCTCTGGAGCTGCTTTGGTTTTGTGTACAGCATCAGAGCTGCATTTAACTTTGCTATTGTTATCCCATTATAAATATTAGTCAAAGACAAGAATAAAAGAAAAAAGAAGAAAAGAATTAGAAAATGTGGTTTAGGTAGTTTGGCATAATCCATTCTTTATTTAAATGGTTTTGTTATAAAATATTATCAATAGGCCTTTAAAAACAAGAAAACATTTCTGTCTGTCAAATCAGTGTGTAACAAAAAAGCAGGTTTCAATGTGACGTTTTCTACTCTAGGTTATCAAAGTAATTATCCTATATATCATCTCAGACATCCTTATTTATCACAGATCCACATAATTTTTTTTTTGTAATGCTTTTAATTTCATATTTAGAATAACCATTTCATATGTTTCTGTATTCGTAATTTAAAATGTACACATGTAATTGCTATATAAATACACGTATGCTCTGTGTAGCATTATCTAAATCCACCTTTTGGTGGTCTCTAAGCAATTTCTGTTCCGCCTTTACAGACGGCACAGGTAGGCTGATTTCAGCACCTCGGATAGCGACAGGGATCAGATTCAGGCCTTCCACATTCCCCTTCACTGTTGACATCGCTTTACAAATAAACTTAATAAAGGAAGTGCCACTAAGCGATGGCTAATGCCACGTAGGTACAGAGACAACGGGAAGAACCAGCCTATCCGAATGGCATTGATAACAGTCAGGCAAAATGTTCGAGTGAGATTTACCGCTGGATGAACGTCCACATCCGTTCGCTTCCAAACAAAACGGCCTGGACCGAGGCTCTGGTGCTTGACAAAGGCACATCAAAACAGAAAGCAACTCACCTTTGTAAATGAGATCCTCGGTCTCCAGGTCGAAGCCCTCGCGATGACACTTTCTCCACAGACCGGAGATCGTGGAGTTGAACTGGCGGCTGCAGTGAGACTCCATGGCCGTCGCCGATGCCGGAGCGTGCCGCTTCACGCGCGCCTCCGTCGCTTTCCTCTCAAAGCCCTTAGGAGGCATCTGGAGTGGCAAGTTGTGATTTGAGATGTAAATGTATCCGGGATCGTTCCGCTTGTTTGCGTAGTTCTTACAGCGTTCGCGGTGCCGCCGAGCATCCGTCTCGTACCAATAATCGGTGCAGATGGCCATAGCCAACAAGACCAGAGAGGAAAACGCCAAGAAAAGCCCCGCGCTGGTTAAAATCTTAATGGCGGCCATCTTCTCCGCTCGTTGGAGAGCCCAGACAGACGCTCGGTCCTCCCTCGGCAGCCGTTGTGAAAGGCAATTCAAGAAAACTCACCGAATCTCTAGCAGCTCTCGGACGCTGACATGACCAGGCTCGATTCCAGCTCGATGCGATCTATTGTTGCAGAGCGCCCGGACAGATGTGCTGGTTTTCCACCATCTATTTTGATTTTGAGTTTGAGTTAAGGAGAGGGGGATAGATGGGAAGAGGAGAGGCGATGCGAGAACCAGGACTGAGTGAGTGGTGGTTTGGTTTGAGTGCAATGCTCTCTCTTTCCTCTTGGGCCTCAGTGAACTGAGTGAGAAGAGACCAATTAGGTTCGCGGAGAATAGTGATAAACATGAGATGAGAGGGTCATTTATTGATTACAAACTCCAGCACAGCATTACAGATGTAAACAGCTGTTCAAATATGTGACCCTGGATTACAAAACCAGTCACAAGTAGCACAGGTATATTTGTGGCAAAAGCCAACAATACATTGTATGGGTCAGAATTATCTTTTTTTATTTCTTTTTTTTAATGCCAAAAATCAATAGGATATTATGTAAAGACCATGTCCATTAAGATATTTTGTACATTTCCTACCGTAAATATATAAATCATTTATTTTTGTGAGTGAATGCAGCTCTATCGTGAACATAAATTAACAACTTTAAAGGCGTTTTTGGCCTTAAAGGGGATTTTTTGGCACCCTCACATTCCAGATTTTCAAATAGTTGTATCTCGGCCAAATATTGTCTTATCTTAACAGCTTTCAGGTTATGTATAAGTCTCAATTAAAAAAAAATGACCCATGTGACTGGTTTTGTGGTCCCGGTTCACATATTTCTTCAAGACTGTACTGTATCATTTTTTAGCTCTCTTGCTCTCCTTGATGTTTACTAATTACTAATTATTGGGGCATTCCAATGGATGCCTTTTTCATTAAAAAACTGTTTTACAGTAGGCTATAAAAAGTGAACATCTATAGCTTCTTAAATGCATCAGTTATTTACTGTAAAAATGATTTAAAAAATTGCATATACAGTATAAATGTCCATTTTTCAGGACACTGTATTTTAAAGATAATTTTGTAAAATCCAAATAAGCTTTACAGATCTTTATTATAAAGGGTTTAAACAATGTTTTTCATGATCGTTCAATGAACCATCCACAATTATTAAACATGCACCTGTGGAACAGTCCTTAAAGGTTTAGTTATACATACATATACACATACATACATATATATTTCAGCAATGTTTTTATGTGGGGTCACATCTCACACATTTTTAACCATATTATTATAGCCAAAAAGGCATCTTGTTGAAAGATAAAACATTTATAACTTAATATCTTAAGAACTAATGCCTAATGCCTTTTTTTTTTTTTTTTTTTAGATTAGTGAGACACAATTTTGCTTCTCAGAGTTAAATATCACCAAACAGGGAACAGAAAATCCTTGTCATTTGGATTTGCTGGAATAAATTGAAATATTAGCACACTGAGAAAGTAAACAAACCCTGAACAGAAAACTGCTCAAGGGAAACTCTCAGAATGCAGCACTGTGTCCTGCCCACGTATGGTAGACTTTGTCTTCGGAAACTTTCCCAGCAGAAGTAAAAAAAAAAAATTGTAGGCCTACAAATCTTAACCCATTTTATGAGACCTGAGAAAGTATTTGTGTTATTGTGCTATATTAAAACACGTATTTAGCCTGAAATATCAAATACGATGCACAATACCTTACACATCACATACAGTGTGTGAAATGTTTTACTGTCTAACTTTTGCATCTGTCCTTTGACTCCTTTCAAAACTTTTTTTTCTTCTAGTTTCTCCCCCCACTTTTGTTATGTCAGCATTATTTTACTTCCTGCTCCTCTCTTTCTCCCAATTTTCAACATGATCAGGTGTACTCAAATCTTTTATTAATATACTTGGTGTGAACTGCAGCAGCACTAACTTGCCACCTGTCATCCATGGAGGTTGCCCACAGTGAGGAGCTTCAGAAGCGTGGGAGGTTCAGGTCAAGATACAGGAGAATAAATCATGTTAGTACAAGCAGCCACGTTTTAGGTGCCCATCGGAAGCCGTTTTGAAAGACAAGGCATAAAGGCTTTCGAAAAAAAGAAATTAAATAAAGTGGCAACTCATTGTCCAAAGTTCCAGGCAGTTTCCCACACACTGGGCTCTGTCAGGGCAGATGACAAAGGAAGACAACCCACAGGCTAGTCGTTATGGCAACGGTCCCTTGCCAAACAGACTTTGTTGAAATAGGACAAGTGTGAACACAAAATCAATACCACCCCCTGATTCCCATATGACATTTCAGACCCAGACTGTGCAGAAAAATGTGCTTGTGGCACGCATCTTGGCATATCCGACACCGTTGCAGAACTACTACTATGAACATACAGGACTTGGAGTGGCAGGGAATTCGAGCCATTTGTATGACATCTCACAATGAAAAACGCAAAGACCTTGCAGAGACAAAATAGACTCCAAAGATGTGCAAATAAACTCCCCACAGTTGTCGAGCCAAACTGCATCAGCATAGAACAGTAGTGAAAAGTCAAAGCTCATGGATGGGTATAGCTTACTAACGGTTAAACATGGTAGGGGATCCATAATAGTAAGGGTAGCCATCTCATAAGAGTCATTAGGAAAAATAGTTCCTCCACATGGGGGGCATAACAGCCAAGAGGTACAGCTGGTAATTCAGCAGGTCATGAGAAACCTATGCGCCCTCATGATTAAATGCATCTTCCGGAAGTTACTGCATAATCCTGAAAAGTCATTGTGATATGCAAACCAGAACTGCTAAATGTCATTTAGGATCCATTAACGCTAATACAATAGAAAAGACCCATTTTGATGCAGGAAAGACACTCTCACTCAACATGCATCAATTCATTTGGTGGATATTTACCACAGACAGTACATGAAGCAATAGAGTTCTGCATCTTAAAAAAAATAAAAAATTATGTTAGCAATTTGGAAAAAATTTGGTGACCTATCCCTTTAATTGACAATAACAAATTTTTAGTGTGAATACGAGTTATTAGAAATTTCAATCATCCATTATTAAATCTTAAGTCTTAAACTGAATAGGCATTTGGTTAGAAGGTTAGCAAATGAATGAGATTTTAACGGTCAGCTGAACTACCAAATACATTTCTAAAGAGTTTCTACAGTGCTGGATTGCAGTGGTGATTCTACAAGTGAAAGCTGCACATAGTTCAATCATAAAAAAAAAACAAAAAGCCACAACAACAGGTTTAAATCAAACAGTAACATATTTATTTCAACTATACAATGGGAGGACTCAAGTCTTAAAAGTTATACATTTTTCTTTCAACATGACATTGTTAATAGAATAAATATATATAATCTCTTTTCAAATATTTACATTTAGGCAAAGATCGTTCTGACCTGCCAAGTGATGCGTTCAGAACATTCTTTCAGTAACATTCCATGTACAAAACTGGCAAAACAGGCAATCCATTTATCAACTATTTCATTATCTTCTTTAAAATTTGATCGAAATGTATGAAATGGCACCAAGTCATTCGAGTAAAAGAACTGTCTGCTTATGAAACTGTCAATCCTCTAGACTTAAATCACTCAAAACTCTGAATCGCAATGCCAGGACCACAGCGAACAGAAAATCAGAGAATTAAAAAGAAAATGCAGCAATGTAGTGGCTATCAGGATATAATCAATAACAAGAGTAAATACTGTGAGAAAATAAGGCCTGTTGAATATTTTCAAAAGTGTTTGACAGAAGGAGTGTGTTCAATGATGTATGTGCAAGAGGAATATGTACTCATGCAAAGCGTGGATGTCTTGAGCAAATGAAGTGTGAAATGAGCTTTAATAGATTTAACTTCCACAGAAGAATTTATAAAAGTGTAGCAATATTAGCTTTTTAAAAAAGCAATGATGATGACCATCAAAAATTGGACTATGTAAGTGTATGTGCCTGTACACTGTTTCTTAATAAAGAATCTGTTGACCTGTTGTGAAACTGCATGTGCAGTATGTTGACTTACAAATAAAGCAAATCACAGTGATGAAACCTACTGACAATGGAAAGTAACAGGTTCTTCTTACTGAGCATAAGTCATTGACACCAGGCTGGAACATGATTATGAACAAGAATGCAAAATAGAAGCAGCTTAGGTATTTGATATTTGGTATTTGAACCAAAACAACTACTGTTAATTCTGAGCACCGTTTGCACAAACCTGTATTTCCCTTCAGTTTCAGCTGGTGCCTATAAGGCATCATGAGTTAAGTCTAAATTTAATCTGGACACAGATGGTTCCCGGTGTTTGAAAGATAAGGCTAAAATCACACCTGATTGTCAAGGCTGTTTCTTTATTTGGTCTTTCCTCACACGGTCTTTGGGGTGACAAAAATGTGTAAATTATTTAAAGCTGAAACAGTGAAGTGAATAGTTCATAAGTCCATGCTAGGTGACACGCTAAACGTCCCTTGAAAAAAGCAGTGCTCGCCTGTGACTAGTCCATGACGACTGACAGAAGAGCCATGACTGCAATTCCACAAAACAACAGCAGAACCTGCAGAAAGGAGTTCCTGTGGAACAGGGGACATGGTCATGGACATTCAGTAATTTAATATGTGAAGTATGGGAGGAATTTTACATGTGGGAGGTTAAAAAAAAGGTGGAAGTGGACCTTACCTCGGGTTGGTCTCCTCTAGCAGATCAGGTACCACATTGACCAAGGCGATGTAGATAAAGCCACCTGAGGTGAAGGGCAGAATCCAGGCAGTGGCATTCTCTATAAAAGACACAAATGAGCAGAATCAACACTGAATAATGTTTGATAAGGATCTTATTCTTATTTTGTGGAAAACCCAAACAAAGACAATGATTATTTATTAAGCAGCAGTAGTTGCTAAAAATCATGTTAGGAATGGGAACAAACACTAACATCAGAAGAAAGATGATCCACTCAAGATCAAAGATACACTACCATCCAAAAGTTTGGGGTAGAAAAAAAGACTCTAATTGACCCTAAACTTTTGAATGGTAATGCATATAATGTATAGTCTGACACTACGCGATGTCTCACCTGCCCCATGATGTGATTGGGAGCAAAGAGCAAAACACGCCCCCAGGACTCCTCCTAATGCTGTAGAGAGCTGCATACGGGTGGCTTTCCAACGGTCAAAGCCTGCTCGCAGCAAAATGGCAAAATCGCCCACCTTTCCATCAAGACAAATGAATGTACAGCAACAGAAACTGGTAAGTACTGGGACAATTCATGTACAGTAACTGTTGGAATGACTATGAATTATTATCGATCAGCTAAAAATGAAATGCATTGCTTCCTTATAATAATTACATGGCTGAAACTCAAGAGACTCAAGATAATGAGATACGTACCTCATGAGGGATCTCATGAAGCAAAATAGCGAACGTTGTTAAGAAACCAACCTGTTAGGACAGGTAAAGTAAGACATTGTAAAGTTCTCAGAATAAACTAATTATTTAGTAAGCCAAGCCCTTGTTTTCTAATAGAATCATGGCAGGGCAGTGAAGCCATATTCTGTTTCGTAATTTGGCACATATGTTTAACTGAAATGTCAACAGAGGCTATGGGGGAGGTAGAGAAAACCATAAAATGGCAGTTCTCCATCAGTACTCGGCCTTGCATTTATGCAGCCAAATATGCATGTCCAGGCCAGTGAGCAAATGAGCAAATGTGTAAAAGTGTGTTTTTATGTGCAAGTATGTTGCACCAAGTCCATTTCCTCTGAAACTCCCTCCCCACGCATGCTGGGAGCCTTATGCTTCTCCACCTGGACTTCAACTTCACACAAGCCATATAAATACTGCTGCACTATAAATATTACCACACATCACATAAACATTTTGCAATGGTCCAAAAGAATCATGGGAGAACCCTTAAATGCTTTAAAATAGAAGTTTTAAAATGCTTAAGTGACCAAAGCATACTATATTTATACAGTAACTGAATCTATTTATATAACAGTCACCCTTGCTAGACAGTAGTAGTAGTAGTAGTAGTGGTACTGCCGAATCACTTTTATATGGAATTGGTCTGTTTGCTCTTACCTTTCGGCTTACTAAGAAGCTTCCTGCCACTGCCAGCCCATGAGTGAAGTTATCAATGCAGTTAGCAAGAAGGTTTAGATAACCACTTGTCTGAAGAAATAAAGAAACATTGCATATACAGTAAATGGAAGAGAAAGATAACAGATAAGACTTTTCAAATGCTGTATGACTGGTTAGAAGGAAACAGTCCCGGATTTAGATGTACTTGTCTCTAATAATATAATGACCACTTAGACCTTTTATTGTGCACAAGGCATGATTAGTGTGTGCATCTTACCTTTATTTTCTCTGGCTCTGTGTAAGGGCTGATGTCAGTCTTTGGCTTGGAGTCGGAGTCGGAGTTGTTGTTTGAGCAGATGCCATTTGTTTGTGGGGACACAGAGACCTCGCTGCTCGTATCTGTTGAAGACTAATATGGGGAGAGAAAACGCCACAATAAGCCATTCTAATCTGGGATCATTTCACAGCATTCAAGAGCAAAAAGACAATTTCCCCATCTTCAAATAAACCTGGGATTTAAAAACCATTCAAAAGAAAATCAATACTTATATTTGGCATGGATGTATTAAATTGATCAAAAGTTACAGTGACATTTTACACAAAAATATTAAGCAGCACAACTGCTTTCAACATTGATAAGAAATGTTTCTTGAGCAGGAAATCAGCATATTAGAATGGTTTCTGAATGATCATGTGAATCTGAAGTAAATCCTGGAGTAAGGATGCTGAAAATTCAGCTTTACCATCATAGGAATAAATTAAATGTTAAAATTTTTACTGTATTTTGATCAAATCAGCCTTGGCAAACATAAGAGACTTGTATCAAAAACACTGAAGAAGGTTTTTCTTCAACAATTTTACTCCCACTGCTGCCTGTTTGTCTGCTCCATTACAAGAACACTGCTATAAACATTTTCCGTTCATTTTTATTAACTGAGGAAAATATCGAACTTGTCTGTGGGAATGCACAGCACTCTGTACATAGATAATAAGCTGTAAATGACTACAAGTAATCCTTTAATTCTCAAATTAAACAGACTAAATCCTCAGCAGACTGATAACACTCAGTTTAGCTCCATTTCAACCAAACATTAGCTCACACTCAAAGCCTAAAAATCTAAGGATTTCAGTTGTCAATTCTTTCCACATCAGTTTTTTGAGACAGTACTGGGCTGGCTGGCTGGCTGGCAAAAACTGACTGTGAGAAAAGAATCGGTCTCTACAGCAACGAGCCTTTCAAAATGTAATAACAGAAGATGATGTTTCCTCCCTGTTCTAGCCTCTCAGCTGTGGCTTCTGTGCACCGTGGCAGACTTCTGTGGCCCGTCTGTCTGCTGATGGAATGCTGGTGGCAGCTGCTTCCTGCTAGACACTATTTATAGCTACCTAAACAGAGCAGAGGCTATCAATCAAACTCACAGGTCTCCCGTAAGCTAGACAGAAGACTCAAACGTAGACATTTACAAACAGATAAAAGTCATAATCCAAGTCAAATTAAAAGTTATAATTAGAAGGGCAGGCAGAGAGTGGGTGAAAAATGGACATCTACATCACAGGCACTGCAAGCTCCTCTGTTTTTTTGTGCGATTTGAGTGACCAAGGCACCCAAGACTCCCTCTAAAAAAAGCGAGAGTTGATCCATCCAAGCACATTTCTCTTGTTGCACATGCAGTGCACAAAGCTTCAATGATGCAGCCCTGACACCAAACCAAAATCCACAAAATTAGAAAAAGGGACCAGACTAAAAGAAAAAATGTAAATGGGTGTTTATTTGTTGACAAAGCAAGCCATGCCATGTCTACAATTGAAATTAAGCAGAACAAATACGTTATTCATTTGTCTTAGAAAGCATCTAAGAGCAAATATTTTAAGGCCTTAAGCGGTTATCTCCCTTGGGGTGGAGCTCGCAAAGTGAAAACTTGTGTGCGTGTTTAACTGGCACTGATGCAACATACTGAAACGAGCCCAGAATAAAAAGGTTTGGGTTCCTCTTGAATGACAGGAATGGTCCTGTTGGTATTTGGTATTTGGACATGAATTGGGATTTTGAATATCTGTCTGCCACGAACAGTAATTCATGATTTAAGACTCCACAACATTTGCTTCAAAGTAAATGTTACTTAGTGCCATTTTTCCATATTGATTCCTTTACCATAGTGAATATAAGAGACAGAGCCAGAGTTACCGAGAGGACGGGGTTAAGTGTAGGGTCAAATACTGGACTAGACTATTGATGATAAACATTTTAAAAGGCATAGTTTTCCCATGAGACTCCCATTCCAAAGACTGTGAAAGAAAAATAATGTATATCCATCTGACACAAACAGTGATTCATAATTCGAGACTCCACAACATTCCTGTAGACCTTATGTAGCCCGCCCCTTTTCAGCGCTGCGCTCGTTGACTTGTCTTCCGGTCTGTTTTTTCACAGCGATCTTGCGTATTTATGAATGAACAGCTCGTTTTAAAATCTTCCTGGTCTACTGACATTTGTTAAGACATGTGCTTTAAACATTACAATCCTCATGATAACTTTCGTTAACTTTAAGTAAATCCACTTCAAAAGCTAATTACTCCTGGACAGCAGCGCCAGAGATCTACAGAGCGACCGCAAAAACGGAAGTTCAAAGACAATATTTTAAAGATGGCTGCGCGCTTGTTTCTCTGGCGCATAAGGTCTATAGCATTAATTATTCCGTCAGTACTATTCCTTCCCTATGTGTGCTTGTTTCTCTGGCGCATAAGGTCTATAGCATTAATTATTCCGTCAGTACTATTCCTTTCCTATGTGTGCTCACCAAAACATTGTAATCATGTTATTTATATAAAAACTGGTAATAGCAGTTGGCATTAAGAGCTGAAATGAACAAGAGAGCTCAGACTCAGGTTTGCCCAAACACTCAAAGTCTGTCAAGCTTTTCCCAGAGACTCAAAGATAAAACAATTATGTTCTATAAATATTTATGACACTTGGGATATTGTTAACAAAACAGGAAGAAAGCAGACACAACAAACTATTACTCCTTTTCTAGCCAGTCCTCAAAAGGAAAATGTGCCAGTATAATTTTTTTTAATAGTTGTACTTTTGACTTTTGTAGTTTGTAGTATTAAGAAATAAAATAAAATAATAAAACAGATTTATAAATATCCCAACTGCATTCTGATTGTTTACTACATGATGCTTGGTGGAGTTTGAGTGGATGCATAATAAATGTATGTGATTCTGTTGAGTGCATAACTCCACCATCGTTCTTTTGGCTCCCCCATGAGGTTCAGAACTGCAATGTTCCACTTTATCAATTAAACTGATTCAAAGTGCTGGAATATGTAGTGTATAAACTATTGCCATATAACATGCATGGAACTACATTATAGGCTAAAAGGTTGTTAAATAGTTAAAAATGGCAGGTGAGGGAATGAAGTGACAGGGCAAAAGCACATGTAACTTACTTTGGCTTTTTGGCAGGAAGCTCTGCTCTCTGGGTCACTGTCTTCATCAGGGAACATCTTCTCCAAGATCAGAAAAGACAGCAGACCCCCTATCACCCACAAACCCTGCATACGATAGTGTCTGTGGGACCCATCTATCCAGCATATACACACAAAAAGGGGAGAGAAAGAGAAATGTTCCTTTTCTATATAAATCTAAGAAGAATAAAAAAATTAAACTTCACTAAGCTTCATCTATTAACAAAACTATTAAAAAGCATTTAAGTAATTGAAAAATAAAAATAAATAAACAGATGAAAAACGTAAACTTAAGTTAATACGTTTAAGTAGTAACATTACTAAAAAAAGAAAAAAAAGAAAGATTTTTTTTTAAATCTAACATATATAAAACTATAAAATTGTATGTAAACTATATATACACAAGTAAATAATTCAAAATATTAATTATATTATTCTATAAAAGTATACTGTCAAAAATAAAGAACAACAACAAAGAAAATCAATGGCTCTGCCTTAAAAACTGCAGGCTACTGTATATGGACCAATCCTGCCTTTATTCAAAATATATGACAAGCTTTTGGTCTTATCTATTTATTGAATATTATATCTAGTTTATTGAAGTTCTGTGTGTTTCTATTTTTAATGTCGATGGAAGCTGTGAATTGCACTGTGTGAGCCTTTTTTTTTTCATATCGATTCCAGTACCAAAGTGAATATAAGAGACTGAGCCAGAGTTACCAAGGGGACGGGGTTTAGTGAAGGGTCAATTACTGGACTAGACTATTGATGGTAAAATGTTAAAAATGCATAGTTCCCTAAGAGATTCCCATTCCAAAGACTGTGAAAGAAAAAGAGCACACAGATGATGATTAATGCATGAACAACAGCAAATGTTATATATAATGTGAGATTTCTCACCAGGACTGGAAGTGTAAGCCCAGGCTTCAGGAAGGAGGTGGAGAAACACGTCTCCTAGGAGACCACCAATGGCAAAACTCAGCAGCTTCTTCAGCTTCTGACACCCAGCTGCAATCAGTGTGAAAGCATCAGCGCCACTTCATAAACATGACAAGAAATGCTTGATGTGCATCTCGTGGTGTTAAAAAAACTGAGCAAATCCTTCACACATAGCAGATGGCAGACGAAGAAACCTCTATACAGTTGCACAATCATTCTACAAATTCTTACATATCTTTAACAATTATGTTGTTTTTCCATTCAGTTTAGGTTTTGAAGCTGCAAAGCTGTAATAAGATAGTTTTGCAACCCTAAAGTGTGGGAATATAACAGGCCTAAAATATCTAACACCATAATATTCACCACGTCTTTGAGAATCATGTGGTGAGTCTCTGTGGTACAGTAACAGGACACACCTAAATTGCTTATAATTCCATCTAAACCTCTACTGTCCTACCCACTGCACCCTACACTGGAAGATCAGAACAGAAGAAGAAGAAAAGATCCTTCTCTTAAGCCGTTCTACTTCCTGAGTGGGATCCACTGCCAGACTCTGATCTATTTCTGCATGAATGATATCATCACAGACAAAAGTTTCACTGCAGCATTTTGCAGCATCAAATGCAGCATTTTGCCTTCTGCAAAGGTCTTTAGAGACCAACCTGTTCACCATATAATGTTACTGTGCGGCACACTTTTTTGCATTTCCTATTATGGTTCTGTTGGCTCTTCTCTTGAACGTCCACTACATCAAGAATTATTTGGACAAGCCATGACAGGACGGTGTAGCTGAAGATGTGATTGCTCAACAAATTCTTTTCAAGGACAAGCATGCTCGCACAACCTTTTTCATCAGTGTCGGTTGGGATAATCTCTCTGCAAGATCTTTTATATCATATAATGAATACAGTGGAAAATTCAGACTTTTTTCTCAGAATCAAGAGATGGAAACTCGCAATTGCAAGTTATAAAGTCAGAATCAAGAGATGGAAACTCGCAATTGCAAGTTATAAAGTCAGAATCACGAGATATAAACTCGTAATTGCGAGAAAAAAGTCAGAATTGTCAGATATAAACTCAGAATTCTGAGAGAAAAAAAAATATAATAATATTTTTCCCCTCAGAATTGGACTTTATTATAACTCGCAATAGCGAATTCATATCTCACAATTCTGAGAAAAGTCAGAACTGCAAGATGTAAACTATCAACTGTGAGATAAAAAGAAATATCTTTTAAAATGGTTTATTCTATGGTGGAAACAAGCTTCCATGAGTAACTGAGTAAGCTATGAAATATTTCAGCTTTGCTTGCACATTGTCAGCTAACTAACAGGGAACTGTAGTATAACCAGGATGAACCTGTATTATTTCAAATAAAATAAACACTGCTTTTTACAGATTAATTTCAGGATTGGGCTTGACGTCATATTAGTCTCCTTTAAAACATTTTTACATTATAAATGTGGCTTATTTAGTGGCTGGGAAATTACTTTAACATGGTACGAAAAACAAAAGACTGAGGAACCGGTCAAAAGGAGCAAAGGGAAAAATCCCACAGAGAACATGATCTTGAATTAAAAGGAGGAAGTGCCACAAAAGCCTTGCCTTATATTAACCAGACAACTGTGTGAAGACCTGCATCAATCTACAAGCCGATTCTCTCTTGTTTGTATTAATAACAAACACATGTCCATTTGTCACACTAGGCCTGATGTGTGACCAGAATCATCAAATTTTTTCCATTCTGCTCAAATTATAGATGACCTGCGCAGGGCAAGAAAAGAAAACCTTTTCAACCTAAAGGAAGGAACAAAGAAAAGACACACAAATACAGATCTCTGTCCATTAGTCAGCACCGGGACTCAGCTGCGAATATCTGGATCAGCTCTAACTGTAACACAATCAACCTGACCTGGTTAGTATGTAACCTGATGCTAGATTAGTTGTTACAGTGAGCTGGTTACATACACAGGCCTAGATCACAAATAGCACACAAGCATATGTGACTTACCCTCAGTTTTTAAAGTTGTTCCAGCTTCAATGGGTATCACTAAAAGTGGAAAGATGCCACTAAGTCCGATGGCAATCGATCCCAAGAGGGAGCAGAACCAAACATCTAGGTTGTCGACGGAGAACAGCTCATCCAGGTACTGGAGGTCTAGAAGGTCCTTAATGCTCCATGGTCCTGGTCCTGCAGCTGCAGTCTTTGCCTGGGCCACAGCGGTCTGAGCCATCATCTTCCCGTCAAAGGATGACGCCAGTAGGGCGGCGCCAAGGAGCAGCACAGCAAATGCCCAAACGGGCCTCTCGGGTCCTGCGCTCATCAGCCCAGACCTCCGCAATGCACGTGGAAGAAACATGTAGGGTGCTGTAAGGAATAGAGGAGCCTTCAAACAGAATTTCATGAAGTGGAAAGATTAGTTTTAAAAAGGTTCTGGGTTTCTTAGTCCCGAATGAAATAAACAGTTATTTTTTCATATCAGTGTTTGAGCAACTTTGAGTTGCAATTTAACAAGAGCGTCACAAGCAGGAATATGTACTATTCTGTATACACTACAGTTCAAAGTTTGGGGTCAGTAAGATTAAGATCATTAAATTAATACTATTATTCAGCAAGGCCACATTAAATTGATCAAATGTGACAGTCACACTATAAATGCTCTTGTTTTGAACTTAAAGACAGTTTCCACAAAAACAGAAAGCAGCACAAGCACAATTGTTCACTGTGGATAAGAAATGTACAAAATCAGCATATTAGAATCATTTCTGCAATATAATGGAATAGAAAAGTTATTTCCAATTTACTCGATTTTAATCAATTAATTGCATTACACTGTGATACTGCTTTCAAAACTCTTCTAGAACCTAAACTTTTTGAACGGCTGAGTGAAATCTATGAAATTATTACCATTGCATGGAATTTTTGATTACAATTATTATTTTTTGTTTCTTTAGAACCATTATTTATTTTATTTTCTCACGGCACCTATTAAAAGGATACGAATACCTTTACAAATGTGACATCTGTTGTAGTCCTTATATAGCAATCTGTTAACCACAGCTTCAAAATTCTAAATTTATGTTTTAAAATATGAAATACATTTTATTCATAATTCGAAAACTGCAATTCTAAAAAGCCACTTGAATATAGAAGTCATGGTGAATTAGCCCTTTGGCTTTACCTACAAATTGAAATGTCTGGATATGGTGACTAAGTGCCTCCACTTCTATCCACATCCCCAAAAAAAAAAAAAAAAAAAAACCCTCAGTAAACAGAAGACACCACATAAAAAGACAGACATTCAAAAAGACCAAGGCCATGTGAGTCATAACCCAGACAAAACACCACACATTTAGGTAGTTACTGTCAACACAGGGAAACAATCTATAAGCAATAGAAATGAAACAATTAAAACATGATAGATAGTAGATAATGCATTAGAGGCAGGCCTAACACAATATCTTCCAACAGTAGGCTAACCGTATCTACAACACTACAATACTACAACAACAGTATCACCCAATAATGAGGCTAAATGAGTTCAGCTGTCTCCAGCAGGTGATCTTTATACAATGCTGAAACTTAACATAAGAGTTAAATTGCCTTTATTATGTATTATATACAAACACAAAATAAAACAATGAACTTAAGTTTTAACCGATGTAAATGACACCAATAATGAACGTTATGGGTGGACAAAAATGCTGTACAATCAGTATGCTAACATTCACACAGGAGCTGCACGCTTGAACAGTGTGTGGACGTGCACGAGTTCAGGGAGCGGTGAGATTCCCGAGAAATTCCAGACTGTTTTCCGACCGTTTTCACTCTATTGTTCGCAAAGTTTCAGCGTTTCGCTGCTAAACTAATTAAAAAAGCAAAGAATGACCGAATGCAAAACCATTAGTGTATATCTGATACTTATTGGCAATGAAAAAAAAATTTCGCAAAAGCCAACGTTGCTGAAATATTGTTCCCGATAAAAGTAACTGAACTTGCAAACTACCTCGATACAAAGTTGCGTGTCTTGAAAAACAATCACTGCCTTACCAGATTTGCAGCGATAAATAAAAACGTTTTTATCTTACCCTGCTGAAATTCCTACAGTTTTCACTCCGGGCTGACCCTGCCATCCAGGCACTGCTAAATAGAAGAGATGGAGCTGTTGGAGCACTCCAGCAGACTCCCGATTTCTCTGCTGAAAGATTTTCCACTGTCAGCCACGTCTCACCGACCGGAAGTGCATTTCCAGACCGCGTTCGCGCACTAACCGGAGGAGGAGACTCAACGCCAAACGTGGAGAACGTGCTAGAAGATTGTTTAAGCCGCAGCAGTTATAATGGCAAAGGGTAAAAACTCTAAAAAAATCTATCTATCTATCTATCTATCTATCTATCTATCTATCTATCTATCTATCTATCTATCTATCTATCTATCTATCTATCTATCTATCTATCTATCTATCTATCTATCTATCTATCTATCTATCTATCTATCTATCTATCTATCTATCTATCTATCTATCTATCTATCTATCTATCTATCTATCTATCTATCTATCTATCTATCTATCTATCTATCTATCTATCTATCTATCTATCTATCTATCTATCTATCTATCTATCTATCTTAAAAGTATTTCTTGAAAAGTTTTTTTTCATTAAGATATGTATTACAGCCTCAGGACACAGTGTCTCACTTCAGCAGACACCCAGCACAGCTGTACCAACCACAGTGGAACATCAGATGTTTTAATATGAATATCTGTATACCAACCACACTGATGCAAATTACGGTTTTCTATATGTTGCTTTGATGATAAACCAGGTGATGGCTCTCCACTAATGGATCTATCTATAGCATCATCTTGCCACATACAATATCCACATATGCATAAGCAAACACCTTTTAATTTGAAGTACTTTTATATTGGTATAAACTTTAAAACAAGGCCTTTCCAAAGTCTTGATGAACTTTTCTTTTCAAGGTCATCTTGGTATTGTTCTCTGTTGTTAGGAGTAGGTATGGGATGATTGTTTGTAACATATTTTGTTTAATGACTAATCAATCACTCTGGGAGATTTGCATCTATGGACATCTCACATTTTTTATTTTTAAAATATTTTTAATAAGTCTCTCCAGATGTCTGACTAAACTTGTGGTTATAATGCAGACAACAATTGTTGAAGTAATTATGGTAATTTGTAACAATAAGAGGAACGCACAAATGAAGTGCACATTATATGTTTTTATAGTTTGTTGTATCCTTAATGAACAGTCATGAAAAACAACGTGAGATTATGTGTTAGTGTTTGGCAACTAAACAAGTTAAGGTTGGAGTGGTGCAGTGGTTTTATAGTTAAAAATGATGGATGGAAAGTGAAGATCATTTTCTAGCTCTAATGTTGCTGAGGATTGTATGCTTTTCTGTCAAGTTCTGTCATTTATTCACCTTCATGTTGTTCTGAACATGTACAGTCTGAGTTTCGTTCTTCTGCAGAACACAAAAGAAATTATTTTGAAGAATAAATGATGATATAATTTATCCCACCCCTGACCACAAGATGGCGCGGTTGATTGAGGTGTAGGCTATTGTCTGAAACACAGATAGAACAAACATTTAGCCTACCAGGCCATCTCCCTGTGTTATTTCCAAAAGCATGTAAAATGATCTAAGTCTTTACATTTTATGGAGAAAGTAAGAAATATATATATATATATATATATATATATATATATATATATATATATTTTTAATGAAGAATTCTAATTCCTTCCTCACCATCAATTGTTGGACAAATCTAATAAAACTAATTTCTAATGTGCAAATAAGAGTTAAATTGCTTCCACTGCAATATATATATATATATATATATATATATATATATATATATATATATATATATATATATATATATATATACACTGCTCACAAAAATTAAAGGAACACTTTTTTATTTGGGCCTGGCATGAAATCAATTAAACCTGTCTGATAATTTTCTCGTTGGCTAAGCAGCTGAGGGCATTGTTAATCACTTTCAGCTATTGGTGTTCATGGACTTAACAACAGGTGCACTACAGTGGCAACAATGAGAAAATCCTCAAAACAGGACTGGTTTTACATGTGGAGGTCATTTCAAGTTTCTCCCTCTTGATCTTTTTTGGCTGGTTTTCCACTCGTGCTGGTTTTGGCTTGAGTAATTATCTCTACTGGCAGTATGAGGCGATTCCTTAACCCTACAGAAGTTGCACAGGTTGTCCAACTT
Organism: Scardinius erythrophthalmus; assembly: GCF_964197995.2. NCBI lineage: Eukaryota > Metazoa > Chordata > Actinopteri > Cypriniformes > Leuciscidae > Scardinius > Scardinius erythrophthalmus. The sequence continues at coordinate 42,169,601 of NC_138222.1, forward strand.
CTCCAGGATGGCACATCCACACGTGCTGCAGCAAGAAGGTTTAATGTGTCTCCCAGCACAATCTCCAGAACATGGAGGAGATTTCAGGAGACTGGTGGTTATTCTCGGAGAGCTGGACAGGGCCGTAGAAGGTCCTCTACCCATCAACAGGACCGATACCTGCTCCTTTGTGCAAGGCGGAACAGGCTGAGCACTGCTCGTGCCCTACAGAATGACCTCCAGAGGGCCACTGGTGTGAATGTCTCTACCCAAACAATCAGGAACAGACTTCATAAAGATGGCCTGAGGGCCCGACGTCCTGTTGTGGGCCCTGTGCTCACTGCCCAGCACCGTGGAGCTCGACTGGCATTTGCTCAAGAACACAAGAATTTGCAAGTCCGGATTTGCAAGCACCTGTGATAGACGTGAAAGAGTTTGGAGAAGACAAGGAGAACGTTATGCTGCCTGCAACGTCGTTCAGCATGACCGGTTTGGTGGTGGGTCAGTGATGGTCTGGGGAGGCATATCCATGGAGGGATGCACAGACCTCTGCTGCCTAGGAAATGGTGCTCTGACTGTCATAAGGTATCGAGATTAAATCCTTGAACCCATTGTCAGACCCTACACTGGTGCAGTAGGTCCTGGTTTCCTCCTAATGCACAGCAATGCCCGGCCTCATGTGGCAAGAGTATGCAGGCAGTACCTGGAGGATGAAGGAATTGAAACAATTGAATGGCCTTCACGATCCCCTGACTTAAACCCAATAGAACATCTGTGAGACATTATGTTTCGGTCCATTAGGCGCCGCCAGGTTGCTCCTCAGACTGTACAATAGCTCAGGGATGCCCTCACACAGATCTGGGAGGAAATGCCACAAGACACCATCCGTCGTCTCATTGGGAGCATGCCCTGACGTTGTCAAGCATGCATACAAGCTCGTGGGGGCCACACAAGATACTGAAAAGCATTTTGAGTTGCAGAAATTAAGTTTTTGAAAAAATGGACTAGCCTGCCACATCTTCATTTCACTCTGATTTTAGGGTGTCTACACAATTGAGCCCTCTGTAGGCTGAAAACTTTTATTTCCATTAAAAGACTTGGCATCCTTTTGTTCCTAAGACATTGCCCTGTCGTTATTTGTATAGATATCCAACTTCATATTGAGATCTGATGTATCTAATGTGGTTGTTTAAAGTGCTCCTTTAATTTTTGTGAGCTATATATATATATATATATATATATATATATATATATATATTGCTTTGTTAAAATTAATGTGTTCTATATATAGAGATAGGAAATATCTACCATATACTGACTCACACCAAAATTCACTGCGGTTAATCATTCAGAGTATCCCTCACTAAACCATTGCTATATAAGTCCTTTTTTCCATGAGTGACATTTTATTAGCAAGGACTAAGAGCGGGTTAAGACTCCATGCTCCAGTCCAGATGATACATGGTGTCTGAGTCATCCTGGCTTGACTTGAGCAATACATTTAGAAAGAGGAAGCGTTTTGGAGCTATGGGGCCCACATAACTAGAATGACAGGGACACTTGTGCGTCTATAAGGTTTTACATTATTGTTGCTCATTCATTCTTTCTCAGAGCAAAAACACACTCTTGCATTGCAGGAACTTTAAGATAATTCAGCCTAGAGTGCCATGCGACTCTTAGTCATCCACAAGCATATGTATCTGAGCTTCAGTTGTAGTCATCCTGATCATTATTCATCCAGACAGGCAAATTGCATCTATTCACTCCAAATGAACAGAGAAAATGAAAAGAAATTTTAGTGCTATGTAGCACATGATGAACTTGTGGACAGGCAGCCCAATAAATGCACAAGACACCATCATAGTCATATGATATTCATCTCAGTAAATAAAACATCAACAGTAAATTAGTCCAGTGTAAAGCGTTCTTTATGATATTGTGTTAAATATGTTATCCCTCAAGAAACTTGACTTCACTTTATCAGAGGAACTAAGTTAAATGGCACATACAGTATAAGAACACTAGACTCTTGACTATAGCATAAGTGTATAAAGTCAGCTGAAACAATGCAGCAAGATATGAAGCATTATATTTTTCCTAAGTAGACACTATTATTTCATTTTCTTCTTTTATGAGTGAATTTGAGTTTCTCATTTATCATACAATTGTCTCGTACAGCTTGTTACATAATGATACAGATAAATCTTCAAATTGTAGCAAGCAGTGATCTCCTTAGATCAATGTGGTTGGATGTCCTGTTGAGTCAACATGAAATAGCATTCTCACCCATTTTACTTGTGTAATGTGTTATTTTCCAAAGTAAACAGGATAGTCAAAGAGAACAACAAATGTGGGTAAAAATTGTATGCACTGAAATTAATGGATTGTGAAAACATTAAATGATGGATGCATTGAAATGAGGGATATGAACAGTAAATGGGGTCAGTTTTGATTCCATGATGACTTTAACAGTCTGTGTTCTTCTGTTGTTTTCTGTATGCGACAGAGGTGCAGTCGGGTCCATCTCCAGCTGGCTTTGCTCAAGAGGAAGACCATGTAGATCATCTGGTTGTCTGTAGATTGTTTCCTTTTGAATAGTCAACACAATCTCGAGGCAATTCGTCACGTTTTACATTTTGACGAATTGTTGGCTAATTCGTGTGAATTTGTCCGATCTCATTTGTATGTTTTCGTACAATCTGCTTACACACCAGTGATGGTTGTGTTAAAGGATGGGGTTAGGTGGTGCCTATTTAAGATGAATAACAGAGCCAAAACTGCTGCCCTGCCATCTTCTCATTTCCTGTCACAATGTTTTTCTTGTATTCTTTTAATGCTTGCACTATCATTTTATCATAATTTTAAATCAGCAACAAATTCGCTTTGTCTAGGATAAGTGTTGCATCAGGTCAGTTGTCGCACTTGTCTGTAAGAGCAGCATTGAGGGTTTTTTGGGTCAGTTCTATCTTGTCCCATTTCATTCTTCATGTAGCACTGCCATATAGTAATCCACGGACTTACCAACAGCTTTCTGCCCACTGCCATAAACTGGACTGCTCAATGGCATCAATAAATTGAACCATTTTCTCTTCTAATTTCATACCAAACACTGTTCCTACCTCTATATGATCTTATATAGTATGCAGTACGTAGTAATGAACAACAATAGTATTCCTTGTATAGTATGTTTACAGTGTATTCTGATGATTTTTTTTTCCTGGATCACAGCCTACAGTGACCATTGGTTGGTGTGTGGTTCTAGGTGTCTGTTAGTGCAGGTGTGACCACTTGGGCTGGACCCTGGGAGGAAGTATTGAACCTTACAGGAAGTCTGCTTTGTTAAGATAAAACATGCAGCCAGCCTCAGGTCAACCGCCCCCTCCACAACAAGTACATGCACTCACACAAATTCAAACACACCTTACTGTTTGATGTGGCTAATTTTGCACACCAAAACCACAGAGATAAAGATCAGAGAATGTTTTTTTTTTATCCTCAGTGTTTGAAACCCTCCGCTGGAAGTACAGTTCCATTCATTTTTAACCTGTTGACCTTTACCAAAGACATATTTGAGAATGAAAAAAGACTCAGTAAGGACTGAATAAATAGAGATTCCATTGAAGAATATATCTCAAATATATTATTTTATTTATAATATGTGACCCTGGACGACAAAACCACAGTCACATGGGTATTTTTTTTTAAATTGAGAAAGTTGAATAAATAAGCTTTCCATTGATGTATGGTTTGTTATATAGGGCATAGGGCAATATTTGGCCGAGATACAATTATTTGAAAATCTGGAATCTGAGGGTGCAAAAAAATCGAAACATTGAGAAAATCGCCTTTAAAGATGTCCATTTATGTTCGCAATTGTGCTGCATCCACTCACAAAAATAAATGTTTTATATATTTACGGTAGGAAATTTACAAAATATCTTCATGGAACATGATCTTTACTTAATATCCTAATGATTTTTGGCATAAAAGAAAACAATAATTTGGCGCATACAATGTATTGTTGGCTATTGTTGTGCGACTTGTGACTGGTTTTGTGATCAAGGGTCACATATCTTCATAAATATCTTCTCTTTTCTTATGGGCAATTGACTCAAAATGGCAAATCCCTTTTAGTCATACAGCATGAAGTGTATGATGAATTAGTTGTCCTTGTTTTTGATTGAACATAGTCCCTATGTCCCATAGTCCCATAGTTAAGATCACATTTGCTACAAAAGCTACACTAAAATCACACTTACCATAAAAATACCAACATTTTCCTTTTATAATACGTTTTGTTATTATGAACTCATGCACTATAGAGCAGAGCTCTACAATATACTACAATAGGTTGACTGTATGTATGTGTGTGTATGTGTTTCTGCATCCATCGATGTGTGATAAAACATCTATAGTTATTTGAACATAATCTGCTGGTGGATTGTTCATTCTGCAATCAAAGTTAAGAGGAAAATGAGGAATTGGGAATAAGAAGTGAGAGGGTTGGATGTTCCCCTGCTGGCCGGGTCCGAGGCTTGGTTTGTGTCATTGTGAAAGACGAGGAGGCCACCAAAACCTCCTCCTACTTGCAGACAGGAAATTAAGGCTACTATGAGGCAGGTCCACTGCATGGTGTTAGAAATCTTTCACATTCCCAACAGGTGCTCCCTTTTCGAGAAAGTTTTTAGTGATCTGAGAATTTGTGTTTTCGTAGGCATCTGTACCCACAACACATATATAAATTTGACCCTGTATGGCACAGGCGGTTTGATATGCTTTCTTTCAGTTCTGTGATTTCAGTAATGTTGGGCCCAAAAAACGAATACTCTTAGAAATAGAATCTTTGGATTTTAAGTGACCCGTTTCATGCACTCTATCCCTGTTGTGAACTCTTACCGCCTGATGAAGTATATAACTCTCCGTTATAAACAGAACAGGTTTAAAAACTCTTATGTGCCGGTATCAATTAGACTGTTGAGCATGGATTAGCGACGTCTAACTATTCTTATATGTGTATGGTGCGTATGAATATTTTGTGTAATTTTTTTATGTATCAGGTTCTGCCGAAATGCTGGCTATTGAGTCCATTACTAATTTCCCTATCAGGGTCAATAAAGTGTATTTCATTTCAAATTATACGCTCATTTTGTGGCTGTAAATAAATAAAAACTCAAGAATATGGCTGAGAAAAATCTGGAGAAGAACCTCAAAGTGCTAGACTGCATGTAGAATAAGGGAAGTTTCAAGTTCCCCAAAGAATTATGTGATTTAAAAGACTTTCCTTAAAAAGTCTATGCAATCAGACCTAAATAAATTATGAAGTAATTGGCAAAAACATGTTATGACAATTTGAGTGTTTTTGTAAGAGTCCTTACCTACTGTCCAGCAGCGCTGTTCTGCCAGTATACTTTGCCAGCCCTGTTTTGTCTTAGGCTCTGTTTCGGCCAGTTAATTTTTTTTTAAATGGTTTTGACTTTTACAATCGGGTATGTTATTGTTGACCCAACAATCAGGTATATAACAATTATTTTCTTAATTAGAAATGTAAGTTTCAGTACTTTAAACTAATTTCCCCTAATTTTTATAAAATTCTCCAAATACAGCTAATCAATCAGTAAAAATACACACTGTTGAACATTTCAGCTGCTTAATATTATAAGAACTAGAATTAGCAAGTTGTGAAGTTGTGCTGCTGGGTTTAGGTGATCTCATAACGGATTTTGATACAGCTCCTTGATGTCAACATGAGCATGTGGACATCATCTGGTGAAACTTCAGCCTAGGCAGGTCATTATTTAACAACATGCCCTTTTGCAATCTACCACATGGCTTCCTGTTTTTCTTAATATACTGTGTGGTCATCAGAACAGAAAATGCCGGCTGAACTAGTCTGCCCTGTGAAAGAGAACTTAGTATCTGGGGTCATCCAGGTCTTTACTTTTCATGTTGCAGGTTGAGTGCTCTGGGTCGGCCAAATTCCAAGCTTGGAGCCAAATGCGCATATTTTATACTATATCTAATTATATAAGCTAAGTGTGAATTTGTGAAACTATGCTAAATAAGTGCTATGTAACACATATTTTAACTGCACACTCACTTAAGTATTTTATTATTTCCAAGTTTCGGCAGACAATCTGCCTTTGTCAAGGTATTTTCTTGCAATTGCACAGCTGTCACAATATTTGCACAGCTAGAGAAACCTGGAACCTCAGTACTGATGATTCTTTGACCAACATTTTAGCCTGTGGATTGACATTAGAAGCTGCAATGTTAGCACTGAACATATTCAAATTTATGGTTTTGTTTTTGTTGTGGACTGTCACAATGGCCTGGTCTGTTGCAGCAGATTTTTTATCGAACTTGTTAGTCAATCATCTGAAAAAATGGTAACAAAAAGTTGTCAGTGTCAAATTAAAACTCCTTGTGCTTACTAAATGTTCATACGGTTAGCTGCTGAAATTCAAGAAAATATGACACAAGCATAAATTTACAGAATACAGTAGGACAGCAGACAAATGTGTCAAAAATGTGTCATTAACACCCCATGGTGCGGTATGGCCACAGTGTGCTGCAAACATGAAATGGCAATAGTGTTTCCTGTGCTTCTTTGCAACTGTCTTATATTCAGAAATAACTAGTTCTGGTTATTTTTGCTTGGCAAAATCTATATTTTTATATGCGTTTAAATTAATGTATACACAAACATTGTTTATTTCTATTTTAAGCCTCATTTATGAATGTATAGTTTCATTTCTGCATTACACTTCAATACACTGTATTCTCCTCCCTATAATAATACAATGACAATGAAGTAGCTATTGAATGTACACACCCTTTTCTGTCACTCAGATAATTAATATTTGTGTGTGTTTCCAAAATAAACATGATTCATGCAGCTGCACTGCTAGAAAACTGACTGCTGACTAGCCATGTGACTTATTGGCAGACCCACTTGAAATCTGTGGGTGCAAAATTCTGCAGAAAGCTCTTTAGTTTCCTTTCGAGAGCGGTAACTCTACATTGCATAGCAACGCTGCAGGAACTCCTCGCTTCTCCACTTTTGTTGAAATCCTATGGGCTAATGCCAGCTTGGAATAGCTGGCCAATTGTCGCAAAGTATGCAAATACTGACAGGCTCGCAGGCAATATAAAATGAATGGGTGTGACAACTGCGTCAAAATCTCTTTCTTCACACTGCCATCGTGGAAGCTGCACCAGGAGGACTAGGAATCTTTTTCTTTAAGCATCCAATGGCTTCAACTTGCCAGATCTGTGCAGGCCCCATCGACGAACATGAGTTCTGTGTCGCCTGCCTGGGCCTCACCCACGCCGAGGCGGCCTTCACGGACTCCACGTGCGCACACTGTGCCGAGCTGCCAGTGCGCGCCCTAAGAGCCAGGAGGGACATGGTTCATGCTATAACGGGGACGGGGCCCACTGCCGCCAGCGAGCCGCTGGTGGGCCCTCCCCTGCCTGGAGGCAAAGATAGTGACGGGGCCTGGAGCCGCCGCCATCCATCGTCATCGCGCTCACCTGTCCTCTTCGTGGACACAAGCTTTCACAGGCTGCTTCGAGGAGGCAGACTCCATTCTTTCCGGACGTCCACTAGCATGAGGTGAAGTCGTGGTCTGCACCCTAATTGGCGCGCACCCACTACGGCTACGTACGCATGCCCCCCGTCAAGGAGACTTGAGCACGGACCTCAGCCTGCCATCCAATCCGTGCAGATTCATGGCCCACCAGGCTGACAAGGCCTACACATCTGCGGGCGAAGCAGCATCTACTCTTCACTCCATGGCCATACTGCAGGTGTTCCAGGCCAAACTTCTGCAGTCCCTGGATGGCGGCATCGCAGAAGGCTGACATCTTCAAGGACTTGGTGCAGCGACGGACCTTGTGCTTATGGCAATTGGCTGCCCAGGCCATTGGCCACTCCATGGGTTTTATGATCATCCTTAACAGGCACCTGTGGTTAACCCTAACAGACCTGAAGGACTCGGACCGCAAGACGCTCCTTAAAGAGGAGGAGGAGAAGGTCAGAGGAGAAGCCCGCGCCGCGAGAAAGTCATCCTTGGCTATACCAAGCCTTCATCCTGACAGATCGGACAAGAGGAGGAGAGAGTTCGGAGGAGCCCCGCCCCCAAGCGCCATGTTCTGCATCGTGTCCCCTGTGTTCCTGCAGCTGACAAATGCAATGTTTGTGTAAATGCTATGTCTGTTTGTGTGAGTTCCAAAATAAAAGCATGTATCCCTTCACAAAAATTGTTTTTTCCTCCTCTTACACCCAACACTGTGTCACTCGCCCGGCCCCAAAGCAGCACGGAATTGCAGCCCATACCTATAATAGCCTCTCGAGGGCGCAAGAGTGCCAATATTCCCCCATCGTGCACGACCCCGCTCGTGCCTGATCAGCTGCCAGCCTATCCTGCATGAGCCATTTCCCCGTCAGTGCTTCTTGCCTCGCTGGGGTGGGGCTCCAATCAAATTAAAACACGTCGCCAATGGCAACGGTGGCCTTAGAACTAACGCGATTGCTGTGTCATTTCCAAGACGCATGGAGGGCTATTCCGGGCGTTTCACCGTGGCTACTGGGAATAATTCAACACAGATATTCTCTTCAGTTCAAACGCAGACCACCCCGCTTCAATGGCGTGGTCCCGTCACTGATATTGCCCCAAAACACCCCCCTTTCGAGACAGGAAGTTCTCAGTCTGCTCGAGAAAGGAGCGATAGAGCGTGTCCCTCCGAGCAAGCAGGAGAGCAGATTTTACAGCCGCTATTTCGTGGTACCAAAGAAGGATGGAGGACTCTGTCCGATTCTGGACCTGAGACCCATCAACCGAGCACTTTGCAAGCGCGCATTCAGGATGACAACACTGAAGCAGAGTCTGTCATAGATCCGCTCTGGGGACTGGTTCGCTTCAGTGGATTTAAAGGACGCGCACTTCCATATTCAAATAGCGATGCGCATGAGATTTCCTTTTGAATGCACGGAATACCAGTATTCAGTGCTTCCGTTCGGGCTGGCCCTTGCCCCCCAAACTTTTTCCAAGTGTGTGGACGCAGCGCTTTCTCCCACCTCTCTCAAGAGCGCATAGAGACAATTTCATCAACTCTGCGCTGTTTCAGACTGGGCAGGTCTGTTTCCTTGAGGGAATTTCAGAGGCTTCTGGGACTGATGGCGGCGGCTTCTTCAGTATGCCATCTGGGCTGCTGCAGTTTTGGCTGAAAACACGAGTCCCGTCAAGGGCGGGGTCTTCAGGTCACACGCGCATTCCGGTCACTCACAGTTATGTCAGCGCTCTGAGACCGTGGTGCAACCCGGAAATGTTCAGCCAAGGAGTGCCTTTGGGAATAGTGACACAACGCACTGATGCGTCAACCTCAGGCTGGGGAGCAGTGTGCTTGGGCGTGCCTGCCTCAGGTCTGGGGTCGGAGTCACAGAGGGAGTGGCACATAAACCATTTGGAATTAAAGGTGGTATCCTTAGCTCTGGAAGATTTTCGGTCGAGGTTGAAGCAGCAGCATCAATTCGTGAGGGCGGACGTGGATCTGTTTGCCACAAGCGAGAACACGCACTGTCAGACGTTCTTCTCGCTATCTCACTCCACGCTGCCGGGAGATGCCTGACGTCGCGTTGGCCTAAAGCCAGGCCTTACACGCTCCCTCCGGTGAAGATTCTGCCTATGGTGTTATGCAAAATCAGGAGGAGAGAGCATCAGTGATCCTCATGACCCCGAACTGGCCGAACCAGCCCTGGTTTGCGGACCTGAGAGAGATAATGGCGGTTCCCCAATGGCAAATCCCCCTCAGGAAGGAGCTGCTGTCTCAGGCGAAGCTGAGAGCTGTGGAACCTTCATGTGTGGCCGCTTCAGGGACCTTTGTGGCGAGCTGGAAGAGGCTGAGGGTCGTGGGAGAATGGCGCGAGACCGGTGGTGTGATTGCTAATGAGTGACACCTGTGAGACGCACCGGTCTCGTATCTCTCACGGAGGAGCAGAAGCATAAAAGGAGGAGCGATGACAGTGAAGATCGAGAAAGGCCAGGCCTGGATTTATGTTGTGTTTTGTTTTATTATGTGTGGCGGCAGTCGACCGTGAGGGACTGCAGTCTTTACTTTAATTTTGTATTTGTTTATTTATTTTATTAAAATCTGTTTGAAGGTTCCCGCCTCCTTCTTCCCATAATATCTAACCTTGTTACAACCTTAAATGAGCGAGACACTCGCGGAAGAGCGTGTGTGCCTTCTACTAGGCGCCTTTATGCTCTAAAATGGGGAGTTTTGGCAAAATGGTGCCAGGACTAGAGGTCTGCAAGCCCGTCGGGGCCCGACACGCTAAGCCCATTCGGGCCGGGCTCGGGCCATTTTTTTTTTTTTACAGATCGGGCTCGGGTCGGACTCGGGCTTATTTAGCTTCTCTCCTTTCATTGTGCCCATATACGTGCAGAGTACACGTCACATAATGTGTGTGAAATATTGTTGTATTTATTATTTTATAAATATTATACATTGCCTAAGTAACACAAACGCAATACGTGAATTGTTGCAAATATGCACGCGTCACTCACGTGCATTAACAGGTGACAGTTGACCATGCAGAGGATCAGGGAGAAGTTGGATTTTTTATTTTATTTTTTATTAATATTATTTAACATTAGCCAGTTGGCGAAGAGTTCTTCATTTTTGAACATTGTTCTTTAGTTTTCTTAAAAGCAAAGAAATTGCCATCCACGCTGAAGGTGGATGTGGCCGCTATTGCTTCATTTTGTTCCCCGGTTGACGAGCAATCAATCGGTAAGCACACTCTGGTGGCCAGATTTATCAGAGGAGCGAGGAGATTGTGTCCTTCACGGCCGCCATCGGTGCCGCCGTGGGATCTAGCTCTAGTTTTGAGGACTCTCTCTCTACCGCCGTTTGAGCCCCTAGCTTCGATTGCTGTTAAGGAGCTCTCCCTGAAAACGGCTTTGCTCCTTGCTCTCGCCTCTGCAAAGTGCATTGGAGACTTACATGCGTTCTCGGTAAACGACGATTGTATCCGTTTCGGACTCGGCGACTGCAGCATTACTCTCCGGCCGAGACGGGGCTACGTGCCTAAGTCACTCTCTACACTGTTCAAAGCACAGGTTGTTTCCCTGCCCACCTTATCTGCTGAGCCGCCATCCTCGCATGACACTGACACTCAGAGCGCTGTTTGCCCTGTCAAGGCTTTGCGGGTGTATTTGACTAGCGACAAATCTAGCAACTTTTTGGACAAACCTCAGTAACCTCCAAATGTTGCCAGTACTGTCCTGCGAGCGTGAGGTCTAGCTTTCTCCCTGCCGTCACGCTCTCTATCTGCGTCTACCCTGTTCAGTGAATGGCTAAGAGGAGCAACAGCACATTCATCTGTTGAGCGCACGGCTGCTGACAGACTTGAATGAGCAGTGTTTTTCCACGGACTAATCACTTATCTGCTTTTCTTTTGTTTTATATTTAAAGAATTCAGTTTGACCATTTAAATTTCCTTTCTTTTCTTGTGCTTATTACTTGTAATACTCACTATCACAGAGCTTTAGTTCATCCGGTTCCCAAACTCTCTCAATTCAGATGTCCACATAGGCCTATAAAAAATGTAGTCATTCACTATATCATAACTACTCGTTCTATTGCCTGACAAAAAAAAAAAAAAAAAAAAAAAAAAAAAAGAGGTTACGATAGTAACCGGACACGTTTTCCACAGAATTCAAACCTCTGCCCAACCCCAACCCCCTTACCCATCCCCAACCCCCTTACCCATCCCCAACCCCCACCCCCTTACCCATCAGCCATCATTTCCAGTACCATGTTTTCAATCCAATCTATCTACAGATGTTCCAGAAAAAAAAAAAAAAACAGGAAAAATATTATAGAATGTTATAGACCTATACAATACATTTTCTCAACATATCTAAGCTAGAATAAATGTTTAGTAACCCTGTTAGTAAGACTCATTTGCGTGTGTTTCTGGTTATTCTGTGTTTTGGAGGATCTGCTTGTCTCAGATCAAGAGATCATGCACATCATTGTGCATCTGCAAATAATGTAACTTGTTAAGGCAGCTATACGTCTGCTTTACTGACTTTTAAGGCCTCACTCTTGTCTAAAGATCCTCATTGAGCCATTCACTTGCACTTTACAGGAACTGAATCTGACAGAATCTTCCTACTTCTGCTTTTCTCTCTGATACCCAGAGTGGGTTGCTTTATTTGTGTGGATCTGTGTGAGGGTGTTGTTTTAAAACAACGTGTTTGCTTTAAGTCAGACATGATCAGACAAGACCTTTACAGACCAACAAGGGACTTGAAGAAATGGTGAGATTATCACCCATAAGAAGTGACTGATAATCTACCACTGATAACACTGTGCTCCTTTTGCTGTCTCTGAAACCGTCTTCAGTTCTCCATTCTTTGATATCTAAGGTTCATTGTTGTATTTTAAATGAAGTGCCTTAAATTTCCAGGGATATTTCTGTAACAGTTGCGTACCTGATATATAGCAGTAAATACACAAATAAATGATCATGCATTTATAGGTCACAATCTGCATCCATGGCTGAGAGAGACGCCAAAAATGTCTTTATTCAGATCACTGAAATTGAGAAGTGAAATTTGTCTCACTTTCTACCTGCTTTTTTCAGTCAGGAATATAATAGGGCCTTACATAAGCATGTTTCCAGCAGACATAATACACTGTAAATGCATTCTATGAGATATTAACCTTCAAATTGTTCCAAACCTGTTTGACTTTCCACTGAACACAATTAAGATATTTTGAAAACAAATTTCAATTGTTTTTGCTTACTTCGTTTACAGTCAACAGAAGAAATAAAATGATACAGCTTTGGATCAATGTGATGGTGAGTAAATGATGAGGGAATTTGCATTTCAACAGGGATGATGTGTTTTCATTGGAAAACTCAAATACTATTATAGTGTTAAGTTAGTTCTTGTTTTATTTTATTTTAAATGAGCAACACACTTTTAAGCAGTCGGTGCTGTGTAATGGGAAGAATGTACAGGTTTAAGCAACACATTCACAGCTTTCCCGCAGTTGCGCCATGCTAAGACTGGCAGGGAGAATGAAGCAAGAGCTAAAGGAGCTGACGTTGAGTGGATGAGGAAAGGCAGTGTGGGTGGAATGAAGCACTAGAGCTAAACATAGTCAAATGCCTCAAACACTAATGAAGAGCCAGCAACAAATTGGAGAATGAACCAGATCATTTCAATTCCAGCTACATGTAAACAAAGACTATGTTTAAATATTTGTCAAAAGTGCAAAGCCAGTCACAACTCAGTTTGTATAAACCACTTTACAATAAAACATATGTGGGGCTGTAAATATAAAATTGAAAAAAGATTGCAATGTTTTCACCAGAATAAAATAAGAAAAGAAATAGTGTTTTCTCAAATGCATTTAAACATTTGTGTGCACCTCTTGAAATAGCATTAGAGAAAATAGACTGCTGAAGTAGCTGCGACAAATGCAGTGTGTATTAATATATAAAGAAAACAGCAAAAGTCATCAGTTTTAGCCGGGTGTGCAGGCAGCTGTGTGTGGCACCAGGGCCGCAGTAAGCTCTGTGGTTTGGACAGCTTGAATCGTGGTGAAACGAAGCAAATACAATAGCAGTTTTAAAAACATCAAAACTTTATTTAGAAATGTACTAATATGCCGAATGCAAGATTCCCAAAAGTCTTTTGTGCATTGCTAAGCAGACAAAAGAAAGTAGGCCTGTTAGTGATTTGTTGTATCTAGAAAGCAACCATGACTGTTTATTACAAAAAGTGGCTCTTACAATATTCAAAAATAAATATATAAATAAAAAGTAAAACTGCTTTGCAGGAACAATATGAAAGTAACAGTTCATCCAAAATGGAAATCCTTTAATTGTCGTTAATTATAATAATTGCTGTAAATGACTGTTTCATCCGTGAAACAGGATAAGGGATTATTCATATAATTCATATTATACTTCTGAAGTCATTCAATTACTTTGTATGAAATTCAGAGAGGAAATTAAATCATTATGCATTCGAATCTTGTACTCCCAACTCGAGTAGCACGCATGCGAGAACAACTTTGTGTTTCTACATAAGGGCAGTGCAGTGAGCATTCTCAAGCCCATAAGCAGAAGAATGTGGAAAAGAAGAGATCGCACACAATTTCTCTGGCATCCAGCATCGATACAAATTAATTAAAATTTTTGAAAGTGAGTCACTGCATTAAAAATAAGCAATGCACATTTTGTTGCAAATCAAGGGATATGCAGCATTACATAAATCATTAGGCATCATGAACTAACAATGCATTTTTTTACAGCTTTTATTAATCTAGATGTACCCCTGAGCAAAGACAACAAAGATATAACTTTTTTTGACGCTGACATTATATGCTTAAGTAGTGCAGATATTCAGAGGCAAAATATATGTTCAGTCATTTTCATGTTAGTGTCCTTGTGATAACAACAGGTCAGTACAATCATCCTATAGGTCACCAAGTTGACAAGTGGATCATTTTTGCATCTAGCCCCTGTTTCATGTTTACAACTACACTGAACAAAATTATAAACGCAACACTTTTGTTTTTGCCCCCATTTTTCATGAGCTGAACTCAAAAGATCTTAGACTTTTTCTATGTACACAAAAGGCCTAGCCTGGGTTTCCCCATGCTGCCTTGAACGCAGCGCGATTTTCTTTACGCTGCTAGGCAGCCTGGATACCATGGACCAGATTTTCCCCTCAAAAAGGGAACCAATCACAGAACGAGGAGGGAGCAGCAAGACAATGACGAAGTATATGCGACACACCGAAGCAGTTTGTTTATATATATGGATACAACATGGCATCAGATGCGAAGTTACCTTTCGATGCAGCCTTATATAGTGTTCTAAGTAGTTTAGAACGCAAGTTTATTTCGTCTTCTTCTTCATCGAATTTCTGTCGCTCTACATGCGTCATCTGGTATAATTGAAACGATTGGCTATGAGCTACGTACAGGCGCATTTGATAGACATTCGTAGCACCCAATAAACGGCTCTGGGCATTCGTAAACCACGCCTCAAATACGAGAAAATGAACATGTGGTTCCCAGACCACGTCTCAAATGAGACTAGGTCTGACGTTAACCAGGCTACAAAAGGCCTATTTCTCTCAAATATTGTTCACAAATCTGTGTTAGTGAGCACTTCTCCTTTGCCGAGATAATCCATCCACCTCACAGGTGTGGCATATCAAGATGCTGATTAGACAGCACAATAATTATTGCACAGGTGTGCCTTAGGCTGGCCACAATAAAAGGCCATTGTTGTGCCATTCATCCACGACCATCACCTCATGCTGCAGCAATGCACGGCCCCATGTTACTAGGATCTGTACACAATTCATGGAAGCTGAACACATCCCAGTTCTTGCATGGCCAGCATACTCACCGGACATGTCACCCATTGAGCATGTTTGGGATGCTCTGGATCAGCGTATACGACAGCGTGTTTCAGGTCCTTCCAATATCTAGCAACTTCACACAGCCATTGAAGAGGAGTGGACCAACATTCCACAGACCACAATTAACCCCCATCCCCCCGGACCCCCCAATACAGTAAAACTGCACATTTTAGAGTGGCCTTTTATTGTGGCCAGTCAAAGGCACACCTGTGCAATAATCATGCTGTCTAATCAGCATCTTGATATGCCACACCTGTGAGGTGGATGGATTATCTCGGCAAAGGAGAAGTGCTCACTAACACAGATTTAGACAGATTTGTGAGCAATATTTGAGAGAAATAGGCCTTTTGTGTACATAGAAAAAATCTTAGATCTTTGAGTTCAGCTCATGAAAAATGGGGGCAAAAACAAAAGTGTTGCATTTATAATTTTGTTCAGTGTAGTTCGATAATGTCTCACTTAAAAAAATACAATTAAGTACACACACCCTTTAAATTTAGAGTCGCAAGTTATGGCAAACACATATTATACACAAAATATTATATAATTGTACAATTCATAATACAAATTGATAAATCACCAGGGATGGGCAGTATTTCAGATACATGTATTTAAAATACGTATTTATACGTATAGGTACTTCTTAAAATTTGCAGACGATACAGTTATTGTGAGTCTTTTAGAAGAAAATGAAACGTGCCATGGTCCAGTGGTTGATGATTTCGTGAAGTGGTGTGATGATGCTTGTTTGCAGATAAATGTATCCAAGACAAAAGACATGAGTATTGACTTTAGAATACAAACACATCCTTCCCAAGACACATTTGTCAAGTACAATAAGGTGGAATGTGTGGACAGTTATAAATATCTAGGGACAATTATTGATAAAAGATTGCGGTTTGACTTGAACACAGATGCCCTTTGTAAAAAGGGACAGCAGCGTCTTTTCTGTCTTAGGAAATTAAGATCATTTAATATAGACAAAACACTGATAGAATTGTTTTACAAGTCTTATATAGAGCCAGTGTTGTCTTTTTCCATTAGCTGCTGGTTTGGAAATCTTGGTGTGAAATACAAAAATGCACTAAATAAATTAGTTAATAACAGTGGGAAGATTATAGGTAAAGAGCAAAGAAGCTTGACAGTTCTGTTTAACAGAAATGTTTTGAGTCGAGCCCACTCTGTGCTTTTAGATAATGAACACTTTTTATATTCAGAGTTCTCTATGCTGCCCTCGGGCCGTCGCTACAGACTACCAAAGATAAAAAATAATCGATACAAATACTCTTTTGTTCCGAGCGCAATCAGACTATTAAATAAGTCTTAAAGGTATTTATTAAGTTTTTATTTTATGTATTTTATATATATATATATATATATATATATATATATATATATATATATATATATATATATATATATATATATATATATATATATATATATATATATATATTTATTTTTTAATTTTTATATCTTAGGTATTTTTTTGTACTTTTTTTTTCTGAAATCCGTAATATGTGTTTGTTATTTACTACCATGATGTACTGTATGTGTCAGTTTGTTGTCTGTTTGCCTGTGCTGCAACCAAATTGCCCTAAAGGGATCTTAATAAAAGCTTGACCTTGACCTTAAAAGCTTGACCCCTTTGAAATACAGAATACTATTTTGTATTTTAAAGCCGTTGAAAAAAATCTAATGTAATTTGTTTAAATATATTTAAGTTTAGTATTTTTGTTTTTTTCAAAATACATAAAATACTTATACCAGTCAATCTATTTATTAGACTGCTGACTTCCTGTATCAACTAGTTCAGGCCCCCCAACCCCAACTTTCATGCATGTGGGCTGCAGCTGTACGACTCCATCTAGCATTGGGTGAGCACATTTTCTGCATTAATAAGGAAGAAGATAAGGTGAGGATGTCATGGTCAATTCTATTTGTTGATCACATTTAAATTGGAACATTATTCAGATTTACTATCAGTTAACATGAAGAAATAAAAGAGCAATGCTAAGGGTGAAAATAGTGTTAGCCAACTCGATCTCACGGCAATTTTACGAGGTGGCTAATTCGTACGAATGCATACAACCTCACTTGTATGAATTTGTAAGATTTTTGCTAAAATGGTAGAGGTATGTGGAATGAAAGCAAAAGTTTCAAAGCAGTTGTATACACCAAAATCTTCATTGCATTCAGAATAGGTCCAGACAGATTGCAGCCCAATAGCGATACTTCACTGAATGGCCAATTTTACATGTATTTTGTGTATTTCCAAAATACAAAATACTGTATTTATATTTAAATTAAAATTAAAAAAATCTACACAGTATTTAGTATTTTATTTTTAAGTTGTATGTAGTATGTAGTTTAAAAAATCAAATCAAATCATGCATGCCCATTTCTTTCTGTTTTGTTTTGTGTTTTGACAGTGTTAGCTAATACATGCAAACATGATCATCCTGTGATACATTAACATAATGCAGACATAAAATTGTACATAAACTAACTTAAAGATAATCACTAAGGGTTTTTATCATGTGATATGCCTGACTCTCTTGTGTGTACTTTATTCTTAAAGGGGACATATTCTTTTGCAATTAAATATCCTTTATATAGAATAAAGAAGTGTACACATAAACACTCACAGACATAAATGCAAATACAATCTTTTGTTATACTGTAAAAAAAAAAAAATCTTTATCTTCCTGCTGCAGGCCAGTACCTTTGTGATAAGTTAGACATGTGGTATAGTAGATGAAGACAGTAAATTACATCATAAGATGTATTCAGCTCACTAAACACTTAGTTTTGATGTTTTCAAAGCATTCACTGTAGACCAGGTGAACTGTCTGTATGCACACATGAATGAATGAATGAACATGTATGCAACTTTGTCCCCAGTAAACATTTTTTTTTATGATATTGTTAATTACATTGCCAAAAGAAAGGCAGACAGATGGTTTGAGACAGGTGGAATGTTTGATAAAGACAGTAGATTCTTTCATCATAGTCATTCAGGATGTTGTATCTCCTCTCCCAGCATGTACTAATGCAGATAGGACATGCAACACAATCAGCCATCTTATCTGTTAGTAGGTTCTCTGTCTGCAGTCGGGATGAGGCTAAATCCCAGACTCCAACCAACTAGAAGCTTTTCCTAGTTTATTTATGGATCAATCATTTGTTCCATTTATTTCATTTTTATTTGCGATATATTTGTCCTCAGATTTATTTTTTATATATTTTTTTTTTGTAAAATATATATTTTTTTAAACTAGGAAAACAGCTTGGAAAGTTAGTACATAGAAAACTTTTAGCTTAATACTCTGAAAATGGCACAGATTGTCTGTGTATTTTCATCTGGCATTAAGGACTTTCCATAGAACGACAAGCACTATGGAGGTGGACAGGAAGAACAGCGGTCAGCTGAGCTGTCTCTGATTGGCCATTGGGGGAGGTGACACTTTACGCCTATTCTAACTGCAAAGATAAAATCCCCACCTGCCATTACCCTAAAATCAGGAACCTCCAGCGGATACGCACACACGCTTACCCACACACCCCAAAAATAAAGAAGTAACAAACAGAAACTCTGTCCCTTTTCGACGGCCACTGTCAGAGTAGGTTACCCTTTGCAGTGTATCTCTGGTTGGCTTCTTTTTTGGGCCCTTGGCGATCTCTGAGGCCCCCTGCGTGATAAGGTGCATGAGTTAGATCATTGGTTTCATTTGTTAAGAGGAAATTTAGCAGAGTTGAGCAATGGTACAGGGACACTTTTGAAAGCCCTTGAGAAAGCATCAGAGTTGCAGATCGAGTGTCAGGCGGCGAGGAATCCATGCTGCATCCGTACAGAATGGAGGGGTACATCATCCCACCCGTGAGTATTTTTTTATTCTCTAAATGGTCCAATTTTGATGCTGCTGCTTGCTTCTGATAGATGCGTAAAAATACACATAATACACTTTTTGTTATATTGCTGCCAAAGTGTCGATTATCATAAGGCATTATGAAGATATGTCATTGTGGACATACTAGTAGCTGACTGAACAGCTAGATCTTTTTTTTGTAATATTAGTGTTTGACATCCGTCAGTCTAAATATCTTGAGGATGTGTACATTTTGTTTGTGTATTTTTTTTCATGTAAAAAGTCAGAGTTAGTTTCGAGTTGCGTACGTACTTGTGCCAACCACTTTAAAACAACAATATATTGAGATTCAGCTACTCAGATGTACATTCATTACACATAATTAGTGTAATGAATAAATGTCTGTAATTGTAGCTAACGTGTTGAGGTATGTTTATTGTAACAGGCTGATTAACATCAATGTAATGAAAAAATAAACTGTTCTCCAAAATGTATAATAATCATAATTTCTATGTAGAAAGAAGAGAGTAGAGAGAGAGTAACCTGGACTGGCTGGATGTCACAGACACCGTCTGTACAAAAAGATTACTGGGCAGTTTTAACCAAAGATGTGAGGCTTTTCCTATATGGTACAGTGTATTAATATTTCTGTATTGGCTCCAGTCATTCAAACTGGTCACTCTTTGTTTCTTACCTATTTGCTTAGCAGCAAACAGAAGAAATGTTTGAATCAGAGATGTATCGACCCCCAATGGAGTATCAGTATATCATTGATGACGGTCAGAATGGTGAGTTTGTATTCTTTGTTATCCAAAATTATAAGCTACTCAATAAGAAGGTTGGGTTTTTTTATTCATAAAATCTAAAAACAGTCCACAAATAGCTGATAAACTGATGATAAAATAATGCAACTGATTTATCCAAAGTTAAGGAAAAAATATACAATAATGTGCACTCGAATGAGGTTATTAGCTGTTGGCTCTCAGCCTTCACTCCTGCCCAAGATGAGTAACACACGCAAACTGATTAGCATTTGGATGCATTTTAATAATAGACAACAAAAAGGAAGAATGTAGAAATTGTAAGGTAAAAATATCATATTGATCAGGGTCTACTAACTATGTTTAACAACCTTATTTGTTATATATTCTCTTTTAAGTATGAATTGCTCGGAATAGTTTTATTTTGCATAGTTCAATATAAATAAAATGTTCAATACACATGTGTAATAGCCAATAGTGTTTGATAATTTTACATTAGACCTATACATGTTTTTTTGTGTTTTTTTTTTATATATATACCAAAGATAATGTAAATGTAAGGTTTAATATAATTACATTGAGTAATTTAAGTGAAATATGTGCAAATATATCAATCACAGGCCAAACGTTACTAAATTTAGCTGAATTTAAAAAGCCAGAAGTGGTACTAAATGACAGAGCCGTTTGCGAGCTGAAAGAGCCGGCTCTTATACTGAGCTGAACCAAATGATCTGGTTCCCTAAAAAGAGCCGGAATTCCCATCAATGATTTTTATAATCAGGTAACTGATACCAGAATAAAAGTCATTCAGAAGCAAGTAATCAAACAATAGTCAAAAATCAAAACCACAAACTCATAATTCAGAGTCAAATCACAATCTGCCTACAAATTATAACTGAAATCATAAAGTTAATAAACCAACAATTCATTTTAATTTAGAGTGAACAATTGCATTTAATGTAATGTAATGTAATGTAAGGAAATGTTAATTTTCCCCTCTTCAGCCCAAGTTAAGCAGTGCTGTGACTAAATGGGCTGCATTATTGAAGATGTCTTCTTACGTATGATCTGTTTTTATTAGCCTATATATTACTGACTAAAGCCCCTGCTAATAAAATACTTAAGTGTTTTAACACCTAGAGAGGCCCATGTATAAACAGCACCCTTTTATATTGAGCTAACGGATCAAAATCACACCCAAGGCAGCTGGGCCTGAACTGTAAGGGGGACGTTAGGAGAGCGAGCGAGTGGAACCGGGCGAGTGACCTAGCACAAAGCAGGAAACAGATGCCTCGTTCTGACAGGCAAGAAAACTACAGACGTAGAACGACAAATATCCCCAAGGGTTTCTGTCCAAAATGAGACAATATTGCAATTTAGCTATGTAGGCATCTAAAATTGGGTGCTAAACTGTAGCAGCAGTTTCTGTCTTTGAGGTTGAGGACGGAGATTGCATTTTGTTACTGTGTAGGACTATAGTACAGTTTATAGTGACCTTTGGTTAGACATTTGTATTATTTAGTCAGCTCTGTCGTCAGACAGCTATGTGCTGATTTTCAAAGAAGTTAAATTACAGAAACTGAAAACAGTTTTGAGTTTCGTTATACGGCATTGGAGAAATGCAGAGCACATTTTTTCCCCCCCTTTTTCCCCACAAGACCATTTATGTAAAAGTTATTTCTGTTCAGTGGAGGAATGTGCACATATATGTTTCTCCAGAGAATATAATAAATGTACTTTATGAACACTAGTGGGATTGAAGTTCAGTGAAATTAGATTCCTTAGAATGATTGTGTTTGGACAATAATTGATAATTAAATAAATAATTGAACATGCTGTAGATTATTTTCTCTGTTTCTACAGTATGTGATAAAAACACCAAAACAGATCATTTAAAAAAATCGGATAAATTTGATCACCCATATTTAAATCTTGCATTTAGAGATCTAACCGTTAAATACAACGACATTAAAAACAACAACAACAATATGCATGCTTGAGGCTATTCAAAAAACAGCAAAGGAAATGGTGGTGTGAACAGGAAACAGAGTGACACTCATAGTCCCAGTGCAGTGAGAAAGTAAATGTAATTTCTTGCATGCGATTGAATTGACAGACAGAATAACCTGACATAGTTGATTTATCAGTTGCTTGTGCTAGCTTACACAAAGCATGTGACGTATTGTCACATTTCCTTCGTTTGTTAAAAAAGATGCTTTCTACTGACCTTCTGTTTCAACTTCATTGTCCTTGTCTAGATCACGCATGGGATTATAATACACATCATGTCCATCCAGTGGATTTCGAGAACTTGCCAGAGAGCCACTTCACAGAGCTCCAGAGCGTGCCGCCACTACATGCATCGAATGTGCATCGCTTCCCAGATGTTGAGTCTGGTCATTTTATTGACCCAGGCCTGACCGGGCATCACCTCACCCTGCCCCCTCCACAGGTGAGATCTGCATTACCTATAAAACACCTCATATTTAATATCCATTCACTTTCACGTCTTTAACTGTCATTTTATGTGTGAGAGCTCTTCTTTGTACCTGACATATTTTGATGCCCTGTCCTCCTCACACGAGTTCTTTGTGAGCTTTGGTCACATTATTGGTGACGAGAAGTAACCATTTTGTTTAATACAGTGTAGGAGACATTTAGGAAGAGAGAAATCTTTCGGAGAAATACTGCCTGTGTCTTTAACTTTTGAAACTTTCCTGAAGTTTCACCTGTGCTTTGTGATACAAGTGGGTGTTGATGCTGGTTAGGCGGTTGTAGAAAGCATCTGTGCCCAAGCTATTGCTCAACTAAGTCTTATCCTGACCAAAACTCAACAGTGTCACCGTAACTGCAGTCTGCACACTCATCAACTGCCATTACACAGAACATCCCCACTTACACAAACAAAACCGCTCTTTATTGTGCCACAAACACACAAGTGCACAAATGTTAGAGCTTACAAAAACGTATTTTTGCATACACATAATGATGTTAGCATGTATACAGGAACCATATTGTAATTCAACCCTTATTAGTTTATTAGCCTCTTTTGGGCAGTTTATTAGAAAATAGCTACATTCTAGAGACTTTCTACATCGCCTTGGATAAAAAAAAAGGTTTACTTGGCCTTTTGGTGTAGGTGATATTTGAACAAAAAGAGGATATACGTCTTGCTTATCCATCAATGACTCCTCTGTGGGTGGAAAATCAAAGATCACCTCTTGAAAGAGATCCTTTAAAATCTCTTATGTATAATGCAGTGATTGATTTCCCTTCCTTTGGTTGGACCTCATCTCGAAGGCAGACTCTAACCATAAAGCCCATCGCAAAAGAGAGCTTTTCCTTTCTAGACGTCCTTGTAGGAGGAAGCAGAGATCCGTCCACCACGGACTGATATACTGCCTGTCATACTAGCTTAGTCTCACTGAAAGTTGCACGATGCTCGAAGAAAAAAAGTTCTGGTTTTCAGCTCAGTTGATAATAACATTAATTTTTTTCTGATCATGTACCGTTTAAAAGTTTGCGGCCAGAAAGATTTTTTAAAATGTTTTTCTCTTATGCCCACCAAGGCCTGCATTTATTTAATAAAAAAAAACACAGTAAAACAACATTTTGAAATATTGGTACAATTTAAATAACTGTTTTCTATTTTAAAAAAATGGTTTTAATTATTATTCCTATGATGGCAAAGCTGAATTTTCAGCATCATTACTCCAGTCTTCAGTGTCACATGATCCTTCAGAAATCATTCTAATATGATGATTTGGGCTCATGAAACTTTTATTATTATTATCAATGTTGAAATTGTTTTTTTACTTGTCTTATATAACCATAAATATAGTAAATCTAGACTGCATTCTACCCTTTACAATAATTTACCATGGTAACCATAGTTTCCGCCATAATACAATTTACTACAGTTATTGTCACTACTAAAACAATAATACATTTATATGAGATCTCCTTTAAACAGTGTAAATATCTTACTCATTTTAGCTAAGTAACTGTTATTGTGGTGGATAGTGTGCTTTCCATGGTAATTTAATCTGTAGATTAGTTATTTACACCTCAACCCTAAGCAATGACCTAAATTGAAATCTTTGAAAAAAGAAATGCGGCTTACTTGGCCAAGAAAACAAGTATCACTCTATCGTGCTGAAAAGAGCAGAAATGTAAGACATATTATTACTTTTTGTAGAAGTATTTTCAGGGCCTAAATGCAAAAAAACAACGACAATTCCAGCTGTAGTCTCTGGCCCTGTACAAAAAAGGTACAGTATAACAAATGCACAATGAAATAGTAGAAATGTTCCTTATGAAAATACTGGAAATTTATAAATATTGTATGACTGTCATGTGTTTTTGAGGACACTCTCCTCAAGTCATCAGACTCTGCAACTGTCATGTCACAAGAAACTGCAACCCCAGCACTGTGTGTGAAATCGCATGAGACTGCTGTGATCCTTGACACTTTGGGTTTTTGCAAGGGCTTCTTACACTGAAGCGGTTTAACTGAAAAACATTTCAGATCTCTCATAACATTTCTTTTCTTTAATATATATATTACATACTGTACATCCATACTGTTTTATACACGTCCTTACTGTAAAGAAACAGACGTAATATTCTGAGTTCAATTGCATCATATTCTGCAGCTTGAAGTTTCACTGCACTTTTAGATCAGCATTAAACGTAAAGTTCCTCTTTCTTAATGTTGAACAAGGCTGAAATCTCCAAACGACACATTTCAGACCACCTTATTGCACAAACGTGGTTTCCACATACTGTATAGCTCATATTATTTGTGCCGTTCAACTGCATGTGATTTAGCACCACCCTTCATAATAAAGATTCTTAAATTGCTCTTTTCAAGAACTACTTGCTGTATAGAGTTCTTGAGTTAGCTATGTACTTCAGAAGGAATGTTCTTTACCAAGTTTTACATGTTCTTATCGGTTCCAGGGTTCTTTACAGCACCAATATGTTTTCTAAATAACTATAGTATTAAGTAGTTGATTCTAACTGGAATCTTTCTTTTGTGTGAGAGTGATCTCTGATAAGTATGTACTTTATGTCTTCACAGATGACATATTTGCCACGGCCATCAGTGTGTTACCCTCACAGTGTACAGCCCTCTCCTCTCCAGCGCAGCTCAGATGATGATGACCCCGGAAGTCGCAGTCCTCCGTTAGAGGTGTCTGATGAGGAGTGTATGAGAGACCACATTACTTCAACAACAGGAGGAGAACATGGTAAGGACAAAGGCAAAGACAAATTTCACTTCGCTGACATGAACACAACGATAATGATCTATGGCAAGCGGATAAGCGATGCAAACCCAAGCCAACTGTTATTAAAACAGTACTGTCAGTAACTGTTGACTGCAGTAATCTTCTAGATGTAAAAATAAAGGTTTAAAATGGGGGTTTCGTAGCGATGCCATAAAAGTAGGCTAGGGCTGGGTATTGACACAAATACGATTTTGATTCACAAGTTTGCTATTCGATTCAGATTTGATTCGATTAGATATCGATTATTTTGTATATATATATATATATATATATTAGGTACAGTATATGTCAAATTTTCTCAAGAAAAAAAAAAAATCTCTCAACTAATGCTGTAAACAATACATTGGAGTCAGTTGGTGCTAGGGCTGTGCGATTTGGGAAAAATATCTAATTGCAACTTTTCTGACAGATATTGCAATTTGATTTGCGATTTAATTTTGTTAAGTCAAGCTTCAGCGCAATATTCTCAATAGTGTTCAGCACACAGTCTAAATTAAAGGAGTAGGCTAACTGTTACTGTTAACTGTAGGTTAACTGTAGACCCCTCCACTACCTTTTAGTCTAGCAGACGCAGTGTCTTTTCATTAGTGTTCATTTTGTCAGCTATTTTTTTTTTTTAGTCTTAGTCCTGTGTCAAATGTGCTTTTTAGTTTTTAGCATATTTAGTCACTCTTGTCCTGTTTTTGTTTGGTCAAATTTTAGCCTGAGCATTTTAGTCGAGTTTTTGGCCAATGAAAACTTAGTCACATTTTAGTCATTTAGTCATAAAAACTATATAGCTAATGGTTAAATTGATAATTACTTTGCTCTAAATTATAATCATAACGATTGTTGTCATTTGAGAAATGTATTTTTACATTTAATCAGAATTAATGCTATTTCACTATGTGACCCTGGATTACAAAACCAGTCACAAGTAGCACAGCTATATTTGTGGCAATAGCCAACAATACATTGTATGGGTCAAAATGATAATTTTTTCTTTTATGCCAAAAATCATTAGGATATTAAAGCTGCAGTCCGTAACTTTTTGGGGTTAAAAATGATCCAAAATAAATTTTTGAGCAAGTTCATAACCAGCCAGTGTTCAAAACTAGACGGTTTGCTTTAGACGGTAATTTATTAGATTCAATAACGGTTGAACGGTTGACGGTGATTCAAAACGGTAAGCTTGTAATAATGTTTTTAATTCCAGTGGTACTGAAGGATTTCCGTGGGAAATTCGAGCATGTCTTTGCGTCATTACGTCACATCTGTACACATAAAGAAGGTGTCCCGGCTAGTAACGTTATGCTATATTGCGTGGAGGATGGTGGAGGTGGAGATTTAACTTATAGCCTTTTCTCACAGCGCTTGATATAATTAAACTTAACAATTTAATGGCGGATCCAGAAAGGTTCAAACGACAATCACCGGTGACAATTATAGATTCACCCGTTGTAAAACGCAAAAGACTTCGGAGTGGCTACAGAAAAAAAGAGACTGCATCCGGGCCCATGCGAAAACAAGGATAATATCGGAAGGGCATTAAATGTAGTCACGCAATGCTGATGTTGTTTACATTAACAATTTGAGAACAAAGTATAATTTGCACGGTTTGACATGATATGATAAGTGATCGTTAGATTTAATCAGTGCGATTTATTGCAATGCTTTTTTCCCTTAGTTGGTCGGAACAAAAATGGATGTTACTTACTTGTTCAGATTACATTTTCCGGTGAAAATTCTTTCCGTTGGTACTTCCATACTTCCAAAAAGTAGAATCTGTGATTCCGATTGACAGTATCCACACCGGTGCGGTGACTGACTCCTCAAAACATTGGATTAATCCGCGCTGTGCCGTGCTGAGGCACAACCCACGTAAAGTTGATAAATCCGCGAATAACTGCAATTGCAGATTTCGAACAGAGGTGGCGACAAAGAGGAAAAACTACGGACTGCAGCTTTACGTAAAAATCATGTTCCATGAAGATATTTTGTAAATTTCCTACCGTAAATATATAAAACATTTATTTTTGTGAGTGAATGCAGCTCAATCGTGAACATAAATGGATTAATATGGATGGATAATACGGATACATAAATTGTATCTCGGCCAAATAAATCCTAACAAACCTTACATCAATGGAAAGCTTATTTATACAGCTTTCAGATGATGTATAAATCTCAATTTCAAAAAAATGTTACCCATGTGACTGGTTTTGTGGTCCAGGGTCACCTAAAAGCACAAATCAAGAGAATGTTAACCCATTGGCTAAGCATTACCTCATACCCTTTCTTTCCTGATTTATTATAGGCTGGCTAATCGATATCGTTTCATAAAAATGAGAACTGATTACAATCGAGAAGTTTTTATTTATTTATTTATTTTACCCAGCCCTACATAATGTAAATAAATGTTAATAATCTGAATAACCTTTTTCCACTATAAAGAACCTTTTGTACAATGGAAAGGTTCTACGAATGTAAAAAAGTTCTTCATAGAATCATTGATGCCAATAAAGAACCTTTATTTTTAAGAGTGTAGACGCTTATTTCCTTTGTTTTTCAAGGTAATAAGAAGAAAATTCGCTTGTATCAGTTCCTGCTTGACCTTCTGCGAAATGGTGACATGAAGGACAGCATCTGGTGGGTGGACCGAGAAAAAGGAACATTCCAGTTCTCTTCCAAGCACAAAGAGGCTTTAGCAAACCGCTGGGGCATACAGAAGGGAAATCGCAAGAAGATGACCTACCAGAAGATGGCAAGAGCACTGAGAAACTATGGCAAGACGGGAGAAGTCAAGAAGATCAAGAAAAAGCTCACCTACCAGTTCAGTGGAGAGGTACTTGGGAAGAGTCACACAGAAAGGAAGATTTACATGTAAACATACGTGCAAAAATGAGTGAAAAAGACTTGGGGAAAACAAGAGAGAACCTTTTTCTTCTGTGAAAACAGAAAATGACTGGACCTGAACTTTTACCATAGTTATGACCCTATGGTTTAAAACTAAACGATTTTAATTTCTATTCCTTATTCCTTCACCTTTGCATTAATTTAGTAAACCTTAAGTCATTTTAAAATGTCAATAGTTTTAGTGCTGCAGGACCAACATTTACACACGTCTGTACAGTGTATATATATATGGGGAGAGCACACACTTAAAAAAGCAGATACAGTGAAAAATAAGTAAAGAGAGTTGCAAACTTTACCACCACACATGATGGAAAAAAAAAATCACAAAAATACAAAAAGCAGAAGTGAAAACCAATGACACAGGCTCACGCAGCACGGAAAACTCTGTCACGTCTGGGTAACACACACAGACACTGCTAATGTTTGTACTGTCTTTCTCTCAAGATCACATTCAATCTGAAGAAAAATAAAAATCTTTATAGAAACTAGATAAATAAACATTAATTGTCGATACAAGGTGAGCAGCGTGTTTGCTGTGAACCATTTGTTCATAAAGCTGTATCATATTTCAGGGTAATTTCTCAGCAGTGTAATGACTCATTGCAATTGTTTTAAATATAACCTTAAAAATAAATCCTAAGAACTATGGGAAAATTTGAGAGAACAGCGAACAGACCCAATGCATAAAAATGGCTTCAGACTTTTTACAAAGACTTTCAATTCTATGCAAAGAACATATCTATCTATGCAGATAGATCTGTCGTCACATAGGGTGAAAATGAATTGTCCATTTGAGACAGAACTCTTAGGCAAGGCTTCACAGACAGCCAGGACTAGGCCTTAGTTCAATTAGGACATTTAAGTAGCTTTTATAAATGTGTCTTAGAAATAAAAACATTACTGGTGTGCATCTTGAGACAAAACAATGGAACTGACCTATTTTAAGATATCATTGCAAGTTGCAAGAAAATAATAAGGCTATGACAAGCTCAAAAATACATTTTAGTCTGGGACTAGTTTTAAACTGTGTTTGTGAAACTGGGCATTAATGACTTGGATTAAATTAAAGTTGGCGCACTGTTTTTCCCAAAGGAATTTTTAATGGTACTCTCACCTAAAAACATGAAATTTCAAGCCACATGCCTTTATCAGAAATACCTTCAGCAGTATGCTGACTTTGTTTTAAACTTAATCCAAGTTATTAAGAGTTATGTCTCAAATTGATTGTTTTTATGTCTCTTGTGCCGTTTCAGTTGTTTTTGAATGTTCTTGATTTTCAGCATTTGGATTAGTTGGAAAATTATTAAATGATGATATTATAAGATTTATTAAATGATATAAGTATAAGTGTGATACCTTCAAAAGATGAGAAACTACTCAGAACCACCAGTTAAATACAACACTTACACCAAAACCTCAACTGAGAGCAAAGCAACCTCTCAGCGCCCCCTTCAGTAAGAAGGAAAATATTTAAGATTATTTGACAAATAATATTGTGTAAATGAAACCCATCAAATTAAAGTTCATCGATTAAATTTAATTTCTTACACAATAATTAAAGAAGCCTATAAACAGTGGTTACTGTGGAAAAAATTTATGCAAATATTCCTGGATTCACATATCCATTCTATGATTTTTTTTACCCTTAGGCTGCATCTGAATCATGCAAGCACACTCTCCATTCAGGGTCCCTTTTTCCAGGATGCAAAGCAGCTTTTCTTTCTGAATAAAAATAAGTCCAATCAGGAGGTCTTCTGTAAGCTGGAGGGTTTCACAAGAGGAACATACCACTGTAGGAAAAGAGGGGGATAATTACAAAAACTTGAATAATATAAAACAACATCATCAAAGCTTAGAATTTTCTTTAAGTTACACAGTAAAAATGGATCACTCTTCAGGAATTTAACAATGGTACGTATACCTCTTCTGTCATTCCTGCTGTCTTCCTTCCTTCTGTGTTAAACGGAGGCTTCAAAAACCCTTTGAAATGCAGCTTCACCAATTCATGGAACGTTTTCAAGGAATCCTGAAATAAGAAAAAGCAGCTCTCAAGCTAGGATAAAGACACAAGGTGCATTCCAATTTGTGCACTTGTGCATTATTCAATGAAGTTTTGTCATAAAAATAGTGTGAGTAGTGTGTTCACACTGACAATTCCAAATAGAAAGACTAGATGATGCACTTAATTAACTGAAAAAAACAAGTGTGGAAAGTTGGACACTTGCACTGAACTGTTGCAGCTCTAATTACGTAGCAGAGGGGGAGGGGCTATCAGACTCCAATGCTAATTGTCAAAATACACATAGTGTATAGTGCATCATTTGGGAGCAGACACAGACTTTGCTCAAACAGTTGATTTGAATAGTTCAGCTATGAAACTATCGTCACGTTCTGATTGGTTCATTTAATGTAATGTTCCCAGGCAATCTATTTCGCGTATCCATCACAGTTTTTCTATATAATCTCAGTGCACTATGCAAATTCTCATTCTAGCCCTCTGCCTCCCCAAGCACCACCTGCCTAGATCTGCTATGGGTCTCCCTCTCTCTAGCAGCAGCAGCAAGTTTCCTTTCATTTTATGTTCAGAGCATTTAGCAGAAGCAAGTCGTACTTGCACTGCAGCAGCAACCGTAGCTCCAGCAGCAGCAGTGTAGCAGATCTAGTCCGCCAAGACCAAATCTGTGTACATTCTATTTCCATTAATAAAAATGTTTTACAAACTATCCCGAGAGTTGTCATGACTGAACAGCTGTATATCTCAAAAGCATCTGCATCAGTAAGGGTGTGTGTGTTTTAACAAATATGATGAATATGATGTTAAGATCAAATCATTCATTCTCACACTGTCATTTACAGGCAAATTTCACCAACCATTTTAATTGTATTGTTACATGGTTAAAATAAGAAATCGGAGCTGTTAGATCTCTTACCCGTCCTTCATGTGAGCAGATGTATGTGAACCATCTCAGCCCTGCAGCCACATGTGTGATCTCATCAGCATAAATCACCTCCAACACCTTCACTGAGCTTGTGTCTCCCTGAGAGGCGAAGCGGGACAGAGTCTGGGGGTGTACATCTAAACCTCTGTGTAAAAACAGTGAAAATAAGTGCATACCTATGTGACACACAGTACATATGTATGTGAAAATAACAGATACTAACAGACATGAGATGTGTTTTACCTTGCCTCATGGACCATGTGCACTATAGCTAGCCTTGCCAAAATGTCATGAGATGTATCGGTTGCTGACTGCCATAAACCTTTTTGAAAAGAAAAGTGATAGATATTGAATCTCTAACATCACCTATACTAAGTGAAATAAGTCAATAAGACAAACACATGAAAACACTGACCATTGTGTACTGGTAAAGCACCAAAGAAGCTGTCAAGTTCCATAATCCTTTGCTCTAGTAACTGATAATGCTGCAGGAGAAGGTTATGTCAGATTAATGTGAATTAATTAGTTAGCATTTTTCCTAAATAAATGAAAGACGTCAACATTCAAACCTTGGCTTCATCTCCTGCTACTTTGACAAAGTCATCAAAGAACTGGCGAGGTAATGGCTCTCCAGAGCTCAGTCTAAATGTGGAGAATCTTGCTATCACATCCCAGGACAGGTCTATTGCCCACTGCTCTATGTTAGCAAGTGAGTGCAATAAGGCAATCCTACTCGCCTGATGGAACACAAACAATTATTCTTTAATCAACTTTCTGTTGAATAAAAAATAGAGTCTAAAAGGAATAAAGTTTACCAGTGTGCCGCCTTTGCCCCGTTTAATTTTTCCAGGCTCCACAACAGTCAGATTGTCTTTTCTGTAGGGATGTGCAGGAGGGTTGGCCTCTCCAGTTTCTGTTATTTTCCCGCTGTTCCAGTTCTCTTGCACCATCTTGGTCAATGAAACCTACATGTCACAGAAAAACAAACAAGCAGAAGTCATATGATGATCTCTGTTGTACAATCAAATACAGCACTGTGATGAGGGATACAATTTAGTCAATCACTATTTGTTAAAGGACATTTCCAAACCTTTTCCTGTGGGTCTGGGGTGTGAAGGATTTTGGTGGCCCACGCGCAAAGAGTGTTTTCTGAGGAGTTTAATTCCATGGGCAAACTGTCTGCAAGCAATACAGCATGTTTTGTGTACTACAACATATCATATTCACAATTAATATATATAAGTTCTGCCATTCCTCACCTTTGCGGGTTATCTTTGTCACTGGGATGGGACAGAGGGACAGTGTGCTCTGAGTATTTATATACACTTTTCCATCCAGTACTCGGACATCATACACCTGGTTCTGGTTACAATAATATGAGACGTATCAAGAATACTTGCAGGTTTATCACTATACATTATATGGATATATTTTGTCCACAAATGAAAATTCTGTCATGATTTACTCACCCTGATGTTGTTCCAAACCTGTATGCCTTTATTTCTTCTGCAGAACACAAAAGAAGATATTTTGAAGAATGTTGGTAACCAAATAATTTGTGACAATTGACTTCCATTGTATGGACAAAGACAAAAACAACAACAACACATTTCCAAAATATCTTTTTTTTTTTTGTCTCACGGAAGAAAGTCAGGTTTGGAATGACATCAGGGTGAGTAAATCATGACAGAATTTTCATTTTATGAAATATCTCTTTAACATGGCCCATCATAACAACTTGCCTGTAGTCCAGAGGAAGAGGAACCAGTTTCAAGGCTGAAATCGAAGTAATGCCATGGGCAAATCAATGCCAGTTTCCCATTGCCCAGATCCTCAATATCACCTTGCTCAAGTGGGCCCCCTGTTGAGCAATAGATCATGATATTCAGATCCTAAAACAATTATCTCATTTTACTGTATTACAGATCTCTGTGATATTTTCACAGTGATTCATAATTAATTTGTAACTTTTTTGTGTCAGAAAATATTTTGATATTTGAGATGGACCTATGTGGGCACCAATGGTTCAACTAGAAAGTGGAAGTTACATAAAACAACCATCTAGAAAAATTCTCTAAAAACTCTCGGTGCAGACAAGGCATTTGAGGGAAGCCACAAGAAGGCCAAGAGGTGAGAACGGAACAAAGAGACACCAGTCAACAATATCAAGTTTTGGGTAACATTGGGAGGAAACAAAAGATACTGCTATTCAAGAAGAACCATATACTCATAAGGAATTTGTCAACAACTTGAAAGTAATGTAGTTGCAATTGACAAATGACACCAAACAGAATCTAAAACCAAAACCAGTCAAAAACAACAACAACAACAACAACACCACTTGTCTTGACCAATGCATAATGCGCTGGAGTTCTTTAGAGTTACAACTAACCTTCATGTGGGCAAGATGAATCCATAGCCCAGAATTTATCATCCTCTGTATGAACCAGGACTATATGCTCTCCATCATCTGAGTAAAACCTTAAAAATATATTTTTTTAACATTTTCATAAAATAGAAGAAGTGTATATAAGAAATATTATATTCAGGGAGAATATAAATATCCACATATTTTACTTATTTTTAATACATGCATGTGGCCTCTTTTGGACACCACTGCCTTTTTCTAATTTAAGACACCTTTTCATTAGAATTACTTTTATTATAACAGTTATTCAAAACATGTTCATTTGTCACATATATAGATTCACTTTTTAAAGAATACAGAATGCCCTCTTGTGACAGTTCACGAGCATCATATATTTGAGTGTGAGCATACAGTATTTATACAATGACATGCGCTTACTTCGTGCATGGTGACTTAAATTTAGATTTGTCTCCCACACACTGCCAGTTTCCAGCCTTGACAATGTCTTTAAGCGCATCAACTAAATCCTTCTCGAAGTGATCCATTCAGAAACCCTTTATGCCTCTTTCACTACTGCTCAGGATCCATGTGGCAACTAAAACAAAACACTGGGGAAAATGTTTGTTAAACTTCCGGGTGCGACTCATTTCAAAATAAAAGTTTGCAAGTTATAGGTTTACTTATTTTGTCTTTAAATGTGTTTATTTTTGAAGCAAGTGTACGAAAAACCTTTGTTATTATCAAATATAAAATACTGGCGCAAAGGCATATCTCATCACTTGGAAAATACTGTATAGAAGCTGAATGGATCTGTGTTTGCTAAACAAATAACTGCGCATGCGCAGGAGATGAGATACGCCTTTTACCGCTCATTCCATGTGAAAAATGATTTTTGTTTGTGTGGAGCAATAACAGGCTTCTACATTCCTATCACGAATACAGAACCATGCCGATCTCCTGTTCAGCTATTGATTGCTCAAACCGGTTTGTTAAAGGGTCAGAGATCCGGTTCTATAGGTAGGTTAAGCGTGAACATAATGGCAGTTTTGTTGACACACTTGAGCTTTGTGTTTACGTGTGCACGAGTTGCTATATGATATATGGCTCAATAAGATTCTTTACCGGTAGATATAGGTTTCCTAGTTAACATCTTGTCGTAAATGCAAAATACTTTAAATAGTACTTTTTTTATGTGAATAAGAGGCAACGCAGTATTTTCCCCTCTTGATTATTGTGTTGTGTGCACCTTTTTTTTGTCAGTTGGTCATGGCACAGATATGGACCCTACAGCATAATTAACTGTTATGCTTGTGTTCTGTCCCCACAACAGAATTTAACTTGTAAAAACTGATATTATTGTTTAGAGTTTACTATGTGAGTCGGCCTCATTTAAATCTAATTGTTTTGCACGAGTGGCTGACTTCAGAATACAACAGACATGTGTGGATAAAACTCTTGAAAGTAACAATAACTAATAGAGCCTTCTTTGCTGTCTTTCTGTTCAGGTTTCCAATCAGCAAGCCTCAGCTGGCCGAGCAATGGGTTCGAAGCCTTGGGAGAAAGAACTTTGTTCCCACTCAAAACTCCTGTTTGTGCTCGGAGCATTTTCAGCCTGACTGCTTTCGTGACTATAATGGAAAACTGTTTCTCAGAGAGGATGCTGTGCCGACTATTTTCAACTCTGGAGGAGATGGTACAAAGGTGTGTATCCTAACACTCAGTAAAGTTATTCTTGTTGTCCAACTCAAATATGTCTTTCTGTCTGCTTTTGATCCTTGAAATGCAATCCCTCTCACTGTTTTATTTATTGTTTACAGATTGAGTTACGGAAAAACAGGGGAGGATTAGTGGCAAAGGATGTAAATGATTCCAGTCGATTCAGTTCACTTTCTGATAAAGACAGAGCCAAACAAATCACAAAGGACAGAAGACAACCCATAAGAGACTCCAGCCTGAAGGTAACACAAACACATACACTGCTGAATATGCAATTGCTAACACTTACTTTAGTCTGTTTTTAGCTTCTCTGCAGGTCATTTATACGTCTCACAGCTACAGTTCAGCTGCATACTTTTGCCTTTATCAAATTTTGTTGTTTGTTGTATTACAGGGCAGAGGTGTAAATGACCGGAGACGAGCAGGGATAAAGCTCTCATCAAGTGACAGGTATCTGCCTTTCTTTTAGGGCTGCCCCCTAATAGGCGAATAAACGCTAGTCGCCAAGAAGAGGATTAGACAACCAAATTTTAATTAGTTGGTTAGTCGCAGGAAAAAAGTTCTCTTTAAGGTTAACCTAGATAAATGTGCGCTATTATTAGGTGCGTATCCAAATGTTCGTGCAGACTGTGAAAGATAATTTAGTAACGTTTTACTTAACATGCATTTTTCTCTATAGCCCCTTTCACTATACTGTGGAGATGACTTCATCTTTGCAGCTGACATTGACTCAAACACTTGTTTATTAATAAATTATTAAAATGTTCACACTCTTTTCAGAGAACATCTGTTTTTTTCCGACACATTCACAATCATTACTTTTGTCAGTGCACTGCAGCAAGCTTTATGTGTGCACTTGAGTGCTTAATTCATATTAAAAGCTCATTATTATGGTTTAGTGTTTCTCTGTAACATAAAACAAGGTTAACAATGTTACACATAATATTCTTTCTCAGCCTTGAAACATTTTCTAATGCCACCGTCGACTTATGGCGTGACAACTAGTTGACAAGAAGAATCTTTAGTCGGGGCAGCACTACTTTCTAAATTCTCAAACTCATGAACACCAAATTAAATCATGAAGATTAATGTATAAATCATGTTTTGAGTTAAATTAATTGCCATTGTATTCAAAGTCTTATGCCTGGTTGCACACTCAGGGCTTAGATTAAGCCTTAGTTCAATTAAAGGTGCTCTAAGCGATGCTGGGAGATGTAACTTCTTGTTGACATTCGAATTGTTGTCAAACAAAACGGAGGCTAGCTAGACCCTCCCTCCTCCTCATCCCGTCTCCTCCCCTCCCTTCCGGCATACAGGAAAGTCAAAGTAGTCACTACAAACAAAGTTAAGTTTTACTGATACTTCATTCAGTGTGTAATGTCACCAAGATAGATACAGTGAGGAAAATAAGTATTTGAACACCCTGCTATTTTGCAAGTTCTCCCACTTAGAAATCATGGAGGGGTCTGAAATTGTCATCGTAGGTGCATGTCCACTGTGAGAGACATAATCTAAAAAAAAAAAAAAATCCAGAAATCACAATGTATGATTTTTTAACTATTTATTTGTATGATACAGCTGCAAATAAGTATTTGAACACCTGAGAAAATCAATGTTAATATTTGGTACAGTAGCCTTTGTTTGCAATTACAGAGGTCAAACGTTTCCTGTAGTTTTTCACCAGGTTTGCACACACTGCAGGAGGGATTTTGGCCCACTCCTCCACACAGATCTTCTCTAGATCAGTCAGGTTTCTGGGCTGGCGCTGAGAAACACGGAGTTTGAGTTCCCTCCAAAGATTCTCTATTGGGTTTAGGTCTGGAGACTGGCTAGGCCACGCCAGAACCTTGATATGCTTCTTACAGAGCCACTCCTTGGTTATCTTGGCTGTGTGCTTCGGGTCATTGTCATGTTGGAAGACCCAGCCTCGACCCATCTTCAATGCTCTAACTGAGGGAAGGAGGTTGTAATCTCACAATACATGGCCCCGGTCATCCTCTCCTTAATACAGTGCAGTCGCCCTGTCCCATGTGCAGAAAAACACCCCCAAAGCATGATGCTACCACCCCCATGCTTCACAGTAGGGATTAGATGG
Source organism: Scardinius erythrophthalmus (assembly GCF_964197995.2). Classification (NCBI taxonomy): domain Eukaryota; kingdom Metazoa; phylum Chordata; class Actinopteri; order Cypriniformes; family Leuciscidae; genus Scardinius; species Scardinius erythrophthalmus. Next base: position 42,206,972 of record NC_138222.1, read on the forward strand.
TGTTCTTGGGATGGTACTCATCATTCTTCTTCCTCCAAACACGTTTAGTGGAATTATGACCAAAAAGTTCTATTTTGGTCTCATCTGACCACATGACTTTCTCCCATGACTCCTCTGGATCATCCAAATGGTCATTGGCAAACTTAAGGAGCCCCAGTCCGAGGGAGATTGACAGTCATGTTTAGCTTCTTCCATTTTCTAATGATTGCTCCAACAGTGGACCTTTTTTCACCAAGCTGCTTGGCAATTTCGCCGTAGCCCTTTCCAGCTTTGAGGAGGTGTACAATTTTGTCTCTAGTGTCTTTGGACAGCTCTTTGGTCTTGGCCATGTTAGTAGTTGGATTCTTACTGATTGTATGGGGTGGACAGGTGTCTTTATGCAGCTAACAACCTCAAACAGGTGCATCTAATTTAGGATAATAAATGGAGTGGAGGTGGACATTTTAAAGGCAGACTAACAGGTCTTTGAGGGTCAGAATTCTAGCTGATAGACAGGTGTTCAAATACTTATTTGCAGCTGTATCATACAAATAAATAGTTAAAAAATCATATATTGTGATTTCTGGATTTTTTTTTTAGATTATGTCTCTCACAGTGGACATGCACCTACGATGACAATTTCAGACCCCTCCATGATTTCCAAGTGGGAGAACTTGCAAAATAGCAGGGTGTTCAAATACTTATTTTCCTCACTGTAAATGCTTTTATATATTGCGGAACAGAATGCAGAAAAAGAGAAAGAGAAACATTATCTTAAAATCGTTTCGCCACCTGAGGTTATAACTAAAGCTCCCATACAGGGACGCAATAATAGCAAGATAACATTAGCTTCGCGTTTCCCAGTGAGCATAAACAACGGCGGCATTGTAAACAAATTTAGTCAAAGTTGTCAATAAGCCTATAAATGAACATTCAAATTCATAACAAACAACAGTGGATGAAAACAATCATTCACACAAATTGTCGCCCTACTGTGAATTTACAATAGAGATTGATCGCTAGCTGCTAGAAACATATGTTGTATTCACCAAAGTTAACGCTGACTGCATAGTTCTAGCTAATTACATCCTTGTGTTGGTTTGGCGAACATGAACGTCCATTTAGAAAGAAAAATGGATTTACCTGTTCAGCAAAAACAGAGCAACTGAATGTCGGATTGGAATCCCTTCTGCCGGGGTTCTCGCCACCTTTAAAAGGTTTTTCTGGTGTAAATTCGGTACTTTGCGGCGTTTCTTATCTTTGTCCCTCTTCTTTGCAATTTGTTCATCGGAACGTCGTCTCTTTGGTCGTGTGTTGGCCATAATTCAAACTTCCCTCTTCATGCTTCTCTCTCCCCCACACCCCCTTCATGTGTACACGCACTAACCCCCAAACCCCGCCCTCAAATACTTCTTACCAGTGATTGGCTGGAACACTATTTGTTGTGTTTCGTGGTGCGGGTGAGCCCAGTTTGTTTTTGTTGCCGTTTGTGGAGCCTGTGGTGTCTAGAGAGACCGCAGCTAGCGGATAGTGAGGAGATGTTTGCTGTATGTGACAAAAAATGTTTTGGCCTAAAAAAACGCATGGCATCGCTTAGAGCACCTTTAAGTAGCTTTTATAAATGTGCCTTAGAAAAAAAAAACTGATGTGCATCTTGAGCTAAAAAAGCTGTCACTACCCTTTCAGATGGTACTAAATATGTCCCTTTTAGGGGTTAATAAGGTATAAAGGTGTAACTTTTGAAAAAGGTACTGCCCCAGTGACAGCTTTTATACCTTTTTTTTTTCTAATGGTGGGTAGAATTATCCCATTTATATGCTGTCTTTCTTGTCCCTACAGACAGTCCCTGTCTCTCAAGAGTAAAGTGTATGACAATAAAGGCTTGCTGATCTCATGTGGGAGGGATCTGTGTGACTGTCTGGATGTAGACTGCATGGGTTGCTTCTACCCATGTCCCGAGTGCGGCTCTCGGAAGTGCGGTGTGGAGTGCCGCTGTGACCGGAAATGGTTGTACGAGCAGGTGGAGGTAGAAGGGGGAGAGATTATTCGCAACAAGTTTGCCAATTAGATAACCTGCTGGAAGATAGAGAAGATGACATCACTTCTGCCTCTGAGCGTAAAGAAACTGACACTGACTTTGTATATGGACATTGCAGAAGTACTTGTTTAATTCAGTGTATTGTTTTTAAATGTAAAAGTTTAATATAGAATGTTATTTTGTATTTTTGCTTTTTTTTCCATACCATCACTGCTGTAAATTTCTGTAATATTTCCAGTTCTTTGGTTATGCTGTAATGCTATTGCTGTTTTTTTCCCCCTTGAAATTTGCTTTTACATTTACAAAAATAAAAGTGCTTTAGTGCAAATGTTTTGTTATAGTGCAAGGTTTTACAATGATGATCTTTAAATCTCGTTTCAAATTCTATGAATATTTGAATAGAGGTATCTATTGCAAGTTTTGTGTGTATATATATATATATATATATATATATATATATATATATATATATATATATATATACTGTATACTGAAGACTGGATCTTCAAAAGGGACCCGATGTGTTTGGTGCAAACAGGGATGAAGAGTACCCCATGCCTACGGTTAAATATATTGCTGAAAATAGATTGCAAAAAGTATTTAATAACAGGGTGCCAACAATTATGGCCAGTGTGTTTTGGAGAAAAACATTTATTTCATAATGTGATTTCCCCCCCAATTTCAATTCTTTTACTTCAATGAAAGGTTAGATTTTTGTCATTTTTTTGAAGGAAAGATCAAAAGGATAAATAATGCAGATTTATTTTTTACAGCCATTTTTTATCATATTTATCAGGGCTGCCATCAATTTTGACCACTGTATACACACACACACACACACACACACACATTATATATATATATATATATATATATATATATATATATATATATATATATATATATATATATGTGTGTGTGTGTGTGTGTGTGTGCGTGTGTGTGTATATAGAATGTTAATATACATCTTTAGATCTATGATGACATCTGAAAAAGCTGTTGGTTTACCTCAGGGCAGTTGAGTATTTGTCTGGTGATATCATCTATTAGATATTGTCTAAGATGTTTTTCTAATTGGCCCATTTGTTTCATCGTGCACATTCAGGGCACTCCACCTCACAATGCAGTGCTAGGAGCCAGGAACATCAAGATGAAGAACAATATGTTATAGGCCCAGTTTCCCCTGTAGCTGCAGAACAATAACAACGTACAAACAGCAAGAAAGTTGACTGGAAGCAGGGATAATGTATTGCAGAAAAATTCAAATGAGGCAGATTTGATGGTTTTCAAAACATTCACATCTAGACAGACAGTTTGTCTGAGTGTAAACACCTGCATGAAGCTTTTTTTCCCAGTGCAAATAACTGGCAATGCAATTTTTACAGCTTTTTTAAATTATTAAAATTCTTACAATGTAAGGCTATAGTAAACCTTTATAGTAAAAATTATTTAAGGTGTATTTTCTGTCAGTTTTAAATTAATCAAAATCCTGATTAACCATTGATTATATATACAGTATATATATATATATATATATGTGAGATTTTTTTACCTTGTGAAGTTTTTACTCCTAAACAACTGTAGGTTATGCATGTTTTCTTTTGTAGATGACACCTTCAAGTGCGTCTGTTATTATGTACGGGTTCTTGTTTCTATCATCTGCTCCTTTTATTACAACACATGAGTATTAAAGGTGCTCTGTGATGTGCCATAACTAATTTCTCTTTTTATATGTATAAATGATTGGCCCTTTTCTGTAAACTCTTTGATATTCATATTGATTCATTACTAATTTGATTATGTAAATCGAGTATGGTTTCAGCGAGTTTGCTCAGTGTATTAGAGAGCATCCTCACAGAGAGAAATTTTTACAGTTGGTCTCAGAAGGACAATTATAAGCTCTGGTAAAAACGCAGCAATTTCACAAGTAAAATTAACGTGCCTGTGTGAATAAGCACTTGGGAACAGATGGTTTATCACAGGAAATGAGTTCTGTTTATGCTATGTGTAAGCTGTTTTAATGGTGCAGTTTGTGCCTGACTGAGATTATTGACACCAGAGCCTACAGAAGATTCCAGAAAAACAACAGGATGAATCACACAGATGACCTGTTGGAAGCCAAAATATATATTTTTTATGTTATTGCAGTATGTTATATTTATTGATGCTTACAGAAATGTTTAATTTTAGTTTTATTCCAATTTATTTTTACATTTAATTATGCTAAAACTAAATATTCAAAATTGTACGACAGGCTTTCAAATGGTTCGGTTTCCTTGTCTAATGTGCTGTGCAGCTGGACGTCTGCTGGCTGAGAACTCCACATTCTGTGATGTCTGAGTTACATTTGCTGCAGTCACAGCTGAGGGCCACAGGGTAAGTGAAAACCGAGTCAGCCCCGGCAGGGCAGCCTTTAAACTCGTAGGTCTCGTAGGTCCATTCTCTGAAGTTACAGATGTTCTGGTAGTACTGCATCATGGGGCTACGGTAAACTCTTTCCTGTCAAAATGGAAAATATTTTAGTCCCCTTTTATCTGGTGCTTGTGTATTATAACTGAAACAACAACAAAATGTCTGCACTTAAGCTACGCTGTTTCATAAATATATAATTTATACACACAAAATATTTACAAAATATTTCTATTTCAAATAAATGCTGTTTTTTGAACTTTCTATTCATCTAAGAAATTAGAAAAAAGTAGAACATTTCCACAAAAATATTATGCAGTATAATATAATGCATTGATGATAAGAACAATTATTCATAAATAACAACTGAGCACCAAATCAGCATATTAGAATAATTTCTGAAGGATCATGTGACTCTGAAGGCTGGAGTAATGATGCTGAAAATTCAACTTTGCCATCACAGGAATACATTTGAGGCTTAAAAAAATTGTATGTCAAATGTGCACACATATATCTCAAATTAAAGGTTACAAGAATATCACTTCATCCTACCTGTGTTTTGCAAAGCCCGGCACAGGCAGTGGTGTCGATTGTGATGCAGCTGCCACATTCCTCACTTTCCACGGTAATGGAGATATTGGAAAGCCGACAGCTGGACCTGCATTCTGATCCTGCCCTCATCAGCGCTGGCAACAGCATCACCATAACAACGAAGCGCATCCTCATCTGGGAATCAATGCGAAAGAGTGTGGCTGATCAAATACAGGTACTACAGGGGAGGGATAGAATATTAGCACTGCATGTTGTGTCAATCTTGGGGTTATAGTTTGATTTAGGCCTACTGCTTAATAAATTATCTTTATTCAAAAGAAAATCACAGTTGAAAGAGTAAGCTTACCCAGAGCACAGGAAAACACAAACAAAAACTTAAACAAAAAGTTGATACGTGACTAACAAGGATGAATAAATGTCTATATAGATTTGGTTTGGGCAAAGCAACAAACAAACACATTCAAACAGAGGTCAAACTACACTCATAAGTTCATGTCAATCTTACCTGCTGGAGTTTCGCTGAGACAAAATCAATTCACCTCCATTCACATGGACACTTATACCCTCCTGTCAGACAAGACGCCCACGTCTAGTTGAGAGCAGCCATGTCTTATCATACAACTGCATTTGCTTTTGTGGAGGTGGCACAAATCCCTAAAAGCCCTGTGGCCATGGCATTCAGTCTGCGGGAGGCTTAGACAGAACAGGATCCATGTAAGGGCCACCACTGATGTTCCGCTTTTCAAGGTCAGTGTTCTACAGCACAGTTGCTGGATTGAAAACCACTGCAACAACAGCTTGTCTTCTCTGATTGATCCACACATGACTGTTTCAACAGAATGTAGCCTACTTCTGTTGGAGGAGATTTGACAAAAAAAAAAAAAAAAATCTGCCAAACAGGATATATTTAAGAACATTTTAATGACATAAAAATCAATCAGTTTTCAATCTCCACTGAATCTGTTCAGTTTTACCTATTTGAAACAGTTTCTCAAATATCAGATGTAGGTGATGTTCCTACAAGAAAAATAACAGGCATCAGACCATATCACAATTTGCAGCACATACAGTATGTTAGTATTTATGTTGGTGTATGTATTTGACATGTCAAATGGTCTAATAATAGCATTTTCACCACCAGATTTATCTATTAATATTTGGAAAAAAAAATATTGAGATGCTCACAGGAGTTCGAATGTGTAATGGTTAATTTATGCATTCAATTGGTGAAGGATGCATTTAAATGATCTAACGTGACAGTAAAAGCATTTCGAATTTTAGGGTAACACTTTATAATGAGTATACAGTAATAAAGTTCTTCCAAATCGTTAACAAACTATCTATATAGTTTATATATTGTAGTCTCTACATTGTTAATATATTAATAGGCTACAAATAGTCAGTTCTTCATTCATTGTCACGGTAATTAACACAATTATTTTTGTTTCATTAGCTTGTAGTAAAGGAATCGTTAATTGTTAAGCCTAATATAATAACAATATAAAGACTACAATATATAAATTATTAATGTAAATACTTTATTACTGCATACTTGGACTATATGGACGTGTCTGGAACAACAACAACTTCAAAAAAGACACGAAGGTCAGTGTATACAAAGCTGTTGTGCTGCCCACTTTCCTGTATGGCGCTGAGTCCTGGGTCACGTACCGTCATCATCTGAGACTCCTCAAGCGTTTCCATCAGCACTGCCTCCGCACAATCCTCAACATTCGTTGGAGTGACTTCATTGCCAACACTGAAGTCCTCGAGTCAGCGGAGGTCACTAGCATCGAGGCCATAGTCCTCAAGGTACAACTTCGCTGGGCAGGGCACGTCTCCAGGATGGAGAACCACCGCCTACCTAAGATTGTGCTGTACGGGGAACTGTCTTCTGGCTACCGCAACATCAGGGCACCACGAAAGCGGTATAAAGACTCCCTGAAGAAGTCCCTCACTGCTTGCTGCATCGATCACCGTCAGTGGGCAACACAAGCAGCTGATCGCGTCTCCTGGCGGCGCACAGTCCATCAGGCAACCTCCCTCTTTGAGGATACCCACAGGGCCAGTATGGAGGACATAAGGAGAAGAAGAACCGCGTCCCCTCAGCACCCATCCTGGACCAGACCTTTACCTGCAGTTGTTGTGGCAGGACCTGCCTGTCCCGCATAGGCCTCGCCAGCCACCATTGTGCCTAGAAGACGTGGATGTCCTTCCTAAATCTTCGTTTGCGAAGCCAAGCCATGATGATGATAGTTTTACCAATTTTAGATTTTTAATATAATATTTAATTTCTTTTTCAAACATTTTTTTTTTTACTTTCTATTAATCAGAATCCTGCTAAAATGGACAACTGTTATTTTAAATGGTAATATTTCACAATATTAGTGTTTTTACAGTATAACAGCAGAATAAGATACTTTAAAAATATTTAAAAAAATCTTACTGACCCCAATATTGCCAGAGTTATGTTTAGTTATAGTTTCATTGTGTTTTGGTTTCTTTTTTCCTGTTCCTGTTTTGCCTGTGCCATTGTTACAGTAGGTTGTTAATTTAGTTACACACCTGTTCCTTGTTCTGTTGATTATCCTCCCTTGTGATTTCAAAACTTCAGTTCTCCCAGTTCTTTGTTTGGTGTGTTTGTTGTATTACGTCGTTGTGTGATGTTATTATTCCTGTTATCTCCTTCATGTTCCTGCTGGATTTTTTAAAGACTGTTTTTGTTTATACTCCTCATCATTGTGCGATTATTGCAATCACGCCTGACAAATACTGTACTGTGTGTATATATATATATATATATATATATATATATATATATATATATATATATATATATATATATATATATATATATATATATTATAAAATGGTTTGGCCTGCAGCTATATGGAATGAATGCAAGAATAGTTCTATTACAGGGACATTTTTGAGAAAATATCTAGCATTCATTTCATATAGCTGCAGGCCTAACCTTTATTGCCTTGACCAATATCTGTTTAAAAGTTTATAGTGTTCTGAATTTTCATTTTGATTCTGTTCATTTTCCTTTACAGATCTCAGTCTGTCTCTTTGTCTTTTCAGCTCCAGCTCAACCTTGACAAAACTAAGCTTTTTTCTTTCAGCCATGTTCGCCCCCAGTCTCTTTCCATCACTTTTGAAGGTTGTACAGTCATTGACTCCTGATTTGCACAAATCTTGGAAATTATCCAAGATGACCCAATGACCTTCATTTATCAAGCAGCGACAAGTGCCCCATCCAAATAAGACAATCTGTCTTTTCACTCCTATCTGTGTGTGCAGCTCATGCTCTGCAGCAGTCCCTCGGGTAGGCAGTTGCGATTAACTGGATGTCAACAGATGCACAAGGGGCTGTCGAAGTTTGAGAACTGCAGCACACCGGTTCACGCGCAGTGGCCTGCCTTTTCACTTCTATCAGTGCATCCAAAATGCTGCTGCCTGACTTAGTAATTCTCACATTTACTCAGGTCTCAATGTAATTATTACTGGTGCCACAGTCATATTCAAGACCGCATTTCTGGCTTACAATGCATTCAGCACCATTACTCTAATAACTATAAGCCATTATCCAATCGCACACCCACAACCTACATTGAGAATCTTTACTCTCTACACATAAAAAGCAGCCATCCTGTGTTCTCCCATGAATAGTACAATGACGAAATTCTGTCTTGTGAAATACTGCCCCCTTTTATTCTGTATAGTGCCAGATGCAGGTTATATACTAGCCTATACAGAACTGACAAGCATAGACCAAAGCATAAGCTAAGGCCATACAAGCTCCTGCATTTTATAAGTGAGGTAGGGTAGGGCCTATTTTAATAATAAAACAGCAAGATGTCAATGCACAGTTGTTAAGATTGTAAAGTTTGGTCAATGGAAACCTAGAGCAAACACAATGTCTGCTGCATTACTAATGAGCTGGATCAAACAGCCCGATCATTCTGATAGCACACATTTCCCATGCACTCTACAACAGACCTGGTTTTTGTTGAGCATTTCCTTGGTTTGCAAGGTAAAATATTTGCTTTCCAGGTGATACATAAAGCACCCATGCCCATGGCTTAAACACAGTGCTGCTGCTGAAGATACTGGTTTTCTAAAGCTCTCTGTTATAAAATAGTGTGCCGGGAGAAACAGGCAGGTGGCGTAGTGGGAGTAATCATTTGCATTTTGCTTTCATACAAACATCAGTTTGAAGCATTAACATTTTGTCTAAATAATCTTGATTGTCATGTTTTTTTGTGTAGTTTTACATAAATATTATCTGGAAAAAAAACTACTTTCCAATAAGTTGACAGCATCTTTTAGCGATACTCGCTAAAGACATGTTAGATGTACAATTCTTAAGAAATACATTTTCAATTCAAAGTATGTAGATTTAGGTGTTATTTTAAAACAAACCAAAACAAAAAACCCAGTGATTAATCTCATGCATCTGCTGTTTATTAAGAACAGTAATCATTTCAAAATCTGATAAATGTGTTTAAAAAATATTAAGTTAAACATTTTTTCAGTGGATCCTGTAGCACCCCCTTTTCGTCCCTTCGAGGTCCCCGGACCTTAGTTTGTGCTAAGCTAAGGGAGGTGAATCTTTTATTTATGCTCTTTGTATAAACTCCTGCTTGTTTAATGGGCCGTGGAAGAGTGGAACTGCAGAGCCCTCACGACACAATCACATAAGTCTTTTTTATGCTATGTTTACATTCTTCTTACATTCTTACATTTCCAAACGATAACTATACACAAACAGGCCGTGACAGAAAGTGTATGTGGCAATTTTTGACAGAGCCACACACAGGCTGCTTAGTGTGTGCAGCTCGTGCTCTGCAGCAGTCCCTCGGGTAGGCAGTTGCGATGAACTGGATGTCAACAGATGCACAAGGGGCTGTCGAAGTTTGAGAACTGCAGCACACCGGTTCGCGCGCAGTGGCCTGCCACAGCCACTGAGGGGCGATCGAGCTCTGCGCGCTGCGTAAACGTGCCTCTCGCGACGGAGCTCAGCTCCCCAATAACACGAGCACAATGGTCAACGGGCGAGACTGAGCGGCAGACAGATGCGCGCTGCGCATACTTACCTAAGGCTATTTCACATGGCATCCTAAAACTTTGATACATCTCGATTCTCACGCCGCTCGTGTGATTTATCAAGCCACGCAGCATGCTCTTGGTATAGCAGCACCTGCTTTTTGGTGAGTGTGAGTCCAGGCTTAAATGCAGGGGTGCATGTTTTTTTGGGGAGGGGGAGATGGGCAGGTGATGAGAGATCCTGTTGAATAAAGACCTAACGGCGAGCCGTGGCCAAAGCTGTCATCCCTCGAATGCGATAACACCTGACTGTTAAGGTGTCATGTTCTGCTTTTGGCTACGTCGAGGAATATCTGGATTCCCTGAGCAAGAGGGAAATTTGGACAAACCTGGGATTTACATCTTCAGCCATCTCTAGCTTGTTATATGAAGGGTGGAAGCTGTGAAGACGTCCTCAAATCATTTTCTACGTAAGTGGCTCGAATAATGGAAGGTGGAGTGCATGATAGCTGATAAATTTCGTGCGACGACTGTTTATAATTAATTGTCAAGGGATTTTGGATCAGTAATATCACGCGTTGTTTTCTGTTTCCTTGGCTGGTCTGTTACCATAAGGGTGCGCCATATTATTATTATTATTATTATTATTATTATATAGCACAAGAATATTGACTTATGCCTTTGTTCCTGATTACTATTTAAAATTGTCTTGCTTCTAAGCATATCCATCACAGTCTGCCTCGGCTACATTATGATGTGCAGTTTGCCTTTTACAACACGTTTTTCTTTTCTTTGCAGCTGTTGCTGGTGTCAAGCGGATTTAGTGATTCGTTCATAACCACTGAAGGGGCAGAGGACAGAACAAATCTACACCCCACCCCTCCCTCCCACAGCGAAGATGGGAACCAGAGATTTCATAGGCGAATAAAGTCTCTACGGAGACCGAGCACCTCAGTTAACGGAAAAGAGCCGCTCTCTCTCCTCCATTCAGTTTCTCTTTGGATAAGGCGCGCGCGCGCGCTACGCACATGGATTCTAGAACTGTTGGACACATTTTTCTCATGATGATGATGATAATGATGATGTCACCAGAAGCACGTAGCTTCGCTACAATTGTAAAGTCCAATTACAATAAGTGAAAGTGCACTGAAAGACCTTAAAGCACTTCCGAAGGTAACGGACCTACAGTGCCAGTCAAGTGCATTTATGAACTTGCTGAACTCGTCTTTTGCTCAGCCTCTTTCTTCCGCCTGTTTTCCATCATTCTGAACACCTCGTAGTTTGAGAAGATGGAATTTGCTATGGTGGGCGCGGACAGCGGGGGCTGCAACACCCACCTGCCCTATGGATATGCCCAGGCTCGCGCACGGGAGAGAGAGCGCGAGAGGGAGAGACAGTCTCGCGCAGCGGCGGCAGCTGACGCTGGAACGGTCGGAGAGGGAGGTGGGTCGAGTGGCCATCCCCAGAACCACCCGCATCAGAGTCGCACCGCCTCTTCAACGAATGCCAACAACAGTAGCGCCGGGACCGCCTCGCGCCCCTCCTCCTCCTCCTCCTCCTCCTCCTCCACCTCCTCATCGCAACAGCCGCAACAGCAGCAGCAGCAGCAGCAGCAACACCACGAGCAACCACAGCAACTTCTCAGAGAGAGAAAAAAGGAAAGAGGCGTCGCGCGCTGGAGACGGAACCGCGCGGCACTCGGCGGGGATCTACGCCAGTCAGAGTTGGCGCTCCTAGGATCTGAGGAGGACGTCATGATCGAGGAGGACGAGGCGGAGGGCGAGGAGGAAGAGGAGGACAAGGGAATCAAGAGGTCGAGTTTTGTCTATATCATGGATCATGATGAAGAGGAGACGGTTTCGTTAACGGACAGACGTCCTCAGTCAGGCTACGAAAATGTTTACAATGAGTACGGCTGCTGCGAGAGAGTTTTCATCAACGTGTCGGGCTTGAAGTTTGAAACTCAGCTGAAGACTCTCGCCCAGTTCCCGGACACTCTCCTGGGGGACCCTGAGAAAAGAATCAGGTACTTCGATCCCCTGCGTAACGAATACTTCTTTGACAGGAATCGACCGAGCTTCGATGCCATTCTATACTTCTACCAGTCAGGGGGGCGTTTAAAGAGACCCGCCAATGTGCCGTTTGACATCTTTTCCGAGGAGGTCAAGTTCTATGAACTCGGGGAAGAGGCAATGCTCAAGTTTCGCGAGGATGAGGGCTTCGTGAAGGAGGAAGAGAAGCCGCTGCCCGAGGACGAGTTCAAACGTCAGATCTGGCTGCTCTTTGAGTACCCGGAGAGTTCAAGTGCAGCCAGGGGGATCGCGGTCGTGTCAGTGTTGGTCATCGTCATATCCATAGTCATTTTTTGTTTGGAAACATTGCCAGAATTCAGGGACGACAAAGAATTCCACAGCCCAGGTAAAAACTCCACACAGGCAGACAATGGATTTACGCCATTCAACGACCCCTTTTTCATCGTTGAGACGGTGTGCATCATTTGGTTTTCGTTCGAGATAATCGTGCGCTTCTTTGCGAGCCCCAGTAAAGCTGATTTCTTTAAAAACGTTATGAACACCATAGACATAGTCTCTATTTTGCCTTATTTCATAACTCTCGGCACAGACCTAGCTCAACATGAAGAGAACGGGCAACAGGCAATGAGTTTCGCGATCTTGAGAATAATACGTCTCGTCCGCGTGTTCAGGATCTTCAAACTGTCTCGACACTCAAAAGGTCTCCAGATCCTCGGGCACACTTTGCGCGCGAGCATGCGAGAGCTGGCGCTGCTCATCTTCTTCCTCGTCATCGGTGTCATCCTGTTCTCCAGCGCGGTGTTCTTCGCTGAGGCAGACGAGCCCTCGTCACAGTTCACCAGCATCCCAGACGCGTTCTGGTGGGCTGTAGTGACCATGACCACGGTGGGCTACGGGGACATGAAGCCCATCACGGTCGGGGGTAAAATCGTGGGCTCGCTGTGCGCCATTGCCGGTGTCCTGACCATTGCGCTTCCAGTCCCTGTCATCGTGTCCAACTTCAACTACTTCTACCACCGGGAGACTGATAACGAGGACCAGACACCCGTTGTGGAACAACCACCGCCGGGCTGCCCGTATTTTACGGATTTCCTAAGAAAATGCAAAGGGTCCCAATCGGGTTCGTCTTTGGGTGACAAGGCAGCTGAGTATATGGAGATGGAGGAGGGCGTGACAGAATCTCTGTGTGGGGGTGACACGCAGAGCCCTAGCAGAGGGAACGGTACTGACATAGGCGGAAAAAACAGTTCACATTCACGAACCCTACAGACAGATGTATGATAATGGAAGAACGATAACCTCCTCGGGAGGTTTTCATGAAGATGACTGCACAAATGAATCAGTTAACAGCACACATGCACAACTTGAAGACATATAGCCTACAGTAGCCTACGCGCGTGCGCTAACACACAAAACACACTCATTAAGTTCTGGACCTGAGCTGAAACATTTTTTGCAATGTGGCTACTTTTGTAGAGAAACATACCCTGTAATCACGTGACAGGCAACGCAAAAATCACCAGCTTTACGTGAAGTGGAGAAAGGTGTCTCTATCTGCCCACATGTTCAGTTCAGTTGACAGAACTAAACGTCTCCCGGTTCATTAATGAAGACAACAACAAGGAACTTGCATAGGCACTTTATGAGTTACATTTGTAAGTAATTGTAGGGAAAAGAGTCGAGTTCTTATCTAATGCTATTATGCAATAACGTTTAAATCGTTTGCACTATCATCAATTATGTTATAGTCTCCCAGTTTAATGCAGAGGAAAGAAACAGATGTAACACTGAGGTAGAGAGGGAGGACATCGAAAAACGACTAATAGCCTAATAAAAAATGCATTATTAATTATTTCGAAATAATAGTAAACATACCTAACTGTTGAGAACCAATTCAGTTAATAGTAATGACTTATTTTAACTTAGCCAATTTAAATTATTATACATAATTGGAAAGCAGCACGTTGTAGCCTAACTTAAGGCAATGCTATCTTAAATCCCATTATGGCAAACGTGTGTCCGCATGGCAGTATTCAGTACTACACTGGTAAAAAACCCTTTAGCACACCCCTGTTGTGGTTATTTGTACATTGTCCACGGTGACTGAAGAGTCATTGTAGTCAGTCCCTTTTGTGAGTATTGAAAAACCAATCGATCATGTTAGTTTGTGTTCATTAGCACAATATTTAAAACATCATAACGCAATCAAGGATTCTTTTTTTTTTCTCTAAGCATCAGAGTCACATTTTGGAATACTTAGGCCAAAATAACTGTTTCACATCGTCTCACAACACCTTGTACAACATAGTCAGCGACACCATGGCTTGAAGGATCAGTTTGGCCAATGTTTTCAAGTTACTGTCATGGGAGTATATTTCAAGGGAATGCTTCATGCAACTATTTGTCTTCATCCCTTTACCAAATTACAATGCATCCCTTTATAAAAATGCTGACGGAAATGTACTGCACTGAAGGGAACATGAACTTGGTGGACTTCTTGCACAGCGAATACTCATCCTATTGGAGTGCACGATTACCACTGAGCATGCGCAGTGAATCGCAGAACCCAGGTAAGCGTTTTCTGTGTTAAGAAATTGTTTAGTCACACAGCAATTATATTGTCATTATTCACGCTCAGTGTTACACGGCATCCAGATGTTTACGCATGTGCTCAGGTGTTTGTAGGTCCTGCAATCTGCATGGACCTACTAGTTGTCTGTCAGGGCTAGGAACAGGTGTTCCACGTGATCTCAGCATGCATGCGACTTCAGATTTCATGTTTTCTCGCTTTATAATAATATATCAACAATGCCTTGGATTGCTTAGCAACAAGGGCCTTATTGTCAAAGAGACGAGTAACTGTGCTGTGTTTCCTTGGAATCCAAATATCCTCATTGCTCATTAAGTGTTCCGAGCTTCATTTTCTGATGTCATAATAGCTGTTACCATCTTTTTGTAGACAAGATAATTGCCATTTAATCTCCAGTAAACCGATATTTTGTCATTAATAAGACATACTCTTAGCACACGCTACAGGGAGTTAACTATGGCCTCCTTTGGCCTGCCCATCTCTCACTTCACAACACGATTACTTGGCCAACGTGTACTTTTATAAAATATGCACACTTGATATTAGATTATCACAAGTGCCTTGCGTTTCTGCATGCTAATCTATTGCCTTGTGGGCTTATTACAAGAAAGTGTTAAAAAAAAAGTAACAGACAACTGGCATTTATAAGCTGTTAATGCTGTCACCTCTATAAACTATGCACACAATGTACAGTGTCCCTTTTCAGTAGCGAGTAGTAGTAGTAGATGCACTACTGATAATATGTTATATAATGACATTAAATTACAGGCAGTGTTCTCTGTCTTTAAGTAAAATGTATATTTTAAGCATACTATTGCTGTCTTTATGACTTAATGCGTTTATAGTTATGCAAATATTTTAACCCTGAAACATATTTATATTCTGAAAGGGGTAGTTCACCCAAAAATGAAAATTCTGCCATTTACTCACCCTCAAGTTGTTCCAAACCTGTATGAGTTTCTTTCTTCTGTTGAACACAAAAGAAGATATTTTGAAGAATATGGGTAACCAAACAGTTGATGGACCCCATTGACTTCCATAGTATGGAAAAAAAATAATACTATGGAAGTCAACAGGGTCCATCACCTGTTTGGTTTCCGACCTTCTTCAAAATATCTTCTTTTATGTTCAGCAAAAGAAAGAAACTCGTACAGGTTTGGAACAACTTGAGGGTGAGAAAATGATGACAGAATCACCCCATATTTGAGTGAACTATCCCTTTAATGTACATTCCTGCTCTTTCCTGCTCATTCCTGCCAAACACCAACAATTCATTGGTGCTTGGCCTTCATCTTCAAAGTCTTCATGATCTTTAATCAGAAGTCAATAACTTTGCTTCGCTCTTGCTGTGAAATGACTTTCCTTTTTAACATCACTTACTTCACACAGACTATCAGATAATCTTAAATCTAATATTTTACTAGTCTAATATTTATACTCAGAAATTATTTTAACAAGCTCATATTCATTTAATTGGTAAATATCCTGTTTCACTTGGAAATACATCATATTATGGATCAATCTGATAGATATTATATATATCTGTCTTTGTCTCACACATTAGAGAAAGAGAATAGTTTTTTTTTCATTGTATGTGGTGTATATGATATGAAATACTTTTTTCATGCCTTCTGATACATATTTTGTGTTATTGTTTGCACTGTTATTGGAGTGTATTGACTGTCCCACTGCACTGCAAATAAGAAGCGTTAGAGAGTAGTCTTTGTACTAAATCTTTAGGGTTACTGTTGAAATCTGACAAGATATTCAGTTAATGAGGATATATTGATAGTCCTTAAACATTATGGGATTCTGCTTGCTGAGTCATGCTGTACTTTTGCACATATCCGCACAGGCACTCATATTCATGATAACCCAGGATATTAAGCACTCGTTTACAGGTTAATGTTGCATAGCCTGTGGAGAGGTGTTACACTAGCTCTGTGTCTTCATTTTCTGCTGGTGTAGTTCATATTGGATTGTACCAATACTTCACGGCACTAGTTATTTGCAGTGCTGAACATTTTTGGGCTGTGAAGTAATGACTGTTGCCCATCTTGAGCAGTTTCTCTGGGCCTAAATGTTTTTGATAATGAGTCCAAAAGCTGAATCTGCTTCAACTTCTAAGTATATTTTTGAAAACAGTCTCTTGTGCTGTAGTCCAGGTCTTGCATTTGTGAAATGCCTACCAAACTAAAAGTTGGCTTCTTTCTCAGACTTTAAGATTTGGCATCTTCTCTTAATATGTCTTCAATCTGTCTTCCTCCTCCTCTCTCTGTTCCTTCCATTTTCCCCCTCTTATCCTTCTTTCACATCCATTGTAAATTAAGCACTACAGGGTGGAAGCATATCCCTCCATTTGTGGCAGCCCCCCTCACTTCTGTGTAGAAAAACTCAAAGAATCACACACGTGTCAGACGGAAAAAAAAATAGAATGTAATTCAAGCGAGATCAATGGACTGTACAGTTCACATTCACAATGCATGTTATTTGTTTAAAATGTAGGTCCATATGTGTGTGCTTGCTTGTCTGCGAGAGTATAATAAATCAGTAAAACCCTTCACCCACATCACCTTCATAAATTTCAGGCTCAATGCCACAGTAAATGGATATTAAACTAGATTTCCTAATATCAATCACCCATGACTATGACAGACAGTTTGCCATATTGATAGATCAGTGTAGCAGCACTCAATCCCATAACACTGACTCTCTGTAAATATCAAGACTGGCATTTGAGCAGTGTGGAGGGCCAGAATAATGTGGCATTAGTCCAACCGAAAGCAATCAGCATCACTCCACTCGGGGCATTAATTAGCTGCCGTGCGTGATGTGTGTCGGATGACACAGAAGTGTAGCTGTACTTGGCTTGATCACCATACCCACACATACACTGAGGCTTAGTGGATGATGGGGAAATCAACAGCACTATAGATTAGAAACTGAGTTGTCATGGCAGATTTTTCACTCTTTAATCCCCTCATCTTCTTCCTGTATATCTGAGCAGTATAAACAACAGCACTGCATGTGTTAAAATTGGGTGGGCAGAAAAACACAAGCTATAGTTACCCTTGTGTAACCTTATAAAAGAACGTTTTTATTTCTGCTGCTAATGGCTCGTTTGGTAGGGTACGATTCGGGGCGGTAAACCCTGATCCGGCTTGCATTTCCACCGCCACCAGTACCATACTTGATAGGTGTGGTGTAGCCTATGCCGGAAAGAATCGATCTACGTCATTTTCGCACAAAGAAGATAGCGACAAAGTAAACAACAATGGATGGTATACAGCAGATCTTGTTCTTGCTTCTCGGCATGTGGTTGTTCGTCACAAGAAGCCAAGCGCCGACATTAAGACGTTTCTCAATACCAAGTACACAAAGTTCGGACTCAGGAGAATGACTCCCGAGGATGCGAGTCCGGTAATTCTGCAAATGGAACACTCAGCGCGCTCTGCTACTCCGGTTATCTCTGTATACATTTAAGGCATTAATTAAACCAAAAATGTTATAAAACACCACTCTGCCTCTTTTCGTTTTCATTTAAAGAAATCTTAAACATTAGCCTCACAAATGTGGTTTAGGCAAGCGTAGGCCTATTGATTATATTCACTGCATGCATAATGTTATTTATAACAAAACGAAATATAAAACACCACCCTGCCTCTTTTCGTTTAAATTTTAAAAGTATTTAACATATTAATATGGTCCAGGCAATATGTGCATTTGTACTCTGAGCATCTTCACTGCAATAAAAAATGCCATTATAGCCTAAAAGTATAAGTAAAAGGTACAAGAAGCTATACAATAAGAAACAAAGCAAACAATTCAGTCAAACATATAAAGTCAGTGCTCTAGTCTAACGTTACAACGGTAAAGTCAAATAGCCTAAATATATAAAGTTATGAAACTTCACTTAAAAGGCAGGGTAGGTAGGTTTTTTCTAAAAAAACTTTTTCCCAAATTTGTTTAAACTGTCTTTATATACCAATACATAATTAAAACGTAAGTACTCTGAAAAGGAGAGTATAAATGTCAAGTGCCTGTAGTCCTCTCAGGGCTGCAATAAACACAGCTACTTATTCCATTCGGAATGAATGAAATGATTGGCTGGGCGACTGTCACTCTCCCTCGCTACCATGGCTACCACTCCTGCTGCTACAGGAGCTGCCCACATGCGCGCACCCGTTTGACTCGAGGAGGCACGGAAGCTATAGGAAGAATCACAATTATGAGAAAGAAAGAGCAAAGAAAGAGCAGTCAAATTTCCCAGTACCTGCATAAACAGTCAGCGAAGGCAAACAAGGCAAAAAAGGAAGACAGTATTCGAAAAGGCTATGACCAAAAAGTCTTTGGATAAAGCAAGAAGTCAGACGAGAGTCAATATCGGCCAACAGTGCTTTCATCGTGGAAGCTCTTACATGCAAAACACCGTATATGTTATGAATCTTACACGAAATTCACCTTCATCACAGTGTAACTGATGGTAATGGGAAAACGTGTATCAATGCAACCTGTTTTTAGCTTTGCCTTATGTTACTAGCTCGTTACCGAATCAAACTCAATATATTTGAAACTTTACCAGTATCGATATGCTAGCTTGATAGTGAGTACTAACAGCCATGTTAGTTGTTTATATTCATAATGCTAAAGTTAGGTATTTTATTACATGATTCTGACATGATGTCACTACATGCACTGCGCTCCTCTCCGCTCGGCACTGGCAAACGCGTCCTCCTCCAGCGGAGCGGTCGGCATCGCGCGTTCATGTGTTTTGGGGGCGTGGCTTTGGAAGGAGCCCAGAAGGGAGGGGGTGGGAGTGAATGGAATAAGTAGCTGTGTTTATTGCAGCCCTGAGGGGACTACAGACACTCGATTTTTATACCCTCTCTTTTTCAGAGTACTTACATTTTAATTATGTATTGGTATATAAAGACAGTTTAAACAAATTTGGGAAAAGGTTTTTTAGAAAAAACCTGCCTACCCTGCCTTTAACCCTCAGCCAAAACGAATGGCCAGGGAACAAATTATAGATTTACGAGACCAAAGATCAGCCTTTAGTTCTACACAAGACGAATTATATCCCATGTTTAACCACTACAGAGACTAGACGAGGAAAGGCTGTTCCAGGCGGGGTACATGAGCGCCAAGCGCCAGGTGATCGCCTGGAATGGATCTCACAACCTAGATCACATGAATTAAAACTACATTTCGTGACACAATAACAGTAGTATTATATTTCAACTGTATATTAAAAAATTGCGCTGCTTATGTTGTCATTCCCCTTGTAGCACGCGCAAGTAACGATTCTGTCAACCAATCAACGTTCTGCAGTGAGTCTAGCTCCACTCTTTTAGGTACCGTACCACTGTATGCACTGTACCTATAGGTACCCCAATGGAAGGGTACCGAAAAAGTGGTACATTTTGGTACCATCCACAACTTTTGACAGTGGAAACGGAAATAATTGCGTACCGTACTGTACTGTACCGTACTGTACTGTACCGTACTGTACTGTACCGTACTGCTCGTTGGAAACGAGCCATAAGTGTCATCTGAACCGTTGTTAGTGTCAAGTGCCCCAAGCACAGGTGGTGTGTTGCAGCTGACAAATTAGCATTACTTCTTGTTCTGTGTAGAGCAATGTTTAACATCTTAATGACACAGAGGTACATGTTCATGCTCAGAGGGGTACAAAATGGGCTTTTAGGATCACAGGACTTGACAGCACCAGTGTACAGTTGGTTTGGTTTAATTCAGAGTCCTGCAGCTAAGACAGAGTTCAGTAAGAGGGTCAATGACCATGATCAAGAAAAGGAAAAATCTTATAAAAGGAAGAAAATCTATTTGTATTCATGTTGGTTTCATGTAGTTTTTGATATATTTTTGAGCCATTTTCAAGAAAAGCTTCAGTTTAATGAATGTGGTGCAACTATTAACTAAAAGTACATTTGTAAAATGTAATAAATATACAAAGGGGCTAAAGGCACAGCTTAAGAAAAATGTGCTTTTCACTACTGCCATAGTGCATGATTGCAGAAAAGAAAAGTTTTTATTGAACATTGGAGCAAGAGAATTTGTATGAGAATAAATGGGGTACCCCATACATGAGTTAAAAGGCACAAAGTATTTACACAATAAAATGTCATATGATCATTTTAAAAATACAGAAACAAAATTATATATATATATACTGTATATATATATATATATATATATATATATATATATATATATATATATATATATAATACAATTCTGAAAGCATCAAATGGGATCCCACAATAATTTAATACAGATTTACAGTGGTAACAGATAAATAAAATGATTATATGATTAATATCATATTTTTATATATGATGGTTTCATTATAAATATGGTGATTATCTCTATGGTGGACACCCAATTTATTTCTGTCAGTGCAGGCAGATCAATAATATTGTTGAATATTAAGTGTCCCCAACTAATCAAGCCAAAGGCGACAAAGGCGGTGGTGGCAAGGAACCAAAACTGCATCAGGTGACAGAATGGAGAAAAAAACCTTTTTCAAATGCTGTATACCTTAAAACCGGAAACCGGCCCATGCCTAGTCGGTAACCGAACTGTTTTGGTCTGTAAATATATCTAAATATAATATGCCCGTTGTAGCCTAAATGTTTATGCAATAAATTCTATGTTGAATCTGTCTATTTGACGTCTATGCCTATTTGATGTGTTTCACATTTAACACAATGTTGACTTTAAATGATCTTTTAGAGGTAATTTCTCAGCCAAATATGATGTGCAATTAATTAATAGGCACATCATGTAATTAATTAGATTAAACATTTTAATCGCTTGATATATACTGCATATATAAGCATTATGTTTTTGTGTAGTTACATCACATTACATTTTACAACTAGAATTAGTCATGCAAAGGTCAAATCAAGTGATATTTTAAGAGAGTTATTGGCCTTGACACACAGTCATGAGGGTCTGCAGGGGTCCTTTCTAATAGAAATTCATGTTTCTGTATACATGTAGTTGCACCACATGACTTATAAAATATTTTGCTTTTAATAAGGCTTTTTTTGTATGATATCAGGACAGTTGTATCACCCAATTTTGGTTTTAAAAGGGTCTTTTTAAAACAGAAATAAAAACATGCCTATCATAGAATAGATGTATGCATTCATGGTATTTGTGATTTTGTCATTTTAATGTATTTTGTAATAAATTAACTGATAGGACAGAAAATAAGTTTCACGCCATTGCTCTAAAAGCTGATTCAGGGAAAGATTCAGTGCTTCTAACAAAAGGGTCTTTCACATTCAAGTCATGTCTGCTGAGTTTTATACACTCATATTTTCCTTCAATTCAGACAGAGTGACTCTGCACCTGAGTGTGTGGAGGAATAGACTTGTTGAACAAATATTCCTTTTCTCCTGCTTGTGTTCCATGAGGAAGTTTCAGTTCTTTTGAAGCTCAGTTCTTTAGTTGTCAGCATATCCCTCCTCGACATGTTTGTTTGTGAGGTTGACTTGTCATGGGCACGCACAAACACACACACATAGACAAAAACGCTTCCCTTCGGGGTTTAATAACACTCCCATAGGGCAGGGCACTGGAGGTCAGGATGTGTGTGTTGCTGAGCAGTTCTGTCTTGTTGGGTTGTGTTTCTCTTATCTGACGGCTTATGCCCAGAGGGTCAGGGTGCATTGTCTGTACTTATAGGACTGACCCCTCTGATGAGAGAGCCAAGACGGGACGCACGCAATGGGACGTTCTTACAAACTTCATGACCTTAGCAGAGGCCAGCACATCATGTCTGTCATCTGCATTCACGTCCAGCTAGTAGAAGAGCAAGTGATTGAAAAAGTAATCAAAAGAAAATTCCAAAAGCTCCTGAAGCTATTTAGAAAATGATTGGTAGTACGTCTGTGTCTTATGACAGCCTCCTTCATTAGTGTAGCATGAGAACATACAATTAATGATAACATTTCAATTGGAAATTAAACAGATGTTCCTTCCAGCTGACCTGCCATTTTGTGTTAAATTATATTTTGACTATATGTAGTTCCTTAGTATGGTACTGTGAGCAATGGTTACCTGAGTTGTCTTTCATTTGACCGACATATGCTGGAGAACACACTTCAGACTGGCAATAATGCTGAAGGAATAGGATATGCAATGCAATTGAATTCTGCTCAGAGTAAATCCTGTTCTCAAGATATTGTGGAAAAAATGACTGATGCTTCAGTACTGCTCAATATGATAAACTGTAAAATCTGAATATCACTACACGCCAGATCTGTTGGAAATGATGAAAGTTGTTGTCAGTTTTAAACACGTATAAACTGTAATAAATAAGAAGAGTGTAGATTGAAGGCAATCTCTAACAAAGACATTTCTAGCATAGGCCTACATAACATCATTATCATCATCACAATTTAACTTGGCATGTGCTAGAACATTTCTGGAACTGGAGAGATTTCAGAATCGCATTCTCAATATCTCAATTTTAATCCATCTATGCATTTATGTATATACACGTAGTTATTAGAGTTTCCAGCAAATCGATTTGATTTAAAATTCTTTTATAGGGGATTATAGGATCCCCAATGTATTTTAGCCAAGACCGAGAAGGACGATTTATTACACCAAAAGTAACTTAAGAGGAAAATCATTTTATAATAAGCAATATAGGCTACTTGGAACACAACAAATAATTCAAGATAATGATAATGATGATGAAGTTTAAAGAATCAATTTTGTGCTAATTGTTTTTCTGAATTAAAAAAATTTTACACAAAGAAATTAATATTACGCTTGAAAATGTATGTTCATGGTTAAATTAATGTTCAGGTTAAACATTCACATGATATAAAGATAATCTATTTTACATCAGTGGGTCCCTATATGGGGGTAGACATATTGACTAGCCAAATATTACAACTTTTACCCAGGAAACCCTACTGTTATTGGACACTTGTGGAATAAATTTTATGTCACTGACTGTGAATAGTGCATTTCTACAATGGAAGTTAGTGTGATTCTGCATCCAGGTCAGCATAAAGTACAAGATAACCATTGGCATCAATAAATTACTGAGTGCACTGCACATTAAATTCACTTGTTTATGGAAGCTTGTTTCCGTCACGGAATAAAATAATTCAAAAGATTTATGTGACTTTTTGTCTCACAATTCAGACTTTATAGATAAACTCGCAATTGCGAAGATGCAAGATATAAATTTGCAGTTTCTCACAATTGATAATTTATGTCTCACAATTCTTATTTTTTTCTCAGAATTGCAAGAAAAAAGTCAGATGCGATATATAAATTTGCAGTGACTTTTTAATCTCACAATTGCGAGTTTATATCTCACGTTTCTGACTTTTTTCTCATAATTGAGAGTTTATATCCTGTAATTCTAAAAAAAAAAAAAAAAAAAAACTGAATTGTGAGATAAATAGTCACAATTATCTTAAAAAAAAAAATTCAGTGGCGGAAACAAGCTTCCATAAAGTATTTGTTTCACTATTGAAGGCCATTGCATTGAAATGGTTTACCAACTAAATCAATGGTCTGTACTCACCTACATGTACTTTATACCGTTATTGGTGGTATATTGGTAAAACAAATTAATCGTTATACCCCGAGTTATTATTTGCATCACTGCAAAGACATTTCCCAAATGCATTAGATCGAATTGTATAACAATTCAGTTTCTTGTCCTTCCTTGTCAAGTTGTTCAACCATCCATACCTCTAAATGACACCATCTTTCAAGATGTGACATTGTAGTGTCCTGGGGAGGTACGTGGCCTTGCTCTGCATCATAGACCATCTCCGATCCAGAGCACACATACACACTCATCAGGAGAAAGGAATTACAAACGGGACTGACTATGCCCTGATGTAATTCCTGCTCTTTTTGGTGGTTAGGTAGACAGCGTAGCCAAGCGGGAGTCAGTGACCTTCTGACATTCATGCACTTGGAAAAACAGCATGGAAACTGCTGAGCTGTAAATGCAGTATGCTTCTGCACAAGTAGGCCCATCATTTCCTGCATGTTGTCTATGGCTCCCACTCTAAAAAATGCTGGGTTGTTTTAACCCAATTTTGGGTCAAATATGGACAAACCCAACCGTTGCGTTAAATTTTTACATTGCATTTTTAATCCAACATTTGGGTTTTTCCATATTTGACCCAAAATTGGGTTAAAACAACCCAGCATTTTTCAAATATATAAATAGTCTATCAACTTCTAGCATTTGCCCCGCATCCTGTCTCATTGTACAGCCATCTCAGTTTCTCCTCTTGCTGAGCAAGGAAATCTTCATTGTTTTGATCATTCTGCTCTGAATGTTTATCTTGGTGGGTTTCCTGTGCTTTAATTGGCATGTCATGCTGCCCCCGGAGAGCAGGCTGAGAAACTGCAGTCTAGGCCTCTGGAATTAGCCAGCGCTTCCTGTTTCTCTGTGGGATAGATACACTGTTGTTAGTATAAACTGAGACTAATGTGTTTTTTTATTATTATTTATAGTACTGCTGCGGTGGGTACGAGAGCATCTATGGTTTTTCCTCAAGAGAGCTTTTTATTTGCTGTTCTGCTAACCAAACATTTCATGCAGATTTGCTTGTGGAAGACCATCACAGGGGCCTACTGCAAATCTGTTTCATGATAACCAATCACCTGCCATGAGTTTTGTATTGAAATTGTTTTTGATTCTTCCTATTGAAAGTGCCAGATGTGTTAACAATAATTAAAACTACAAAAGAACAAAGTAATAACTCTAGATTAACCAACCCACAAATAAGAAATGCACTAAATTAAATCATTGATGTATTAGAATGAATGTATTGTATTTTATCTTGATTGCTTGAATGCAGTCTCTGCCAAAATGTATCTGCAAACTTTACATATTTATTCAAATAAGACTCCTTCCTTCTCCACTCTAGAGTTACAGACAGACAGATGAGGCCTAGCAAGATGATTGACTTCCCCCTTGTTGTTCTGTGCACAAATGGAGGATGAGTTTTTCTTTCCTTTCCATTCTCCCACCCTCTACCAGCCTCTGTATAGCTATAAAGCTGTCTTAGTTTGGGGGGGCGGAAATGTTAATGTTGCCATGGAAACCTGAGCTAAAATCTATTTTACGGTACTTGCACCAGAGTTAAGTGTGTGTATGTGAGGGAGATTGAGAGAGGAAGCCAGACTTGCTTTATTTATTTATTGTTCATTTTTGCTCAGTAACTAGATGATATGTGTTAGATGATGCTGCATGCATAGGCAGAGTTACTTTTGTGCAGAGGTCTTTTCACTGTAGGAGTCAGTGAATGTTAGTAAAGGCATAAGCTTGATGAGCTTTTGATGTGGCTTGATTTGATTAAATAGTGGTATGTTAATAAAAACATGAGAATATAAGTCTTGTTTTTTTGTTTAGTGCAATGGTGATAAAATATCAAATGGAAATTAAGCATGAATTTACATTTGAAAAAAAGAGAGTGCAACTCCTTGCATGGGAAAAGTTGGGTTGTGAGGCGGCAGAAGAGTGATATATTCTGTGTTCAAAATTAACTTCTTGCCATCTGCCAACACCTAGTGAATTTAGAAAACTATAGAATTATTTAATTATTAAATTACTGTATATTTGTGGCATACTAAAACAATAAAATTGTTTCAGCTTAAAACAACTGATTGTACTGCCTTCAAATTTTAAGTTTAGTCAACTCAAATATCCAAGTTGTCACTTAGTACAACTTCACATTTCAAGTTGACTAAACTTAACATTTTAAGGCAGCATGAACACTTACTTTTTTTTTTTTTTTTTACAGTGTACAGTGAAGGTGATCTTGTCACTCATGGCATCAAATATTGGCCAGTCTCTGTGAAATTCCGTCTGTCATAATAACAATTATATACCCGTGTTGGTGGCTTAAGTAGTAGTAGCCTTTATTGTCACTTAGTCACAAGTACCAGCGAAATTACAGCTAAGCAAGCTGTAATTTAGACCATTAGTCTCTTAAAGCAACAACATGGAACTTTTCCTCTGCGGTCGCCCTACAGGTTGGAAGCGGAATTGTCCATTACCGCTGTCGTAAAATGATTTACGGTTACTGTATATGAAGCATGCAGGTTTTTTTCATATGGGCAATGACAATATTATTAATCTTCCCCCTTTCATAATTTATACATGTTTAGTAGACTAAACATTTTAACTCCAACATTTGCGATTTGCATGTCGATTGCAATGCTCAAATCTGAACGAGAATGATAGCGATAGCATCCTAACCATCTAAAACTACCATGTTAGTGTTTACTAGCTACCAGATTGATAATTCGCTCATCTACTAGCTGATTCATGAAGATAAATGGAGGACCAGATAGTTTCCGTAACGTAGCCAGGCAGACAACAGATTAGAAAAACTAAAGATAGTATGCAAGCAATTTACAGTTACTTACTAGTTCAACAGCATGACGGCCAAGTCAGCATCGGTCTGGTAACTCTCCTCCTCCATAAGCTAACGCCAGCGAGCAAACGCTCGACCAATATTGATCCTCGTCCTGCCTTTCAGTTTATCACTCTCCCTTTTCCTCTTCCGACTCTACTCCGACAAAACCTTGGACTTCTTACGTTTCGCTGCTGCTTCAGCCATGACGAAAACAGACGTACGAAAACAAACGCGCTGGTTGGCCACATTTGAGGAAGTGGTGGGCAAAGTGACGTATGCCGTAAAGCAGTCGAATTTTGTAGTTCTTTTTGAGCTCTGGTTACTACCCGCACCCCGAAGTTACATAGTGCCAGTAAAAGCGATACAGACCCCGTCAGGCTCTGGCAGACGTCTCATTCAACCTATTGTAAGTCGATGTACTATCACAAGGGTCTTGGAAATATATTATGAAGGTTGAAAAGTTACATGTTGTTACTTTAAAGCAAGCAATGTCACAAATGTGTTACAACATGCAATTCTATGGAAAAGCTTAGCTGTTAGAAGATGTGCAGGATGCGACGGTCACTGTATGAGCTCATCTCTTTATGAGCAAACAGGATGTCTGTGTCCTGAAAGATCAGAGTTGGAGAACTGTGCATATATAAACACACACCAATCATTATTTGATAGTCACTTTAGTAGAGAGCTTGTAGGTCTTACATTTGATTCACTCATGTCACTTATGTCAGGTACAAAAACGGCAAGGGAACTATATCGTTATTGGCACTGAAAGTGCATTACATAATAGCTCCTAATAAAGCTACCAGTCAAATGTTAAGTAAATTCAAGTCAGATTAAAAAAAAAAGAAAAGAAAAAAAAAAGAAAATACTATATATATTTATTTAATCTGACTTGAATTTACTTAACATTTGACTGGTATATATATATATATACGAAAGTTATGTTTACACAGAACTTTTTAATGAGCTGAAGGGACATAAATAATTTTGCAGAGTAATCACAATCGAGGGAAACAGTATCACATGCAGATTTGTTGTCATAAGAAAAATATAGGAAAAAAACATAAGGGTTCTCATGGCAACAGCCAAGTTTAAGGCACAGAATGAAAAAGCTAGATTTCTAAACCCTTCTACCCACAGCAGTAATTCATTTTCTTCAATTTATTCACACACTCATTCCACAACATTAAAACATTTTCAGCACTGGCCACTGCCCTCTGGCACTTTCTTAAACCCGCCTATATGACGCAGATCTTTTCCCCCTCCATCACTCACACTCCGTCTCTCTTGCTGTGTTTTCTCGCTCAGTTACCTGTATTGTTTATAGTGATTCCATATTCATTGCAGTGCGGTGACAAACGACTCGGCTCATGATATCTCTGCCACTCCCTCAGGCTATCCTGCATGCAACATGTGGAGCACTTAAGTGCTTTCCTGCTCCTTACTGCCTGAGAGAGGGCTGGATCCCCAAGCACAGCTCATCACGGCAGCTGCTGCCCTCTTTCCACGTAAAGTTTGACAAGTTTCTCCCTGTCGCTTAAATAATGCAAACTCTCTTGCTTCGGCTTAGCACAGTTAACCACAGTGACACTGTGTGTGTGATTTGTGACTGCTTTTTGTTCTGTATGTTTCTGTAAGAATTACACAATTGGCTGATTTGTGTACCAACGATAATTGTACACTTTTAATTCTAATTCTAATTCTAACCGGTAATAAGAGGATTTTTATCATAGAAACGTGTTAAAATCTCCAATTTTACGTCTTTCCTTATGGTTCAGTAATGCGTTAATATGGGCGCTCAAAAATGCAACCTATTTCACTTCTGTAATCAGAAACAGAATACTCGACAAAAAATAATGTAGGGTGAGATTTGATTTTGTTTTCCAGGAATTGATTGGACCATGAAAGGGGTGTTACAAATCAGAATGAAGCCCGGTAGTTGGAGTAAGGGGGATTTATTATATCAGCCTAAAGTGAAAGTCATTTTAGAGGTGGAGAATCTGAAGATAAAAGATTATGAATCATTTCAAATATCTAAAATATTATTCATGTTAATCTACCCCTGTGCAATGCAATCGTTGTTTGCAAAGCCTGCAAGGAAATCATATATTTTATTAAATGACTCCTCTTCTGGTGAATGTGTAATAAGCTTATACTGTAACTGATGAGAACAAAACAGAATTTTAATTTACAATTATTTGTTTGACAAATGATTCTCCGTAAAAGTGTCACGATCATGTCAGCCCTATTTAACAACTTAATTATTCACCTATTTTAAATGAGTTTCTACCTTTGACTTTTAAACACAGCTGGAGTCCTTTTTCCTTAAATCTTTATATTCTTGTTTAGTTCTTGTCTCATAACATTCGTTCTCTCTTTGGTGACATTGCACTTTACATCTTGCTTGTATCTCCCACCACCTACCTGCCCTGATTTCATTTAGATGAGGCTTGAAAAATGGCAGTAGACTGCTGTGCTCATTGTGAGCTTGTGAGGGAGATTTGTCTCACTCTAGAAATACTCGTATGCTTCAAATACCGTGTAGATGAACAGGCTTTATCTAAAGTGGATTGTCCAGACAGTAAAGCTAATGCTTGAGATTTTGAAGCAAGACATTTCATAAAATTGTGTTGACATACTGTAAAAGTGACATTGCTGCTAGATAATAAGTTAAAGGCAGTCTACATCTATATTGATATAGCCTTATGGAATAGCAGAGTTTTGTCTCTTTAATTGCTAAAATGATGTTCATTCTTTAAGGATTCTTCTCTTTCTTTCATAAGAAATGTGTAAATTCCTTTTATTTGTTTTACCGTTCTCTGTAGCCGCAATATATGCAGCTACATGTGATCCAACCACCGTTGCTTTATTCATTTTTATTAGCCTGACTGCTAATGTAAATGGCATCTTGAGCCCTGAGAGTATTCATTCATCTGTCACAAATTGCAGTAACCAAACACGAAATGCATAACGCTATGCCTCAGTGGATACGACAGAACTGAGTATTCCTGCAACAGATAGTGTCAGGTAAAGCATTATTGATTCGTGCATACGTACGTGTGTTTATGTGCATGCTTGTGTGTGTGTGTGTGTGTGTGTGTATGTGAATTTGTGTTTGTGTTTGGAGGAGGCAGAGAAAGCATTTTAAGTCCAACAACTGTGCAGCTTAGACACTGACAGCTGAATCATAGGCTGCTAGGGCAGAAGGAGAAAAATCAATGGCTTTTAAATTCACTTTGTAAGGTAATATCAAAGGCTGTGACTGTTGAATCGCAAATAAGTACATGGCTGCTGTGTGCAGGTGTTATGCAGGGGCCTGATGAAGGGAATGAAGTGTTATGCAGAGGGTGTCTTCAGCAGGCATTGGGCAACAGCATGATGAAGATGCCTGACGCTGATAAAAACTCTTTCAAGACCTCCCACTCACCTTCACTCAATGCTGAAAAATGTCTCTCAGCTGCAACAGCTTGAAATCGCAAGCTGACAATCCATTAGCATACATTATTATGGTTTCATTGGTTTTGAATACCAATATGTTGCAATTGATGAATGATGGACAGTTGATGGACTCATTGTTGGTGCAAATTTCATCACTCAAATTTTAATATTTTTTAATTAAGTATTATTTATCATTGTTATTTTTTGTTTTAATTTATTATTATTATTAAATGGTATGCATTTGAGGCAGAACTATCTGTGTGTTTAAGGGGTGGACTTTTTAGCAAATCTGTTTTAGTACAGTCATTATTTTTTCAATTCCGTTAGGTGATGCTAGTGGTGCAGAAATTACACATTTCCCTTTTAAAGGCAGGTTTTGGACTGATTACGTATGGAAATGATTATAGAAAGTTGGGTGTTGGCATTGTCTTTTCTGTTTGTGACATTCTGTTGTGTTCTGCAGTCTGTCTGCTTTTAACATCAACCAGCTTAATATCCAGCTCGTTGATTTAAAAAAAAAAAAAACACACAAAAAAACCCCACACATCTAGCTGTTTGAGGTGGGCTGTATTTAAAGATGTGGCCTTGAAGTATTTAACCTTAAGTTCAAACCCCAATTTCACGTTCCATTAGCTATAATCACTTTGTGCTTGAGCAAGGCACTTAATGGGATAGTTCACCCAAAATTTATAATCGTGTCAATATCTCCACATTCATTTTTTATTTGAAAGTGTATGAATTCTTTTCAGTTAAACACAAAAGTATTTATTTAGCAAAATGTCCATTAGGTTCCAGAAATAAAATAAAAATACCCCGTACGACTTGCACCATATTTTCAGTATTCTAAGTCTTTTAAATCAATACAATAGCTTTTTTTTGTGAGAGACAGGCCCTAAATTAAGTTATTCACGAAAAGGCTCACATTTTGCAGCTTATGTACTTATGTGCATTGTATTTTAAATTGCTTTGGAAAGAAATCATAAAATGAATGATCATTAACATGTTTGTCAACAGGCACCTATAACTTACCAACATATTAGGGCAGCAGCAGTACAGGGCATATTCAATGTATAGCGGTCTGTGACATTGTGTTAGTCTTACATTGTACCACCACATGCTGGAAGGCCAGACGTGTTTCTCATGGCTGTACAGCGAGACATAATTGGCATTAGGCAGAGCCCGTCTGAGGCATTAGATCTGTCTTCCTCTAATAGGGATGAAGGTCATTGGCAGCATAAATCTAGCGCATGAAAAGAGATGAAAACGGGCACGGGATGACTGCTGAAATAATTTCTGTTTCAGATACGTCTGTGTGATTGATGAGGTTGAAAGCAAACAATAAATCTTCTCTCAGGTGAAGAGAAGCAGCAAGGCAGCTGGCACACTTGTGTCCCTCCTTTAGATCACTCACGATCCATTTATGCTCTGAATGATCAGACGTATTGGCATTCGAATCTATCAAAGATAGAGAGAGGTGTGAATCAAGAGCAGACACTCTTGGCTTCATGATCTCTGTCAGCATCTGCATGTTAATTGGTTAATGGATCGATTGGTAATGATTATAGTCCGAAAGAGACACTATGTAATTGCTGTCTCATAGATCACTGATCACTTATATTGGTCTTCCTTACATACATGTTATGTAATCCTTATATGTACATCCTTATATACAATGTTACATTGACACCAAAGTCTAAGCACAGCAGCACCACTCATGTTGACTCACAAAGCTCTGACCTATCCTGGATGAAGATCAGTTACATGATCACATGTGTTACGTGGAAGTGTGTTTTATTCTTAGTTATTCTTTAGGCAAGAGAAAATTAGACTTAAAGTTCTGGACATACTATCGTTCAAAAGTTTGGGGTGAGTTCAAAAGAGAGAGAGATTATTTTTTCAACAAGGACACATATATTATAAGTGACAGTAAAGACTTTTACATTGTTAAAAAAGAACCATTTCAAATAAAAGCTGATTTTTGAACTTTCTATTCATCATAGAATCCTGATTTCCCCCCCCTCCCCCCCCAGTATTCACAAAAATATTGATCAGCACAACCATTATCAACATTGAAAATAAGAGCCGCAAATCAGCATATTAGAATGGATTCTGAATGATCATGTGACACTGAAGACTGCTGAAAATTCAGCTTTGCCATCAGAGGAATACATTATATTTTAAAACAATTAAAATAGAATTGTAATAAAAAATGTAATAATATTTCACAGTATTTCTATTTTACTGTATTTTTGAAAAACATTAAAATGGCATATTGACCCCAAACTTCTGAATGGTTTTTGTATATAAAATATTATATATTTTCTGATATAGGTAAATGTACTTTTTCATAAACTGAGGTGAATGCAAACCACTTACCAGGTTACATACTAAATGAAAACAGCTTAATTGTGTCTTCAAGTTTTTTATTCAGGTGTTTGAAGTCGAGTCCGATGCCAAGAGAGAATGCTGAATTAACTGAAGCTTGATGATTTAATTGAAACATCATTTTAGGAATTAGTCAGAGAGTGACGTCCTTATTTGGACATGCAACTCTCAAGTGTTTATGTAAATTTCATGCACACATCTGTTTGTACATTTTAACGTTTTGTTGCTAGAGGGAGAGTGTACAATTAAATCTGTTAGACTTTATCCATTTTTACTATTCCCCTAATTTAAATCTATTAATAAACACTGCCTCAGAGCAACACCACTGACAGGCCTTTTTTCACGTCATTCTGAACATTGCCCTTTTTAGTCACCATTCTGTTACAATAATGTGTTTGTTAACACTGCCTGAAGCATCAGCTAAAAATGGAGTTTAATAACCCTGTACGAACTAAAACGTCCGTACACTGTCGCAAAATTGGTTGCTCGTCCACTGGGGGAATGCAATGCACTATTTAGTTTTCTTGAAATGATGTTGCTGTTAGTATACTGGTAAAAAACCTTTAACAACAGCTATGTACAGTATATACTCAGTTTGATTTGTGCTTTAGCGTGGAAGAGACACAATATATAATTGTGTTTGTGGTCCTTAATCTCATTAAACTTTTTAATCATTTATTTCTTTTCTTTTTTTAAGCAAAATTTAGTCACACTTTAGTTTAGGGTCCAGTTCTTACTATTAACTATGACTTTTGCCTCAATAAATCCTAATTACTGCTTATGAATAGTTAGTAAGGTAGTTGTTCAGTTTAGGTATTGGGTATAGGATTAGGGATGTAGAATATGGTCATGCAGAATAAAATGTGATGCTTTTTATGCATTAATATGTGCTGCTTTATAAGTACTAATAAACAGCCAATATCCTAGGAATATGGATGCTAATAAGCAACTAGTTAATAGCGAGAATTGAACCCTAAACTATAGTGTTACCTACATTTTTTTGCTACATTTTTGTTCTTCCCATTTTCAAGTCAGGTGTTTGCCTGACATGACAAGTGGTGTATGTGCGTTCCAGTCTTATTTCTACCCTGGACACTTAATATTCAAGGTCACACTTCACTGTGCAACTAAATTAGTGAAGGGTTTTTAAAAGCTTAATACAAAGTATTGTGTCACATTACAGGTAGTACAGCGTATATTCAGTGTACATGTGTCGTATTTTAGCTCTCCAATTATTAATCCACTTCATCCAAGTTTATAGAATTAGAGATGTTTGTGATGGATGAATCAAGAAAACGATCTCTAATTGTAAATGATTTGCTGTCAAACTCGAGGCTGTCTGTAGACACAATGAAACTTCCTCTGATTAAAATTCAATAATTGCTCGACAGGGCATAGCACCTCACGTTGCCGTCTTCATTGTCTCACAGAGGCCCCTGATGTAACCCTGATCGATTCTCATTCTTATGTTCTTGATCAGAGGCATTCCGTACAGAGAGAGGCATTCTGTCTAGATGCCTTAGTCGTATGTGGTTGTGTTTGTGCCTTGTTTTGAGGGGGGCGGAGGACGTCTTTGCTTTAATGATGTTCCATAGCCCCCGCCACAGTGAGCGGGATGCCGCTAATTCGCACTGACGGTCTGTCATAGAGTCAGATGACTCAGAGGCACATCAGGCACATGTGCCTCCATTGTGCACACCCCCACCCCCACCCCCCAATAAATCAGAATGCCAAGGGTTTCAGTGCTACACTTTGTCACATACTTACTACATGCTCTGCCTGCTACAGGGACGGCAGCCAAGAGGGAAAGAGGGATAAGAAGAGAGAGAGTCAGAGAGAACGAAACAGAAAAACAACAGCAGCTATGTAGGCATTCAGGCAAGCCAAAGAGCGATGCATTGCTCATTGCTCAGGATAGATCTGCAGTAAATGATGTGAATTTCTGCTGTGGACATTTTGTTTTTGATTTAATGTGTATGATGGTCATATCAGGAATTGAGTTATTAAAAAAAAATATATAGAAAAACCTACAGGTTCTCTTGTGTTAATTTTTTGTTATGGCCGGATTTATGTTTATAATATACTGTATGTAGGCTTAGTAGTATAACACAAGCAAGATTGCTGTTGTTTCTGAGTATCATAATAGTTGTGTTGATATTGGCTGTGTTGACGTTCAGACCAACAGCACAGTTGTGAGTGTGATCTAGCTTTTGTAGGCTGCAGCAGTCCAATAAACCCATATTTTTTTTTGGAGTACCTTAATTTTATATACAGAATACTATCAGTTACTTTGTATATTTTTGCTTTGCCCACAAAAGCCACTGTAAAATTAATCATGCAACAGTTTTGTGGCGTTTCTAGGAATCATTCACATCTGAAATCGCATACACTTATGAGTAGGTTCTTATATGAAAAAGTACTTTGCGAGCGCTAAAAAAGTCAGGACGTAGTACATTCGCCATGTTGTCATTATCATTTGACTTACCAGTGTCAGTTACATTGCATTGCTGCCATACACAAATCCTTTTTTGTGGCCTCATGGGACAGTGAAGTGTTCATCGAAATGCACACTTCAGATTCTCTCTCTCCGAAAGTATAGGTCATTGGGGTACTTTTTGCCTACTCTTTTATCAGTACTGTAAATTCTGACAGACTTCTTTTGTCACATACAGTTTTTTTCACCTACTATATAGTAGAGAAAAATGCCATTTCAGATGCAGCCAGTCACTTGATTCATTTTTGAACGAATCAGTGATTTTGAACAGTTGGTCAATGAATGATTCTTCACCTGTCGCCACCTACTGGCATATTGATGAAATCTGCAGATAGAAAACATAAAGAAGAAATAAATAGGAAAACCTGAAAAATCCCCATCACTAATACACAGGCTGAGTGTAACAAACAATGAAAAGTCACAGTTCTGTTGGACTATATCAACACTCTTGGAACGCTGCTTATTCTATCAAATTGGTGGACAACAAGTGTGCAAATAATTATTAAATAAATAATTATTTCATTTTGTATACAAAAAGGAAGAGTGACGTGTGTATATGAAATATCATTATTGTTAAAATGACTAATTTTGATTATTATCCTGAAACTAAAAGTATGAGTTCTCTCCTCGTTGATCCCAGCTGTACTGTAAATCTGAGCAGTGCTGCTTCAACCTCGCCAGAGTTCATGGGATTTGTGGTTGTTGTTGGATCCCTGTTCACAACACACACAAAAAGTCTGTGCAGGAGAGCTAAAATTAGCTACGGAATGAAATGTCTCAGAAAAAGGAAAATTGGACTCAATTACTGGACAATTCCTTATTCAGTCATGTTTTGACCTCTCCTGTGCCAGGAAAATATGAACGTCGTTTAGTAGAGAGAGGAAAAAGAGGAGAGTATGCAAAGAGAGGGAGAGGGAGAGGGAGAATATATTTGTTAGTCAGGGGCTCTGAGGGTACGCTTGTTTCCAGTGGCACAAATCAACTCAAAATATTACGCTTTGATTAGACCATATGCTTGGCTGTTTTTATACGTTTGACTTGTCAGCATAGAAATAGATCTCACACATTTGATGGCTTGCCAGCCCAACAGTGTGCCAGTGTTTATTTATTACTTTAATGTTTATTAAGAATTCAGATGTAAGAGGAGAATTAGAAAAAACAAACAGGCATTTCAAGTAGCTTAGACTTCCTAGTTGAAGTTTGCCATAATAAATAAAGCAATCATGCACAATTACAGCATTTACAGTATCTACTCAACTACACAAAACTGTAATTATATTCAGTTCTTTTAAAGATTTAAATTCTATATAGATAATTAAAATGATTAAAATACATTGTGTAAAAAAATATATTTTACATTTGTGTTTGAAAGATTTTTTTCTGCTTACAAAGGCTGCATTTATTAAATACAGTGAAAACAGAAATATTAAGACATTTTATTACAATTTAAAATATTACAATTTACAATTAAAAAAAAAATATTTTGAATTTTGTTTTTTATTAATATATTTTAAAATGTAAGTGATGGCAAAGCTTAATTTTCAGCATCATTACTCCAGTCTTCAGGGTCACCTGATCCTTCAGAAATCATTCTAATATGCTGATTTGGTGCTTAAGAAACATTTCTTATTATTATCAATGTTGAAGTTTAAAAGAACAGCATTTATTTGAAACAAAAAAAAACTTTTGTTAAATTATAATTATCTTTACACATAATTGGACAACAATTGGCTGTCATTCTGCCTAACATCTCCTTTATAGTGTTATAGATTTATAACATACTTTTATTTTCAGTGTTTTTCCATTTATGTGTTTATAATGTGCACAAGTTTGCTTTTGTGTCGAGCAGAATATGCATGGTATTACCTAAGGCGAATATCCAACAGCATGTTTGTGTCCTTGAAGGGCACTGCTGGAAGGGGACACTACTGGGTTGTTCCAAAAATAAAATGCTGTTCTTTTGAACTTTCTGTTGATCAACGAATCCTGGAAAAAAAATTAAGCAGTTTATTTTCAACTTTTTTCAACATTGATAAGAATAAACATGTTTCTTGAGCACCAATTCAGCATATTGATTTCTGAAGGATCATGTGACTGCACTGAAGACTGGAGTAATGATGCTGAAAATTCAGCTTTGCCATCACAGGAATAAAATACTGGTACATTTTTAAATATATTAAAACAATTAAAAAAACAGTAAATTTTAAATTGTAATATTTCACAATATTGTTTTTTTTTATGTATTTTTGAAAACATAAAAATACTGCATAAAATGCATAAAATACTTATTTCAAAAACATAAAAAAATTATAATAATTTGATCCAAACTTTTGATCCAGTTTCAGTTTGATATAAATGTATATATTTTGAGCCAATTCAATATATCATTGTGCCACATATGAGACAATAATCCCTGAGAGTGCTCACTTCAAGTGCCCTTTGGATTGAGTTGGGCACTTTTGAATTAATTCACCTTTAATCTCATTAGCTTGTTGTTATTGTTGTTGTTGAGCAATGGTAAAGAACTGTATGGTCTTTATAGGTGAAGGTTGTCTGGGTTAATGTGCCAGACAGGACAATTTTCTGTGTCACTTGACACTGCGCTAACTTGTCACTGTAAATACTGACTCCGTAATGACGCTGAGGAAACTCTTACTTTAATTTGCTTCTCTGCCAGGTGAAGGACCTAGAACAAAATATGATAGTTGACCATTTAAATGGTAAAAGTCAGTAATCAAAAACTTTTGTTGTTTCCTTTCTGTTACAGTGTTGTGAGTCTTGTCTATGAGAGACTTTTCCGTCAGCCTTTGGACTCCTACAGAGGGGAACAGCCATGACTGACAGTCACTGGACAGCAAGTGGACAGGACGGACCCGTTGACACAGGTGTCACTGAAGCCACTGCTGGACATCAGATAGACACTGGACATCAGACACTGCAGCATTAAGACAGGAAGTCCATCATCAAGCCAGGTGTCAAACTGTTTAAGATCCGCCCCAATAAATGCCTTAAAGACACAGTACACTACATCTACACTACATGTAGAGGAACCTGCAGCAGGAGACTTCTATATAAAAAAGCTTGACATGTTTTCATTTTTCTCTTTATGAGTGAATCAGTGTCTTGCAAGAACAGATGTGAATATTTTCTTATAATAGAGAAATATTTGTTTGGGTGTAATACTGCCACTTTTTTTTTTTTTTTTTTTGTGGTAGGCCTGGTGAAAGCTGTTAAATATAAGTGAAGGGAAAGTCTACTGTCTGTCTGTGGCAGCCTCTTCCATCTAGTTTTATCTCTTTTCATTTCCTAAACCAAAAGACTGCCAGCTGAAATGGAGAAATTCAGCGGCAGTGCTCAATGATGTCAGTCTGGACGGGTCACAAATTTACAGTATGAATGCAGGGTCAAATCACATTTCCCTCAGCACCAGACTCATTGCTTTTGCTCAAATTTTCAATGATCAAGAACAGTCTGCTTTTAGGTTAGAGTATCTGTGTCTGTGTCATCAAAACCCTAAATATTTTTAAAGGGATAGTTGGCCCAAAGATCCTGGAAATGCTGTATTGATTTACTTACCCATATCATGTTATTCCAAACCTGTATGACTTTATTTTTTCTGCAAAATACCGTAGTGTTTTTTATCCATACAATGCAAGTCAATAGCTACGTTTACATGCACCCAAATAATCTATTTGCAGAACATGATTTCACCAAGTACAACATGTTCCTGGATCAACATCTTTGTTGATCCTGGAACAACATTCCAATCAACAAATCAGATTTGAGGGATAAGTTCACAGTTTATTTCAAGCTTAGGCTTACAACTAGGGTGAGGTGCTTCTACATCAGTGTTATTCACCTGTCATTTCCCTCTGATTTTAGGGATAACTTATGGGTAGGGGTTAGGTTTAAGGGTAAGGATATGGTTAGGATAACATTTTTTCCAGAATATGTTGATCCAGGAGCACGTCTAACTCGGAAAAATCAGGACATGCAGTCCATTTATTGTCAGATTGAAGGCTCAGTCAGACTAAAACACGTACATTTAAACATTTTTATATTGATTTAAATTTCAATCAGATTGAATGGGATGGTGTAGACCTGAAGTAATTTGATTAACAGGAAAAAATGACTCATGGAAACGCTTGAATCCAACTATTTTCTCAATCGGATTCATAAATACCTTGCACATATGCGCAGTGCTGTCATATGTGCTATTTGCGTTTTACATCTTACGAACGTGCGTATGTTTAATTCTCACGTCTTACGAACTGGTCAGTGGATTTGCTAAAAAAGCTCTTGTGACATACATGTCAGCTTTCTTTTTTTGCTATATCATGAAGGCAAAAACTACCTTTATACTCGCGTAGCTCCAGTGATGTTATCGCAGTGGCTTTTGCTACTTAAAGGGATAGTTCACCCAAAAATGAAAATTCTGTCATCAGTTACTCACCCTCAAGTTGTTCTAAACCTGTATGAATTTCTTTCTTCTGCTGAACACAAAAGAAGATATTTTGAAGAATGTCGATAACCAAACAGTTGATAGTCTATGAAATACTATGAAGGTCTTTGGGGCCCATCCACTGTTTAGTTACCGACATTCTTCAAAACATCTTCTTTTGTATTCAGCAGAAGAAAGAAATTCATACAGGTTTGGAACAACTTCAGGGTCTATCCCTTTATCCCCGAATATGTCAATCGGATTGCAATGTTTAAGGTTCATATAAACGAAACATTCAGAATCTGAAATTTGAATGACGAAAATAAGTGCATGTAAACATACCTAATGTGGTCCACTGTTGTTTTGGACCCCACTAACTTTCATTGTATGAACAGAAACATTCTTTAAAATACCTTTTTTTGTGTTTTGCAGAAGAAAGAAAGTCATACAGGTTTGGAACGACATAAGGGTGAGTAAATCGTTTTTGGGTGAACTGTCCCTTTCACACCCAGTGGAGTAAAACAGTAATCAGTAATAGTTATCTGAATAATAGACCTATATGTTTGGTGGCCTTCATGGTCTCCAAGGTGCAGATAAATGATGAAGGTTGAATTGTGGGTGCCATCAGGTTTGGTGGACAGCTGGTTATTCATTTGAGATGGTGCATTACTGGACTGATGCCCAGAGCTCAGATGGTGAGCTGAGTCTGCATCCTCTTTAAATATCAGCGATGACCCACTACAGAGTTTGGCTAATAATTCTTGCCCATCCGTTTATCGCAACAGGAATAACACTGCTCTGCTGTTGTGGACTTGGAATTTTGGTATTGCAGTTCAATTCGCCTCTTTGCAATACCCACTATAAATAGTGCCCTCAAACAGAAGACTGCAAATTACAGTGCCACACATCGACAGCAAGACAATAAAGCCACATATAAACAGATCTGCAAGTCATATTCCAGGTTACACTCCCTCTCTCTCTGTTGGGAGACACAGCAACAGAAAGAGACGATACTCTCTCTCTGAAATGACTGCCCCACAATCCTCCCTGTCTCTGTCTCTCTTTTCATCTCCCACTCCTTTTTTGTTCTTTGTCTTTTGCTCTCCTTTCCTGCCTATCTGACATGCAACCAAGCATGCAGACTTATGCACACAGTTGTCTTCTCTTTCTCTGTCCCTCTCTATCTTTGTCTGTCTGTCTTTCCTGTCGGAACTATTCTGAATAGGCGACGTGTCAATTTTAGGATAAAAGTGGTCTGATCTTATAGAATTACAACACAAACTATTTCTAGAATGAACCAGCTGCTTCGTTGTCATGGAAATACATCCAAGTAATCTGTATGCAAAGTTATATGGAAGTGTACTATCTATTTTTTTAAATCTAGCCTTGAATATTATATAACCAAAGTCGAACCCTGAAAATCTATGTTCTATGTTTGGACCTCTTTTTATTTCTTGAAGAGATTTAGTCCTAGTACAAATAGATGCACATGAAACACGACGTATGTACATAAGCAGATGTCTATTTTATTGTGTCCTCAAGGTCACGTGTCAGATCTACTTTTTGACTGTTAGCCTTCTCGAGTCCCAGGCCCTATTTTTCTCGTTCTCTTAATTCTTAATGGTTTTGTGCACCTTGTGGAAGCAGATCCTGCTGGTTGCAGACTCTCTCTCAGCTCTCTCTCTCTTTTTCGCGTGTGTGTTAGTTAATTGACTGGACTCTCTAGCAGAGGACCACTTGCTGAGTGCTTTTCATAAACTGAAGCCGAGATCATCAGGTGGATCAGCGCCATGAAGCAACTAAACATGGAGCGTTGCGTCACGTCACATGTTGTAGATCTGCATGTGACTTTAATATGTAAATATGTGTTAGTGCTATTATGATGTCACCACGACACGTGCTCGATGCAGTGGATCGGAATGGTTTTACACTTCAGAACAAACAAATTCCTTAACATCCGCACAGCTAAGATGCGCACGGCTCTTTCATTACACACTGAGTCAACAGCCAAGAATTACCAGCCAACCGTGAGACTATGTTACCATGGAGATGCTCTGCCAGTGCTGACTGGTCAGCTGGCTTTGGAGGAAAAGGAAGCTTTTCCCTGTGAAAGAAGCAGAATTATGAGTTAGACCATATCAGCACATCCTCTCATTGAGTTGATCGATTATTTTGTTCATATTCAAACGGTGGCTGATTTACCGATTTACACAGGAATATGTAATGCAATGGAGAGATATCTAAAAGCTCAATTGTTTGTTCCACACACACACACACACACACACACACACACACACACACGATATTACCAGTCCGAATTTTGTTTGACTATT
Organism: Scardinius erythrophthalmus; assembly: GCF_964197995.2. NCBI lineage: Eukaryota > Metazoa > Chordata > Actinopteri > Cypriniformes > Leuciscidae > Scardinius > Scardinius erythrophthalmus. The sequence goes on from NC_138222.1 coordinate 42,249,150, forward strand.
AGGGTTGCACTGACAATAAAATTATACCAATAATTATTTTTACGTCATGGCTGATAGATGATATTAAGAAAGATTATATGCTATTTGATTTGAATACATTTTGAAATAAAACTAAAATAAATAGTTTTTAGCTGGTACAAGTGAATTTAGGCTATACAACATTATAATGTAAAGGAGATGAGATTGCTCAAGATGACATTGAACAGTGTTATTGAATTATTAGTATTTTAAAGTTAAATGATCTAAATGTAAAGGCGGAAATGAGCATGCACAAAATTATATTCAGTATCGACTGACATCTACAATATATATAAAGTAAAAAATCTCTAATATTGACTATCACTATTTGATTTCCAGCTACTGTGTGAGAGATACTGAGTCAAATTGAAGAGAATCTTTAGAAAAAATAGCAATCATAGAAAGAGAACTTTAGTACACCAATGTGATATTTGATGTAACGTATGAACAATAAAAAAATCTGTTGTGGCTTTCATTACAGCATGAAATATATTGTACTTTGTGTACAAGTGACTGTCTGCTCATTGTTAATGGACTTCAGTGAGCTTAGATATATATTTCAGAATCATGATTAAGCATTTTTTCACTTTTGTAAAGTGTCGTAATGGACAGAGTTACCAGTGTAACGCTTGGCTGCTCACACAGTAATGAAACCGCAGGAGAACACTGCTGACTGAAAAAGATCTCTTTCAATTACCAGATCAACTTACTTCTGGTGTCCATCATACAGCACTGTATACAGCTAAGTCACTAACCAAACACAGGCAATCACACGCCAAAAATATGAATCTAATATCGGATCATTTTGGTAATCACAGGTGTATTTCCGCTCTGATGAGAGGTGTGTTGGGTCAGCTTTTGTGCCCCCTAACAAGCATGCAGAGGGAGATGCGCTCGGTGAATCTGTGTTCGTTCGATGAAAAATCCGGACGGCAGGAAAGTGTATAGAATCCCCCCACCCCCTCCCCCCGCTCAAAGAAGTGAATAAATAATCAGATGTTCCTCTATTCATGTGAGTTTTGGATGGGCTTGCCATTTCTTTCTGCATGATGCTTTGGTTTTAAAAACTTGCATCCTGATTGACGATGTATTTGTGTTATTTATTTATTACTTTTTTTCTTTTTTCTTTTTTTCTTTTTGTATATCGGAGACCCTGTATCATTTCTTTCTTTCTTTCTGGTCCTTTTTTTGTGGGGGTTAATTCATCAATCTTCTGGATTTTTTCTACATGCATATCATTTTGTAGGCAGCAATATGAGATGTGATGGAAATGAAATTATGTGCAATGTTGAAAATTAAAAAAACAAAACATAATATATTAAATAAAAACGAAGAAGGTCATTTTTTATCTCTCTTCTGTGTGTGCATTTTTGAATGAATCTTCATTATATTAGCTCTCATCCTGCTCCACTTCTGAGATTGTGTGTGTATGCGACAGTCGATATAGTCGACAATCTTACAAGTCTCGCCATGTGTTTGTGCCGTCTCCAACTATGGCCTGTGACGAGGACAAAGAGTTTTGCCATTAAGGGACATTTTCTGATGCAAGGGCCCATGGACTTGTTTTTGACACCTGATCCTCCAGTCACTCATGTATGGCAGCGTTTAAATATTTAACATGGAAGCTGCATGGAGTAATTACTTGACTCTTGGATTTGCTCCAGACGCAGTAGCTGAACTCCCACTGAAGACAATGTGCCTGAGCTCACACCCTGCAAGCAAAATAGCACTGCGCAACGCTCCATCTAGGGTCACATGCATACGCTCAAATGCAGCGATGTAAACACAATAACACTTGAATGTTGATGTGGTCCTTCCCCTTTTACGCACATTCACTTGTCCACACCAGTGCACCAAAAATAAATGAGGTGTTAATTAGTCCCAGTCTTATCTCCTGCCATTGTCTGACTTCAGGGAAAAGTCACCAGTGGCTAGAAGACGAGAGTCAACAGGTACTAGGGTACAGGTGACCTTTCTACTTGAATTATAGATTATCCCACTCTCTGTGGGCTTCTTTATTTACTGTAAACTGCAGAAGCTGACATGGAAAGAGACAGATTTGTCTTTGTGTGTTTGCATTCCGCCTTGAAGGTCAGTGCCTGTGGACTCTGGGCTACGGACGCAGGGTGTAAATCAGCGCTGGGGTACTGATATTTATAGACTAGCGCCCATCAATGTTGTCTGTAAAACGGGGGTGAACTTGCCAGAGGACCCGGAACAATCTGTGAAGTCTACCCGTCTTTGCTTCCACTCCAGCTTGCTTCGTCACACTTACGTAACATTTTTGACGTGGAATGTCAGCTGTCACATTTGCATTAGCTGTGTCCGAACATGTTTGTTACCATTGGCTGGAACAATCAGGGTGCATACGCTCATTTATGTAGACTGGCTCGCCAATGTGCTAGTCGTGTTTGGTCTGAGGAGCACGATACTATATGCATCACCCTCATGCAAGGTCATTGAATGAAACAGGCCATGAGTAGTATTATATTTAGTTTGGAGTCAGTCTTGCTGGCTTTGAGTTGGAGCTTGTGGCTGTCTTCCAGGAACTGGCCACATCACTCAAAGGTGTAACATTAAACCTGACACAGAACAATAGCCAAGCACATGGTGGGCATTCTGTAGCATTCACACTACCAGGAAACGTGGCAGTAAGTGGCTAGCCTTATCCCTAATGCTGCTGGAAACATAATGCCCGGCCTGTTACTGTCCCTAGAAATTCGACACCATTTAACGCTCCAACAGTTTCCTTTAACCTCTCTCTGCGCCGTTCCTCTCTTTTCACTCTAATCTCCCCCATTCTTAGGCTCCCCCAACTCATCCACAGATAAAAGTCCAATCTCTCTCCTGCTATGCTATTGTGCCCTTTTGCTCATCACGAATCTGTACCCTAATTACCAGCTCTTTTCCCAGGGCCTCTCCAGACGGCGTTTGATTTTCAAGCAATTAAAGCAATCAAGTGATAATCAAAATTTTGATTTGTCCAAAAATGATCGTCGGTCATGGCCCGTGAAAGATTTAGCCAAATTATTTCCCCCCTTTGAACAGCAATTGAGGAAGAGATCAATTGTGTTTTAACATCATTTATGAGATATGTGCTTAATAAATGGCATCCTCGCCATTATATGCATATCTTTTCATTTATAAGCTTTGAATGTTTGCCTTGTGACAACACTAACTACCACCTGTCTTTTTGACGGGTTGAGTTCAAAGGTCATGGCTTTATGGTTGCCTTTGTCAAAGTTAAGGTCATAGTTCTAAGTTTAAAAACATGCGTCGACATCAGGGTTGTGAGCCATTAAGAACTGTAATTTTAACTATAAAGGTTTATCAAGGTCATCTTTGAACGTTAACATGACTTCCTGTTGGGTGTGGCCAATTCAATTGAATTCTAACTCATGAATTTGAAGGAAGCCAATTCTTTCAACCCTGGTTGACTTATGTTGATCTATGATAGTAGACGAGTTACTTCACAACGAGTTACTTCACAATAAGGCGTACAAAGAGCTGTCAACATCACTTCACTCTTAAATGTGCTGTAATATTTGCAGAGAAAATCTGCTGTCTTGGCAACAGAAGCCTCTTTTGAAATGGGTCCCTTCGGCAGTTATGAATATATGTTAGACCAGTTTGGTAGCTCTGCAGGACTATGTGAAACAAAGAGAGGGAGATAAGAGAGGGAGAGGTGCTGAGAGTGAAAAAAAAGTCTCAAATAAATGAGTTGAACAATGGATGACAGAGCAGAATAACAGTCGAGGGACAGTTCCACGGGAATGAGAGGAAGAGATAAAATTGTGAAAGAGTGCAGAAGAAAAAAAATGTATGAACAAGAATAGGAGCATGGCAGAGTGAATGGAAGTAATGCTCTGGCAGAGAGACAGAAGACTGTTGATGCAGAAACGATTGAACTGTAAGAGAACAGCACACATAAGACTGCATGTACTCAGCCAACCATAACTCTCTCTCACACACACACACACACACCGCCATGGGCACACGGCACATCCTCAGCCACTCTGTGCAATTACTGACATCATTCTCAGCTCTGATAACTCTATACATGGGACTCATCTTAAGCCACCCATAATACCAAACCAGCCTCCGAGAGATAGGCAAATGAGGACCAGAGAGCGTGATTCTATATGACACTCGTGCCTTCGCGGTCAGCGTGAGGCCTTGAAGAAGCTAGTGGGCTGTAGCTTGGAGCTAAGGCTTAGTGACATGGGTAGCAGTGCGGGGAGGAGGGTTTTTGGGGGAGAACTGGAGGTTGGAGCACAAGAGCATGGCACAGACAGTTTGTGACATGGGAGGCGGGCGCTGTCTTCGATGCACTGGCGGTGAAATGCACCCGCATGAGGTGTGAAGGGAAATTTCTATTTGTTGTCATGGAAACTGCCAGTGTGAATTGTCTGGAACAAAAATACAAGTGGAAGAGAGGGGAGAAGAGAAGAGAAGAGAAGAGAAGAGAAGAGAAGAGAAGAGAAGAGAAGAGAAGAGAAGAGAAGAGAAGAGAAGAGAAGAGAAGAGAAGAGAAGAGAAGAGAAGAGAAGAGAAGAGAAGAGAAGAGAAGAGAAGTCACGTGGTAGATCTATTCAGGGGAGACCCCTTTTTTAGAAATGCACCTTAGGGCTGAGGTGCACTCTTTTACTATCAAATGTAAACTGTTTATTGCTTCCTCTTTTGCTCACAGCTGAAGCTTTCCAACATGCCTACAAACATGAGTAACTGGATTTGTCGAGTTTATGAAGTTGATACGATGTATTAGCCAAGTCTAGCTGCAGATATTCATATACGCTGTATACTCTGAGTTGTTCTTCTCACAGCGGAATAGGTGTCGGGTTACATTTGTTCCGATTGTGAGCGACTGAATGGTACATTCAAGCCTCTGAATGGTACGCGAACACAGTCGTGCAGAAGCATTCTGCTTAAGCGGCTCTATCTCAGAGGATTTAGACTCAGGGGGAGGGACGTATATTTCCTATGAGCGTTCAACACAGTGATATATAAGGGTGTCAGGCCCTGTCAATCACATACATTGGATATTTCCATTTGCCCGCTCAACCTTTCGGAGCACACAATGCGGATGGTCCTTTTGGAAAGGCCTCTGACTGACGCACAAATGCATCACGGACACATATACACTCACACACTTTCAAAGGCTTCTGCCACTCATCGGGGGCCTGGGCTGAACCTGAGCAGCAGGAGTCAGTCTGATATTTTCAGCTGTGACACCCATGACCTGCCAGTGCCCTCATCATCCTAGGTGGCCATGCGTGTATGTATGCATGTGTGTGCGTGAGACAAGAGATTAGAGTTTCAAATTAAGTTTCAGACCAAATGAGAATGAAAGCCTCTCTGCACAGCTGTGTAGAGACTATTGAAAAATGACCTCCAAACAATGTCACAGAATTCCCAAATCATGTTGGCTGTTGGTTATAAAAGCACCAATTTTCTGGGATCATATCAATCAGCAGATGTCAAACCTTTCCCCTAAATATAACTATTATATAATATTTTTTACATCATCCAAACACAATATAATTTTAACTGATACATTAATGAAAAAGTAATAAATTAAATCACATTTTTAACTTTTAAAACTTTAATAAAAAAAAATTCTTTATTTATATTAAAGTATAAAGAGAATGTTAATTTATACAGTTTAAGGATACATTGTAGATTTCATTGTAGTTGTTTAATGGGAACATTAATTATCATAGTTCAAGATAAATAGCTCAAAAACATGTTACAACTATTGACAGTCTCGCACCTCAAATGCACTGTGAGTAACTTTGGATGAAAAAAAAATTTGCTCATTTAAAACAGACATCAAATTTGAGTCTTGTGATTACAACAATGCTAGGTTGAGCAGAGGTCATGTGATCGCTTCCATGAACATCCTCACGTGTACACTTACAAGATTAACAATGGGTAGACGTTTATGAGAGCTGCAGCATAAACATTTGGTGCTGAAGGGGGTTAGCTTTGGACTCGGATTTCAACGAGGAATGTTCTGAGGAGGTTGAGATAATGCATGGGAGTGATGTGGAGAAAACGGGAAGTTTTGATCCTACAGTGAGTCACTAGCTGATTTCAATGAGGACAGAAGAGTGTGTGGTAATTTGGGATGAAATAGCAATGGAGCGACAGAGACTGCATGCAGAGAACATCTCTTGGAAAGGCTGCAAATGCAACTGACATGAGGGTTTTATGCAAGCATGCGGTTTGATTGGCAGGACAGTTTAAGGATTATATAAATAAATGTCATACTTTCCTATTGAAGTTATGCCATGTTGAGATGTGCCCCCTGTGTTGAGACATACTGTGGTGCACATTTTTAGAATTCCTGTTTAGCATTACTGGTGCATATAACTGCAGCATTCTGTGATGAAGTGTGTTTTATAACTCGGGTTCCCAAACTATTTTATACTAGGACCCAGCAAGAGAGGTAATAAATCTCAAGACACAACAAAAAACTTTTTTAGAGTGAAATAAGAATAGATGCATTGGTTCCAACACAATCTCACACAAAAACATAACTTTTACGAGGTGAAATATGTGCAAAAATTTATGACTTAAAAAAAAGTAATCATGAAGGTCCACCCCAAACCCACCCATAGCCATAAATGTACAAATTCATACAAATTAGCCACCTATTTGCCAAAACATAGTTACAAATTGCCATGTGATTGTTGATTTGTTCTATTTTGATTTTCTTGTAATTCTGTTTTTTGTATTTCTTGTCACAGTATTCAATTAGGCATGCCTACTTTTCACTTGCATTACTAAAAGGGTTATGGCAAAAAAAAAAAAAAAGAGAGTTGCAGATAGAATATATATATATATATATATATATATATATATATATATATATATATATATATATATATATATTGCTTTCTTGATTGCACAGTAAATAATAGCCGCCTAATGGATTTATTGAACTAATAATGCTTTGACATGGAACTTGCAGTTCAGTAAGTGAGTCAAACGTTGATTCATTAGTTGCTCCCACTGATTCCATGAGTTAATTCACTGAAGGATTCGTCAGACTGAATCAAACCGGTACCTCCTGATTCCTGAATTTATGAGTCTTTTTGAATAATTCAATTAAAGAAATGTTTCGTAAGAGTCATTTGTTTGTGAATCCAATTAGACAGATCACTCTGTATGTTTGTTTTTCTTGCAACACTGATGCATCATGTTAACTTGTTAATTGATTTTGAGAACATATATTTTTCATATTTATGGCATGAACACATTCTCAAATTTTGCGCTACTTACTTCCACTCTGTGGAACTTTAGACGTGCAGTCCTGTGTTTATCTAATTTTGGCCTGTGCAGATAAATGGTATGCATGCAGTGTAGAGTTCAGCTGAGCTGTGTTGAACTATGTTGTGCTGTGTTACACTGTGCCGTTTTAGCTTAAGCTGCTCTGAGGGAGCTGTCAGTCAGCCCTGTATACGGCTGAGCAGCTCACAGGCATGGGGCATATCATTCAGCCTTACAGAGAGAGAAGAGAGAGAGACAGAAAGAAAGAGGGACACTAACAGTTTCCTGTGGGAGCAGAGCAGTTTACTTCCAGCCTCACTCTGTTAGAATACCAATTCATTTATCAAAGACTCAAGCCACACACACACACACACACACACACACACACACACACACACACACACACACACACACACACACACACACACACACACACACACACACACACACACACACACACACACACACACACACACACACACACACACACACACACACACACACACACACACACACACACACACACACACACACACACACACACACACACACACACAAACAAGCCTTTTTCATTTTGCCATGTACAAAGCTTGTTTAATGACACAGAGTATACAGTATATGTTCTCTTTTCTCTTGCAGTGCTTTGCCCCTAAAAAAAGTAAGGAAAGTCATAAATGAATTTCTTATGGATGCCCAATTCGATGGACAGCAAAAACAAGCTAATATTTGCTCCCAAACCAAAGAAATCCTTGCTTAAAATGGGTATTTTTTTTCTTTTTTCTCTTTTTTTTTTTTTTTGCATAATTTCCTCCCTTCTTTTCATGGACAGAAATAGAATAAAATGGCTTGGAGGAAAACGAAAGGCATCCTCCTGTTGGAATACCGCACAGGCTCCGCCTGTAAGCTTGAGCTTTGCATAAAATGAGCATTGATAAATTTAGCTGACTTACGTAACCATTCCTTCCTCAAATTCAAACTGATGAGGCAGGAAAAGATATTTATTTCATTCTAAAGAGCCTCTATGCTAATGAATAGTGGAGAGGCTTTGAATGTGTCACACTGTGCTGGCTAAGTGACAGGCGGAGAGGGGCTGGGATTGGACTTGGCTAAGCTCAGATCCACATGCTGTCTCTGTGATGAACAGGACTACCTGCAGAGGGTTTGCTGCTTGGTCGTGGAACACTCATGGAAATAAATAAATAAATTCATAAAAAAGATCTCACATGCTGGGTTGAGATCTGCATTCACTATTTAGGCTTCAAACATTTTGCCTCAGTGAACTGCTGAGTTCTATCTCCATCTGGAATACTCGAGTGTGAAAGTGATTCAGTGACGTGCAAAGTAACACATAGCACACACACTAAAACGCTGCCTGAACATCTGTTTATTGTCTCGCATTTACAGAGATTTGTAAACGAGTGTGCTAACATTCCAATTCTTGGTAATGGCTGGTTAAAACTGATCTGATGGTACCTATTCCTCGGGTGAAGCGAGGAGATAATGGTTAGGTTAGATCAGAGGAACTCTCTCGCCTTCTTCAGCGCAGCTACATCTATTTCTTATTGGCATCAAGCCTAAAAATGTTTACAAGCCATCACTACTGTAAATCCCTCTAAAACATCCATCCTGTGGCTACTCTCCAAGAGCTGCTCCAGGGTCCACTTATCTTATGAGTGTACAAGGTTTGTGTGCATAACTCAACCTCTCTGCTGCCATCATTCCAAGAAACATAAGATGTGATCTTAATGTGCACTTCAGCTATTCTGTCACACTGCCTGCGCTGGTTCATATATCTAAGATTTAGGAATGTATAGAACATTTGACTTGTGGTGATAAAGTGTACCTGTGTTATCAGGAACCAGAATATTAATAACCGCAATAGCCATGTTTTTTTTTTTTTTTTTTTTTTTTTTTTTTTTAATGCATTATAAAATATAGGAAATAAACCCAGCAAGAATGCAGTCTGGTACTATTAGCTAATTACAGAGAACAAATAAACCAGCAAGATAAACAAAATGCTAAAAAATTATATATGTGTATATATATATGGGTCATTGACATGACGTGTATATGTTTGTCCACTTGCATCATTTCCTTTTAAAATAAGCTGATAAATTCATGACATACTGTATATCTCTTTATTCTATAAAATTTATTAATTAATTAATTTTCAGTACATTCAAATAATAAATATTATTTTATGTTTTGGTATGTTAAACCAAAACATAAAACATCATAAAATATAAAATATCTTACAAAAGTTACAAAAGTCAGGTGGCGCAACTGCAATGAATGTCCCTTTATGAAAAAAACAACAACAACAAAAAAAAATAGTTTTTTTTTTTTTACAATTCTTTTCAATTATTTAACAATTGAAACACATTGTTCCTGACTCATAAATATGCATTTAATATGCAATTAAATCATTTTTGATAAAAGTATTTTTTTTTAAAGATTTAAAAAAGCGTATATATATATATATATATATATATATATATATATATATATATGTACAAATAAATCACCGCTTACAAGTAACTGGTTCCCTTCAATCATGAAGTGAATTTGTCTATGTAACATTCCTGTAGTTGGAATGGTTTTTCTGTGATGCTTTTTGTCATCTCATATTTTATACCATGTGTGTCTGATTCAGAAGAGCGGCTAACCCTGAATAAAGTCGAGGTTCAGCTGACACTTCGAATCGAGGCATGCCAAACCACACTGTCTGCCCCTTATAGGGCAGGGAATAAGGAAACTACTGTAGGACCAAGACCAAAATTAATTCAGATAAAGACATGAAGAGCATAATGGGTAACAAATACAGATGATGTTTTTCTTAAAGTGTATGTTTTGCTACTGTATTTGATGCAAAAGTTTTATTACAGAGCAGACTTACAGCATGACTGAAAAGTAAATCTATAAGTAAATCTGTAAGTAAATCTAGAAATAGAATAAAGACTCCCTACTACATTTTCTTTATTACATTTATTAATACTATCAATGTATTCATCATATTATCTTTGTTGAATTCATATTAAGACATATTTTTTGTTGCTTTATGCTTTTAAATAATCTAATTTCATTATAAACAAAACAGAGAGATGACCCGTAAAGACAGCTAAACTCCTTTAAGCTCTTATTTAAAAATAAAGGAGAATTTGATATCTGCCACTCGAGAAGTCCCTGTAATCGCCTGTAAGACTCTGCTAAGTGCTTCACAGGGCACCGGCCGTGAACCGGCATGACTGTACACGGCTACAATCATTCAATCTGTCCTCAGTCTCACACACACTCTCTCGCTTCAGTGCGAAATGCTTCATGATTCAGTAGCAGCGTGAGACTGCTATTGATGCCAGTCACCACCAGGACTGTAAACTCGGCAGGGCCGAATAAGACGGAGGGGGCCCTGCTAGCTTTGGCACAGGAGGCAGATGGAGAGTTGTCTCATACCTAGTGGTCTTCCCTTTAGGAGGCTGCCAGGACAACACAAAGATGCCAGCAGCTCTACCACAGACACATCACACACATGAGAATATCACAACAGATGTGCATTTCACATTATGTATCATAAAGGGCCGAATAACACCCAGGACTGTATAAGACTGGACTGTGTAAAATTTGAATATGTAGAGTTGTAATAGCTCATATTTATAAGATTTCACATTTAACAATTTTAATGTTAGTCAATGTGTTCTTGTAACAAATAGCATTGGGTAAGGCTACTTTTAAAAGGAATGTGTAACAATATCATGATACTCCCTTAAAAAGTAACTAATTGCATTACTTGTTACATTACTTTTGCATATACTTTTTCTCACCTGGGCTTGGCTTTCTTGTTTGTTTTTTTAGCAAGTTTTTTTTTTTTTGGAAAATGTAAAGGCCCTTTCACACCAAAAGTGCAAATGCAAAAGAAAACGCAAATTCACGCATGTACAATAGAGGGTGCAGCTCAAACAATCCTTTCAGCTATGCTGCCATTGTGGAATGCAGAAGAATAGGGTGCAAGAGAAGTTCAAAACTCTTCAGCAATGCAACCATGAAACACAAATGTGAAGTCATTATTGCTTATATGTTTGAACTGAATCATCAAAGGTCAGCAGCAGCAAAGAGATTGGTTAATAAAGTGAGATTAAACACATAAAGTATATTTGTGTTTTTTAACATGTTTAGTTATTACAGGTTTGTGAAATATTTTGAGTTTGCATTTTACAGTTTTTATTCATTTTCAGGAATACTGAATCTTTTTGTGTAAGTGAGGTGATTAAATGAATGCTCACATTTAGTCTAGAACTATAATAACCATCATATTCACACAGCGCACACAACGCCTTTACTCCCGCTATCTCTCAACATGAGGACAGGAAAGGTGTCTGTCAATAAATGGGAAAACAAAGTAGCTATTTGTTGTAATTGATATTTTGTTTTGAATTTAAAAGTAATGCGTTACTTTACTAGTTGCTTGAAAAAAGTAATCTGGTCATGCAACTTGCGTTATTTGTAATGTGTTACCCCCAACATTGGTCACAACACAGTATTAACTTGTGATTCAAAACATAAGTATATAAAGTAAATTGTTGTTTCATCCACAGATATAACATTTTCAAGGTCACTGATGTGTCTTTAAAGTTGTAATTTATTTTAAATACTTTTTCAAAAAAAGAAGCCGTTTAGTCCAGTTCATTCCAGGAGACGCGTAAACAGGGAGTGCTCTCCTGACATTGTGCTGGGTGGCAAAAGACAGACTCACACATGCTGCAAACAGATGGCACATTTGTCCTTAGAGATGCTTCTCATATTTGTATCATTAACCCATATTAGCAAAATAAACTTTTTTCATGATGTCTCTTAATAAAGGGTCTTTGAGTTTTACTCTTTGACCAAAGCAGGTGTCTCCTTTGGATGATGTTACGCTGTCATTGCATCACATCTGGGAAAAATGTATCTGATCTGCCTCCAGTGAATCATAAAAGGGTAACTACTGAAAGTCAAAAAACTCTCTGCAATGTCTTGACTTTCACATATAATGCTTGTCATTTAGTGTAGTTGGCTTCACTTTGGCCCTCTTGGCTCAATCAAAAACAGCTCTAATTATATTGTAAATTCACTGGCTGTTTTTTTTAAGAGTGCAGTATTAAACTAATGTATTTTTTTCTTCTTCCAATGTAGTGCAGAGGCTCAAAAGCTAAAAGGATCACGTATAGTCTACCATGTGTGTTATTTGCCCTTTACAGAATACTGCCAATGCTCCTGCTCGTTGTGATAAACTGATCCCCCATCAGTCGTCTGTATCAAAGCACATCCAAATCCAGGTCACATCCCAGCCAGTGTCTGAATGAAAGCCAGCATCCTAGTCTTACCCACTTCAGACCTGCAGTGACATATGTATCCAGCTTGCCCTTTTGCATACGTCACCTAATATCTGAGTGGAACACGGATTTAAAGCTAATAAAGGTCTCATCAAATCACTTACTCACAATCTGGGAACCTGAAGGATCTGGAGAGATTCTGTATGGAGGAATGGTCTCTGATCTCTTGTTAGTTGTTCTTCAAACGCATCAGGCATTATAGGAGAAAACTCAGAGCTGTTATCTTGGAAAAAGGAGGTTGTAAAAAGTATTTAATAAAAGGGGGCAAATAATTGTTCCCCAACGTGTTTTTGAGAAAAACATTTATTTCATAATGTGATCCCCCCCCCCCCACTTTCAATTCTTTTACTTCAATGAAAGGTAGCTTATTGCTATTTTTTTTAATAAAATATCATAAGGATTAACAATGCAGATTTATTTTTTACAGCCATCTTTGATCATTTTTACCAAGGGGGCAAATAATTCTGACCAGCACTGTAAAAGGTTAGCTTACTCGAAAATGAAAATTGTGCCTTCTTTTATTCACTTTCATGTCGTTTTATGACAAAGAGTTTAGTCCATATGGCAATACTAAATTGTCTTAAGTCACACAATAGCTTTGAGTGTAGAACAGACAGGAATGAGGAATATTAAAATATTCTTAAGATACAGCCTTCAAATGTAACCCTTCAAAAGGGCCAGAAAGTAATAATTTTCTTAATAAAATATCTTAAAAGTAATAAAAAAGAGGGTGAATTAAATTGATCAAAAGTGTAAGGGAAGACATTCACAATGTTACAAAAGATTTGGATTTCAATTAAATCCTGTTCTTTTGAACTTTCTATTAATCAAAGAATCCTTAAAAATTGTATCACGGTTTCCATAAAAATATTAAGCAGCACAACCATTTTAAACTTTGACAATAATAAGGAAAGTTTTTTTGAGCAAAAAACCCATATTAAACTGATTTCTGAATGATCATGTGACACTGAAGACTGAGTAATGGCTGCTGAAAATTCAGTTTAGGAATAAATTGCATTTTAAAATATATTAAAATAGAAAACGGTTATTTTAAATTGTAATGATATTTCACAATATTACTGTTTTTACTGTATTTGTTATCAAATAAATGCAGCATTGGTGAATATTTATAGAAATATAAAACTTCCTCCTGACCCCAAACTTTTGAACAGTTATTATTATTACTATATATTATATATTTACTAAATATTATAATTTAAATATCATCAATTCATCATCAAAATATGATGACTTCAATCATCGATTTATGACAAATCCGGATGCATACATTTACCTGACCTCTCTGTATGGACCTATTCCATGTTATTTGTTTGTTTGTTTTTGTAATATTTTGGCATTGATACATTGACAGCCTGGAAACCTTCACTCCTGCCACGGCAACGGTTTCATAACGACACAGTCATCAGTGAGATGTGGATGAGTTTGTGGGCGATGAACTCTTTGGCTGACTTTAAATAATGACATACAGCAGAGGTGTATTCTGACCTTCTCCTGTATCACTCTGTGAAGATGAATACACCTGTGCTGAATTATAATTCATGAACATTATCATGATCTTGTCCAGAGATTTTATTAAACTAAACAGAATTCAAGAAAATAAAAAAATGTGATTGAAATTAGCCTATATTTATAATATTTACTATGTATATATTTATAATCATTAAATATCTATTAATAATATAATATACATGTTATTAATATATACTTGTCAAATGATTTTATTTGTAAAATGCATTTGTATAATCCACATAATGTTAAAAGTACCTTAGTGTCTTGTATTTATTGAGTAAATATTTAATAATATAATATAATATAATATAATATAATATAATATAATATAATATAATATAATATAATATAATATAGACTTGTCATGACATGCTATGACATAGGCATTAATATGTGCTTTATAAGTAATAAACAGCCAATAGTAATATGCATGCTAATAAGCACCAAGTTAATAGTGAGAATTGGACCCTAAACTAAAGTGTTACCAATAATGTAATGTAATATAATATAATGTAATGAAATGTAATGTATTGTAATATGTCAATCAAATCAAATATTTTCACATAATGTTAAATGTACACCTAGTGACTTTTATTTCTGGATGAAAGCTATAAACAAATCTCCAGGTTCCAGGGGAAGGTTTTGTCAGTGTAATGTGTATCTGGTGCACTTCACTTTTGTGTGAATGACCGGGTCGCTCCTCCCCTCTCTTGAGCTCCAGCAGTCGTCACCACAGGTTAGGTTAAGCCTTAGGCAGCACTTAGCGTGCTTGTATTCATGTCTGATATTCTAGTGCTTCAAAGCAACAGCAGAGTCGTGATCTAAACCAATCTGATTCAGAAAAAGGGCTGGAGCACATATGCCTCATATCGCTAGACTCCAAAAATGTATCGAACATTTTAGCTGGCAAAAATTCTCTTAATCTTATGCAATCATCATAGCCATTGCTTGGATATTGGGTAAATGTTTTTTTGCCAACGTTCGAGGAGCGTGTGTGCACTTTGGGATCCCTCCCACAACGTTGGCTCCTCAAGAGCAGTCAAACGCCCACCACAGACCTATCTCTTCATCGCTCTCTCTCCTTCATGCTAGCACTGACTTATGCACAGGAACAATCAACAACTTGATAAATATAGTTATTTCAAAGGCAAAGCTTCTAGCCTGTTTAAAGAGTATGTTCATTCGTTCTATTGCAAATTAGCTCTGTTGCAGCCATGCACATTATCCATTTTACAACCTCGCTCTGCAACTACAGGCTCTGTAAGCTGCCAATAAAACAGTGGAAAGAGCCACTGAGTCACCAACTCTTCAGCGAGCATACAAACGCACACATGAGTCATCATTACAGCCAATATATGGCATGACATGGCAGTGTTCAGCCCTCCAAAGTGTGCTCAATACATGTATCCACAGTTGTTCAGCTGAGTCTTTCGAATAACTCCTTGACCATTTTTAAAATCATGGATTGAAAACAATATTGTTATTATTTCATTATATATATAGGAAATCATCTGTTGTATATCATTGGAGTTTTCACCAAATGTTTTATATATATTTTCCTGTAGCTCAAACAGTAAAACAGGGCGCAATAGCAAATCCTGTGTAATAGGTTTGATTCCCAGGTAATGCATGAATAAAAGCATCTACCAATTGCATAAATGCATCTAAAAGCATATCTAAAAAGTTATTTTAACACAATAATAATATGGAATTATTTCTAATGAAAGTGTACACAATCATGTACCATTAAAGGTACCTGAATGAACAATTGAAGAGCAACTAAACTGTTATAAATATGATACAATTTGTAAGACACTTTTTGCGAGGCTGATTGAGTATAAATTCACATTTGACAATAATGATCGGCAGTTGACTGACTATATTCTTATCTGTCATTTTTCAGTTCAAAGGTTTGTGGATTTTAATGCAGTCTCATGCTCACCAAGGCTGCATTTATTTGATCAAAAACAGTAATATCGTAAAATAGTATCACAATTTAAAATGACTGTTTTCATTTATATATCGTACAAGTGTAATTTATCCCTGTGATGGCAAAGTTGAATTTTCAGCATCATTACTCCAGTCTTCATTACTGTCACATGATCCTTCAGAAATCATTCTAATATGCATTCTAATATATATATATATATATATATATATATATATATATATAAAGAATAGACAGCCTACATTATATACGTTTTAGTGCTGTAAATACGTCAGTATTTTACGTTTCTGTGTGTATAAAACGTAAATAAATGTACGTATGGTAGAACTACACTTTAGTTACTTAAAAGTACACACGTATTCTCATGAGATCACGTTGGAATAGAATAATAGAAAAATATGTTTAAAAACAGAACATACAGAAATCAAAAGGACAATGCGGACATGTAGTTCATTTCATTTCATAGTTTTCCCAAGGGGTCAAAAGTGTCAGACAGATGTAAAATCCTGTGTAACGTTAAGCAGATGGTTCTTGTCCAGAATAAGCAGCAATGTGGATCTGATTTTTGCCAAAGATCTGGCTAGACAAGACTAACCCACATGTAACCTTACAATGACTCAAGTAAATATCTTTTGTATTAATACCTTTCTGTGGTGCTGAATAATTAGTTTGGCTTGGACTAATTTTTTCTCTGGTTCCAATATGGACCAGATGTGTTCTCCTTTTCCTCTGTGAATGTGTGTTGTTAAGAGCAGCGATGACTGAGGATCATGCTCGATTGCTAGGAATTAGTAAGGTGCAGAAACTCTGTAAATGTTTCCTGGAAGTTGGTTAATTCCTGGCTAGTTTCCTAACTGCCATATCCTTGCTGGTTTCACCCAGTTGTGTACAGTAAATGCCAAGAAATAAGGCCTGTATTCACAGAGAATTATGGGAAAATTACAACCTCTCCATGGAGAAAAAGTGCCGAAGTCACATACCAATAAATAGTATAAACCATTTTGCTAGTGTATATTGTATTGATGACAGTAATAATAAAACATTTGGTAACACTTTACAATAAGTTAACATGAATTAATAATGAACTGCACTTCTACATTTACTAATACATTATTAAAATCAAATGTTGTATTTGTAAACATTAGTTAATGCACTGTAAACTAACACGAACAAACAATGAACAGCTGGATTTTTATTAACCAACATTAACAAAGATTTATAAATACTGCAACAAATGTATTGCTCATTGTTAGTTCATGTTAGTTAATATACATAAACTAATGTTAACAAATTAAACCTGATTATAAAGTGTTACCAAACATTTTATTTATAAAAATAGATGTAGGAAATCAGCTTTGTTTTATTTTAAAATTATTTAAAAACATGACATGACAAATACACTTGTTTTTATACATTTTCAATGATATGTCAGGCTGAAACTTTCAGTTGAGGTCAAAGTAGAGCTGCCAAGAACAACTTTCAGAGCTTTAGACGTCTAGACTTAACTTCAGGCTCACTTTCACTTGACTGAAGAAAGTAATCCTTGACTCAGACAGATTTTAATGAATTTAGTCAATTATCAGCATTAATTCCAGTGATACATTCTGCTGATAAGAGGTTTAGAGCTGAAACTCTGTTGATTGAATCTCAGGTTGAATCTTCACAGACTGATCTAAGCTCATCAAAATGGATGGACTCTCTCGCTTTCTATCATCCTTAATTCTTTCATTTCTGAAGTCTGGCTCTCTGGACCGCAATGTCTCCCTAAACTGCTTCACATAGCATAAGAGAGGCCCGTTGTGGGTTTTGAAAGATGTGGAAATAATAGCATCATGCTTTCCAGTTCCAAAAGTTGTGTTTGAAAACAGCAGCCTGTTGTTTTGTTCACATAGTGGGCCCTTATGTCACCTGGCTGTAGGCTTGGAGGATACCGTGTGAGTTTTGGCTCTTTGGTATGCTGTGGTAGTCTGTCATGTGATGCCAAAAATAGACATCGCTTCACTCAGTGGACTGAGAAAAAAAAAAAAAAAGAGGGCCAGTGCAAATCCCTCTAGAACTGGTGCTTTCTAGGAGAGGATAAAAGAGTCAGGGCAACCAGGGCTCGACTCCATTCAGCAGGAGGGTTTCCCTCATAGATTCATCACAAATGTGCTCTTCTGTGGGTGTGCATTTAATATTAATATACATAATAATATAATATTATGTTTATTAGTATGAAGAGATTGCCATTAAAACCATGTTACAAATGACAAGAAGAAATGTCAAGAATGCATTTGGGCTGGTCTACAGTATGTTCATTGAAATGTCATCTTACATTTTGTCATCTCATGCAGAACATTCTAAGATAGGAAATTCCACATTTTTGTCACAGCATGTTCATTTGTCTGTATGAACAAACTATAAACCGCTTGTTAAGATCATTCTTTGATGGGAGGAATGTTTCTTGTAATGCTGTCTGTTCTTTTGCTCACTGTGTCGTAGAAAACGTGTATAGATTTGTTAGTTAGTTACAAGTTTACTGAATAATCCACCACCAGTTTTAACTGAATGGGAAAGAAAGTACTGAATGTAATATTATTGTTGTACATTTTAAAAAGTAGTTTATTTGCCTTTATAAATTATTTTAAAATGCATGTTTTTATTTTTTAATGAAAATTTTGCAATGATTTTTCCAAAGAACAATTCAGTCTATATGTTATGTTATAATAAGTGTTACATTTAATATCGGTTTTGTATGTTTCTAGTGATTTGTGATTTATTTCATTTTATAAATTAAGTTAAAATGTATGTTTTTGTGTTATATGACCATTTTTACACTGATTTTATCGATGACGTCCCACTCAGGTATGATGCTCTATGAAGAACAATTCAGTAAAATGCTTACTGAACTACCACTACTCTCTTAGAGAGACAGCACCATTTCAAACATGTTTGCAATACAGAACACAGAATAGTTGGAAACTGGGGTCATTAAAAAACAAATACGGTAATAAAATAGGAAAAATACTATAATACATCTAAAATTTAGCATCAGCTATTCATTGTTGAAGTATTTATCTACACACATAATATAAGGGAGACAAAAAAGCATGTTTTTTTTTTTATTTGATTTTTTTATGACCTCTATTTTTGTACATTTGGTATTCATTGTAAAAAAGTTAGTGGACATGTATAAATAATCTTTCTAAACAAGAACACCTGATCATCTGCAACAGGCAGTTTCGCTGTGCAGGTGACAATGGTTCATCTATATAGACTGACGGATTTAAAAATACATGCGTCCTTGTAGAAAAAACTTGTACATTGTTCATCCTTCAAAAATGCTGTAGAGACTAGAGAAGCTGCAGAATTTTCCTATACGCTTACAAGTGCTTCTGTTCTCCTTTCAAAGACTGACACACCCCGGCTTAAACCAAACAAACAATTTGTAAAAGAACCGAGTCATCAGAAGCAAGTTGTCAAGGGTGTGGGGGGAAATAAAGAGAATAAGAGAATGGATAAAGAGAAAGAGTGGGGAACAAAGAAAAAGAAAGCAAAAAAAAATTAAAAATTCTACCAAAACAAGGAACAAACAAACTCCTGCTCTAGTCTGCCATGCGCAAATCTTATGATTCTCTGAAAGTGCGCTGCATCACTGACTCATTTTCCGTACTCTGCATACAGATGATGTCATTGGTATATTTGGGAGGACAAACAGAGACCGTAAGTGTGTTTGACATAATGGGGTCTGACAGAGTTGGTCACAAACTAGTCTGCCCTCATCTTCATCTGAATAGTGACAACCACAACCTGCCGAAACACAAGAGAAAATAAGGAAGACTGTGCCTGTATTCACCCATTGGTCACTACAGTGACGCTCCACAAACTATATTGGTCTTGAAAAAGTTATTGAAGATGATTGAGCAGGACATGGGCACAACTTCACGAACACTAAATTCCTACGAGTTTTGTCTTAAAAGCAAACTGAAAAAAGGATGTCAAAAGACTCCATGCATTTAATCCAATATCTTCACTTGCATTGGCTTTTTCTTGGAAATGAGATTCTGTGGCCTTGGACGTTAGTAGCATTTAAATCAGAATCCTTTGAAACGAAAAGAAGGCCTGGCAATCAACCAACAAGAAATCGGGCATATAAAGTATAGAAAGCCTGTCTGACATCCCATGATGCATTTGCTTTAAATTGGTTTAAACGAGAGCTGGAGAAAATTTGTGGTACCAATGGACTCATTCTCATCAGTTGCTTTCACTGATCCTCCCACCACATCACACTGTCACTGACTGTCAATCAACTATAAGAAAATGATGAAAAGTACAGAACGTTTTCCCAATTGTGTCTTTTTTTGTGTGCTGTAGATCTGGATATCCTCAGCGTCCATGAACATTTAAGAAGTAATGAATCTGAGAGTGATCTATGACCCTGTTAGAGCTGGGTGGAACAATCACATGGAGACGTTTCAGTCCGAGAGAATCCGTTTGCTGTGAGATGTCCTGGAGGTAGGTGACGCAACAGTGCAGAGCTAGTCACGCGTTTGCCAGTCCACTGTTTTCATCAGGCATGCTCCCCTGCAACAGGACAGTGTGTGTCACCACCACTGTCATAGCAGAACACTCACTCAGCACGAGCTAACACTCAATACCATGCACAAACACAAATAAGAGCAAGCAATCACAAACACAGTTGGTCGCGCAATATTCTTATTTACACCGACGAACACACAGGCTTTTCCTCAAACAGCGGAATAAGTCTGATTTAGTGGTTTTCATTACATTTTCCTTACTAAATAAATAAACTCATGTTTAACCGACATATTAGCAAATTAGACTTTCAAATGAGCGCCAGTTATGCTCTGCGCTTAGGAGGGGCTTCACAGATGTCTGACTGAGACACTGCCATGATGCAAACCCTTGCAAGTCGGCAAATCACCCTCCGTCTGCAACCTAAGATATCGTAACGAGAGTTATTGAGCAGAGATACGGTAGACCAAAAAGTATCCTATATATATATATATATATATATATATATATATATATATATATACAGTGAGAAAAGTCTTAAAACAAACACTGTGGAAGGCTGGAGGAATGATTGCACACATTATTTATGTCATCACATATTAAATCCCAGTGGCATGTTGTGGAATTCAGTGTAAATCGATATGTACTGGTATATACATATACAAGATATTGTTCGACAGTTTGGATGTTTTTTGTGTTTTTGAAAGGTGAAAAAAAAAAAAAAGTTTAATACTGTGATATATTATTACGATTTCAAATACTAATTAATTTAAAAATGCAAAATGTAATTTATTGTGATGTGATGGCAAATTTCATTACTCCAGTCTTCAGTATCACGATACTTCAGAAATCATTCTAATATGCTGATTTGGTGAAAACAGTTGTGCTGCTCAATATTTTTGTGTAAATTGTAATGCATATACATTTTTTTTTAGGATTCTTTGAATATAAAGTTGCAAATGTATTAACTGTCACTTTCGATCAGTTTAATACTGGCTGAATAATAAAACATACATTAAAAAAATATAAAAATAAAGTGTGTGTATTACACATATGCTACATATACTGTATGCTGCACCATATATTTAATATACTATTATTAATGCATGAAGTGTATGTTTTTAACATCACTTCTAAAATAACTACAATAATAATAATAAAAAAAGTTTGGCCTATATTATAATTTATAGTAATCTTTTATTAACAATAGTCTTGGAATCCTAGGTAAACATCACAAATACATTGATAGTGGCTGGGGCGGAGGTGTCCCTTTCATTTATTTGCAACCAGCTCACTCACATCAAAGCATCATTTCAAGTCGATTCGGACGTGAACAAAAGTGATGATGTTCGAGCGGGTGAGTTGTTTACTTAGTCCGTCCTTTCCCATCAGTTCCTTTGATTCAAGCTGATTTGTGGACCTGCTGGAAGCATGGGAGGAGGGCAATTGGCCAATCATCGTAATAATGAGAATATGTCCTTAACGCACTGATCACACCACTATTGTGATTTAAACACAATTTGAGCTTACGTTTTAAATATATTTATTTACTCTCATTTATTTTCTCCATCTACTCTTTGGAAGAGCCTTGTCTGCCTTGCCATTCTTTAACTTTGTGTATGTACACTCTTAAGTATGTATCTCAAATATTGACAAACCCTACCGTTGGTTTACATTTTTGAACCCAACGGTTGGGTTTGTCCATAATTGACCCAAACATGGGTTGAAACAACCCAGCATTTTTTATAGTGTAGAAGCTTGCCTGTTTATGGAAAACAGTATGGTACTTGAGACTGATGCATTCATAAAATTTCATTGCTTTTGTTCAAAACAACCCTCTAACTGCTGGGAGAGGCACTGTGTGTTTGTTAGGGGAGCAACTGAGCCTTTGATTGTGGTAGCATTATGCATCTGGCCTCCACATTACATCAGATATGTGTGACATCTCCTCAAAGCCTCCAGGCCTTGAGATCCCACACCTCAGCGCAGCAGACCAAGTAAGAGTGCCGTGATTTAAAAATCGCCATGTATCTGTGCAGAATTAGGCTATATTCAGCGGGAATCGCTTCGATATCTAAGCAGGTCAGATAATTGCAAACAAATCCTAAAACACAATTTTATAGACTAGTGGATAAAATCATGACAATAAAATTGACATGATTTAAAAATGCATTTTCTACCCGGCATCCCTCAGCACGAAGCTAAAAAACAGGAGCAACTCCCTCGCTCTCTTTCTATCCGTCATACACACTTATATAACTCTAATAAAAGACACAGCTTGCGATGAGGATTTGATTTAGTGTGTCTTTGGAGTATTCCGAGCCATGTTGCAGCCCGTGGCCCAAGAGGAGAGGGAAGGAGAGGGGAGGGGGTGAGGAATGGAGACTGGACACACTCATGTGGAAAGGAGGATCTGGCCTGGAGGTGCTCAGCCGACCCTCACAGCCCCATCTCGATGTGGTTATGTGTGTGTGGCCATGTCAAGGAGGGGGGTGTCTGTGGAAATGAGATTCAGAATGCAAAATATGTGGGAGAAGTTAACCATGCATAACCATGTATGAATGTGTGGCTGAGCAAAATGTCATATTTCTACGCCTAACTAGACATGCATGTCACGTGAACATGGATGGGTTTGTGTGTTCATTTAGGCGCTCATGTGATGTAGACATAATTACGCGCGTGTGACATGTTTACGTGTACGCCTCCCTTCCAGAATGCAGAGGATGGACACGGATCCGTCCCAGGGTGACAAACACATGCCGATGTAAAAGTGTTTCAACACACACACCTTGCATGACAGCTCTTCGTTATGACAAATGGAAGCAGACGTGTACTGCCCCGCTGGCCCTCCTGTCACATCCCCCTGCAATGACACACAGCAAAGAGGGAGACAGCTCGCATTTATTCAAATAAAATAATATAAAAAGAAACAAACAACAACACATACTTAGCATTCATAATCTAAAAGACGTCAGCAGAGAACAAATATACACTGCAGCACTTTAATGTACCTCATATTTCTGTAAAGAGTTGTATTCACTTGAGCCGCAGAGCTGTGAAAGTGCCCTGATGATCAGGTGATTGGGAATAAGGGACCGGCCAGTCAGTATATTTGGCTGGGTATCTCCTCTGCAGTGCACCTTTACTTTGGAGCTTCTGTCTCAGTGGCATTGTTAAATTTGGTTTGCTGCAAATTTTGGGGGTGACTACTTGATATATGCTGTCCTTTCCATGAGCATTTGTCCATGAATAATCAATCAGGTGCTTGGTTTATAGCCAGTAAAGTGTCCCTACAGGTACTAGAGTAGCTGCAAAGAGAGAGAGAGAAAAAAAAAACCTTTACCTAAAAAATTGCCTCAAGTGATTCCATGAAGGCAATGGACTCTTGTGCTTACAAAACTCTGCTTGTTAATGTAGCCAGACTTGAGTTGAATCAGCGACCAGTGCCTGTTCTACTGAAACTCTCCATCAAGTCATGTTTGATAATCCATGACCAATCTCATTTCGTTACAGATCTATTACTGTGCCTGAATTCATTCATGCAAGCACAACGTTCGAAGATTAATGTAAACTGTAGTTATATAATTTACTTACATAATGACACAAAGTTAAGACCGACAGTATTTTATGACACCTTTAATAACTCAGTAAAAATATCGGTAACAATTTACAATAAGGTCCTTTTAGTTAATATTAGTTAATGCATTAGTTTAGGGTTCAATTCTCACTATTAACCAGTTGCTTCATATTACTATATTGACTGTTTTTAGTACTTATAAAGCATATATTAATGTCTCATTCTGTATGACCATATTCTACATCCCTTAATCCTACCCTTAACAACTTAACAACCTTACTATTAATAAGCAGTAATTAGAAGTTTATTGATGCAAAAATTGTAGTTAATAGTGAGAATTGGACCCTAGTCTAACGTTTGACCACTAAAAATACTAACAGTGAGCAATTCATTATAGCCTCTATTTATCAATATTTGTTAATGTTGGATAATAAAATTACAACCATTCATTGTTAGCTCATGACAGTTTAGGTCCATTAAATCATTTTAACAGATAACTACTACTTTTAATTTTAGTAATGGTTGAAATGAACATTAACTAAGATTAACAATACTTCATAATTTTTTTCATTGTTAGTTCATAGCAACTAATATAAGGAACCCTATTGTAAAGTGTTACCAAAATATTTTCCTCCAGACTCAAGAAGCGTGCTCGTCTCCCTTCATTCCACTTCCTTCCTTCCTTCCTTCCTTCCCTCCTTCATATTCAACATCTCGTTTATTTAAAGCCTCAGTTTTTTTTCCAGCAGGGACAGCGGCTCGACAGCCTAAGATGCTGTAGCATTTGAAAACACAATACACGTTTAATAAAACATAAAGACTTAAACTTGTTCAATTATGATCACACTGCAGCATTCAAACCAGTGTTCTGCCTATCACAGCGGATGAATACTAAAGGCTGAGCCAGAGGATAAAAGTGTGTCTAGAACAAGAGTTAAGAGTCATCAATGTTTCAGTAAGGCTGCGTTGTGCTGTGTTTTACATCCTATTGCAATGGATGCCTAAATCAGTGGTGGGGAGAAAAAGCTGCTGAGAGATACAGCTGGAATGAAGAAAAAGGGGCACTAGGGCCCAGCTAACCTTAAAACAACCACCTACTGCGAGGAACTCCACAGTGTCCGAGTGAATTAGAGCGGCCCTGTGGGATGGCATGGCTGATATGAGTGAATGGCAGAGTGAAGAGCAGTAATGGATTATCTGACACTCATTTCATGACATCATGACAACCCCACCTGCTTGCTCAATGTGAGATCCTCGTGTGACTTTCCACTGGACCTAGTAAGACCATGACAAGGAGTTCAGTGTTGATTTCATGGAAACTCATTATACATCAAACAATTTACATACTGTACATTATCCCATTTAATACACAACGGCTAAAGGTATGCTAGCTTGCTGAGCAGTTAAAGAACAGAAAATATTTAATTTCAAAATCTATAGTCTTGTTTTACCATTATAACATATCATACCAATGTAAGATGACAAATCATATGCCGAGTGTGTAGGTTTCATAATCAGGCACTCAATAGAGCAAATAGGTACCAGATAACAAAAATATGTTCTAAGAACACATTGCTAATGTTACCATTAAGCTAATTTCTGAATGTTCTCTGAACATACAGAAGTTTTAATTATTATTATTTTTTCATGGTAATGCAATTGTTTAGGAAACATTCAATTTTTTCAATCTGCAAACATTTTGAGAACGTTACATTTGAATGTTCTCTGAAGTTGTAACATTTTTAAAAAAGTTAGACGAATGTCCAACGAAAACGTTTCAGAAGAAAAGTGTATAAATGTAGATGATGATGTTTTTGGGCTAATGTTTTGAGAACATTATTAAAGACCAGATAACAATGTACGTAAGAATGTTTGTTCATAACTTTGAGAGAACCTTTTCCAGAATGTTTTGAGAACATTGTTAGCTTGTGCAGGGAGGCTCAATTGTTAATGACACTGTTGACGTCTGATATACAGCGTTGCCGTGTCTGACAGTGAATATTGAGAAATATCTGATCACTGGATGTCGGGATCAACCAAACAGAATCAAATATTCCAGAGAGTTGCGTAATGAGCTCCCAATAGTTGTACATTTCTATGCATTACCCACGACAACCTCTAATATGCATATCTAGTAAAATAATATGGATAACTTAATGTGAATTGGGAAAGCATTACATCCCAGAATTCAAAATAAGCTTTCCTCAAAACAGGGGCTTAAAAATGAGCCTTGCCACGGTGCATCTGTGTGAGATGTTTGACAGCGAGAGATAAAGCTTGCATAAGCAGGATGTGGCTAAGCTGAAGCCGTTCCCCAATGAGGCGGTGATCACCTTCAGCCGTTGAGAGAGGAAAGCCAGGGGGAGATGAAAACGGGCAACTCAGTGTGATTAGGTATGTGCTTTCTGTACAAACAATCAAGATGGCAGATGTGCCACTGTGAATTACCTTGTAATGTTAGCGAACGCTAATCCCTCAGCACATTCATGCCCTTTGCTCCCTTTATCAAATAATGTCTGCTGATATGAGCAGAGTGTGTTGTCAGAGATACCACAGACAAGGCCATGGGGAGAGGAACTGTGCTATTAGCAGCCTCTTGAGTGGATAGAAATCATACTAACTTTTTATTGTTATAGGGGTGATGTTAAAAATCAACTGGAACTAACTTTCCGTTTACAGGCTGTCTGACTGTATTTATTCTAATAAACCAAGTAAACACAATTGGCTCCATTGAGCAAACAATCATAGTCTAATATGTTATATTGGTGTGATTATGTTTGACCTTGTTGGTGGAGACTTTCCTTTAAACTCATTTCAGCCCCGAATTATTTTAAGCATGTCACCATCCACTAGACAGGTATTTGTCTAACTGCTCATGCAGCATATTTGACTAGTCGTTGAGTAAATGGTAATTTAAAGAAATAGTTAATATAGCCAAACAGATTGGCCTCTTAATTTATTGGTACATGGGATAGTATGAAAATCAGAATATAAGAAATTACAATTTTTAGAAAGTTTAATTGTCTTTAACGTGATTGTTTTTCTACTTTAGAGTAAGGTGATGATCTATGACATTCTTTTCATATGGATTATTTCATCACTGTTATCTTTAACAAAAAGAAAAAATGATTCAAAATAATATTTTAATTGAAATAATGCTGAAATAAAATAACGTACATTTAAAAAACTGGAATGAAAATTTGAACTGAAGGAAAATAAGTACTAAAATGACTAAAACTGAAATAAACGTGTATTAAAGCTAAAACAAGAAAACGAATTGAAATGACAAAAGCACATCATAAAATTACTAAAGCTAAAATGAAAACTGAAAATAGAAAAGGTAATTCCCAATATTAATAAATACAAAAATAGCATTAAACAATACTAAAATAACATATTACATTTGTATAGTGTTAGTGGGTTAAAGGTGGGGTGGAAGGTAAGGTGGAACTATATTTGGCGTGTGAGATTTTCTACTGTGTGCCACAGCTGACTGAATTTGTAGCCGACAGACTGAGGGGTTTTATTTTTAACAGTTCAAGTTTCTTGACAAACTCAGTCTACGTTGTCTCTTCCAGGTCCAGATGGACAGCTCCACTGATACCCTTTGCTTATTCATTTCATGCCAGAAAGAATCAACATTCTGAATGCCAAAAGATTTTCCTTGTCTTTTAGCAATATTCTCTTTTCTATGGTTCGGGTCCAGCGTCACACCCTCCAGTTTGTCCTTTATCTAGAATCTGCACTAGGAGAGATTTGTGGCTCAGCTGTTCAGTTGGTACTGTGTGACTGAATGACTTTTATGTGCTAATGACTCTGTTTAATGAAACCTTGTAAAATTCTGCACATGGTGAAGAAAGCATAATTTAAAGACTTGGAGATTTCTAGCTCACTAAATTGCAGCACTGACGGCTCTGCTTGGGCCTTTCTCCATACTTTCTTAATGATTCAAGCTTTCCAGTGTAGCCTACGTGGCAAGTAGAGCATGCTTGTACATTTTTCATTTCGTTTCTGGCACGGAGATAATAAAAACAAAAGACTTTAATTAAAACATATATACGAAAATGAATGTTGACAAAATAAAAATGTCATAAATTATGTCTATCATATAAAGATAACATGACTAGAAAAATAATAATAACCAATCACATCCTACATGAGATTAATCAGATAGGCTAGCCTATAGCCAACATAAAAGTAATATTACAACTTACATCTGCAGAAAAGGACGCGAATGCGCACGTGAACTTGACTAGGTTTGTCTGAATGTCTATACTCCCGTACGTTGTGGATGCGCTCTTTCTCCTAACAACAATGCTGAAACACTGGCGACTAAAGCATAAAGAATTTACAACGTTCTATTAAAATGTTGTTCTCATTATAATGTCAAGTATATGGCAGATTGGCACTGCACATCTTGCACTTGTAGTTTCATGATCAAAGTGATTCCAGGCATCACTGCACGCTTTCAAATCCATTGTTTCACTTTATTTCGCAGGTCTGGACAGCATGCTGTCCTTATGTTATCCAATCAGACCTCTGGTACCGCCCTAAATGCCGCAGTAACCAATCATAAAAAAAAATAAAAACACATTTTTGGTCACGACGATCATCGTTCTCTTACGAGAGGTTCTCTCGTATTGCGTAAGTAGCTTACGCATCGGGAAAGTCTTCTTTCTTCGAGATCTGAAGCCAAAAAATTATCCTTAATTTTGTATTCATTGTCAACGCAGTGCAGCAGCCGACAGACCTAGGCAGGCTGTATAAGCGTGCTCATTGGCTGCTCGGCTGCAACTGCTTAAGCCTATCGGTGAGCGCTATGAACGCGGCAACCAATGAGGGCGCTTCGCGCCCTCCGCGCCCTTCTAACCGTCAGAATGGGCGTGGCCAGTGTGTATATATTCAGCGCTCACAGGCTAAAATTCTGATTTTCTTGTCTTCAGCGACGCTCTTCGCATCGCTGGATCTTGAGAGCCGCCGCCGTTGAAACCAGCGACCAGCAAGCTTAGGACAGCGCCTGAGGAAGCCGGCCGTCTTCGCCGCCTTCAGCCATCCGTGCCTGCTACGCTATCCGGCGACATATCCTTTACATTATTACTGTTTCTGTGTGTACTCTAAAAGAGCATGAGGCGTTTTTGTAAAAACGCCTCGTTTTTGCGGCTCGTGCCGCGCCCCGCTCAGCTACGGAGACCGCCACCTCTCTGCGCTCTCCGACTGGGCCGCGGGCACGCCGCCACCGCACTCTCCGAGTGCGAAGAGCTTTCAATGTCGACCCTGCGGGCTCGACTTGAAGCTTTCGACCAAGCTGTCGCTCCGCCTGTCCCTGCCGGGCCGCGCAATAAGAAGCGCCGCTCGCAGCGACCACCGGAGACTGTTGTGACTGAGGAGCTCGCCGGAACCTCTCCCTCGAGCTCTCTCTCGCGCTCAACCGCCGGCTCTGCCCGCGCCGCCGCCGCGTCAGGAGATGAGGTGAATGTGATAGATACCCGTACTCTCCCTCTGTTCGAGCCGTGCAATACGCCGCTCACAAGGGATGGCAGAAGCGGACGGTCTCGGAGCGAGTTTCCTCTCCCTCTGTTCGAGCCGCGCAAACTGAGCCGCTCACGAGGGATGGCAGAAGCGGACGGTCTCGGAGCGAGTTTCCTCTCCCTCTGTTCGAGCCGCGCAAACTGAGCCGCTCACGAGGGATGGCAGGAGCGGACGGTCTCGGAGCGGGTTTCCTCTCCCTCTGTTCGAGCCGTGCAATACGCCGCTCACGAGGGATGGCAGGAGCGGACGGTCTCGGAGCGAGTTTCCTCTCCCTCTGTTCGAGCCGCGCAAACTGCGCCGCTCACAAGGGATGGCAGGAGCGGACGGTCTGAGCTTTCTTTACGTTACAAGAAAGCTACTCCGTCCTCGCGCGTCACTGGTGAAAGGGGAACAGAGTGTTTTCGTCCCGCCGTGGCCTGGACTATAACCTCCATTCTCACACATTTCTCAGTCCCCTCTTAAGTTCAGGCGACTGGAATTGTTACTATTGCAGTATACGAGCCTGTTATAAATACACGCTCGCCTGCAAGCAAACGCTGTCACAAGACATGATGACGCTAACCGCGTACTAATGTATTCTCCCCTGTGGCTCAGTGGCGGAATCCTAGACTGTCAAGCTAGAGACCCGGGTTCGATCCCCGCTCTCGCGGCAGTTAAAGTTTATGCTGTTCGCTTCTCCGAGCTCGCGGCCAGTTTTTCTTACATACAGAAAACAAGCCCGCTCTCTCCCTCGTTGGGCCGTGCAGATTGCGCCGTTCAAGGGATGACAAAGCGGACGGTCACGAGCAGCGTTCAACGTGCGCGCCTCACTCACCGGCGAAAAGAGAAGAGTGTGTTAGTCTCGCTACGGCTGGACAACCGCCAATCCTCACACATTTCTCAGTCCCCTCTTAAGTTCAGGCGACTGGAAATATTACTATTGCAGTAAACGAGCCTGTTTTAAACACACGCTCGCCTGCAAACGAACGCCGACGCGACACAAGAGGTCGCTTTTTATATGCTCGCGCTAACTGAAAGCCTATGTGATTCCCCTGTGGCTCAGTGGCAGAATCATACGCTTTCATGCGAGAGACCCGCGTTCGATCCCAGCTCTCGGGGAAAATAAAATTTATGCTGCTTGCTTCTCCGAGCTCGCGGCCAGTCTTTCTTACTTACAGAAAGCGAACCCGCCCCTCGCACCACACCTTCTCAGAGTGCTCGAGTATTTTTTGAGCGTCTAAACACGAGAGAAGAAAAGACGGTTAAATCCCGCAGCCCTGCGGCTGGACCACCGTCGAAGCTTAACGCTCTGTCAGTCCCCGTTGCCACGGCTACTGCAGCTGTTTACCCCGCAGTCAACGAGCCGGTATCTACTCGCTCGCCTGCGCGCATCCGCCGTTCTCACGGCAACCCAGAAAATGTCAAAAGAGCATAATGTCTGGTTGCACGGCTGACGCCGTATGTGTTTCTAGTACAGTGAATGTGCCCACGTTCTGTGCTCACCCCTGTACACAAGCACTATACATCCCGTGTCTCTCACAGAGCCCACTCTCATGAAGCAGGCAAAAGCCGCTTTAGTGTTAAAAGTAGGTCACGTGTCCACTTCTCCGTGCCCACACCTACTCACTGTCCGCTCTGTCACACGGCCTTGCACGACCGGTCATGTTTTAAATGTGAGTCCTGTGCCCGCCCTCGAGCGCTCACACATACATTTTCGCGCCTCACACTATATGTTCCCCGTCCAAAGCCACCGGGACACTGTGTGTAAAACGGCCAGCTATCGCTACGTGCGATCCGCCGTATCTAACCACCAAGAGCGCGCGCGCCGCGCCCGCCCCTGAATGTAACTCCTGTGCCCGCCCTCGAGCGCTCACACATACTAACGAACATTTTCGCCCCGACGCCGCCATCGCGCGTCGCGCCTCACACTTTATGTTCCCCGTCTAAAGCCACCGGGACACTGTGTGTAAAACGGCCAGCTATCGCTGCGTGCGATCTGCCGTATCTAAGCACCAAGAGCGCGCGCGCCGCGCCCGCCCCTCCGTTTCGAGCTCTCGAGCCCGCGATGCGCGGCGATCGGAGCCCGGAGGCCATTCTGCCCCTGGCTGCACACGCAAAAGCGTGGGAAACTATTCCAGGCGCATCAGAACGGGTGCTAAGCACAGTAAAACAGGGCTATACTCTGCAGTTCGCTCGCCGCCCTCCGCGCTTTCAAGCGCGTATCGAGACCAGAGTGAATGGGGAAGTAGCACATCTACTTCGAGCAGAAATACACTTCTGTGCAAAAGGGCTATGGAACCGGTTTCCCCTTCCATGAGCGAGTCGGGCTTTTACAGCCGTTATTTCCTCGTTCCCAAGAAGGACGGAGCACTCAGACCAATTTTGGATCTGAGACGTTTGAACGAGGCTCTTATGAGAAGACCGTTCAAAATGCTCACAACCAGACAAATTCTCGCGCAAATTCGCCCGAGGGACTGGTTTATATCTCTCGATCTAAAAGACGCGTGCTTTTCAGATCCTGATAATACCCCGTCACAGGCCATTCTTGAGATTCGCCTTCGACGGTCAGGTATATCAGTACACGGCCCGTCTGTCGACACAGCGCGCGCGCTGCATTCGACGCCTGGCCGCGTCTCTCCGGCCGGGCAGCACCGTACCTCTCAAAACATTTCAGAGGCTACTGGGTTGTATGGCCTCAGCCGCAGCAGTGCTTCGGCTGGGTCTTTTACGAATGCGCCCGCTACAATGCTGGCTGAATGCCCGAGTGCCTCACAGAGCATGGGCTTCCGGCGGTATTCGCATCAGAGTGACTCAGAGCTGCGTTTCAGCTCTGAAGCCCTGGTTAGCGGCCGACTGGTACCAGCGGGGAGTGACAATGGGAGCTATCTCACACCGCAAAATTATCTCGACGGACGCTTCCACCTCAGGCTGGGGCGCTCTGTTCGAGGGCAAACCGGCTTTTGGCCTATGGTCAGACCGGGAAAAATGCCTCCACATAAACTGTTTGGAGATGATAGCGGTCGAGAACGCGCTCAGGCGCTTCCTCCCATTCATACGGGATCACCATGTGCTAGTCCGCTCGGACAACATGTCCGTGGTATCCTATGTGAACCGACAGGGCGGTGTCAGATCCAGGAATCTGTGCAGGCTGACAGAACGCCTTCTCGTGTGGGCTTACCGCTCGCTGCGCTCGCTGAAAGCCGCGCACGTACCGGGCCACCTGAATGTCGGTCCAGACAGACTGTCCAGGGACAACATTCCCCCGGGAGAATGGTCTCTGCACCTCCAGACAGTCCAGTTTCTCTGGCGCCTATTCGGCAGAGCGGAAATCGACCTCTTTGCGTCGAAAGACAATGCTCAATGCCTGAAGTTTTATTTGAAGAGCGAAGACGCGCTGTCCCAGACATGGCCCAGCCTCCCGCTGTATGCTTTTCCTCCGATCTCCCTGTTGCCACAGGTCATTTAGAGGATCAGAGAAACGCACCACTCAGTGCTGCTTATAGCCCTGCGATGGGAAAACCAAACTTGGTACCCAGAGCTAGTGAGGCTGTCGCACTCACCCCCATGGCCGATCCCGGTGAGAAAGGATCTCCTCTCCCAAGCCGCTGGATCGATCTGGCATCCCCATCCAGAGCGCTGGTCGCTGCATGCATGGGTGATCAACGGATACCCGTTGACCTGTCAGAAGGGGTCGTGAACACGATCACGCAGTCTAGAGCCCCCTCCACGAGACGGCTCTACGCGTCTAAATGGTCGGTGTTTTCTAAATGGTGCGCTACTCAAAACCTGGATCCGCGCGCATGCGGGGTTTCGCGGGTGCTCTCCTTCTTGCAAGAGCTGTTGGAAAAGGGCAGATCCCCTTCCACGCTCAAAGTATATGTGGCCGCTATTACAGCGTTCGCTGAGACGACGCTCGGCCGGGCAATGGGAAGGAATGAGCTCATTATCCGCTTCCTCAGAGGAGCTAGACGGATGAACCCCCCGCGGCCCTCCTCGGTTCCCTCGTGGGATCTGTCCTTGGTCCTGGCGGCCCTAAAGGCTTTTCCCTTTGAACCGCTTGAATCCGCGGATCTAAAGTATCTGTCGCTTAAAACCGTTTTTCTGATAGCTCTGTCTTCAGTCAAACGAGTGGGTGATTTGCACGCGCTATCTGTTAGCCCTGCATGTCTCGAGTTCGGGCCGAATGACTCGAAAGTCATTCTCAGACCGAGGCACGGTTACATCCCCAAAGCGATTGGAACCCCGTTTAGGGCACAAGTTATTTCCCTCTCGGCTCTGCCAGCATCCGATGGTGGGGACAGTGATAACCTCCTATGCCCTGTCCGGGCGCTGAGAGTTTACATCACGCGCTCCGCCGCTTTCAGGCGTTCAGAGCAGCTCTTTGTTTCCTTCGGCGGACGCACCAAGGGTCTTGCCGCCTCGAAGCAGAGCTTGTCCAGGTGGATAGTGGACGCGATAGCAGCAGCTTATGCCTCCAAACACCTGCAGTGCCCTCTGGGCATCAGAGCCCATTCCACTAGAGGCATGGCCTCGTCGTGGGCCTGGTCCAGCGGAATTTCTATCCACGACATTTGTATGGCGGCGGGCTGGGCCTCCCCGTCTACATTCGTGAGGTTTTATAACCTGGAAGTTCCTGCCCTACAGGCAAAAATATTGTCAGTATAAGTGACATGTATGCTCTGCCCAGCTCCCGTGTGCAGACTACGTTCATATGCTGGCGCTATTCTGGTAACTACTCAGGGTGAAGTGTTTGACTCAGACCGGCTGATCCGTTCTGTTTCCTATTTCCCGTTACGCGCTGTTATCGGTGCTGGCCCGCGCTGCTGGCCGCCCGCATTATTCTCTGCCGCGTGGGAATTTTTCTCTTCATGTGAGACCGACTATGTCGTTTTCTCCTACCCTTATGAGTGCTTATGTACTGTTTGGGCTCGCTCCGCCGGCCCTACTGTTGTACTGCTATGTTTATAGACCGGCCGCGCCGCTCTATTTCATATGCTGCATGAAGTGCATGTACTACGCTGGCCCGTCTCTCGACCGGCCACATTTTCCAGCAGAGTGTTTTCCCCGGTTCCCCTGGGATTCATGGGCTGGATGCTCGGCGCACACGGCGTTGACAAAGGGTTCCCGATGCGTAAGCTACTTACGCAATACGAGAGAACCTCTCGTAAGAGAACGTACTCGGTTACTAACGTAACCTCGGTTCTCTCTAGAAGAGGGAACGAGTATTGCGTAACCTGCCGTGTCGCGCCACGAGCTTTTGCGCTTCAGACTGCGAAAACCAGAATTTTAGCCTGTGAGCGCTGAATATATACACGCTGGCCACGCCCATTCTGACGGTTAGAAGGGCGCGGAGGGCGCGAAGCGCCCTCATTGGTTGCCGCGTTCATAGCGCTCACCGATAGGCTTAAGCAGTTGCAGCCGAGCAGCCAATGAGCACGCTTATACAGCCTGCCTAGGTCTGTCGGCTGCTGCACTGCGTTGACAATGAATACAAAATTAAGGATAATTTTTTGGCTTCAGATCTCGAAGAAAGAAGACTTTCCCGATGCGTAAGCTACTTACGCAATACTCGTTCCCTCTTCTAGAGAGAACCGAGGTTACGTTAGTAACCGAGTACGTTTTCATGATTGATAGTCGCTGTCACATCGGAGTTCTAGATTACTCGTAGCGCTAAATGGCAAGATGGTACAGTTTTATGTGACATTTAAAATCATTTATGGAAATATCTGTCGCAGACCTGATCGGAGATAACGTTACTTATTTTGCATTATAATCTTACTCAAATGAGTTCGAAGACTAAATAATTGAGTAGGCCTACAGCAAGTAGCTACTGTAATTTTTAAAGATATAAATTAAAAATGGATAAAAAAAAAAAAAAATCAGGTAAAGCTATTAGCTTTTCCAGTTCACAGTATCACCATAGCAACTCTCTTGGAGACTAATACTTTATAAAATGGCAATGTCATAGGCCTACATCTTTGTATGGTAGAATGATTGCAGCAGTAGCCAGCTGATATTGGAAATAGTAAAATAAATACCAGACAACAAAACTCCAGGCCATTAATCTTTACCATATTTACATGACTCCTGAAGTAGGAGCGTGTCATATACAGATATATAGACATTCTGAATTTTTTAATTTATGCAAATTTTTATTATGCTAACGTTAATACGTAAGTGGGCGCTTAATTTATTATCCTACCTCTAGCAGGTGGTTTCTCTGCTAGTAGTGGCTAAGCAGGTCCATATGCAGTGTACACTTACATATGAAGGTTACAGGAGGACATTTGGAAAGATCAGAGGCTCTCAGCGGCTGGGGAAAATCTCCCGTTTAATATAAAGCTGAAGTAGCACGGAAAATGAGAAGCGTTACTCTGTAAACCAGCTGAACAGCACTGCCATCTAGAGGCGCCTACAAGCCACAACCATCTGCTGGACTGGTAAGAACTGGAGCATATGAGGCCTCCTTCCAGTCAGAATCACTAATTACGTGTTGAATTGCCTGTCACAAGGCGTATATTTAGTACTTACGGTGATATTAGTCTTAGTAATGAGTCTTTTTCTCAGCCTGGATGGTTTTAGTCTATCACCAGGAACATTAAGGTAATAACAAATCCTGGCAGGCTACTACTTCTCACCCCCGCCTAATCAAAGCTATCCATTCAACACATGCAGTGAGATCTGCAAAGAAAACTATAGATCTCCTCAAACACCAAACCGCCCGTAAGTCAGGTAAGATCAGAATCTTCAATCATGGATGTTTAGTGTGCAAAGATCTGTACTAAAAGAACGTAAGATGGCAGTTTATTAAGCATTAACTAGCGTGACTGTAATATTGCAGAAAGCATTCATGTTTAAGCGCTTGGTTCAATTACGGGCACCTTAGGAAAGATTCCCACTGAGATGTTTTAGCAACTCAACGATGAGCTCCAGGGGGTCTACTTCAAATGTTCTTATTCCGCCCCTCCAGTTAAGCCAATACATCAACACGTTTCTTACACAAAGAGGAACTAATATGTATATATATGATGCTGGTCCAGCTCCAACCCACACACAGAATATAATAAACATCCATTAAGCCACTACATCAACACCTCTCATAATGGGAGCAACGGATTTTGACAGCTGAATTGTTTGC
The DNA here is from genome assembly GCF_964197995.2 of Scardinius erythrophthalmus. NCBI lineage: Eukaryota > Metazoa > Chordata > Actinopteri > Cypriniformes > Leuciscidae > Scardinius > Scardinius erythrophthalmus. The sequence goes on from NC_138222.1 coordinate 42,286,022, forward strand.
TGTAGGATTCTGTTCCCCCCATGTTTCTTACACAGTGAGGTTCTAATATTCATCAATTGGCCATGATAGCCTAGTCTCTGCAGTGACATTTAACACTGTTGGGCTTTTGGGCGACCCGAGTTCAAGTCCCGGATCTTGATTTTTTCTCTATCCCATACTATCCTATCATAATAAAAGGCAAAAACTCCCAAAAATTATTCTTTAAACTGATGCCATTTAAACTCCATCCACACACAAAATAGAATCAGCCTTTTTTTAAGCATCAGAATCTGATAAGACGAAAATTAGAAGCAGAAAAAAGAGAATTGACTATTCCCTTTATTAAGAACCCCTCCCTATCCCTTCTGGCAGTGTCTGGTGGTTCCACAATCCCCGACCCGGCTGCTTGATTGGCGGAGCCGTTTTCCACAGCACCGGCTGTGATGTTTTTCTTTTAGGGAACATGCAATTCCCATGGGCTTAACAGATGATTGTTTTGTAGACACTCTCCTCTTTTTAAAAACGTAGTAATGCTCCATTAATTGAATAACTAATCTTGTCAGGTATTTAAATGCCATGACAGGTTAAAGGATAATTAATGCATTAACCACATGAAACATTTTAATATTGGGGATGGCTGCTTTTTTTGAATAAAAAGCATTGAAGCGCTAATGTTCATTGTTATGACATGAAGGTGAAGTTTTAGGAGCTGCAGTCAGTATTATAAAGAAGAGCCAATTTAGGATGACAGGCATAATACTGCAAGGTTAAAACTTTAAATCCATCAATGAGACTACTGCTTTATAAATGAGCAGTGTCAGGACCTTGGATTTCAGCTAGGAATAAAAAGAGCATAACACAACACGTGTAACTCATCAACTAGAAGAGGAATAAACTATCAAGAGAGAAACTTAATAACAAAGGACAAGCAATCCCAATCTTTAAAGCGAATCAGTTTATATAGTTTGGTTTACAAAAATGTCTGTATACAGTATGTAATTTTCTCCCAGTACAAACTAACGCATGACTCATTCAGTGAGAACATACAACTAGATGTATTTACAGCGCAAGCAATCATACCAACAAAATAAAAATTAAAACGTAACCACATGTACTACTCACTACTGGTAGCCACTACGGTTGAAGAGGTAGCTTCCACTGTTAGACAATGCATCCCATTTTTGATTAGATGTGTCCTACAAAAATAATTTACAACATACTGACATCTCTAAAGCTCTCTCTCTCTCTCTCACACACACACACACACTTTGGAATTCTGTCAGTTCTAGTAGCTACGACCTGCAAGGCTTGTCAGTTGATGCCAGAGCTTATATGACTGGCAAAATGGCATCCACTTTGCAAACATGTTAGAAGACCAAAGGAAGGTGTTGACATTCGGTATCTAAGGCAAACAAACACACATTTCCTTTCACTTGAATTCCTGAACATACATGGACAAAGGTATACAAGTAGAATCATTATGATGAAATGTTCTATATTCCTGAACACAAAGACATACTTTGGTCCCCTTGTCCATCCCACATGACATAGCTTAACATCAACATCAAAATATTATACAGCTGATCACACGGATGCTACTGAACGGATGTTAAGTGTAGAGGAAAAAAAGGGTTTTCATAAGGACAGGCTGTGAATTTTAAAGACCTTGGTACAAAGCATGTAACATCAGCTCTTATGTAGGGATGCACAATATTCAAGATCAAGATATTTTCATTTATAAGATTTTTTTATTTATAAGATACAATTTTTATTTTATTGGGATTTAACAATATAGAAAATTAAATTTTGCATGCTCATTTTTCATATTTTTACATTTAGATTATGTTTGAAGTCATCAAATTCTCAATTAAAAATCTTTAAAAACTAATCATTTATAACACTGTTAAATGTAATCTTAAGAAAATCTTAAACTTTTCATGTTACATTATGTTGTGATGCTTAAATTCAGTTGTAGAATGTAAAAAAATGATTTTCACTTTTAGAGTTTTATTTTTAATTTATTTTTAGACCTAATAGTATAAATATATATATATATATATATATATATATATATATATATATATATATATATATATATATATATATATATATATATATATATATATATATATATATAGTTTATCAACCATAACATGACTAACGTGAAACCCATTTTTTTTCACTACCAGTGTACAAAATACATGACTTGATCAAAATGATCTAGTGACTTAATAGCAGAATAAAAAAAGAAGTGTAGTTTGCCATTCATTCATCAAAGCATTTCCATGTCTTAAAATAAATTATTAGAAACTTACTAGTGATTAAGGAAGCGCTCTGGTCAAGACATCCAAAGGTCATTGTATAACATAAATTAAATATGATTTCTTTTCATAAACAGTTAATAGAGTACTGGCATGACTGGATCACTCTTTTAGCTGAAGGAGAGGACTGTTTTTAGGATCACTTTCAGAAAAAAACAGGCAAGGAATGAATGCTTTTCAACATTATGGCCAACTTGAACTTACTCAGAAATGAGAGGGCATGAACAAGACAGCATGAACATTACATTCTCATCGGCAAACTGGAACTCCAGTATAAGGAGGAACTTTGCTACATAGACAGTCAGGCTTTATGATGACAACAAGGAATAAGAAAAAAGACAATCAACAATGGCACATATATCCCTGCTTTAAATCGAAAGGACAAACGTTTTAAAGAATAAAAAGGGAAAATATATTTTTCTCTTCTAAAAATGCCCCAAGAAAATAAACAGACAAGTTCTACACTCAAAAACTGAAAGGCAGGCACTGGGAGATAAGATTACTGAGTCCATCCTACTGTCAATCACCCCTGGGTGCCAATGCAACTGAATTTGGCTGAGGGGGACAGGAAACAGAAAACAAGACATGTTGTTTGCTGACAACATTTGGCTCAGAGAGTCTTTCTGTATTGTCAGATTCCCTTTTCATGGATTTGGTCTATATTCACTCAAACACACACGCACACGCACACAAGTGTGAAAAGTGCTTCCGGTCTGTTTATCTCAATGGCTCTGCAGCCACGTGTCCAGCCCCTCCCTGTTCTTTGTCCTTGCGGAGCAGGGACACTCCACACCCTGGAGGACTCTGTGAGGAAGTGAGTGTGTGAGTGCTCGGGGCTGTGAGCTCAGTCTGTCATGCGGGGGAGGTTATAAGAGTAGTGTACTAAAGGGAGGCCGCGGCTCTGACAGAAACAAGCACGGCCGCAAGCCTGAACCTGCTCCGAACTGTCTGACACAAACGAATCGCCCTCGTCTCCATATTCTGACTGGGCGGAAAGCGTCCCGGTGTCGGGCCAGTAGCCCTCTGAGCTCAGGCACTGAGATGCATTCGCCATCAGGGCAGGGCAGCTGTGGGACTTCACTAAATGTCTGCAGGCTGAGGAAGAGGAGGAAGCAGAAGAGGAAGATGTCCTGATGTGGAGGGCGGGGTCACAGTGTTCACACATTGCCCGAGTGTTGCTGTGCAATTTTGTGTACATTCCGCAATCGCTAGACAAGCCTTCGCCGTCGTCAGATAGCGCAGAGCCTCCTGCTACCGTCCCTTTAGTGACCACTTTACCAACCAGCCCGCCGCAACCTCCGGCCCTCCCCCGTCCTCTAAGCCGAAGCCAGTCATATCTGAAGGAGGGACTGAAGCAGACGTACAGCACAGGGTTCAAGCAGGCAGAGAGGGGAAAGAATATGAGCGTCACGGATTTGGCCATCTCCGGTCCGCCCACTGCATTACTGGTCCCGGCCAGCAGGGGAGCGAATGAGAAAGCCGCTACAGGACAGAAGAAGATGCAGTTGGTGAAGATGAGCCAGGCAATATGCCTCACAGACCCGGCCTGCTCGGGGTCAGCCAACTGGGCACGACCCAGTCTGCAGTATAACCGCATATAGACAACCGCGCTCAGCAGGTACGCTAGTGTGTTCAGTAGCACCAGGGCCACTGTGAACCCCAGACCTGGTCCAGGACCTCCAGAGAAGGGCAGGCAGAGAGGAGAGCCCATGGCAGATTCATGATACAGACTGAGGCAGGCCGCCGCGATAGATACTAATCCCAGCAGGAGTGCAGCGATACCAAACCTTCTTCGTCGCTCCCTCCTTTCGCTACTGGACCTCAGAGCTCCCTCCTTCCCCATCAGAGCCCTCACAGCAAAGCAACGCTCCACCGCAGCTAACGCCAGCAGCAGGACAGCCCACTCTGATGAAAACACAGCAAGGAAGCCCACCACCTGACATCCGGCACCCGTTTCCCACCACACGCCATACTCTGCAAACGAGCCCCAAGTGACGGCGTCCAGGAGTGTCAGTGCTGCCACGTAGACCCCTGTCAGCAGGTTAGTGGAAGCCAGGAGAGCCACCAGGAGTCGGGATGGGGAGAGAGGAGAGGTGCGTGGAGAGAAGGTGGCTGCAAGCACCAGGCAGTTGAAGAGGAGCGCCACCAGGCAGATGAACCACACGGTCAATCGGATCATCCAGCTTCCCAACAAGTGTTCACAAGGTTTAAATGCCCCTGAAAGAAATGCATAAGAGTGTATAAAAGGCTAAATCAATATTTTATGTTTAAAAAAAAAGATTAAACGTACAGTATGGAATTTTTTTCGCCGCTAGGGGTCGCTAACCTCTTACAATAACAAAGGCGTAGTCTGATGACGCAACACTTGCTAAGAATTATGGATCTTGTCGTCAACGTCAAGCCGACCGATCTAATAATGTTTATGGATGAGTGAATACATCGATGTTTTTATCATGACTTTGATATAAAGCAGTTCGGGATTGCTAAGAGACAGCTATCAGCTCCACACGCGACGCGAGTCCCGCGGATATAACAGTTAAAAGCAGTGGTGGAATGTAACGAAGTAAAAATACTTTGTTACTTTACTTAAGTACATTTTTCACTTATCTGTACTTTACTTAAAGGAGAACTCCGGTCAATTTTAACATTGAGCTAATTTTTTTGTAAATTTGGAGTGCTGTCAGTACAGAGAACAACGACAAAAATCGGTGTCGCCTACACCGTGTTATCCTCTTTTTAAAATTTGCACCCTGTTGACTTAAATGGGGCAAGTTTTAAACCTGCTTTTAGCCTCTTAACATCCTTGATGTGTCATTACAAGTGCACAGGTCATGTGATTGATTCCTTCAGAGTGAACACGGTGAATCTGACTGCAGTAGATGTGAAAGATATGAATAAAAATGAAGTTAATTCGGCTAGCGCACATACCTGTATTTATTTCCTGTTTTCCTGTCCACAGTAGTCGATTGTCGAGTTCTCCACTGTTGCTTAGCTACCTATGATCACGCGCGTGAACTCGACAATCGACTACTATGGACTTCAACCGAAAACAGGAAATAAATACAGGTATGTGCGCTGGCCGAATTAACATTTTTATTCATATCTTTCACATCTACTGCAGTCAGATTCACCCGTGTTCACTCCGAAGGAATCACTCACATTGGCTGTGCACTTGTAATGACACATCAAGGATGTTAAGAGGCTAAAAGCAGGTTTAAAACTTGCCCCATTGTATGAAGGACTAAAAATGACAGAACGAAAAATAAATAAATAAATAAATAAAAGTAGAAATAAATAAATAAATGCAGAAATAATAGTAAAAATAAATACATTTTGGTAATATAAATGGCTATTTCTGTATTTTTACATGTATTTGTTTATTTATTTATGCATTTCTATATGTATTTATACATTTATTTATATATTTATGTATTTATATATTTATTTATTTATATATGTATTTATTTATACATTTATTTATTCCTACATTTATTTATTTATGTATTTCCACATTTCTACATTCATTTATTTCTGTATTTCCACATTTATTTATTTCTGTATTTCCACATTTCTACATCTATTTTTCCCTGCGCATGTATGCTAATTGACCAATGGCTAAGCCACGCCCCCAAACGCGATGAGCCAATCACAGTACGCATAGCTAACCCAATACACTTGGACATTCTCTGCTTCCTCGTCCATTGCAATGCATTGCGGTTATCAGTTTTCATTCGTTTTTATGTTTTTTTCTTGTCATTTTGGCTTTTAAACAGCGTGTGTGTGTGTGATTTTGGTTGGGTGACAGTTGTAGGTTATAGTTTGACAAGAGTTTACAGTTTGACAAAAGCACAATGTTGTGTTTTACACAAATATAAGTAGGCTAAACACTTTGCAGTTTTAATTATGTCCTGTATGAACAAAATGGAGTATGTTTTTATGTTTCCACTGTTCGATCGCGCCCCGACGCCCGCTCTCTGACTGACACACACACACACACACACACACACACACACACACACACACACACACACACACACACACACACACACACACACACACACACACACACACACACACATTCCAGCAATGCAATCTTGACATCGCAGCCTGTTCATTATTCTGCGCTCCCACCAAACGCGAAAAGAGCGTCAAATTCGCGCGTATCCGCGTCTAGTTCGACGCTTGAACATTTTGAATCCAAAGCGAATAGGACGCGCGTATAAAGCGAGCGTTTGAAGCGAAATAGCACCAAACTATGACGTTTTGTAAATCTTTGTTCTGGAGCTGAAGCTTATCGACCTTCTCAAAAATAAAATTATTAATATAACCCTCCAATGCATATTTAAGGCCCTTTTGGTGACATCGAGATGATATATAATCTTTCTGTCTCCAAAAAAATCATCAATTGCCTCCTGTGAAATGTCTCCTACTGTGACAGCTGCCAAAGCGCCTGTTACCAAATGTTGACTGAGTGAGTGGAGGGGGCGTGGTTAGCCATTGGTCAATTAGCATACATGCGCAGGGAAAAATAAATGTAGAAATGTGGAAATACAGAAATAAATAAATGTAGAAATGTGGAAATACAGAAATAATTAAATGTAGGAATAAATAAATGTATAAATAAATACATATATAAATAAATAAATATATAAATACATAAATAAATGTATAAATACATAAATAAATACATATAGAAATGCATAAATAAATAATTAAATACATGTAAAAATACAGAAATAGCCATTTATATTACCAAAATGTATTTATTTTTACTATTATTTCTGCATTTATTTATTTATTTCTACTTTTATTTATTTATTTATTTATTTTTCGTTCTGTCATTTTTAGTCCTTCATACCATTGAAGTCAACAGGGTGTAAATTTTAAAAAGAGGATAACACGGTGTAGGCAACACCGATTTTTGTCGTTGTTCTCTGTACTGACAGCACTCCAAATTTACAAAAAAATTAGCTCAATGTTAAAATTGACTGGAGTTCTCCTTTAAGTACAATCATTAGTGCATACTTTTGACTTTTACTTCGTTACTTTTTGCAGCAATTATTATACTTTCTACTCCACTACATTTCTACAACGTTTCGTTACATTTTCTGATCAGTTTTTCCCCTTGCCAAAACAGGGATTGAAAAAAATCTCCATGTTTTTGGTGCTGACGCGTTCATGTAACATGTAACTGGGGCGCTGCCAATAAAGCACCTAAAAGCTGTCACAAAGAACCGGCAAAAGTAATGATTATGAATATGTAAAATATAACAAGGAGACATTTTAATTGATGCTGACGCGCGATCTTTGCAGTGAACGCGCAAGAGAAATGCACATTTCATACGGATTACATGCAGAGAACAGTCTGTTTTCTTTCGTTTTGAATTGTTCTGTTTAAAAGTACACATTTCAAGCTTTCTATATATACGTCTCAGGTCTGTGAGGCAAGTACAGACCTGAGTTTCGGTTCATGAGTTTCACCAGTTCACGCGCCCCCGCCTCCGTGTCCTGGTCTATTTTCTGCTATATTTACTTATTTATTAAATCCAGGCAATTGGTTGATGAAACATTGATTAAAATTAAGATACAATTAATACGAAACGAAATTCACTTTAAAGAAGGGCTTTTGAGGTCTCTGTGAACGTTTTAAAGCAGTATTTTAGTGCCGCTTTCAGAGCGCTCACGTCTGTAACATTGTTTTTTCCTCATAAATGTGAACACAAAAAATAAAATTAATATTTTATGTTCTGTGGAGAGCCAACCCTTCTTCATCCGGTGGGTATATTACTTTTGGTTTGCGCAGTGAAATTCACAGAATTACTAAAAAATATTTTTTTTGTGTCACGTCCGTTACGGATTTATATTTCCCTCATATTAAATATAAAACGCATGTGTCTGTAGACTAGTATTTTTCTTTATTAAGGGAGTATGGGGAGTAGGCTATGGATATATAATCAGTTTTAATTGGTATTTGAGAATTTACATTTCAGGTTTTACATTTCAAGTTTTTACTGCAATTTGTCACGTCCATAACGCTGGGATTGCCCAATTTTAAAGAATTTATCCAGGTCTACGTATTGTATAATGTTAACTTCAAATAAGGGGTGTGTCGCGATTCTGCCTTCTCACACTCCGCGACACAGGTTCGTGGATCCGAGTGTCGCGATTTCGGTTTCATATTGCATATTGTTACAGCCCTAATTATTAGAATATAGACATTAAGAGAATAAATTGTTATGAAAGTACTTTTACTTTCATAACTTCCTGCTCAGCTACTGTTCGGACGCTCTTGCTTACTGCTCCGCGTTTTGCTCTATCGCTTTTACATTTTATCTCCTATTTTTTCTATATTTTATTTCCTTTATTTTATTTCCTTTTATCACCTAATTTTAACTTCAGCAAATCAGCACAGTGCTCATACGACAAAGTTTGGATTACTACAAAAACTGAGAATTCTTTTACCCGACCAGCTTACATTCCGGGAAAGGAAAACACAACTGCCTACAAGGATAAGAGAAAATGCCTCTTCTGGAATCTACTTGCTGCACCAACTGCCACAGACTTTTACAAAGGATTGCAGTTCTAGAAACAAAGTTATTTACGGGACCACCAAACCAGACGGAGCACACAACAGAGCTTCGTCATGGACACCCTCAGCATACCGGTGAGTCCCATGAAACTAGTACTCCTCGACAGGTAGAGAAACAAGCCGATCGACTTACTAATCGATGGCACAAACAGGGAGCGAGACCCAAAGGCACTCGAGACATCAGATTGTCACGAGCATCACATATTACCGCAGTAGCATCCTCTACCCCAGATACAGCTCTGACAAGGATTGCAAACACTGGTCTGCCACCACTGCCTATACATCTTGAGAACAGATTTGAAGTACTAATGAATGTAAATGAGGAATCCACAAATGTGATGAATGTGATCGAACACAGACTGAATAGGCCAGTAGCTAACACTGATGCTAACTGGCGCTCAAGGTTGAGCAGACAGCGGCACTCAGCTCAGAGCGCAGCCGAGCCCAGGACTCTGATAGTGGGGGACTCCATAATCAGAAACATTAGCAACAGGGATACAACTACGTGCTGCCTTCCACAAGCAACAACTTCTGATATAAACAGGGAACTTCAGAACATTCTGATGAAACATAAGACTGCTAATCGACTCATCATACATGTGGGGAAGAATGATATTCATAAAGAGCAGTCAGAACTCCTTAAGAAGGATTTCAATGAACTTTTTGAAACACTTAAAAGTCTGAAAGTTCAAACATTCATCAGTGGACCTCTCCCAGCAAGAGGAACAAACAGGTTTTCACGGTTGCTTGGGCTAAATACATGGCTGCAAAAAACCTGCAATATAAAAGCAGTGAACTTCATTGACAATTTCAATCTTTTCTGGAGTCAACGACAACTGTTTCATCGGGATGGCCATCACCCAAACAAACTTGGTTCAAGAGTGTTAAAGGACAATATCTACTTCTCCCTAAATCATCCTTCTGCGGTTTGTGCCAATCCACTCAATCTGAACGGCACACACACACCTGGACACAGTATGAATGACCACAGGACTTCACTTCAGCAGCAAAATGGACATAACACCACTCCGCCACAACAACCTCTGCTCACGGACACAATCTCAGCTGAGCCCTGCACACAGAGCTCACCACAGACAGCCATATCAGAACTGCTTGAAGATTCAGCACCCAAGGACGACTTCCTGGAAAACAGCCAGGGAAGCCAGGACAGCATATTACAGCCTCCTATAACACCAGAGCAACAGCCCCTTTCACCAGACACTTTCTCCCTCTCCCCTGCAACGCCACTACTCTGCTTCTCACAGAAAATGGAAGAACTGGTGCATGCTGGAACCAGACTATCCCACTCTTTTGCTGCAAGCCCCCAGATACCAACTAAAAAAAGACAGGCACCACTACCACCAAAGCCTGCGGGCCCAGCTCGCCCTCCCCCTCCTCCTGTGAGAGCTCTTCGGCCTCTGCCACAACGCCAGGGCCCACACCCTCCTCCTTCTGCTCGAGGTGAACCAAAAACAACTGATACCAGCTCTCAGTGATATGTGTCGGGTCCCCGTTTTGATAACAGTAACTTTCTCAAATGTTTACAAAACAAGCGGGAACCCAGTGTGCCTGTATCTTTCTCTATTGCTGTTCTTTTACATGATAGAAAGTCTAAGGCCTTCAATAGCCGTACAGCAAACCCAACTAATCTGGTGCCTATTACACGTCAAACTAATATTGCTGTGGGGAAAAGTAAGTCTGTTAAGTTAGCTCTTTTAAACATTCGCTCACTTAAAAATAAATCACTTCTAGTCAACGACTTAATAACCACAAACAACCTGGATTTTATGCTTCTAAATGAAACCTGGCTAGAAGGCAGCTGCAGTGCAACAATCCTCAATGAAGCAGCCCCTCCTAACTTTACTTTTATGAGTGTCTGCAGAGCTGTTAAGAGAGGTGGGGGTCTAGCTGCTCTTTTTAAAGATATCTATCAATGTAAGCAAATATCATTTGGGAATTACTTGTCTTTCGAATATCTGGGTATTGTGTTAAAAGGTGCTCCACGCATTTTACTTTTCATTATTTACAGGCCTCCAAAATACTCTCCAGCCTTTGCTGAGGACTTTACAGAACTGTTATCAACAATTACCTCAGAGTTTGACTGTTTTGCCATTGCTGGAGATTTTAACATCCATATAGATAATGCAGAAAACAATATGGCAAAAGAAATCAAAACTGTTTTAAAAACTTTCGATCTGACTCAGCATGTACATGGACCCACACACAATCGTGGACACACTTTAGATTTACTTATCAGTAAGGGTCTAAACATTTCATCGATTGTTATTAAGGATGTAGCACTGTCTGATCATTTCTGTATTTTCTTTGATATATTGATCTCTCCTGCCACTGAAGCTAGATCTGTGTCTGTCAAGAAGAGATGCTTAAATGAGAACACTAGTGTCCTATTTATGAAGGCCATATCTTTAACACCAAGCATATCTGCAGACTCTGTTGATTTTCTCCTTGATTCTTTTAACTCAAAAGTTAAAGGTGTAATTGATGATATTGCTCCTGTTAAAGTCAGGAAGAAGAGTGGCAGACAAAAGGCCCCTTGGAGAAAATCAACAGCAGTGCAAAATATGAAAAGACAATGCAGAAAAACAGAGCGCATGTGGCGGAAGACAAAACTTGTAGTCCATTATAACATCTACAAAGACAGCCTTCATGCTTTCAATATGGAACTAGGCAAAGCTAGACAGACTTTCTTCTCAAATATTATAAACAGCAATTTAAACAACACACGCACTCTTTTTGCTACTGTAGAGAGACTGACAAACCCCCCAAGCCAGATTCCCAGTGAAATGCTCTCAGACAACAAGTGCAGTGAGTTTGCTTCTTTCTTCTCTGAGAAAATCAATAATATCAGAAAGGTGATCAGCACATCCTTGAGTTGCGCTGGGGTCAGACAGATCAAACCACCTGAGAAAGTAGTTACTATGTCTGATTTCAAAGAAATTGATGGCAAAATTTTGGAAGAAACCGTACAGCACCTTAAAACATCAACCTGCGCTCTTGACACACTTCCCACATCGTTTTTCAAAAGTGTGTTAAACAGTTTAGAAGCAGATCTTCTAGAAGTGGTAAATGCTTCACTTCTCTCTGGGAGTTTTCCAAACTCCCTGAAAACTGCAGTTGTCAAGCCCCTCCTGAAAAAGAGCAATCTGGATAAGACCATATTAAGCAACTATAGACCGATCTCAAATCTTCCTTTCATAGGCAAGATCATTGAAAAAGTTGTCTTCAATCAACTGAACAAATTCTTATGCTCGAATGGATACTTTGACAATTTTCAATCTGGTTTCCGACCGCACCACAGCACAGAGACAGCGCTCATAAAGATAATAAACGATATTCGCTTAAATACTGACTCAGGCAAATTATCAGTGCTGGTGTTACTCGACCTCAGTGCTGCATTTGACACTGTCGATCACAACATACTTCTGGACAGGCTGGAAAACTGGGTGGGGCTTTCTGGGATAGTCCTAAAATGGTTCAGGTCATACTTAGATGGGAGAGGTTATCATGTGAGTATAGGAGACCATAAGTCTGAGTGGACATCTATGACATGCGGAGTCCCTCAAGGCTCAATTCTTGCGCCACTCCTGTTCAACCTGTATATGCTCCCAATGAGCCAAATAATGAGAAAGAACCAAATTGCTTACCACAGCTATGCAGACGACACACAGCTCTACTTAGCCCTATCGCCCAACGATTATAGCCCCATTGACTCCCTGTGCCAATGCATTGATGAAGTCAACAGTTGGATGTGTCAAAACTTTCTTCAGTTAAACAAAGACAAAACTGAAGTCATTGCGTTTGGAAACAAAGATGAAGTTCTCAAGGTGAACGCATACCTTCACTCTAGGGGTCAAACAACCAAAAATCAAGTCAGGAATCTTGGTGTGACACTAGAGTCAGACCTTAGTTTCAGTAGTCATGTCAAAGCAATAACTAAATCAGCATACTATCATCTGAAAAATATTGCAAGAATTAGATGCTTTGTTTCCAGACAAGACTTAGAGAAACTTGTGCATGCTTTCATCACCAGCAGGGTGGATTACTGTAATGGACTCCTCACTGGCCTTCCCAAAAAGACCATAAGACAGTTGCAGCTCATACAGAACGCTGCCGCCAGGATTCTGAGCAGAACCAGAAAATATGAACATATCACACCAGTCCTCAGGTCTTTACACTGGCTCCCAGTTAAATTTAGGATTGATTTTAAAGTATTATTACTGGTATATAAATCATTCAATGGCCTAGGACCTCAATACATTGCAGATATGCTCACTGAATATAAACCCAACAGATCACTCAGATCATTAGGATCATATCAGCTTGAAATACCAAGGGTTCACTCTAAGCATGGCGAGTCCGCTTTTAGCTATTATGCCAGCCGCAGCTGGAACCAGCTTCCAGAGGAGATCAGATGTGCTCCTACTGTAGTCACTTTCAAATCCAGACTCAAAACACATCTGTTTAACTATGCATTTACTGAATGAGCACTGTGCCAATGTTCGTCCGACTGTTTGTACTGTATTTTATTTTTTATTTTTCTAAACTGTTTTAATTATTCTTATTTCTTTTTATTATTTTAATTTCTTCTATGTAAAGCACTTTGAATTGCCATTGTGTATGAAATGTGCTATATAAATAAACTTGCCTTGCCTTGCCTTGCCTTACTTTTAATACTTAAAGTACATTTAAAATCAGGTACTTTTTACTTTTTACTTAAGTAGGGGTTTCATTGTGGTACTTTTACTTTTACTTTTACTAAAGTAAATATGTCTCTGGTTATTTGTACTTTTACTTAAGTACTGAGATTCAGTACTTCCTCCACCACTGGTTAAAAGGAATATGGACATTTCATTCTACCGAACTACACGCGAGTGCAGAATTACAACTCACAGGTCAGTTTATTAGACAAATTAAACTTGTAAGGTAACGCAGCACTGTTTCACTTGGTCTAACATTATCACACTAAACTGCATTTGAATGTGTAGAAATTAATGTGTTAGTTTGTCTGTATGAGACTAGCAGTAAGCTAGATCAACATTAGAATAACATACAGATCATATTCTAACATTTTATCATTGTTGAACTATATAACATTGATTAGTTTTATGTAAATGTGCTCACCTGTTTAATAAGTACATGTAGGAGCGGTCGAAGTCTCGGACGTGGAGCTATCGTTTATATACTGTCTATGGGAGCTCTCGGCATCTCGAACACACCACGCTGATATTGATTCTCGTTTTAGTTCTCCTTTTTTATCCGAAGTCTGCTTGCCATGGTCCATAATGTTTGAACGAAACAACAACAGCGTGCAGATAGACATTACGAACTACACAGTTGTCTACGTCTGTCGCTTTGGTTACTATCAGAGGGCTCTGGTTCATAGCTCTGGTTACTATGGCAGCACGAGCGGAAACCAGGGACAACGCGGATATGACGCCATTGACGGCGACAAAACGGAAATAAAGAAACGTGACGTTTCTCAAATTAAATTACAAATTTCTCCTGGTTTGAAAGTTGTTGGAAACAGTCGGGATAATGTAAGTACACAACTAAAAAAAAAATATATAACATAGATATAGTGATTTTTGCTATTTTTAAAGCAAAAAAGTTACATATTGTGCCTTTAAAGATCCAGCATTTATTTGATCAAAAATACAGTAAAAAAAAATTATATTGTGAAATATTATTACAATCTACAAAAACTTTTTCTTAAAATGTAATTTATCCCTGTGATGGCAAAGCTGAATTTTCAGCATCATAACTCCAGTCTTCACTGTCACATGATTCTTCAGAAATCATTCAAATATGCTGATTTGGAGCTCCTTACTGACCCCAAACTTTTGAACGTTAATGTACAGTACATAATAGGGATTATTAAAAATAAAACAAAACGGCCAATATGGTACAGATGTTTTGTGCATCCCATAGTAAATATGTGTTATGGTGGTAATAATTCTGTGAGTAGCTTGTAACATTAGATTACCAAGAGTTCTCTGGCTGTAGCAAAAGGAGAGAAAAAGAGACTTCTTTGTATTTACCCGGTGAGGGTGAGCAGTGCATGACTAGAGGAATCCTTTCCATCTCCTCCTCACCACCTAACAAATACATTTATAAGCATGTCAACTATGAGAAACATAATACCACACATAAACACAGCCAGACCACCTCATTCAATCACATGTGGTGATACATGTGAAGCTGCTGAGCTGCAGCAGCTTCACAGCATTATACTATATGATGTATAATGCTGTGAAGCTGCACATACACCAGAAGCTACTGAGCTTAACAGCATTATACTATATGACAAAAAGTCATACCAAATGTATTTCTCCGCTCGTCATCCTCAGCTGGGTTAACTGCACTGTCACAAGTCACAAAAGCACAACACTGGTAGGCATAGGGAACCGTAATGGACCTTTGGGGACAAAGACAGAGATGGAGAGAGAGAGAGAGAGAGAGAGAGAGAGAGAGAGAGAGAGAGAGAGAGAGAGAGAGAGAGAGAGAGAGAGAGAGAGAGAGAGAGAGAGAGAGAGAGAGAGAGAGAGAGAGAGAGAGAGAGAGAGAGAGAGAGAGAGAGAGAGAGAGAGAGAGAGAGAGAGAGAGAGAGAGAGAGAGAGAGAGACAAACTGATTAGGAAGACATGAAGAGTTACTTAATTATCTGGGTTTTGATCAAAGAAAGGCTCAAGGTCTCTGATTTCTTGAGTATACTCTGAGTGTGATTACAGAGAATGGGTGAAGGTAAGGATGTCACATCATTATTCATATAAACTGAACTGGGACACAGGAGCAACCTTAATGACCTGTAATCAGTCACAGGCACATGAGTAAGGCTGTGAAGAGCTCTACCTGAGTTTAGGCAGACTTTTAGACATTAGACCGTTCCTCAGTTCCACATTTCCAGTCAGTTTAAGCTGGTTCAGTGCACTCAGTCCTGCGGTAGGAACACTGGCTAGGGAGTTCAGACTGAGATCCCTAATGGCATGATGGAAAAACGGCAATTATATTCATGTACACACACACACACAAACACACACACACACACACACACACACACACACACACACACACACACACACACACACACACACACACACACACACACACACACACACACACACACACACACACACACACACACACACACACACACACACACACGAAAGCCCCGTATATGGCTTTGTTGTTTAATCAGAGTTTATAATTATATTTACACAATTTACAATACACAATTATATTTTCAATTTCCCAGCAGTTTTTCCACTGAAATACAATGAATGTGAATAATTATGAGAGCATACAATTTGACTAAACACTCACAGGTTGGTGAGAGCGCTGAGAGAAAGGAAAGCATCTCTGTGGATGAACTTGATCCGGTTTCTGCTCAGGTCTCTGTAGAACAGTGTGAAAACAAACATACACAAGCTAAACATATACAGATGGCTCTGGGTAAAGATTCAGATTTCAGGGATCTGGCCTTGTCTAGGTTCACTGTGAGGAGATGTGATCAGTGAACAGCTATTCACTTGATTGAAAAAGTCATTAGCTGGTCATTTTACACTCATGTATTGCTAGGTGTGCCTTAAAGCTCTCTTAACCATTTAAGACACCTTTATAACAGTTAAAGTGCCATCTATGGCATAGAATAATGTGATGCATATGCACACCCATTTTCAGCCATTTCATGGAATCTGCCATATAAATGCAGCATTTTTACACTTTTTTAACAGTAATAGCCCCACCATGGGCCGATCTCCATAAAAGTTTGCATGCTTCTTTAGAATCATGTGCCACATGTGTTCACCTAAGTTCTGAGCTTTCATCTGTGATAGGCTTTTGGGTTGCCTACTTTCTAAATGACCCAGCTATAGCTATCCAAAGGCCAAAGTAATTTTTTTTTCTTTTATAAATATTGACCTAGAGAGTCCAGAGAATTGTGACGCAGGGGTTTTATTAAGGTTGAGCCAAAAACCTAGGACTAGTTAGACAAAGGTGTTTTTTGAAATAATCTCCCATATTTAACAAACGATTAAATTGACAGCGACGGTCCTAGAGGCAAAGTTGCTCAGGATGAGGAGTTCTACCACACGGCATGAACGTCGTGGGTGTGTGCCAAAAATCGTGCGGTATACAATCCTTTACGCGCGTGAAAAACGCGAAGGCTCCTCCCACTTCTAACGTTTTAGCGCCCCTTAGAGATAATTATTTTGATAATTATTGACAATCAGACTCCAGAGAATCTTGCTGCACTGGTTTGGTTCCGATCGGGCCAAAAACCTAGGACTAGTTCGGAAAAGTAGGTTTACATTTTTTTTTTTGCCAGGGTGACGACTGAATTCGAGTCATGCATTTTGTCTGCCTTGACCAAAGGATTCCAATGATATAAGATACTACGCCTAACGGTTTAGGAGCTAATAGCGAATAGCGATTTCGTACTTCTCACTATTGGTGTTTCAAGTTTCAAGTCTCTACGACTTACGTTTTGGTCTGCCATCCCTAATAATAATTATCATCATCATCATCATCACAAACAATTCTTCAATTAATATAGTTTATTAGACCATTTACACTAGTTATTATTAATAAGACTCTACTGAATACTTTATTCTGACTGGTTAATTTCATTATTTTGTGGGCAAATATTTTTATGTTATGAGTGCTTAATTGCATAATTGACGAACTACAAAACATTTCCTAAATAACTGTGCTAGTTTCAGGTCTCTCTGTTGTATCACTCCACAGTCTCTTTCTTCTCACATAATGAAATCTTCCAATGAATTCAAATCAATATTTCATGTCCATTTATTTATTTATGTGGTAGGTAGCCGTGTAATATGTGTAATAATGTAGGATCATCTAATACAAAAGTGATCACCCTCTCTGGGATTGTTTTGTGAGAATGACCTGCTGAATATACATTAACATTTGCATATACACACATTTACGGCACAGTAATTGTTATTACTTACAGCACTCTAAGGCTAGTCATCCCCTGGAAAGTTCCTCTGTCTATCTGCTGGATTTGGTTGTGCTGTAGACTTCTGCAGGGCACATAATAAAAAAAAGCCTATTCATAAACATAATTCAAATGTAAGTACTGAACATTGCATAAACAGTAGAAAAACGTAGCACGATTACGGAACTTACATGTCCTGCAGTCTAACACAGCCCTGAAAGGACGGCAGGTCTCCAATGTCATTATAGGAAAGATCTCTGTCAGAACATACACACAAATGTTGAGACACTGAGCTTGTGAGGAATGGAAATGTTTTGATGAAGTTTAGACAGGAACTAAAGGATGTGTGATGTGTTACAGCAGTCAGGCTGGGAGCAGGCCTGCCTCTGGCTCGCTCTCCTCCGGGAGGTCATTAGACATCACTTTAAAACATCCCCCTGCAGCTGTGCCTCTGACAGGCCACTGCGTACGTGCCTGTGAGGTGGATGACGCTTGACTGATGCACACTTTGCTTGTGTGCGATGGAGTGTGTCTGTGTGTATTTGAAGCTGATGCGGAAAGGGGAGTGTACGTTATGACTGACATGCTGAGCATATGTTAGTATCTTAAATGACAGCACCGGCTTGAAGGCTTTTCCATGACCGTGTGTGAGTGTTTTGAGTGACGGCTAACCTTTGCATGTAAAGGGGCCTGTGACTGATGATTAATTACTGAGCGCTCAAGGCTGTAACTGGCACATCACTGGACATCTGCCTGACATGTGTTACAAACTGTTATGAGTGGTATGTCACTGCTTAAAAAAATGCTTATGTGTGCCGTAGCATATTAGTTTATGGTTACAAAGTGTCATTTAGTGCTAATATCGCTGTGTATCTGATGTGTTATACTGTTGTGTCAGCAGTGTGAGTGGCACTGAATTATGAACCGTGCTCATGCATCGTGTCTGACTTACAGTGTTCGGAGCACAGTCAGATCCTCACACAGGTCTGCTGGGATGCTTTTGATTTTAGTTCCTGTTAAAGTCCTGAACAACACAAGATACATTAAATGTGAGTTGTGTTTTTGATTAATTTATACTGTAGTTTAAACTTTAACGGCTTGTCATTTAATATTTTTTGTAATTTATTTCAGGCTGTGCTGTATGACATTTCCATATTAGGAAACCTTACATAAATGTTTTGCAGTTGATTTTATTTTAACTGACACTGTTCTTTGCGTATGTTTATCCAGTGTAAAATAAACTCACAGGCTTTCTAGATTTATTGTTCCAGTCAGGCTGGGGAAATCCTGAATCATACTGGCACCGCGCAGCATTCTGAAATATATAACAAATTCAAGTAATTAAAACTCTGTGATCATCAGTTAGTTAGAAAAGCTTTATTCTATTCAAGCTCCAAAATTGAAGAAAAAAGCATTATTAAAGTATCATACATAGGCCATTATATAGAAAAGTGCATTACGGAAAACAGCAAATCCTAAACATCAACTTTTGTGTACTAAACTGGTTTGGAACCACCACATTTTAATTTTGGGGGTGAATGATTCCTATAAAGTTGAATAAATAGAAAGAAACATACAAAAGCAAGTAAACACTGTAGTATGCAGGTCAGTCATTCAAACGAACACCTGCCAGTCACACACTAATATGTTAATTGTGAGTGTCATTAATTCAGTTCCAGAACAATGATTGAATAATGATTCTGCTTACAGAGAGTGCAGGTCTGACAGGTTCTGGAAAGCAGTAGTTCCCACGAAGGAGAGAGGGTTGTCAAAAAGATGGCTGAAGACATAATGGATGTTTATAGCCAAAAACAATTAATCACAACAATATTTCAATGAGACAGTGTGTGTGTGTGTTCCATGACAGTGGGATCAGCGTTTGCTTACATTGTGCGTAGCAGGGGATTCCTACTGAAGGCTCCCTCAGGGATGGATGCAATGCTGTTGCTATGAAATCCACTGGCAAACAGGGAAAAATTAAAATCATTATGAAATCATTAAGCTAAAAATTTTTAAGAAGCTCTGTGAGATGAGCACTCTGAGACATTCTCCCTCAGGATTCATAACTGCTACATCACTGATCACAGCTCAATATTATGAAGCACTTCTAATTCTTAACACTAGATGGCAGCTTGACACAAGTAATTTTTTTTAAAGCTCTCTGGATTTCTAAACACAATGGTGATGAGGTTAACAAACCTACACCTGTTTGGGACCCTTGATGCTGAGTGCATTATTAAACTATTCTAATATTCCTTGATTTTAAAAAGGACTCCAAAAGTTTTCTTTTTATATATAAAAATAAAAAATGCTGAAAGCAACACCTGAAACTTAAAAACAATTCGATTTTTTCCTCTCTGAAAAAGATGTTCAGAAATCCCCATTTTCTAACAACATTCTAATCTGGTACACCAACCATCTATATCAAAAATTAACTTCAAAACAAGTGATTGAGAGGAACTATTAGAATGACTGTAAATGATTGTTTAAATGTGTGTGTTTGGAGATACGCACAGTTCTTTCAGCTTGGGCAGTGTCTGAATGGCCTCTGGGAAGGTCTTCAGATTGTTGAAGTTTAGATCCCTAAAAGGAGACAGGGCAGATGAAAGTTTTTCATATTAGAAGAACCTCCCTTGTATGAATGAAACACTTGAGCGAAACCACTACCATCACTAATATAGAGGAAACTCTTTACTCTTTATAGTATACATTTAATAAAGCAGTATAATATGAGCCACCTCTGTTTCAGCTCTACGTTTAAAGACAGCCCTAACTGAAGATAATTTTTTGCCAAAAAACAGAAAAGGAACAATATGAAAGATGGAGAAAACAAAATATCTGTTGAGAGAAATCAACTCTGCTGTTTACAGAGGCCAGTCAGGACAGCCGGTCTGCTGATTTCTTCAGTGTGTTATTGTTTATCTCAGCTGCCACACGATACAACCTGGCATGATACTTCCTCTATACCCCCTAATGCCCCTGTCTGGTCTCCCACTCTCCTTCCCAGGGGCACAGGACGTTGGCGTGTCCTCATCCTGTCCTAATTATGGCCAGAATAAGTAAATAAAGCAGAGTCAGTGATGGCTATCTGCCTTCCCCTTCCCCTCGCCTCTTCCTCCCTGACGCAGTGGATGCTTGCTAAACGAACTGTGGTAAGTGGAGAGAGAGAACGGAGGCAATAAGGTAAAGCCGAAGGTCCTAAAAGACTCCTTTGTCCTTTATCAGTATACTGTAAATCCTGATCAACTCAATTCAAGCGAAGAAGACAGCACACTTACTGCATCTTTTTAAAATGAGCTATTGCATTTTACTCTCTAAAACATTCAGAAAAACAACTGGCACATTTTTATTCAATGCTATTTTGACACTTCATATATTACATGCTTTTCATTCAAAATGAAAAACATTACATAACGTTTCAGGCTTAAGGTTAGGGATCTCGGTTCAATGGATTACTCAACCTTTGTCTCTGCTCGCATACCAGTGAAGTACTCCATGTCTAGTGTGTTCTCTACTACACTGCATACTGGTATTCAAATAAATGTGAGCTGAGGTATCCTTCTGAGGCTCCCAATGTTCTCTGCAACCCTGAGTCTTGCAGAAGAGGGCAGCAGATACATATACTAAACACCACACAGAGTAACTACACTTGTGCCCACATACAATCTCTTGTAAAAATTATGTAGTATGATGCTATTGATGACAGACCCACTCTTGCAGATTACAATCTATTTAATGACAGGAAGTGTGATTACATGTGTAAGTGAAGGGGAACTCACAATGTCTCCAGGTTGTCCAGCCCATTAAAGCAGTTTTTTCCAATCTCCTGAATCCGATTATTGTGTAGATGCCTGAACGACACGGACAAACAAGATTTTAGAAGCAACACTTATATATTCATTTACACACAATCATTTTAATTTGGGTTTCTAGATGATGCCAACAGGCTGATAATTATTTTGATGGTATAATGATGAATGTTATATTTTGTGTAAATGAAAATAAGTAAATATTTAAAAAAAATATTACAAATAAAATACTCAAAAATAAAACCAATTATTGTAAATGTTAAAAGCGAATTCAGGCAAACATTCACTTTTTGTTTACTTTGAATGTTGCTAATTACTACATTTAACAGCGTTAATGTTTTTAAAGATTAACTTTGCGAGCAACATATGACGGCAAGTGACCTTAATATAAAAATAAGGGAAATGAGCATGTACTATTAAATATCTAATGTCCACCAATATAATACGGTACTTTTTTTTTAAACCAAACACTAATATCATTGATTATCAAGAAGGTACCCGATATAACACTCATCACTAGTTTTAAGATGTACATTTTCTTGTGCACTTTTTTGATCCTCCATTAAATTTGACAATTTACTTACACAGTGTGTTTGGTTAGTTATACAGTGAGTTATGTGTGATAAAATGACTATATGCACTAAAAAGAGGGCCAATAGATTATAGTAAATATAACCTGAGAGGTATTAATGAATCCATTTATAACCATTCAGATGACTAAGGATGACTAAGGGATGTCTATTTTGCTTGGATTTTCCAGTCATTAAAAAGATGCAATTCTCAGCAGAACATTAACACAAACATTTTCTCTGAACGGATAACTCCTCAGTAGTTCTTCTGAGCACTTCACCACACAGGTCTGTGTGTTTGTTCAGTCTACTTAACGGATTAATTGGCCTCCACTCCTAAGACAAATATTTTCCAGCAGCTGGAATGTAATTGGAAAATCAGACCCACAGAGAAGCTTCCAGAAGTGAGGCAGTGAGAGAGAGAGAGAGAGAGAGAGAGAGAGAGAGAGAGAGAGAGAGAGAGAGAGAGAGAGAGAGAGAGAGTGTGAGTGTCTATAGCCTCTGTTTGACTTTGCAAGACACAAGGGTCCATTTTGCTTTCCCGTTTTCTCTCTCTAAATTCACCCATCCACGCTGCTGTTTACCTGTGTGTGTACTTAACCATGTGCAAGTGTATTTGTATGAGTGTTTTACGAGCCGTCTAGGACTACAGTTAGTGTAGCGCATTGATGGATTTAACTGATGTATGGTAAAAGGCTACAGGGGAAGATAAATTTATCAGTGTTAAAAGCAGGATGAATTCCTCTAGTGTATGTGGCCGAAATTGCACAGTACTCACAATACAACCAGGCTGGAGAGATTGGTGAAGGCATTGTCTGGGATGTGTGTGATCCTGTTAAGGGCCAACGTCAGGGCCTGCAGGTTACTCTGGTGCTGTAGGGGGCCAATGGGAACCTCAGTCAGGCTGTTGTCATCCAACCAGAGGTGCCTGAGCTGCTGCAGACCCTCAAAACTGTCCTCAGGCACTAAAGTGATGTGGTTAGCATCCAACCGTCTGCACAGAAATAGGAAGAGATTTCAGGAACCCTGATGCGGATAGAGCATAAATGAGCTGAAAACGCTTTTACTTATTGAAACAGCCGCTTCAACAAATACAGCACCAGGAGGGCGCGCATATTGAGAATAACAGTGTGCCGTCACATAGGTGCTAAAACATCAGTTAACACTCAGTCTATGCACACTGTGCTGTTAAAGAAACACAAGACGTTTCCATGATCTCACTACACTGGCCTCCCTTTTCACACAGCCCAGGCGGGACCCCTGGCCCCACTCAGGGGCCGCTTCAATGGCTTTATGAGAAAAAGGAACCGCACCTTTCAGCCCTGAGGGCTTGTGACCGAAATAAACAGTGCTGTGTCAAATACTGTAGATGCTTAAAAGATCTGACTCAGTATGTATATACTTACCAACAAGTGTGTGTTGCATATGACTTTAGAAGACTATGAATATAGCGCTCAAGTCATGTGGAGAATTTTCTATTTCTATTTTCTAAGTTAGGGCACTGAGAATTGGAATCGGAGCCAATCACTAGGAGGAAGGAGTTGATGGGTAATAACGGTGGGGTGGTGACTTCCTGTTTATAAATGGCTGACACTGACTAAGCTATACTCTCCCTGCCCTGTGATTACACAATTAAAACACAAAAGACTAGGGTATGTGTAGGTGGAGATCTTAGTTAGAACAAGAAAAAAGCCTTATAACCTTACCACTGGAACAGGACAAAGCACAAAAATGTGGAAACCCACACTCACTCACAAATTCTCTGTTACTAGACCTTGCTGAATTGCCTACTTAGATATTCTAACTCAAATAGAACCTCATAAATGACTAAACTGACCTCACCACAGCGATTACTAAACCACTCCTACTGCTTTTCAAAGGCGGTACCGTATCTATGTCCATCAAACATAATGACGTCACAAGTCGGATTGCTTGCTGATGTGCCTGATAATTTTGGAATAAATTACTTCAAATTTATTGTCATGCAAAAAACAAAGCACAGACATTTTTATCATTATATTTATTATGTTTAAACACTAAATATAAGTAAATATAAATATAACAGTAGAAGTAGAAAATAGTGAAATTACAAGGGGAAATCTACCCAGGTGTCAAAAAGTCAGACTTTCTGCAGATCAATGGACCGAAACCTCTCAGGTTTAATGGAAAATCTTGATTTGTGTTTCAAAGATTAACCAAAGTCTTATGGGTTTAAAATGACATGACAGTGAGTAAATTAATTTCATGTTTGGGTAAACTATCCATTTGAAAATAAAAATACATAGAACACCCAAATATTGAGTAAAAAAAAGTCAATTTTAAATTAGACTGAGCTAATCCTATTGGCACTTTTCTGTATTAAATCATTACTAAATTTATAGTGCTGTGTCCGCCATCTTGGATAGACTTATTTTTCTCTAAGCTTGACTCAATTGCATTCTATGCAAAAAATACAGGTCACATCAGAAACACGCATTATGCCTTAAAATTCTGCATAGTCAGTTTATTATTTCGGAACAGAAACACACAGTTAAACAATTGTTGAGGAGCTAATAAATGCCTCTGTGTAATGGAAATATATTTGTGGATCTACCAAATTAAAATATAAACACAGCTCATAATTGTTCACAATATTTCTTCCTGGAACAGTGTGTGTACAGTGTACTTTAAGCTTAGTTTTGCTTGTTAAATAAACTTTTTGTGTTCTCTCAGGCCATTCTGAGAAAGGAGGACTAAAGATCGCACATGTTCTAACTAATGAACTAATGAATAGCAAGTTTTCATGCATGTACTTTTCCCCTTTTTATCTGAGTGCAATGCATTAGGACAAATTTTCAGCACTGCGAGGCATTTGTGAACTACAGTGAGAGATCATCTAAACTGACGTGTGCTTTGGATATGAACTCTGGCTCACTTTCGGCTTTGGCACGTTTAAGAATGTTTAATTCTCCACTCTACACAGACATGAAGCTCACACAGTGGGCATAATGTGGGGCCGGTGAGTGATAAGTAAACTGAAATCAGTTCATGAATGACACAATTTGGCATTTTACAGTCCCTAAGATTCATTCTAAAACGGATGGTTAATTTGCGAATTGAACCAAATCAATATTCAGGGAGGTGAGAGATGGCTCTTATCTATGGAGATACGGATCTGTCAGCTGCAGCTAAAGTCTGTACATGCTTCTTATTTTGAACATGCAGATCTGGGCATGTCCACATCAGCCACTGCCAAACCCGAGCGCACACACAGACAAACACATAGTATGAGATTCACAGAGAGTCAAAAGGGTTGGGTGGCATGGATGACAAAGAGACAGAACGAATATTAATTTAAGATGTATATCTACAAGTAAACAGTTGGCCACAAGGGCCGTTGTAATGTAACACATTAGCAGCTCAGCGTTTGTTAAGATTTATTACTTTAAAAGCCATTTCTAAAACACACCACAGATCACAGCTTTAACGCTCAAGGAGACTGAAGGATAATTGTTTCTGATAATGAATTGCTCTCTGGTTTGTTAACTGGCAAACCACAGAATTGACTTTTGCGGTTAGAAGGCAGCGATCTTTACCGGATCGCTGCAAAATGTGGCACAGACGGCCACTTGAAATTATAGATGGACGTAAGATTATAATTGTGGTTTTGGAAACAGTCTGAAACAGTCTTAGTGTTTTTGCAATCGGATTTCTAGTGTATATCCATATCACCAACTGTTCTAACTAGGGATGCAAAAAAAATGTAGCCACCTGAAATGTTTTAAAATTCTATTTTAAAGAAAGAAGGAAATGGAAAATTTAACATTAACATTACTTCACCATTCAATAACAGAATCATTAACATGGAGGAAAAAGCAGTGTACACTTGAAATGATCCAGATGTAAACCGGCTGTTAATAGGTTATATATTGAGACATAAGGTTGAGTTGAACTTTCTTTTGATCAAAGGATTCAGAAAAAAATATCATGGCATCAAAACAGCAGCAAAACTCTTTTCAAAATTGATAATAATAAGAAATGTTTTTGAGCACCAAATTAGAAAACTAGAGTGATTTCTGAAGAATCATGTGACATTGGAGACTGGAATAATGATGCTGAAAATTCAGCTTTGCGTCACAGGAATGAATTACATTTTAAAATATAATAAAATAGAAAACAGTTGTTTTAATATTTTGCAATATTAGTGTTTTTACAATATTTTTGATACAATTTTTGGAGCCTTAGTAAGCAGACTTTTCCACAAAAAAAAAAAAAAAAAAACTTTTACTGACCCCAAATTTTTGAATGGCAGTGTATATATTATATTAATTTTGTGTATAATCACTTTTTTGTATAAAATTAATAAAGATCACAGATATTTTACAGAAAGGCTATTTCAATATTAGAGTTATACTATATAACAGTTTTCGGTATCAACTTTCAGCCAGAATATTCAGTTTAGGCCAATAATTTTCATTTCAGTGCATAAATAGCTACAACAAAAAAAAAAAAAAAAAAAAAAAAATAATAATAATAATTCACCAAGAGGCTATCAAACAATTGTCATTAAAAAAAATTTGTGAAGTAAAGGTTTTTAAAAGTTTTTTTTGGTAGCCTGATTAGCACAGTTGAAGAACCTGTGCAGAAAGCCTGCAGGGTGAACACATTCCCAAAGGACTGCCCCCTTCCCTCTCTCTCACGTGTCTCTCATTTTTGGCCTCTGCTCTGACATATATCCTACTCTTTCCCTCATCAACCATGCTGAGGGCCAGAAGGCACATTGATTGACAGGTCATTCTCTGAGGCCTTATCCAAAAGCAGGTGGACTGTGCCAAAACACATTAATTCAGCACCACAGGGAAAAAGAGAGGAAAAACACACTACACGAGGGGGTCAGACAGAAAGAGACGGAGAAATCTGGAGAGGTGATAATGGTTAAAAACCTGATTTTTTAAACACATTGTCCCAGAGCAGAAACAACAGCTGGACTAAATCTCATAGAGACAACTTTAGGTCTTTCCTCATTGAGGACAGACACACAAACAAACACACAAACACAACAACGCATAGTTACAGGAACTCTAATGCATCTGAGCCATTGCCATGTAAACATTTCTTGATAAACCCCTACTTATTACTTCCATTAGAATTAAATGCATTTAATCATTTTTAGCGAAACATTACACAGGCAATAGACAAAATGAAATGGACACAAACTATTTTGAAACAATGTGTAAATCAGCTGTATCTGCAAATAAAAATGATCATCTTGATTATCTAACTTACTATTCTACAGCAATAACATCAAACTTAATATTAAATGAGGTGCTTTTTGTTTTAGTGTTTTCTCCTTAGAATTGGAACCTTTTTGAACGCTGGGATATTTGTATTAATAATAAATTGTATTAAGAATATTTCCTAATTATCCAGATATCAGCTGGTCTTTAATTTCATATTAAGAAAATTTATTTAAAGAACCTTGGGTTAGCTAAATACATGTAGAAAAAAAGGTTATAAAGAATACAATTTCCTTCAAAGTTTGTAAATTGTTAGTTTTAAAACAACAAGGAATCAGAAAAATAAAAAATACACCAAACTATCAGTATTTACAGATGTTGTTCTGAGTAATTTGACTTTGGAATCGGCTCACAAAATCTGTATTGTGCATCACTATTTTATACTATCTTTGTAAATATCAGTGCAAGCCTTTCGCCGTCACAAGTAAACTACTTTTCAAAAGTTTGAGGTCAGTAGTATTTATTTCATGTTTTTGAAAGAAGTCTCTTATGCTCACCAAGGCTGCCTTTATTTGATCAAAGACAGAACAGAAATATTGTGAAATATTATTATTTAACAATTTGACTGTTTTCTCTTCATATATATTTTAAAATGTAATGTCTTCCTGAATTTTCAACAGCCAGTACTCCAATCATACTAATATGCTGATTTGATGCTCAAGAAACATGTCTTATTATTATCAATGTTATCAGATGTGCTACATTTTGGCAGGATTATTTAATGAACAAAATTTATTTGAAACTTTTTTTTAACAGTATAACAAGTAACATGTTTTTACTGTCACTTTTGATCAATACATCTCTAAAAGTAAACATATATACATATATATATATATACATATATTATATATATATATACATATATATACACACACATATACATACAGATACATATATATATATATATATATATATATATATATATATATATATATATACACATACACTGTATATACACATTTGAGAGAGAGAGATCAGAGGAAGATGCTTACAAAGACTGCAGGGCATGGAGATTCTTGAGAGCTGCACTGGGAACAGTCTTCAACTGATTGTTCTGAAGCATCCTGAAAAATAGGTTTAAAACACCATTATTATTTACTGTGTTCACCCTATATGACACATCGGTCTGATATCTAGGGCTGTAATCTCCCAGTCGATTAGTCGATTAATTGGTCAATACGTTCTGGCTCAACCAAAATTCTGATTGGTCGATTTTTTGCCGCGTTCATTTCATCAGGTGGAAAGCACTAATTGCTAATGGGGGTGTTTTCAGAGCACCCCTGTTTCACAGGTAACAGTCTGTCTTCAGAACACCCCCCTTGTTTTCACTTCTTTTGGATTAGCCCAACCCACTGGAGAAGAGAGACAGATTGAAGAAAGTAGGCTTGCTGAATATTATTTATTTAATTGTGAGAGCGTTTAATCCATAGTTAGTCCTCTTCTACCATGTCAACAAAGGCATCGGCAGTGTGGCAGCATTTAAAAAAAAATAGAAAACGGGAAAAAAGTCGAATGCAAATTTGCGCTATTCCCACTGTTTGTATTAGTTTTGAGCCTAACGTTATGCTTTATTTTTCAGTTATGCACTTTATTTCGTTTCTGCTCTTGATCTGGTTTGTTTAATAAATATTCTTTTTTTATTAAAGTGGACGTGCCTTTTGTGTTTAAGAGTAAAAGCTTTAAGTTAATAGTCTATTCGTGTCTCAGCCGCGAAGCTGAGCTCCTATGTTCATGCGAGTGAGCGGCTGAAATGATAGTGTCTGTCAGTTATTATAATACATATGACAAAAACAATTGTCTAAATTATGTTGCATATTCCTCAAAAGTTCTTGTGACGATATCCCTAGTTGACAACAGTACTATTTTCGGAAATCATAGGCTATGATATTGCGCAGGTGCACATGATGCAACGCTGTCAGAGCCGACAGACTCGTGTGTCAGACTCATTTCAGTGCAAAATAATTAGGTCAAAAACGATTTAATATACTGCAAATAGCCTACTTGTTTTTTATGTTTATTTATAATTCATTTAGGCGGACAACAAGGCTACCAAGTACTGCACACAGTGCACAGCTAATTAATTTAACGTTTTTTCCTTACGTCATTTTTAGTCGATTTTTAGTCGAAAATTTCAGGATTTCAGTCGACCAAGATTTTCTTTGGTTGATTACAGCCCTACTGATATCACATCACAACACAATACATCTACAACATTTCTTCACAAATCATGAGCCCAGATAAACACAATGTGAGCTCTAGTGTTAATGTAGTATGTATTTGTGTGTGTGTATGTGTGTGTGTGTGTGTGTGTGTGTGTGTGTGTGTGTGTGTGTGTGTCTTGTTCTGAACTAATCACAGTGCATATCTTGCTTCCTCTACACTATCTGCTCTCTGGCGTCACTCAAATGGCATAGGCCACAAGGACAGCTTTTCCCATTTAGTGCCAGGCCACAGCACACACAACCACACACATATATACTGTAGTCACATACACGTATCCCAGCCAAGAGGCATTCATAAACCCATGACCACAGTAAATAAAAACTGGTCTCAAATCATCTCCAACATCTACAGTTCCAAAGTCCTTGGCTTTAGGTCCACAGTAGGTTTTCCTAACTCATTCCCAACTTCCCACAACAGTGTCTGGATGAGCCTGTTACAGCACTGTGGGGCTTTGAAACAGCCCTGGATGAGGACAGGAAGAGGAAAAATTAGCTTTATGTAAAGCATGGCTGAGGGGACCAAGCAGCTGATAAGCTACATTTGAATTGGCTCACAAACACCTGAAGGACAAAATATGAGTTAAAGAAAAGAAAGAAAGAGAAAGAGAGAGAGAGAGAGAGAGAGAGAGAGAGAGAGAGAGGGGGGGGGGTGCATCACAATGAAGGTACTCCATCAGACACTGACAGACTTGCTGATCCAGTAGCAGTGAAATTCCTGTTAGTTACACAACACCACTTAACAACTCAACAAAACACACAGCAGGATCTACTGCTCTCTCACTGCGCTATTCAAGATCATCTCTCTGGGTGAACGAGTAAGCCTGTATCAAATAGAGGTGTGTGTGTGTGTGTGTGTGTGTGTGTGTGTGTGTGCAATACTTACAGAACTTTAAGCTGATGGAGGCCAGACAGAGCCTCTGGGTGGATGAAAGCAAGGTCATTACCAGCCAAACGTCTATGGAGAGAGAAAGATATTTCATTTCAGCTAGTCTGTTAAAAAAATGTCATTCTGATGGAAAGCTGGAGAAGGGGTGTCAAAGGGAGTGAATGCAAGGTTGTGAGTGGGAAGGAACAGAGAAAGAGCGATTAAAAAAGGAAGAGCTACAACTCTAAATTAGGCTGGATGAGCCATTGTAAAATGCTGATAAACACACTTGCAACTGTACATTCTGCATTTTTTTTTAACTGACCCTTCCCTAAGCCCCACTTTAAAATGAAACTGACCAATCCTTTAACTTAGTAACAAACTTTTGCTTTTTTTTTCCAATGTGATTGTGGGATCACATTGGAACTCCAATTAACCCAACTAACTCCAATGGGAGTTAGTTTAATTGGTAATAGGTTTAATAAAAATGAAACCGTTTGAAGAAAACGTTCCCACAACTCAGAACAGCGTCACTGCTTTGTCACTCATAGTTAGTAACTTGTATCTTGAGTTACTTGAGTACCAAATCAGCATATAGATTTCAAGGATCATGTGACACTGAAACCTGGGAGTAAATGGCAAATAGAAAAAAAATAATTGTAATAATAGGCTTGTTTGACTTCATGCAGCTCTGTGCAGACCGACCGGAGACAGACTTGAAGCAGTGCATGCCGGTTCGAAATTTTGTCCGACTTGATACAGCACCGACGCCACGTGACTGTGACGTGTGCCATCAAAGTACCGCGAGAGTGATTCGAGAGTAGCCGGAGAACTCAGCCAGCGCAGCTTCTCAAGAGCGGCTGCACTGGGCTGCAGGAGCTCTGATAATGACACAACTGTTCCGCGATTGGCCGGATTCACCGCATGACAACGATCACGTGTGTTTTGTGTTTATTCGACCACCTTTAGTTCCTCTAAAGCTCACAAATCAGTTTTTTAATAACAGTAAACATTCTTTTCATGTAGTTGCGATGTTATATTGTGCCATGTTTATCAAATTAAAATGGATTAAAAAATGTAGACTCCCCTTCATTGATAGTAGCTTATGTTGAACTTTATTCTTATTCAGACGGTGTATGAAGCAGTACATAAAGTATTGAATGAAAATTTCTCTTAAATATCTGTGTATTATTTGGCAAATATTGCATTTATTTCACTTCAGCTGTGGTAAAGTATGCAAACACCACAGGAGCGGTCGGGAACCAGAAAGTGTCCGACTTCACGTCTCCGTTTGCAGCTCCTCCCCGCCTGCACACGGCTACTCTCGCCGATCAGTTACATTCAGCCGCAGCCGATGTCAAACACACCTATCATTTAACAATATTACCGTTTTATTTCATTCAAATAAATGCAGCATAAGAGACTTCACACACATACTGTACATCAGTATCATGTTATTGCATAATTTAATTTTATTACTAATAATGCGAATTGTACCAAAATTAATATTTCCCACTTTCTGAGCACATTTTACAAAAAATCGTGTGGTTTACAGAAATCTCCAGTTTATGACAATTAAATATTCTGTAAAGTTTGTCTAGATTAGCAACAGTAACAGGGTTTTTCCTGGCTCAAAATGAGGCGGAGGTGGTAAAATCCTAATAATGTATTTTATTAATAAGGTATTTTTGTAGGTCATCATATAGAAAATTTTGTACATTTTAAAGATAAATTCATTAATCTGGTGCACTTTGAGTCACCCGAATCCACTGTTAAAAATAAATAATCCACCCGCAAACCGCCTATATTCTTTGATTTAGATATCTGCATCTGATCATTACATTACAATTATTCAGATTCTCAGTGTTAAGCATGCTAATATGGTAACATATCACACTGAAGTAGGCTGATTTAAAATGAACATTTATTTAAAATAAAAGTTCTTCTTTTGGCAAAATTACATTTCCTGTTTTTACATTTTTTACATTTTTTGTACCTTTTATAAAGGGCATTTTCCCCCTAATTTTAATAAATGCATGCTCCATTTTTCATTTCAGATAATTCTTAAATTTGATCAGTATATTCAATTAAAATAATAACACACAGGCTGTTACCAATCAAATTAAATAATTTACATTGAAAAATTATAACTGTATTAAATGAGATTATTTTAAATATTTTTAAATATAAAAATAAGGAATGTTGAAAAGAATATACTTTATGAAACTAAACCACCAGTAGGAGGCGGCAGGCGACCGTCTTAATGAGCGAGTTATTGAGTCATTCATTCAAACGATTCGTTCAAACGGCTGATTTATTCAGAATGAGGCAGTTTATGAATGGGTCATTGAATCTTTGACTCAACCGATTCATTCGAAATGCTGAATCATTTAGTAATGCTACTAGTGTTGCTGTGAGATGCGCGATGGTTCTGCTGTGATCTTTGTTTGGAACTATTTTCGCTGCAGAAACAGAACAAAAACAGTCATTGCGTCTAAAATGTAAGTGACTTAATTTTAACTGTTTAATGAACTTAATGAAATCAGTCTCGGTTTCATTCTTGATGGCATTCAGGAAAACAGCACTCTTGTCGTGTGTAGCCTTGGCTATATATTGTTTCTTAACAACAATGATATAAAACAGAATCATCCTCACGTTTTCGGTGATTCCCTAGATATTTTTTATTTTTAAATAAAAAATTGTTTTAATCAGGAAAAGTAGTACACTTCTCTCTCACTTTTCCCTTAAAAAAAAAAAAGAAAACAAACACACGTGTCCCAGACAAGCGTTATTGTCAAGCTTTGATGTTTTCCTTGATGGGTTTTCCCTGAAGAGAATTAACGTTACGTTGTTGAAAACGAAAGTAAAAGTGACGCACGTTCATTGCGTTTTACCGTGATGAGAGTTCCGTGTCTTTATTAAACTCAAAACATTATAATTTATCGGCCATTCACCCTCGATTAATTGGAATGGAATGTTTGTATTACTTAGCCCGCCCGACCTGCGGATTATCCGCGATCCGCGCAGCACTATACGGCTTGAGAATGGACACAAGCCGGTAACCGCAACAGAACCGTCACGGTGGAAAAACTGTATCTGACCATGTGACTGTCCGAATTTTGTCGAGAGCCGGAGGCGGCACGAAATTTGACGGAGGCGGCTGCCTCATAATTCTCTATGCAGGAAAAACCCTGAGTAACTAAGTGGGGTGTGCTTAGCAAAGGGTCAACTGCTATGTCACTTGGCAACCATAAATGGGCTACAGGCTTATTGTGGGAGTACAATATATACAGCAGCCGATATCTGCGGTGCTGAAAGTAGTGTGTTTGATAAGCACTGCTCTCTCCTGAAGTGCTAACTTGTTATCTGTTGGCAAAAGCCTCTACAGACTTTCTGTCTGATTGGGCAGCACAAATACCTAAGACGTGTCAGAATGTGATGGCTGGAATGAATGTGATGTGATGTTCTGATTGTACAGTTATGTTTTGGGCTGGACAACACACACTCAGACACATTCTATTCAGAGATAATCAAGTGGACATCTTGAGTCTGAATTTCACATGGTGTGTGAAGGCATGTACACAGGTTATGCTGTACGACACACGGTATGGGTTTGTCAATGCTTCATGTGTGTGAGAGTGCTTGTGTGTGGTAAGGTGGGCAGAGGGTACACATAACTTCACCAAATCAGGCCCGAGAGATTAACACCAGATTTATCACCCACTGAAACTGGAGTCAGAAAACTCACACACTCTATCTATCTCTCTCTCTCTCTCTCTCTCTCTCTCTCTCTCTCTCTCATATAGGCCACAGAAATAGGCCACAGCAGTTCAGAAAGCCTTCCATTTGCCCCTCTCATTACAGGAAGTGCTGGACTGCACATCTATCTAGATGTTTACAGCATCAGGATTAGTTAACGGCCCCTTGGTGGCCCTTAGATGCATGTCTGAAATAAATTGCATCTAAAACAGGGCTGTACGATATTTGTATTGCAATATTTAGTTTTTCTGCAATGTATATTGTGATATGAAAACAATTTCATCAGATAATTTTCTTTGTCTTTTGTTGTTTGATTAACATTAATACAGACAGCCACATATTTATTAGGCTGCTTTCACTTTAAGACCAAATGCACGGATACAATATAAAGATACGCATCCATTTTCTTTCAATTGTTTACGTTTACTTAAGACATTTTCGACTGTGTTCGAGCACAATAAGATGAGAAAGAGAACTGAATTCGGTGTTTGTGTGCCACCTGCATGGCTCTGCATCTGCTTGCGCTTGAATGCTTTAAACTCGCTTGAATGTTTAAACAGGACTTAAAACATGTGCAAACGATAGACTTTCACTTTATCATGGTTAAACACTGCAATTAATCTGCAAGTCACATGCATTACGAACCATGGGGCCTGGTCCATACGGATCACAGACCAACTACGATCCCTATTGTTATCGCACTTCCTATAGGCTATATTGCAGCCCTAATCTAAAATATAGTTTAACCATTGACTTTCATAGTATGGAGGAAAAAAAGACTATGTAAGTCAATAGTCAACTGTTTGGTTACTGACATTCATCAAAATATCATCTTTTGTGTTCAGCAGAAGAAAGAAATTCATAGAAGTTTTGAAGCTTTCAAAAAGAGGGAAAAAAACTGAGAGAAACTGATAACGGCAGTAAGAAGAGAGAAAGATGTCAACTTTACCGTCACTCCCATAGCCACTGTATTATAAACACCCTCACAGCAGTGTTAATTTGATGTAAAGGTAATATAATACAAAGTATGGTGTTATAAATGTACATACATTAAAAAAAAAGGATGCGAAACTATGGAGTTTATAATATGACAAAATAATTTGACATATACAAATAACACACCATTTAGTCTGACATCAATAATCAATATTAATTAAATAAATAAATGTAATGTCAGAGAATACACAAAGCTCCTCTATAAGGCTATATCTCCTTTTGAGATATAAATTATAATACATTTTAATAAAAATAAAACAAGGCCTACATCACAAAACTCTATTGTATAAAAAAGATTATGTATTTTAATATCTCTGATAGTCAGTCTGAATGACAGTTCATGCGTGAACGTTAGGCTTATATAGGCTACCCAAGTCAATGCATTATTCTTTCCTTTAAGTATTAGTGTTTATAATGTTTAATTTACTACTAATTATATTGATTTATATCTTAATTTCCATGCAGGCTATGACAGCCGTCATTTACCCTGCCATACCCAGCTGATGCAAAGCGTAGGTAAATTTATATCTACACAGAAGAAAGCCCTGTCTAGGCTCTTCTTCAGAAGAGGAATTCAGAACAAAAAATAGCTGTTTGAAAATACATGTCTATAATATTCTGACATAAAAACATTTCAATTCATTAAATTTCAAATGTTCAATATTCG
The DNA here is from genome assembly GCF_964197995.2 of Scardinius erythrophthalmus. Lineage (NCBI taxonomy): Eukaryota > Metazoa > Chordata > Actinopteri > Cypriniformes > Leuciscidae > Scardinius > Scardinius erythrophthalmus. The sequence goes on from NC_138222.1 coordinate 42,322,050, forward strand.
TTTAAAGAAATCAAATTCAGAACTATTTAAAATTCCACATACTATTACATTTTGTTAGATTACACTTGTCAATAATTCAAATTTACACAATTCAAATTTTGTCATATTATAAGCTCCATACAAAACTTGAGTGCAAATTTTTAAATCATGTAATTCCATGAAGTCAAATGCTGCTGAGATGAATGGAGGTCTTTGTGAAAAAAGGTGATGATGCACCTTTAAAGGTAAACATGTTCCTCTTTTTACTGTCATCCCTTTCTCTACCACACCCTTACATTCTCCATAATACCAAAGTATATATGTAATTGTGTGGGTAATTATCTTAAGGCACAGTGCCTCCATTATTCACCAGCAAACCTGGAGACAGAGAGACATAAAGAGGAAAGACAGAGGAAAAACAACAAGAGACAATGGATAATACAGCTGCAATTATGACGGTGAGGACAGGACTGGGGTGGCTTATCTGTCCGCGGGATCATAGGGGTTCAGCTTCTAAGTGTTGAGACATTGCCACACACAGAGAGATGGAAGGAGAGAGAAAACACAGAGAGAGATGGAAAAGACATTTTAAAAGTTAAAATGATGAACCATCACACAGCAATTGACAGAATATCTGTCTTTCTCCAACCACGACACAAACCCCAAATTAAACAATCAACTGTAGTCCAACTACGTTCTTGTTTACATACAACACATTTGTTGTGGCACACCAATGAGGTTGGGTTAGCTTGCGGGAAAAAGAGACGTTCTTTCCCTCCATGTATTTCTCTCTATATCGTTCTGGTTTGGCTGTCTCTCAAAGCCACCAGATCTGGCCAGGCTTCCATGGGTAGATTCCTTATGCACACACTCAGTGTCACTACTCAGCAGTCCGATGCATTGAGCAGGGAGATGTCACCCCTGATCTTTATTTGTCTGGAACTAATCTAAGTCTCATTCTGTGGTCAGTGTGTTGCCAGAGTTGTGTAGAGCTAATCTGGAGTGTTGCTTTAGTAACCACTTCAGTAAGCATGGGACATATCATGTGACCTTGTGATGTGTTCAGCCAACATTTCCAAGACAGAAGTGCCTATATAAAACAAATGACAATAGAATTAATAAGGCAGTACAATGCAATATATCCCATATGGCATTGTCAAATTTTCCTACGGCATTGTTTAGGACACGTCCAGTGAGGCTGGATTCAGTTTGCTCTAAATGACATCATTTAAAAATTACAGAGTCTGAATGGTGGGGTTTTTTTGCAGGTCAAGAGCTTTAATGATGCACTTTTATGTCTAAAACCCCCTAGTTTTTGTTCAGAACTAATTGCAGACTTTGCACTTACTTTCTCCCCTCTTAGATAGTCACTGTGCCAAACTCTTATGAAAAAGGCCACTGGACTTCCAAAGCTTTAAGGCTTTGCACTCCGAGACTGCCAACAAAACCTGAACAACAAATCTCTTGGAATATACTAGCACTAACTGAGCCTTACGGCTACTACTTTTAGTTAGACCAAATGTTATTGGAGTCATCCTCCAATTTTCTTGGCCAAAGTGCCCTAGTTGCCTAATGTAGAATAAGAGGTCTGCCACTAGCAACCATGATTCAGTTCTGCAAAAATCTGGTATTGTCTGAGCTCTAGCTAAATTTCTCAAAGAAAGACAACCTGAGAAGCTAGTGTGGAAACAGGCATCAAAATGATGTACACAACCAAAACCACATGAATATTGCGCTTGACTATATGACTTCACCCAGTGGCATGAATGCAGCAACACCCAAAAGTTTTGTTACCAATGGGATTGTAGAAATGGCTTATTCACAGTCAGACATTTTTTTTTTATTCCAGGAGCAAAAGTGACCAATAACACAGGGGATTTCAAGATTAATGGAGTAGTAGGCTACTTATCATATGATCCCATATATATATCATCATAAAAGCAACTTCTTTAGGCCACTGGCATTTATATAATTATGGTACATATTTTTAAATTGATTACAAAAAAAGTATTATTCATGAATTTGTATAAAACATTTTAATAAGAAAAAAAAATGAGTGAGTGCACCTTTAAATACAAAACAATAAGCTACATATATATCAATCAGACACAATCTCTGGCATACTCACACAATACATATCAAGCCAGAGACACATATCTAGAGAGGATTAATATTTGACAGCTCTATATCTGTCAGTGGGGGATGATATGTTTGAAGAGAGAGGTGAGAGTGTGTATGTGTGTGGTTATGACAGAAGACAGCATGACTCTGAGGCAGAGAATAGCTGTGTTTCTATTACGCCCAATGGAAACACATCAAATTTTGCAAAAAAGCTTTTACACTAACATGAGGTGGTTTTTCAGGCAATTTTAAAAAAGAATATTTCGCAAAACTGCAGTGGAAACAGTTTTTCGCATTTACAGGTCACCTGGTGCATGTAAAGGTGGTCATTCTTTAAAGAAGGCGCAGTATGTTTCGACAGAAGACGAGACAAGAGTTCTTTATTAAACCCATAAAAGTCAAAAGTATTACGGGAATACCGGATTATAAACAACAACAAAATGTCAAAATTGATCAATATCTTGAGTAGGGTTGGGAACTGAGAATCAGTTCTTATCCAGAACTGTTAGTGTTTTTGAAAAATACCAGAACCATATATATTATGTACCAGAATTCCTAAGTTTCGATTCCGAAAACGGATCTGGTGTGATGTGTGGGCGAAGTGCTGGGAGATTATCCTTTAACCCTTAAACAAGCAAGAGTAGAAAATGATAAGCAACAAATAATTTCATGTCATTTTTTATATCATCTGGACTTAAGTAAATCATATCCAAAAGAATTTTTGAAAAATGTTATGTATTTTGGATTTTATGAGTTGTGACTCCCAGATCACATTGCCTGTTTAGGGTGTTAAAAAAGGACCAAATCTATAACTGTAACTGCCATTGCATGTTTAAAACAATTATATCCTGTACTTCTACTCATATAATGTTGACATATTATATATAATTGGAAAGCTTACAAACTCAAGATTCAGCCTGTGAAACCCATTTTGAAATCAGACCTTGCGTTACCATAAAAATGGTAAAAAAAATTGGTAAAATGGTAAAAAATGTGTGATTTAGGTCAGGCTGACTAATTGATCACAGATAACTTGAAGCAAATCATGTGACCAGCATCCTCAAGACAGACAGGCTGTATCAGTTTAACCTGTAAATTGTATAATTTGTAAAAAAAAAAAAAAAAAAAACTCAGAATACAAAGATTGTTACAAAAATTAATATAAAGTTAACTGAGTGACTCAGGTGTAACATATATTTCAAAACGTGCTAAATAACATCATGAACAACATTTTTATAAATTTTCTTTTTCCGCACCTTAAAACAATGTTCATAATTAATGTTAGCAGAGTTAGTATTATTTTTTCAAAAGAAAAGTAAGTTTAATATATATTTACTTATCTCAAAATCTGAATGTCCTGCACCACTGGCAGCCATGTTGGATGTAGGTCAGGCTGACTAATTAATCACAAAAAAATTTAAACAAATCATGTGACCAGCATACTCAAGACAGACAAAATAAATGATACAATTATTTGATGAAAAAATCATTCTTACGCCCCAAAAAAGACGACAAAAACTATGTTACACCTAGGGCTGGGCGATAAAACGATAACGTTAATTATCGCGATATATTTTTTCTCGATAAAACTATATCAAGAGTTCGATAAATGTTCGATAATGTTTGTTTATGCGCCAAAAGCGGAACGAAACTCATTTGAACCGCGCGCCACACGGACCGTTTATCCAAACGGCTCAAAGTCCAAACGGCAGCGCGAGCTCACTAGAGGAGATGCGTTTACTCTGATCGGTCTCGGCCGCGAGATCCAGTGAGAGGTGCTTGAGTTCAGCGAAGAACGCAATGTCTCAGTGATTTAAACCAGTTTAAAGGCAGATGAACAGCGCAGACAAACAGGAGAAACACTGTGCGCAGAAGGCTTCCGTCTACAAATTACCATCATTTACCATGGATTTACTGTGATGTTAGCCTAGTAATATTAACTGCACCATGAAATGTGGGATATACATATTGAATTGTATTATTATTAATGTAGACGATGTATTAAATGACTGATGGAATATAATTACAGTATTTAATAATGTATTTAGGCTACTGTTTTTCATACAAATACCATAGAAACCATAAAGTTACATTTTCCATGATAGTGAGGTTATCATGATCTAAATGCATGATACTGGATGACCAATGGTTAAGTTTAATAAAACTCAAACAGTCAGAATATTACATTTTACCAAATAAAAATTAGCACATGCAGAAACTAAGAAATTAATTGTCCAATAAAGATATGTATTTTGTTAAGGAAAAATGACAAATGTTTTGTTCTACCTCAGATTTGTGAAATGTTCACCAGTTTGGCAAGTGTTGGTCCTGATATGTTCTGACAATAAAGAGTAGTTTAAAACCACAATTAATGCTCTGGTTTCTACAACTTTCACTTAGGAGCAAAAATCTGCCTTTAAACTTGAAAGAAATAAAGATTTGACTTTTATCGTGATAATTATCGATATCGACTGATATAAAAAAAAAAATTATCGCGATATTTTTTTTTGGCCATATCACCCAGCCCTAGTTACACCCAGATCACATTGCCAGTTTTAGGGTTATTAGTGATGCCTTGCCTCATATTAAAATGGTAATTAATGCACTGAAAAGCCCTCGCGCTACTCAAATACTTTTTGCGTCAGATATCAACGCAGAGAGAGAGAGAGAGAGAGAGTTTAAAGACAGTAGAGCTGCACGATTAATCTTTAAAAGATCTCAATCTCGATTCAAACACCCATGCGATATTATTCCTAAATGACAAAAACTTCACACCGGAACATTCAAATGTTTGCACTTTCGCTGACCCAGACAGAGCAGTTGTCAATATGAAACAGCTTTACTTTCACAGTCTTTTCAACCACACAGTATCGATATTTCTGTGTTACAAATATTCAAATGTTCACAGAAGTACTGAGATAAAAGTTTATAGTTCGAGTATAAACACTGATGTCTAGGGTAGCAACCAAAATAGAGTAAATCACCTTTTGAAAGTCGCTGCCTTAAATAACAAGTCTGATGCTTCACAACATTCATAAAGATGACTGTTGTTAAAGCTGCAGTCTGTTACTTTTTTGTGTTCAGAATTTACAAAATGTATACAATGAGCGAGTACATCATGAATGCCTTTTTTTCAAACTGTGTTTCTGTCTTATCCTGAATCACTACAGTAAGCCTGTAATAAGTGTTTATACTCTGACTACTTTAGACCGGCCGGGGATCGCAGCCGCTGCAGAGTAGCCCAGTACCTACGTGACTCGTCATAGACATAAACAGAGAGAAGCAGCTCCAGCAACAGTGTTTTTCCGCAAGACACATGCAGTTCTGTTTATTAACTGTATCCAGGAATGAAACGGGTGAAGTCTTTATGAATCAGTCATTCAAACCAATTTTAAAAATATTATGTTCTACACACATCTTACATGTATATTCAAGCATATTCTACCCCTTCTGAGAGGGTATTCTCCACTGCTGGAGATAAAATAAGCTAGGAGAGGTCCCAAATTATCCTAGAGAAGACTTAATGTGGGGACACATTTGTTGTGTCCAACAACAAACGTTGAGGTACCATCGTAGTAGTTTCGTGTGCACGTGAACGTCATGGCAACATACAACACAAAGTACCTCACGCAGGAAACACTTAACGTAATGCGGAAATGCGCGTAACTAACGTAAATCAAGTAAGCTAATATGCACAAAGTGTTGGCGAAATAACACATTAGCGGACTGGAGGGAATAATATGGAATTTTTTCCAGAAAACTTAAATAACTTAAACTTAAATTCAGGCACTTTCAAGGACCTGTATCTATGTATGTTTATTTTCTAAAACTTTCCAGAGCCTTGAATTTTTATTTTTTATTTTTTAGATTCACAAACTTTCAAGGATTTCAAGAACAGGTACTCAGTTCAGATATTTCATGTATTCTATCTCAAGCACACCTGGAGCGACTAATGAAGCCCTTGATTAGTTGAATCAGGGTGTGCTTGAGACGACATCTGTTTTGCAGATTAGTGCTGTTGTGAGGGATTCTATTCAGGGGGTTGAATAATTTTGAGACCGCGGAAGTCATTAAAAGTTGCATTTTCAGTTGAATTTGGGGAAACCACTTGAGACATTTATTATGTTGAGCTCTTTCAATTACTTTTGTTTGATTTGTTCATTGCAAACAGTTGAAAGTCTGTAAATTTTGCTAATGAACCTGATTTGCAATGGGGGTTGAATAATTTCGATTACAACTGTATTTGAAAGCGCACAGTTATGCCTAACTCCCATTGATAATTAAAATACAGTTAAGTGCAAGATGTGCAGTGCCAATCTGTCATATACTATAATGAGAACACTATTAAAATAGAATGTTGTAAATTCTTTGTGCTTTAGTTACCCGTGTTTCAGCGTTGTTTTCACCTGTGTCCTTATGTGCAGATGTAAGTTTTAAAATTACTTTTATGTTGTGTATATCTGATTAATCCCATATTGGATGTGTAAACGCACTTCAGTTTACCAGTGTTCATTCACTCTTCAACGTCAGCTAAAACTGCAATGCCTACATTATTGACTATAATTGAGTTATTTGAGATGGTTATTTTCCTTTTAGATGTTTTTTTACAAAAAAACATCGAAGATATTGTTGATATACTGATGATATTATTAATAATCCAGTGTTATTTTTTCAACAGTTTTAATTAAAATCGTTTCTCGTTATGGTGTCGAAAATGCATAGGGATGTCTGGAATTACTTGATAAAGTAGATGAAAATACAGTTAAGCGCAAGATGTGCGGAGCCAATCTGCCATACATACTGTAACATTAAAATGCTATTGTAATAAAACATGGCAAATTCTTTGGGTTTAGTTTCCCGTGTTTCAGCATGTTTTTTTACAGGAAGAGCGCATCCACAACAGGAATAACACTTTCTGGCTAGCACGTAACTTAGTTCAAGTTCGCTTGCATTTGTCTCCTTTTGTGCAGATATAAGTTGCAATGTTATATTTATGTTGAGTAGGCTGTGTCATAGAACGGGCTTCAGATTGCTGGTGTTCATTCATTCTTCAGCTTCACCTCTTGCAGCTATTCCTTATAGATATTTCTTTTTCGAAAACATTGATGCATTATTTATAATCTAGCAGTGTTTTTCTAGTCACATTTTCATATTTCTGTCAGGACCACTACTGTCAAATACGATTGACAATTAGCATAGTTAGGATTGGCGGTATGGTTCTGTTCTGGACAAGAACTCCTTGCGCATCCATGCAGCCTAGCATGGGTAAGAGCAGGGAGAGCAGCAATAACCCCCCTTAGGGTAAACAGAACAGAGCCAACATAAATGTATTGCAGATATCATGAATTACTTTTAATGTATGACATAATTGGAGAATTAAAGTCAGATTCAGGGGGAATCAGAATGCCAAATCCTGACTGGACTAGAGGAGGAGCTGGGGATGGAGGAGGGTAATTAGCACCTGAGAACGCGATAACTGCTGATAATACTGAAGGAGCTTAAATGTATACAGTGATAGGCATTGTATTCCTTTAGGTAGACGTGGATCAGCTGATGCTAGCTTGACTAACTTGAGCTTCACTAACGTTACTAACTGACGCTACGCTTAATTTCTGTCAGGACCACTATCGTCAAAGATGATTGACAGTTAGCATACAGTTTGGATTGGCGGTATGGTTCTGTTCTGGGCAAGAACTCCCTGCGCATCCATGCAGCCTAGCATGGATAAGAGCAGGGAGAGCAGCAATAAGCCCCCAAAACCAAATCATATATATTTATTTATTTTTTACGCTACCCCCAACACGACTGATGCTGATAGAACGGTTCATACATCCTGATGTTAGTGGCATATGTTGAGTACTAAAGATCCAATATTGAGGGGGAAGCATCACCCCAAGCTGGAGCAAGCAAGGACACATTGCAACAAGCGTGTTGCTGTAGCCAATTTAACAGCTGAATAGGATCTATTGGGCAAAGCTTACACCCCTAGCGGCAGCATGTTGTATAATTGCGGAACTATTGCTAAAACTAGTGTAGTTTGGCAGGAGAAGCATACACCCTACAGCAATAGCTCTGACTAGTGGCAGCAAAAACCGATACAACAAGCAAGTTGTATAATCACAGAACTATTGCTAAAACTAGTGTAGTTTGGCAGGGGAAGCATACACCCTACAGCAATAGCCTAGCTCTGACTAGTTGCAGCAAAATCTGATACAACAAGCATGTTATATAACCATAGGACTAGTATTAAAACTAGTGTAGTCCGGTCGGGGCAGCATACACCCTGTAGCTCTGAGTCATATGCAGTGGGCAACTAAGCACATCAAGTACAGTGTGCTTCCTCATTCATGAAAATGATTTCTGCTCCTGTCGTACTGAATTCCATTGGTTGTGGAGGTGAAGATGACGACTCCCATGATTCCACACTCATTCACAGGATCATCAAGATACGATGTTATTAGTGTTGAATGACAGACCTCTGCGGTGAACATACCTAATGTGTATTTGCACAATATGTTAACTTTAACACAGCATGTTGCAATAATCGGATTGAAAAAAAAAGCTAATTCTTTATTCTATACAACCAGATAAGGCTAAAACAATGCTTTGGTTACCACAGCATGTCACTTAGTACAGTATGCTCAATAATACTAGAAGCCTAAGTAATGAGCATATATTCGATAACATTTGCATTAGCAACCAGTACAGTACTGATAGCAATGTTGCTGAAACGACGAAAGCATTTTGTTGATACCTGGATAAGATTAGCACTGCATGTGACACAGCCATGTTCCAAATAACGACTGGGCTAAATAACCATGTTTCCAATAGCAACTAACAGCTTTTAGAGCAGTGGTTCTTAAACTTTTTTTGGTCGCGCCCCCCTTTAAACATTTTTTAAAAAGAAATCTGAGCATGTTTTCAATAGCAACCAGATAGCCTTAAGAACAAGCGTGTTTAAATTACATCAGATAGCCTTTAGACTAGAGCAAGCATATTTCGAATACACTACAGGCCTAGCTTTAAGAACGCTGTGTTTCCAAGAACTAGATGTGTCCGATACCCGACAGAATAGAGCTGTGCCGCAGAAAAGCATAAATGATTCCGTTTGCACCATGTATTGTTATTTCCTAACTATCACCGCAAGCTGCCTGAATCTGTGCTGCATAGTGCTAAAAGCACAGCATGTGCAACGCGAGCAGTTGCCAATGACAACAGATAAATAACGCACATAACCGATATGATCGCATAAGCCTAGCAAGAATGTTTTAATGAAAATGACTAGATAAGCCTAAGCAACACGGATAGCATTAGCAACAAGCATGTTGCAAATACCCTGATAGCTTCAAGCAATGAGCATTAAAAAGGAACTTAGCTTAGCTTCGTGGAGACTTTCAGAGATGAATGGTGAGTGAATCACATCGAGTCCTGTGTCAGTAATGCAGCGATGCGAGCAGAAATGCAGACTGAGGTCACTTCCAAATCAGGCAGCTTATGATCAATGCGGCGAATCTCGTGTTCAAGTTCACGAACTTGAATTAATCTGAGGCGAAATCCTTGTGGGGAACGAATTCCTCTCGATAAATTCACGATTACATGATTCCTTGTGAGATGATGCAGTTTGCCTGCCAAATATCGCCATTTAATTAGGCTAGCTCCTGAAAAATGCAATAGCTGCTGATAATACTGAAGGAGCTTATATGTAGCCTATACAGTGATAGGCGTTGTATTCCTACGTGGATCAGCTGAGACTGACCTGCCAGAACCGACAATACGCTTAATTTTCATGTCATTTTTATTTGTCAACAGTGTTTTAAATAAAATATTTTCATTATCACAGAAAACTTTCTGCATTTTCACAATTTCAAAAAACATAATTTAGTCTGACTTATAAGCTGTTTTCCTCAAGGGGACCAAAAAATGTTGCCATTTGCAATTTTTGCCATGCCAATATTGCCATCTTTGTGGGGACATTTTGTCCTCACAACGTAGGGTTTACCTGGACCACACACCCACACACACACAGTTGATGATCTTGCAATAGCTTTTGAGTGGTTACAACAGTCTAGGATGTGTTTAAAGATAAATGTAAGTCCAGAAAGTGAACTCCTGACCCTCTGATTAACCACACCCATTGTGTCCACTGAACCATGAGCAACCTGACAAAGAGCATCTGGCACAATACAGTGCTGTACAGGTCCCTGAGACCTCCTGCACCCCCCACCCCATTCCCAGATAGCACACGCTTCTGAAAACTCCAGTTGTCACGGAAACCATTGTTTTGCCCTCCTTCTTCCTGCCATGCATTCCTTCTCACAATGCGTTGAAAAGCAAATTGGCCTTTGACAAAGCGCTGGAGGACTGTTTAGGAATGAGAGCCGAGGAGATTGGAGTGGATGAAAGACACACAAGGGTAAGAAAACACACTCCAATCAAACGAATAAAAAAGGAAAAGAGCGGAAAAGAGTGAACAACAAGGGGGAGCCGACTTTGAGAGCTGGTCATTTCAGCAGTTTGGAAGCACTGGTACCTGATATCACTTAGACAGATGTTATCTGCCCTTCCCGCAGATGGGCAGACACGGGATGAGTGAAGGAGTAGAGAAAAGACAAACACATGGAAAAAGATCAGACACCCAATGAGAGTTCAGAACTTTTTTCAGACATACTGATACAGACACTCCAGAACAGTCAAAAACAGCATGTGTTTGTTCCTTTAATGCCATTAACACAATATGAAAAAGTTACACATTGCTTCAAAAGCCAGCTTGGTGACATCTGACACCCATAGTAATCCTGAGATGCTCTGACTAACAATAAGGGACTGTTCCAGATGTGCTGAACCAGGCGGATGGTGCTGTGGGTGGTCAAATCTCTTCCCCACTTATTCTCTGCAGTAGGTATTTGAATTTTATTTTTTGAAGAGAACTCTCAAGGTCTAATTGACAGTGTGTAGCTTGATCATCTGTAAATCCATTCTATTGCATCTGTTTAAGACGGGGTACCCAATCCTGCTCCTGCCGATTGACTGTCCTGCACAGTTCATCTCCAACCCTAATCAAACGATTGACAGGAGCAGGATTGGGCAGCCCTGGTTTAAGATGATAAAGAACAAAAAGCCAAATCATACTTGCGATAGTGTTGTTATACTGAATATCTATTACATGGATGAGTTTTCTGGGGCCACTAAGCTGGAATCCTTAAATAAAGGTACTGTCATATTAGCAAAATATTGCGGGGCAAAAAAGGTCAATTGTCTATTATTAGAGTAGTGATGTATGAAGCATTGCTCACACTAAGTCACTTTCAAATCAAGCAGCTGGTCAATGTGGTGAATTTCCGTGACCAACTTCAAAACAATACAAAATCTGTATGGGGAAATCTCATGTGGATTCCTATTAAAATGTTTGGATTTCGTCCATGAAAATTTGCTGGTGTGACTGCACCTAAACAGCAGTCGTGCATAAACAGTGACTGCAGAGTCAAAGCGTTTGGAAGTCACACATTTTCAATGATAGTTGCCGATCCTAGGCAATGTAATACAACAATGACTGCTGCGTCAAAGTTGAGCAGACCTTAATTTGTAAATGGACAGCGACACAATGTGGTGACTATCAAAAGAAATGAAAACAATGGAGCTCACGTAATCCAACAAGCGGACACTGAAACCAGCAGAGATTTAATGGATGCCATGTGTATTCAGTTTTAAAGTTGTTTCAGCAGTTCTATAAACATTTCAAAATGTAAAAATATGCAAAATATCACTAAATAGGGCCATACTCAAAAATAAAGGCTGTGCAAAAGATAATTTCAAATCATCATAGAGGTGTTCCATTTATCATCTTTTCCCATGGCCGTACTTGCAAACAGTGTCAAACATAAGAAGTAGAAAACAAAGCAAGAGGAAAATAGTGAAAGAGAAAAAAAAAACCCAGAAATCATCCTCACAGTTCTTCCAGATAGGGCAGGTTTCTGAAGACATTAGCAGGCAGCTCAGTGATGTTGTTCATGCTGATGTCCCTATGGAAACAAAAGAATAACATGTTCATAGTGGTTGTTGAGCAGTACTATTTCTATAGGTTAACATAATATAACAAACATTTACATTTGCTCTTTGGATGCATTTCTTTTTTGGATATGGTTGGTTTCTTCACTATTTTTTATGGAAGAGAAGAGATCATGGATAGCTTATGCTGGGATTTCGCTCACGTGACAACATAACTAAAACTGACTGTGTGCAGACACTTATTTCAAACAGAACTTAAAGAGATTTCATGGTCATATCATGATTGTTTTAAAGGTACTCCCTCTGCAATCCAAAAATACCATTTACTAAAAATAAAACTGTAAAAAGGCGTGAATTAGTTAAGCATATTGTTATTATATAATGTAAAATAAATAATAAGACAAATATGGAAAACAAAAGAAAGTAAAATTACGCCTTTAACACAATTCAAAATAGAACAACTCAAAAAGTGTGCCATAAGGCAACATACATTATTTCAATTTGATACATTTCTTTTGAGTGGTCCCTCCCACAGATCATGTTCATGCTTTACAAGTTCGAACAGAGATCTGTATGTCTGTGACGACTGATAAGACCTGAATCTAGATCAGACAGTGAGATCAAGCATCATGCAACAATAATTGAAAAAAGCAAAGTGTATTTGATGTCATCAGTGCTGCACTATGGTGTTTTACCTCTACTGTCATGCAAATACGACATCAGTGGCTTATAAGTTTTTGCTTGGGAGATGAGTTTGAAAAGCTATAAATGTTTGCATTTCCAACCAAAAATCTATTTTTCACATATACATATTCATACATATAATCTTTATTTCCCATCATCCTCCATAATCTCTCCTGCTTTGTGCAAATATACATTGTGCAAATATTTTCTTTTAGCTGTGGCTCCATACAGAAGATAAAGTGATTTCTGAGTTAGCCATGGATAATGCAGTGGGTTACACATCATTGAGTACAACCACTTTGAGTATTCCCGTTAATAATGTCCAATTGTCCATAAAAAAAAAAAAAAAAGGTTTTTAGGAAGGACTACTATTACAAACTTGATCATCATGAAATCGAATTTTCATCCAATGAGGCGGTTCAAATTTCATGGTATAGTAATAATTTACATAGAAACAAAGTGCACACTGTAGCTAAATTATCTGAATTGAGTCAGATTTGTGAACAAAGTGCTGTTTGTATGTCTGTTGCTGTGCATCAAGCCTGACAGACTTATTTTTCAAACATTAAGTAGTAGACTCCATTATTATGTTGCTTCGGTCTATGCATACAGAAAAAGATGGGTTGATAAATTGGTTCATAAAGCATTTTTTTTTAAATGAGATGTTCTTTTCCCAGGGACTGTCAAGCTTTAAAACAAAAGATTAAAAAAATAGCTTGGGCTACTTTTATTGTGCTTTTTGTCATCTTGAAGTTTGACAGCCCCTGGTCACCATTCACTTTCAATTTAAGTAAGAACATCCATTTTCTGAAAAAAAACTGCAAGAAAAACATTAAGCATTCAGGTTTGGAATGAGTAAATGATTGTGAAGTATTCCTTTAATGAAGCGAAATCCTCTACTTTTCCCTCACTCTCTTTTTTCTTCTCTTAATTTCAATAAAACTATCTCTGTCCCTCCTTCTCTCCCTAAGGCTCTGAAGCTCTGAGCATAGAGAGAACGGAGGCTGTCAAGGAGACGGAGAGATAGCATGTAGCAGCATGACAAAAATGCAGGCAGTACACAAAGTGTTTTCCTCTCTCTTTCTCTTTCTCCATTTGGGCTGAAAGGTGAAATGTGTGGGCAGCTAGAAAAGCAAATGGTAGATCTGCAGTGAGAAAGGTCAGAACACTGACCTTAAAACACCCACCGTTAGTGACGCCACAACACAAACTCACAGAGAGGAAATGAGATCCAGTGCATGTAGATCATAATAAGTGTGTTTTTATGTGGCATTCTACTTGTTATACATTTCAGTCCTCTTGTTTATTTATCCTGCCGTATTCCAGCCAGAATTGAGTGTGTGTGTGTTTCTGTCTTTGTTCTGGAGGAGATGCAGGTTTTTTCAGCTGGGGGCGAGATCTTGATTAAGAATCCATTATGTGCGGCTTCAAAAGCTGGGTCGCACACAGTAGACGTGGAGACGGAGTCTGACGGAGCCCAACAAACATGCTACAATAGCTAATGAGGCACATCCCCATCCCTGAAGGTAGAGAAAAACAAGGGGAAGAGAGTCTTCACCATCTTGTATTTCACTGCAAGGGCTGTCTTGAGTCTTGAAAGCGTATATGAGCATGAGGGCCTCTGGCCACACTGTGTATCAGATTACCCCCCCATCTCACACACCGAAAGGGGCCTCCCTATCCCCCCTGCAGCTATGACCTTCCATCGCTCCGCTATCTTTTTTTCTTTTTTGATCCGCAGGTTACCTGCCCTATCCAATTACCCTTCAGGCTGCTTTCAATGGACCATGTACCACCAGAACACTCCCCTTTCTCCTCTCATTCCTTATCACTCACTCCTTCTCTCTCTTTCCCTCTTGGTGGTGTCCCTGGACCCCTATTTGTGCAGCGGTCCCGGTGGTCCTCTAGATACATTATGTATTACTGACAGTCCTGTTCCTCCTGTACTCACACACACACACACACACTCCTCCACGCCCGCAGCCTTTCGTCCTACTGCAAACTCCCTCAGTCTTTGGCTGAGGTGAGCAGGATGAGAGAGAGAGAAAGAAGACTGTGAATGTGTATGTGTGTTTGGGTCTGTGAATGTGATCTCTATCCCTGAGTAGCAGGTTTCCTCATTAGGGGCCAGGGGCCGCCTTGCAGTGACAAAGACAGGGACGGAGACAGAGGCCTACTGGAGCCGTTACTGGAGGAAACTCTATCCTATGAGACTGATAACGTGTGCTCTTAAAGAATGTGTGCATTTGTGACTGCTTCAGACCAGTTCTACTGCATTATGTTTAAATAAAGCATAATTATTAACCTTGTGCATTTGGACCTTAAAGGTGATGTGTCTCGTTTATGAATTGTAAAAATATTAACAAGTCTCAAACTTCTACAGTGA
The DNA here is from genome assembly GCF_964197995.2 of Scardinius erythrophthalmus. Classification (NCBI taxonomy): domain Eukaryota; kingdom Metazoa; phylum Chordata; class Actinopteri; order Cypriniformes; family Leuciscidae; genus Scardinius; species Scardinius erythrophthalmus. The sequence continues at coordinate 42,337,225 of NC_138222.1, forward strand.
AAAAAAAAATAAAAATTTGGTGAATAAACAATTTTCAAATTGCTAGAAAATTTAACAAACAATTACAAAGAAATGGCAAGTTGTGTGTGATATATAGAGATGCACAATATTGGATTTTTTCCGATATCCAGATATCATCCATTTGAAAAAAAAAAAAGAAAAAAAAAAAGTTAGATAGGTAGATAGATAGATATACATACATATATAGACATATAGATATATATACATACATACACATATATACATACATAATATATATATATATATATATTTAATTTACAAGTGTCAGGTTTGTGATTTTTATTAGTCATGTAGGCTACAGCTGCTGACCATTAAATCAAATCAGACTCGTGATTTTAAGACATTAATTACGGCTTTATTTATTCAGAAACAGAAATAACAAATGTTATTTTATTAGTCTAATAACAAGTTCACTTCAAGAATGACCAAACTGCTGATGTGATCTTATGGCTAGTGCTCCTTGCACACATGGGAGTTATTGCAGGCGCATAATCAACACGTCATCTTATCTGCAAGGCATATTCGCATAATATTCTTCATATCGGGCCAATGCCGATGATATTTTAAGCCTTTTAGATTTCAATGATATTCCAATAATATTATGCATCCCTAGTAATATAGTCAGATTGGTTATTTTTATTACAATCATCATTATTTCTTGAAGAAGAACACTCTACTGTGCAACGTCACGCATGCTTCAGTATGTGTAGTAGACGAAACTGCAGTGTTTATTCACATAGAGACACACAGAATAGAGCCCGACCGATATATCGGCAGGCCGATATTATCGGCCGATATTAGGCATTTTCAAAACTATCGGTATCGGCATTTATAACGGCCGATAAATTAATATTTCAAAAATAAAATAAAAACGGACGAAACACCCTTCAACCATGTTATGAGTGTTGCAATTGTATAGTTTGTCCACCAGAGGGCACTCTACACCGTCCCTGTTGGCAACACTCGTGTATAACGCGCCACACATTCAGCAACCTGTTGATCCAGCCAGAGTCGGGCAGAGAGAACCGCGAGTGAGATCAGCGGTGAAGTGTGTTCATGGTGAGTTGGTAACGACTCACGAGACATACATTGTTTGAATAACAATTAAAAGAACATCCCTATCAGTTCTCTTAACTCAAATAAGGATGACAAAATTCGTGACTCATGTCCAGTTTTGCTGCGGTTAAATAAGCCGAGAGTGAAGCGGAACAACGCGACGTAGGCTTTATTCACATAAAATGTTAACACTGCAGTTCACAAAAGTTCATAATGTGCATGTGCTTTAATGCTTTGTCGGTTAAACATTTAATTTTAAATGCTGATGCGCTGTTCTAACGTGTGCGTTTCTCAGCGCGTACATGTGAAGCTCACATGCACTAAAAGCCTTTCTAACTTAGTCCAGTATCCAGGCGCTGGTACTAGAAACTTTCTAGTACCAGCGCCTGGATACTGGACTAAGTTATCTTTCGAGTATTATTGTGCTAATACTGTTAAATACACACAAGATTTACATAAACAATGTCGGTTGTCCGCTTGTCAAATGCGTGTACATTAGACGTGTCGTGCTCAGCTCTTAAAGAGACAGTAGCAATTGTAAACACATTGCCGCTTGTCCTTAAAGGGATAGTTCACCCAATAATAAAAATGATCTCATTATTTACAGGCACTCTAATGTTATTCCAACTGTATTAATTTCCTTCTAATATTTTTCTAATATTAATAGTTTGAAGAATGTGGGTAACCAAACAGTAGCTGGTCCCCATTGACTTCCAAAGGAGAAAAATATACTATGGAAGTCACTGGGTACATCAACTGTTTGGTTACCCACATTCATCCAAATAACTTATTTTCAACAGAAGAAAAAAACAACTTGAGAGAGTAAATTATGACAATTTGAATTTGTTGTCAATTTGAATGTGAAATTGTTGTTTTTGTTCAAAGGACTAAACGTTTAGTCTTAAAAAAAATCTTAAGTTTGTATTTTTATACATTTTATTTATCAGAACTTTAATATATTTTGATGTTCCTCTGTTCTGTTGTGACAATACAAGAAACAAGTTTCTTTTTAAAATGCATTATCATATTATTTTAGTTAAAACTCATAAATAACAACTACAAATAACTAATGTTAGGGAAATTTGTTAATGTTTTGTTGCGCGTTTCTGAAAAAATATATATATATATCGTCCGATATATCGGAATATCGGATTTTAAAACCAACAAATATTTGTACCGGTATCAGCCTTCAAAATCCTTTATCAGTCGGGCTCTAGTACCCATCAAAAGTTTGTACACACCAATTGTAAAGTGTGTCCAAACTTACTGTACTATAATACACATAAATAATATTGCTACTGTATTATAATATACACATAAATAATATCGGCCGATATATCGGTATCTGGCTTTTTTTATCGGTATCGGCATCGGCGCCCAAAAATCCATATCGGTCGGGCTCTAACACAGAACATGCAGACTTAATAGTTCAATAGCAGTCTTTTTGTGCATATAGCGATTTGATTCATTGTACAGTCCAACGTTTGATTTATTCATCCAAAAATGGACAAATTCAGTGACATTCCACTTTATACAGTAATTTCCATTTGTGACAATTGTGATTCCGTCCGTGTTTTCTGCATCGTGAAAATCCAACATGTAATGGTATTTGCCTTGTTAAATTGAGTTAGTTGTGTGGAATATTTATTGTTGTGTTATAAAGTTATAACTATTAGAAAGAAGGGTATGCAGTTAATAGAGGTCCCCTCTCAATACACTCTACATAGTGCTCTCTTTGGCCATTGAATAGATGCAACAATTGGTTCAGCTATGCGCTGGTATGGCGCTATTTGAAAAATACATATCGTACGCAAAATTGAAACTGGTATACCGGCCAAGCACTAACCCAAAACATACTTGAGCATGTTTTGAAAATGTTAAAAGTCTTGTTTTAAACACCAGTGACAGAACGATAATGTAAAACCTGCTGGGTATTGTGAAGGTGAAATCCTGCAACATGCTCAAACAGTTAAAGATTTCAGCTTGCAAAGGCAGATACAATTTGGCATTGTCATTAAATTACTAACTCTAGGAATACAAATAAGGACCACCCTAAGCGCTACAGATGAAGCGTGACTGAATGGAAAATACATACTACAAACATGGAAGGAAGAAGAAAAAGCCTTGTGTTAGGAGAGCTCAGGAACATGTCAAGTCTCAACAGAGCACTGCAGATTTTCTGCCTGTCAGTAAGAGTAACAGAAAAAGAGCAGGAAAGAGACAGAAGCCTAGTTAAACTCATGCTATAGGACAGAGAACATTGATTTATGAATGATAGCCTTATTTTCTAAGAGGATAGCGTCATTCACCTTTTCTAAAACAACATTTATTCTTTTAGAGCTTAATCCAAGATGCTCTCTAAATCACTCTGAAAGAAGCACAAGCAGCCTATTTGTGCTAGAATGAACACTCAGGGGCAAATTCACTAAACGTTTAAAATTTTGCACAACATCTTAGCACAAAAACCTGTGCATATTCACTTGCTACATGTACTGCAGTCTAATTCAGTTTTTCAAAAAATTACAAAGCATATGAGATTAGACTTACAGCCAGATACTATATGCTATTTATCCAATAGGCCTGTTCTTCAGTTATAACAAAATGCAATGCTGTTTTGAGTATTATTCTACAGAGACCTACTAGATGACACTTATCGGTATAATAAAATACAGTATATGAAAATGATAAGCCCTGTAAAAAACATAAAAATATTAATTTTGTTAATATTTAAGTATTTCAAAAGCTGTACGATTTTGAATAAATTGAGAATCCCTTTTTTTGTGTTTCATACAGAGATCACGATTCTCCCACAATCCTGCAGACAACTAAACAAAACACTGAACAACATTATCTGAAACGCCAAGTTACTCTATTTTGATCGCTACTGTAGACATCAGTGTCTATATTCTAAGTATAAACTTTCATCTCAGTAATTCTGTGATCATGTGAATATTTTTAATACAGAAATCACAATACTTTGTGGTTAAAAAGACTGTTTGTGAAGCTATTTCATACCTAAACATGACTGCTTTCTCTGGATCAGAGTGCGAACACATATATTCTGAATATATATATTTCGTCATAGCTTTAATAGACACAGGCGAATCGTTGTCATTTAGGAATCGTGTGGGTGTTTGAATCGAGATTGAAATCTTTTAATGATTAATCATACAGCTCTATTAAATATCAGTCAAAAATATCAGTAAAAATAATTATCGGATTATCTCGATTAGCGATCTACCCTCAGAACCAACCTCAAAGATCCAAAAATGAGCTGGTTAAATTGCACTCACCAATCACCATAGACTTTGTGGGTGTGTTTACAGCGTTACTAATTATTTATTGAATCAGATGGTAAAACAATACAGAAAGTGTGTCCATGAACATTTGCAGGAATCCAATCAATAGCAACTTCCCTCTGCAGGCTCCTAAACTCCTCCGCTCAGACCCTGAGGGTTAACTTTTACATTTCCACTGCATCAGTGAAACATGGGAGCATCCGCGTGTCGGCAAACCACACCAGCACCGCAGAAGGCCTTTCGGTGGCCGCAGCTGCCCACAGAGACCCACATCACAGCTGGGCCAGCCCGCTCACAGCCCTGCCAAGCCCTGAAGGAGCCCAGCCACAGCCTGTCCCATGATAAAGCCCGTAGATGTGCTGTGCGTGTGTGTGTTAGGGCATGGGTGGGTCTTGTTCACCGGCTGGCTTTTAGACCAAAAAGGGTGAGGCGTTTCTGTGACAACTCCATTTTGATTGACAGCCCTTCAAATGATGTCTTTTAAAGAACAAGCATAAAAAAGGTGTGCGCCTTAAAAATGTCCTCATGAAATGAGACTTTTTATCTCATTTTATTTATATAAATGTTTGTATATCTCACATGGACCTACATCTAATCTTATTCAGGGCTTTTTAGGCACTATAACACTATAGGTCTATAACATAAGGGTGTTCCATCGTTATTGACCGATAATATGATTTATATAGTTTGATCAGTGGTCTCTATAAAGGCCGGTGTAATATTAAAGAAATCTGTCTCAGTAATTTTAATCAAACAACAAAAGACAAAGAAAACAAATATAGTAGATTTAGTAGAATAATTAATTAATCTATATTAAATTTATACAGTGAAGACTGTGCAGTGTTGTCTTACTCTTGATTACTTTGTTCATAAAGTTTTATTATTCTTATTTATTTCATAGGAATGCTATATTTATTAAGATCTAAGCTGTTCCTAATCACCTCTGAGAGAGGACATGCAATATGTTGCACATGTTCCTACCAATAAATAAAGAGTTGTCAATTCATGATACTTCCACATCTCTTAAATTTATTATACTTCAGATACATTGTTGTTAAGAATAGTTGGCTTATTATTTATTTCGATGATCGGTATTGGACAATACTGATTCCAGTGATTGGTAATCGGTGATCAGCCCCAAAAATCCTGATCGGAGCACAGCTAAATAACACAGTAATGTAAAGTCAGATTATTTTGTGCAATAATTAAATTCAACTTGTGGGATTGATTAAAGTGGTGAGCAATAACTACAATCCCACAATCCTGAGTTTCAGGGTCTGAGTAGGGCTCAGGGTTTGTTGTTTCAAGAAGGACCTCCACCCTGAATTTGAAGCACATTAGTCTCTTCTCACAAGCAAAAAGCCTGATGGTTTGTTTTTCCTTCAGCATTACATACAGTAGAGGTTGAACGCTAAACACTGGAAGCCTATCAGTGGGTTGGATGATGTCATGCCTGACAAATTCCTCTCCTTCTCTACACAAGAGACAAGTTTGAGTCATAGTTGAGCTCCAGCACACTGTCTGTCATTCAGAAGACAATTGTACAGTTTGAAGTACAAAATTATAAAAAGCAGAAAGATAAGTAAACAGATTGCCTTCTAGTTCACAAGCTCAGTGTAAGACACCTTTCCAAAAGAAGGATAGGCCTGATGGCCCTCAAAGATAGGGCATAAGCTTTGTGTACCAATTCAAACACAGTACTTGGCTCTTTAAATGTTTGGGAAGACAGCACTTAAATGTTTTTCTTAAAATGTTTGGGAAAAGACAGAGTGCCGTCTGACGCAGAACATGGGATTTAAACTCTGAGTAATGAGTTCCAGTCTAAACCCTCTTTGAACGAAACTACCTGAGATCCTTAAAAAAAAAAATCTACAGACTTACCCAATACTTAAAGAAGAGAAGACGACCACACACATGCACACATAATTTATACCATATGGAAAAAAAAAAAAAAAAAAAAATATATATATATATAATATATATATATATATATATATATATATATATATATATATTTTTTTTTTTTTTTTTTTTCACCAAGTCACACCAACACACTGGCAGCTCTATGTCCAGTCAAAGAAGGGTTTCAGTTCTGGAGTCACAGAGCAAGAAGCCAATTCCCTCATGTGAGCTCTAACACAAACAGTCAGCCTTGAGAGCAAACATGTCAACCCCAAAAAAAATAAAAAAATTGAGACAGAGAAGCAAAGGATTTACAGAAAGAGAAAGACAGCAGGAATGCGAGAAAGGAAGTGTATTAAGCTGCTAATTCCACAGGAACACCATGCCTGTAAGCACACAGTGTGTTTGAGCTGTGCTGATAGCCTATCCGTAATGAGATATGGACAAGGCTGAACACACCACCGATCCACACAAACAACATACACTGGAGTTAGACTGCACAAGTGCCAAGAGCAAACCATACATCTTCACCTCCCTTTTTTATTTTCTTAAATGTAAACTTTATTATGTAAAATATGTGCTTTAATACAATGAATTTTCCAAATGGAATTAACAAAACATTTAAAGGGATAGTTCACCCAAAATCCCATCAATCCAAACCCAGCTGATTTTCTTTATTGTGATGAACAATTTGTTGTTTAACAGAATATCCGGGCTGCTCTTTTCCATTCAATGAAGTGGCTTATGAATGGCTCCAAAAATAACTAAAAAAGCACCATTTAAGTATCATAAAACAAAGTATCATATACAAACCCTTTGAAGTTCTACAACAGAACAAACTTATTCACTTAAAAAGAAACATCCCCCTCTGCTAGAGTGCTCAAATTTCAATCATGCTTATATTCAGTTATTTAATGCAAACATCAATAAATCAGTGATATTTAACATATATCAGTGATAATCCAAAATAAATCAGTGATGATAAACATCTCCTATTTTTGTTCAGATTGAGGTGAGGTCAAAAATGACCAATACACTAAAAATGTGGTTAAGTAAACATCTTAATAAAATATTTTTACCGGAATAGATATTATGTTAACAAGATTGTAAATTCTGCAATTTTCCAATCCTTTCATTAAAATATAATAATTCTTAATAATTTCAATTACATGATCTCATTGCTATCAAAATGCTTGTTAGCAAATCAGGTTGCTACAGTTGGCATCAAACATGGAGGTGAGGAGGAAACATTCCTCCACTAAAGAAGGATAAGTTATGAAGATATCAGCATCAGTGGATACCTTGACAGCTTCAAATAACAGTTGTTTTAATACAATATCAGCAAGGTCAAAATTCTACATGCTTACTAATGTTTGGCACCGAGTGCTGTCCAGATGTCCTTGACAGAATTACCTAAATTCAAGTTGCCTCCCAATAGGGTTTGATACTGACAAGTCTCATGGCCAGCAAGTTCTTTTCCATAGTACTCCTTCTCAATTTGGTCCATGTGTTCCCTCTCTTTCTCTCTGAATAGGTGAGCTGAGCTGGACAGAAGCTTGATGGGAATGAAACCCAAATAAAACCAGTTTTCTGGGAAGCCATTTCACATTCCAGTGAGACCAGAGAAGCTTCCCACCTTCCAGTAAGAGTGTGTGTACAGACCTGTCTGTGGCTGCACCTATTTGCGTGTCTGTGTGTGTTGTGACACTAAGAGACAGAATGTGTGTGCGTGCTTGTGTGTGTATGTGTGTGTGGCTCAGCACTTTCCCAGTTCATCTCACTCAGTATACCCGTTTATCGTTCGGCCCATCTCTCTCCCTCTGTTTCTCTCTCCATCCTTCCCCTTCATTCCTTTCCACTGATCTCAGAGCCTCATCCTGTCATTTGTCTGGTGTCCATTAGAAAAAGAATATGTGATGGGAGACAGGCGTTTCTAACGCAGCAGATGGTCTTCTTCAAGGCTCCATCAGGAAGCTCACATTAAACAAACCCATTAACTGCCAAGGCAACCTGCCTGCGTCCCAACAACACCATTGACCATGAACGATCTCTAAATAATCACATGGCCATCTCTGTGAGCGTTCACAACCCTCCATTTCTGGAGGACAGAGATGAACTTGAGCGTGTGAATGGAGTGAGTTGGAGGGAGTGTCCGGCTGTCCTCACGATTCTCTCAGCTGGTTTAG